>NC_092151.1:52987731-53655231 GCF_045791955.1 Oncorhynchus clarkii lewisi
TTGGCTGGGCCTGGCTCCCCAGTGGGTGGGCCTGTGCCCTCCCCAGCAGTGGTGTAAAGTACTGAAGTAAAAATACATGAGAGTACTAATTAAGTAGTTCTTTGGGGTTATCAGTGTTTTTTAGACAACTTTTACTTTTACTTCACTACATTCCTAAAGGATTTTCCCTGACACCCAAAAGTACTTGTTACATTTTGAATGCTTAAAAGGAAAAGAAAATGGTCCAAGTCATGCACTTATCAAGAGAACTCGTGTTCTCCCTACTGCCTCTGATCTGGGAGACTCAATAAACACAAAAGCATACTTTGTAAATGAGTGTTGGAGTGTGCCCCTGGCTATCAGTAAACTTTAAAAACCATAAAAAGGTGCCGTCTGCTTTGCTTAATATAAGTAATATAAGTAATTTGAAATGATTTACTTTTTATACGTGTGTGTGTGCGTGTGCGTGTGTGTGTGTGTGTGTGTTTGTGAGTGAAAGAGTGAGAGAGAGAGAGAGACAGACAGGTGTGCGGTAGGTAGTCAATTCAGATGCCCTGTGTGATGATGGCAGAAAATTTGCCTGTGCAGAAAATTTCCCCGTAGATCAAGAAGATAAGGCAGCGCACACACAATCACACGCTCTCTCGCTCCGGATCAGGCAGGAAGATCACACACAATCTCTGTCACAGTCTCTCACGTCAGGCTGCCCAGCGTGTCCAGTAATCCCCCCTCTGTAACATTAATTATAAACTGGTGCTTTGTGCCCCGCGGGCCAACCATGACTTTCCCAGGACAATTAAAGTTACTAAGTTTAAGAAAAAAGTTGGGGGAGGGAGGGAGGGCTGGAAGAAGGTAGGGAGGGAGGGAAGAAGGGAGGGAGGGAGGGATGGAAAAGGGAGGGATGAAGGAGAGGAACAGAATGTGGAGAGACTTTTGTCTTCCAGGGCAGTGGCTGGAGGTGGGGTTGGGTTTAGGGCAGAGACTGGACTGAGGGATGGGTTTGGCTGGTACTTAGGGCTGGGAAAGAGAGCTGGGTCTGGGGTTGGGGCTGGGTGGGTAAATGCCTGGTTGGGCAGACATGGATTAGGCTCTCTTTCTTTCTTTCTCTCTCTCTCTCTCTCTCTCTCTCTCTCTCTCTCTCTCTCTCTCTCTCTCTCTCTCTCTCTCTCTCTCCATCTCCCTCTCTCTCTGGGGAGTAATTGGCCAATGCGTGGGAAAATCGACCCTGTTGTACTTCTCCTCCCTGTAAGCTCCTGAAAATCGCTCCCAGTAGCTGCTGCGCTTTAATAGGCCACTGAATCACTAAAGCTTGCATCCCAAATGGCACCCCATTCCCTACACAGTGCACTACTTTTGATCAGGGCCCACAGGGCTCTGGGGCTCATAGTGGACTTCATTTTGACCAGAGCCCTACGTACGGAATAGGTAGCCTCAGCTATACCCTGTCTGACTGGCTCTTCACTTCCTGCCAAGCGTGACTAGCGGTAACGGGGGAGTGGGAATGCTTACGCCTTCCTCGGGCGGAGAGTGTGGGGGGGAAGGGAGTAGGGACATAGGGCATGGGTGCAAGGGGGAGAGGGGTTAGGAGAGGGAAGAAGGGGAAACTCTCTGGAGCTCCACATGTGCGTAGGGGTTATGGTTAGGGGTCGATTCAGAACTTCCCTGGTCATCCATACTTGATGCCTCCTCGTCTGGAAGGACTGAGTATGTGTTTTATCAATATGGCAACAATTCCAACTAGCCTACCAGAGAGCTAAATGGAGTTATTTTATAATCGTATTGCTCTGACCGCTCTCAGGTCTATGAAGGGCTATCAATAAGTGTCCTACGGCCCCCACACTCAACTGGTGGGTCCCGGTTGTTTGTTTTGGAACTCGGTCGGGCCCCTGGTATCACATCAATACACATAAGACTTGGGAAAATGTGTAGAATTGCAGGAAATGTGCTTTAAAACAACAAACAAATGATCTGCCCCACGCAAACTGTGTAGAATTGCTGAGAATTAGCTTTAACAAAATGTTTTATCTTCGCCAACAACAGGGGTGTGAGCTGTTTGGGGTCGCCTGGGCTGCGAGGTGGGAGTTTGTTTCTGCACAGATAAATTACAATATCCACCCAGACCTTTGCCTCCTAGGACATTTGTGTGACTGAACCTTCTCAAATAGTACTGGTCTAGGGTGTAGGGATGTCGGGCTTGATTTAGAATTCAAGCATTCTAATGAGTCCTGTCCGTGTGCTTCCCTCTCTCTCACTCCACCATGATGACCAAAGTCCAATGTGCCCAGAGGTCATCGCCGGTCCACCTCCACCCCATCAAAGGTCCCTGATCTGTTTTGGGGGTAAGGACCTATTGATGAGCTTTTAACTGATAACAGCCCTTCTCTTATCAGCAGTGCAGCCACTGAAGTGGCACATTTGACAGATGTTGTTATCCATAATGGATCTGTTAGGTCTGTTAGGAGTCTGTTTAATTAATCATGTTAAGCCCAGGGGTGAAAGTAAGCCGGTCGGTTACGGCGTCCCGGCAAAATACGTCATACCAGTAAAACGTGAGCCTATCACAAAAAGGAACGCAACATATAGGTTATTACACCATGATTTTACATTACCGCATGCCAGCCCCATGAAAAATGGGTGATATTTCGTTTTTTTAAACTTATTTTGTACATAATGTTGCCGCTACCTTCTCTTTTGACCGAAAATAACTTCTGGACATCAGGACTGCGATTGCTCACCACGGACTGGAATAATAATTTTTTTCCTTTAACGAGTCTGACGAGCCCGACGTGAATGATATTACTGCTCTCCCGGGAACAGGCCCAGATCCCCGTGATTTGCGTGAAGGGAAGGCGGAGAAAAAGGGGCCAAAGTATGGGCTGCCTTTTGGGAATTCGTAGGCAATTAAATAAACCCCACCTCCACCCATTCTGCTAGCAAACATGCAATCTTTGGAGAATAAAATAAATGACCTACGCAGAAGATTAAACTACCAACGGGACATTCAAAACTGTAATAACGGAGTCGTGGCTGAATGACGACACTATCAACATACAGCTGGCTGGTTATACGCTGTACCGGCAAGATAGAACAGAGGCTTCTGGTAAGACAAGGGGCGGCAGACTATGTATTTTTGTAAATAACAGCTGCACAATATCTAAGGAAGTCTCGGGCTATTGTTCGCCTGCGGTAGAGTATCTCCTGATAAGCTGTAGACCATACTATACACCGAGAGAGTTTTCATCTGTATTTTTCGCAGCTGTTTACATACCACCACAGACTGAGAATGGCACAAAGACTGCATAGAATGAGCTGTATTCTGCCATAAGCAAACAAGAAAACGCACACCCAGCTACTAGGAGACAGCGCCCATAGCGGCCGGGGATTTTCATGCAGAGAAACTTAAATCCGTTTTACCAAATTCCTATCAGCATGGTAAATGTGCAACCAGAGGGAAAAAACTCTGGGCCACCTTTACTCCACACACAGAGATGCGTACAAAGCTCTCTCTTGCCCTCCATTTGGCAAATCTGACCATAATTATATCCTCCTGATTCCTGCTTACAAGCAAACATTAAAGCAGGAAGCACCAGTGACTCGATAAATAAGAAAGTGGTCAGATGAAGCAGATTCTAAACTACAGGACTGTTTTGCTAGCACAGACTGGAATATGTACCGGAAATCCTCTGATGGCATTGAGGAGTACACCACATCAGTCATTGGCTTCATCAATAAGTGCATCGATGACGTAGTCCCCACAGTGACCGTACGTACATACCCCAACCAGAAGCCATGGAATACAGACAACATCCGCACTGAGCTAACGGCTAGAGCTGCCACTTTCAAGGAGCGGGACTCTAACCGACTCAGAACAACAGCCGAGAGCTGCCCAGTGACACGATCCTACCAGACGAGCTAAACTACTTCTGTGCTCGCTTCGAGGCAAATAACACTAAAATATCCTTGAGCGCACCAGCTGTTCCGGAATATTGTGTGATCACGCTCTCCGCATCCGATGTGAGTAAGATCAGGAAGTGCCTCTTATTTTGAAACCCTTCTGTTCCTACGCATGTCTAGACTCCATTTAAAGGGATATCAACCAGATTCCCTTTTCTGTGGCTTCCCTAAGGTGTCAACAGTCTTTAGACATCGTTTCAGGCATTTATTTTGAAAAATGAGCGTGAAGGATCACATTGCGTAAGTGGAGAGGTGGGGGCTCTCAGAGTGAGTTTGTGCGCAATTGAGTAAAGCCGTCATTGTTCCTCCCGCTGTTATGGAAAAAACTACACACTCGGTTGATATATTATCGAATATATATTTTAAAAACTACCTGAAGATTGATTATAAAAAACGTTTGACATGTTTCGGGTGGACATTATAGATATTATTTGGAATATACTTCTGTGTTGTGGTGACCGCTCTTTCCTGTGGATTTCTGAACATAACGCGACAAACAAATGTTGGTATTTTGGGTATAGAAATTTTCTTTATGGAACAAAAGGAACATTTGCTGTGTAACTGGGAGTCTCATGAGTGAAAACATCCGAAGATCATCAAAGGTAAACGGTTAATTTGATTGCTTTTCTGATTTTCGTGACCAAGCTTCCTGATGTTAAGTGTACGTAATGCTATGCTGGGCTATCGATAAACTTACACAAACGCTTGGATTGCTTTCGCTGTAAAGCATCATTTCAAATTCTGAGACGACAGGTTGATTAACAAAAGGCTAAGCTGTGTTTCGCTATGCTGCACTTGTGATTTCATGAATATGAATATTTGTTAGTAACATTATTTGACTGTTGCGCTATGCTATTCAGCGGTTGCTGATGAAAATGATCCCGCTACAGGGATGGGTAGCGTCAAGAGGTTTTAAACAGGTCAACATTCACAAGGCTGCAGGGCCAGACGGATTACCAGTACTGCGAGCATGCGCTGACCAACTGGCAAGTGTCTTCACTGACATTTTCAAATTCTCCATAGTCCCTGTGCCCAAGAAGACTAAGGTAACCTGCCTAAATGGCTACCGACCCTTAGCACTCACGTCTGTAGCCATGAAGTGCTTTGAAAGGCTGGTAATGGCTCACATCAACACCATTATCCCAGAAACCCGAGACCCACTCCAATTTGCATACAGCCCAAACAGATCGACAGATGATGCAATCTCTATTGCACTCCACACTGCCCTTTCCCACCTGGACAAAAGGAACATCTATGTGAGAATGCTATTCACTGACATCAGCTCAGCGTTCAACACCATAGTGCCCTCAAAGCTCATCAATAAGCTAAGGACCCTAGGAGTAAACACCTCCCTCTGCAACTGGACCCTGGAATTCCTGACGGGCCGCCCCCAGGTGGTAATGGTAGGTAACAACACATCCGCCACGCTGATCCTCAACACAGGGGCCCCTCGGGTGCGTGCTCAGTCCCCTCCTGTACTCCCTGTTCACTCATGACTGCATGGCCAGGCACGACTCCAACACCATCATTAAGTTTGCCGATGACACAACAGTAGTAGGCCTGATCATCGACAACGACGTGACAGCCTATAGGGAGGAAGTCAGAGACCTGGCCGTGTGGTGCCAGGACAACAATCTCTCCCTCAACGTGATCAAGACAAAGGATATGATTGTGGACTACAGGAAAAAGAGGACCGAGCACGCCCCTATTCTCATCAAAAGGGCTGTAGTGGAACAGGTTGAGAGCTTCAAGTTCCTTGGTGTCCACATCACCAACAAACTAACATGGTCCAAGCACACCAAGACAGTCGTGAAGAGGGCACGACAAAACCTATTGCCCTTCAGGAGACTGAAAATATTTGTCATGGGTCCTCAGATCCTCAAAAGGTTCTACAGCTGCACCATCGAGAGCATCCTGACTGGTTGCATCACTGCCTGGTATGGCAACTGCTCGGCCTCCGACCGCAAGGCTCTGCAGAGGGTAGTACGAACGGCCCAGTACATCACTGGGGCAAAGCTCCCTGCCATCCAGGACCTCTATACCAGACGGTGCCAGAGGACGGCCCTAAAAATTGTCAAAGACTCAAGCCATCCTAGTCATAGACTGTTCTCTATGCTACCGCACAGCAAGCGGTACCGGAGTGCCAACTCTAGGTTGAAGAGGCTTCTAAACAGCTTCATATCCAAAGTTATAAGACTCCTGAACATGTTATCAAACGGCTACCCAGACTATTTGCATTGCCCCCCTCCCTCTCTCCCCCTATTTTACACCACTGCTACTTTCTGTTGTTATTATCTATGCACAGTCACTTTAATAACTCTACCTACATGTACATCCCCAGCACGTTGAATCTGTACCGGTACCTCCATGTATATAGTCTCGCTATTGTTATTTCACTGCTGCTCTTTAAATTCTTGTTACTATTATTTCTTACTCTTATCCGTATTTTTTTTAAACTGCATTGTTGATTTGGGGCTCGTAAGTAAGCATTTCACTGTACGGTCTACACCTGTTGTGTTTGGCGCATGTGACTAATAAAATTTGATTTGACTTGATATACGCTCCAAATTGCCTTGTGTTTCGAGGAGAACTCTTCCATTTTCCTATGGTGGAGATTAGTGGCCAATACCAAGTCACACGGACAGGCGACAAGTGGAGAATGTCATTAGGCCTACAATACATGTTTAGGTGTTTTGTAACAGATGTCTCTTTCCATTCATCAAATTACGGGTGAACAGTGAGGGGCGGCAGGTAGACCAGTGGTTAGAGCGTTGGGCCAGTAACCGAAAGGTCAAATACCCGAGCCGACAAGGTGAAAAATCTGTCAATGTGCCCTTAAGCGAGGCACTTAACCCAAATTTGCTCCAGGTGCATTGTACTAGTACGACTGGCCCTGTAACACAACACAATTCATCTCCACCGATCCAGTATGTGCCAAAAAAAAGAAATGCTTGAATTATTTTGTGAGTTTTTTTGAAGTGATTGTTTGACAATCAGATAAAAACATCATGGCTGGTTGTGTTTATGCAACGTGTAATACATGTTAAAAATGACAAATCTTCACTAGGCCTATTTTTTTAAACTTTTATTTAACTAGGCAAGTCGGTTAAGAACAAATACTTATTTTCAATGACAGCCTAGGAACAGTGGGTTAACTGCCTGTTCAGGAGCAGAACGACAGATTTGTACCTTGTCAGCTCAGGGATTGGAACTTGCAACCTTTCGGCTGGTAGTCCAATGCTCTAACCACTGCCGCCCCATAGATATTGTATGAAATTAATAGGGATCCTGTATGTAATTCTATGATTACACCTAGCCAAGTTCCATACCGGTAAGAAATCAAACCTACTTTCACCCCTGGTTCAGCCACCTCAACCCAGGTCACAGGGGGCACGGTAAAGATGCCTCTAGTTGCTGATCCTAGGTTAGTTTTGCATCTTGGGTTAGGATTTCTTTCTGATTTACACCAGTGCTAACCGGGTCGGGTCTAGGGGTCGTTTGGGAATCAATTCAGTATTCGTCTCAGTCAGTCCAGGGCTAGGTAGAACACTTGCTCTGGTTCTGACTGGCTCGTGCAACACAAGGCCAAAGAATACAGTTCCCACCTTTGACACACCTGAAAGAGGTTGAAGCAAAAAAATGGAGATGACACCTGACACATCGGCGCAACTAGTGCTAGTTGCGCTCGAGGCGGAATGGCTACGTTACCAACCGGAGGAAGATCCTTTTACTAGCTAAAGGAGGGCGTGGACAGGTAGTGCACGTGTCGACAGAGGTATTTTTGGAACTATGAATCCTTTGGGATTTAAGATGGAGCAGCTCCTCTCCTTGTTTAACAGTGGAGGCATTTTTTTTTTAATGCGAGCCTCCCAGGCATTTGTCTTAGTAGTTTACAGTGCCTTGCAAAAGTATTCACACCCCTTGGATTTCTTCGCATTTTGTTGTATTATAAAGTGGGATGAAAATGTCAACAGTCTACTCCAGATACTCTCTATATCATGTTTCAGGTGAGACCCAGATGTCGAATGAACAACAGTTTATTAAGCCAACGGGCAAAAGACTGGTCAAGGGCAGGCAGGGTTCAGTAATCCAGGTAGGTGGGGCAAAGGTACAGGGTGACAGGCAGGCTCGGGGTCAGGGTACGCAGAGGTCAGTAATCCAGGTAGGTGGGGCAAAGGTACAGGACGACAGGCAGGCTCGGGGTCAGGGTACGCAGAGGTCAGTAATCCAGGTAGGTGGGGCAAAGGTACAGGACGACAGGCAGGCTCGGGGTCAGGGTACGCAGAGGTCAGTAATCCAGGTAGATGGGGCAAAGGTACTGGACGGCAGGCAGGCTCGGGGTCAGGGTACGCAGACGTCAGTAATCCAGATGGGTGGGGCAAAGGTACAGGACGGCAGGCAGGCTCAGGTTCAGGGCAGGCAGAAAAGGTCAAAACCGGGAAAACTAGAAAACAGGAACAATAGACAATCGCAAACACAGGTGAAACAGATCAGGGTGTGACACTCTAATCTTGTGTTTTTAACGGATCCCCATTAGTTCCTGCCAATGCAGCAGCTTCTCTTCCTGGGGTCCCTCAAAAATAATGGCAGTTATATGCAATTCAAAATATTACTTTGATATTACAAAATATTGACATTACATTTCATAACACTTTTCAAAACACATTCAGTGTGTGCCCTCAGGCCACTACTCTCACTACTCTAGTCATCCTTCCAAACTGAGCTGCAGGACAGGAATCAAACGGATCAGAGATGTTACCATGAGACCATTGGTGATTTAAAAAAAGTTCTAGATTTCAATGGCTGTGGTGGGAAAGAAACCTGAGGCTGGATCATCAACATTGTAGTGACTCCACAATAATCACTTAAGGGAAAATAAGAACATAAACATACACAATCAAAATATTCTAAAACATGCTCCTTGTATGCAACAAGGTCCTAAAGTAATGCTGCAACAAACAGAAAAACGGCAAAGAAATATCCTTTTTGGCCTAAATGCAAAGCCTCATGTTTGGTGAAAACACCGCACATCACTTAGTAACTGCTTACTTATTTTCAAACATGATGGTGGCTGCATCATGGTATGGGTATGCTTGACATCGGCAAACACTGGGGAGTTTTTCAGGATAAAAAGAAATAGGATGGAGCTAAGCACAGGCAAAATCCTAGAGAAAAACCTGCCTCAGTCTGCTTTACACCAGACACTGGCAGAGGAATTCACCTTTCAGCAGGACAATCACCTACAACACAATCTATTGCAAGACTTGAACATAGCTGTCGAGGAATGATCCCCTACATTTTGACAGCGCTTGAAGAATTATGAAAAGACCAATGGGCTAATATTGCACAATCCAGGTTGTCTAAAGCTCTTAGAGACGTACCCAAGAAGACTCACAGCTGTAATCACTGCCAAAGATGTTTTAACAGGGAGATGAATACTTACTTACTTACTATATTTTACATTCTATTCATTTTCCATTCAAAGAAAAAATCCACTTTGACATTCGAGTATTTCGTGTAGATGGTTGACAAAGTCAATTTAGAATGAAAATCATTTCAATCCAGCTTTGTAACACAGTAGAATGGGAGGTAATCCAAAGGGGTATGATTAATTGGGTTGACGGTAATGGAACCTTTTTTAGTATAGCCAAACATCTTCGACAAGGTCAGCCCGTGGACTACCATGTGATTTCTGCTTGTGAAGCAAGCTACAGTACTCCACCACTAACAAAGGGCAAAAGGATCATTAGACACACGCAATAGGAGACACAGCCAGTAAACACTAAAGCAGCACTATGCGCTGAGCAAAATTAAGAATTTAGCCTACAGTAGCAAGCACTTTTGTTATGGTTACAGGTTGTTTCTTTGTGTTAGCAAACAAAACCTGGTAGTGCTAATAGCGATCGCCTGACAAATGTGTTGTCGCGCTTCACATGTGTATACGGAAAACAAACACTTATTTTAACCTGAGAATCTGAGGTCACCACACCTGACTCCAAACCCCAAAAACCTGAGGTTCTTGTTAAGCGTCAATGGCCTGTCTATAATGCTTTTTCCCATTGGTCTTTGTGTTGTTCTGGTCTAAGTGGGTGGAGAAGTGAAACCTGTTGGCTGAAACCAGCCAGTATCAAGACTGTAGCCAGAAGGCTTAATGCTGGAGATCTAAATGGGTCTGACAGTTATGGGCCTATGTCTGCTTGCACCCTATTCACTTAACAGTACACTACTTTTTACCAGGGCCATAGGGCATGTCAAAAGTAGCGCACTGTATAGGGAACAGGGTGTCACTTGGGACGCAAGCTAGGTTAGCTTGTCTCCTGGCCGAAAGCCGATGCTGTTATCTGACAGGCCTGCCATGTTGACTGGGCAATAATGGGGCTGGGCGGGGTGGGACAGAGAGGAGAGAGAGGGGCAGATAGGGTTAGCATGGTCATGGGGGAGAGACTTCTGTCAGGGGCCGGCAAGGTGAAACCTGGTGCGGAATGTGGTAGGGATGAGGTTGTGTGTGTGCATGTGTGTGTGTGTGTGTGTGTGTGTGTATATGTGTGTGCGTGCATGTGTGTGAGAGAGATAAAATGTGTGTGTGTGTGTGTGTGTGTGTGTGTGTGTGTGTGTGTGTGTGTGTGTGTGTGTGTGTGTGTGTGTGTGTGTGTGTGTGTGTGTGTGTGTGTGTGTGTGTGTGTGTGTGTGTGAGTGAATGGTTCAAGTCTGAAAGGGGATCCAGCAGTCTGGCCTCTCAGGACCAGCTTGTGATGTCTTGGAAACCACCCTCAGGCTTCTGGGTAATGGGAGACAAACTGACCGTAAACATAACAACAGGAGGAATCATGGTTGGTTAACTCGGGCTCACTTTCTAACCTGTAATTCGAGGGTGCCATGAAAGTATGACTTTTGACCTTCTCAATAGAACCACAACAAAATGGATGTGGGCCCTCTACTGGCTCTACTGGTGTAGGATTCTGTTGCGTTGTTGAAATTATATTTACTCAGAGTGTTCACACTTCAGTAACATTTGAATATGAAAGTTCTCCCCCCCTCCTCTCTCTCCGTCCTCCCTTCTTGAATATCCTCACTTATCTTTACACTTTCATTTCAACCTGCTGTATACACTTATTTAACATATTCCACTAATGGGAGCAACACACACAAACACTATCCGAGTGGAATCTACTTGGCATCGCCGCGCGCTGAATACCCATCAACGTGGAGGAGCTGGAGACTTGAAAGGGGGGCGCAAACAAACGGGATAAACACATTCCTGTGAAGAAGCCGGGTATAGAGAGGTGGGGGGTGGGGGGGGGGGGGGGTGTTCAAGGAGCATTGTTGCCATTATGCAGGAGGGTTCCGAGTCTCTTCCCAGCGCCTCAGATCTTGCAGGCAGCAACCACTTGACCTTTCCAGCAACTAAAGGAATATGACAGGCGTGAAGCCGCCAAGAAAAAAAGGGAGAAAGCGAGAGCAAGAAACAAAAGCCACACAAAGTGCAGCCCGCCACCATAACAGTTAGTTTGCAATCAACGTCAGTCAACTCTCCCGTGGGGACAGTTTGATTTCCACTTTTCAAATTAGGTGTTTATTTCGGGCCTGATAATTGGCTAAACTGAGACAAGAAGGAAAAAAAGTTGAGAAGGGAACAAAACTGAGGGAAAACTGAGGGAAAACAAAGGGGGGGGGGGGGGGGGGGAATCAAGGAAAGAATTGAATAATGTACTGGTGATGAAGAGGGAGTAGAGCTTGGGGGAGGTGGAGGGGGGGAGGGAGGGCTGAGGTGAGGGGGTGGAAGGGGGGTGAGTTTCTTTAATGTTTCTGGCAGCGGACCAGCTGAGGTCTCAAGGTTATCCTGGCTTTGCAAACTCCCACGGGAAAGGTGGAACGAGAGGGGGGTGTGCAGGCCTGGACGGAGGGGTTCGAGGGAGGAAGGGAGGGAGTCGGGGGGGGCTTCACATTTCTCCAGGAGGGAGGTTAATGCTCTGGGGGAGTAATCCTGAGGCCCATGCCTGATAAGGATGGTCTTGGCCCAGGTAAAAGAGGACGGGTACTAGAGAGAGAGAGAGACAGGACCCCCGTCCAGGGCCTCCCACCAGGCTTCATTTAGAGGTCTGGTCTCTGGCCTACGATAGACAGGGATGGAAAGGGAACAATGGGGTTAGGTTAGGAAAGTGCCCTGTAGAAAACTGTGTGCTGATGTGCCCTCGCTGGGCCTGAAAACTGAGTTTGATTTCAATAGGCATGCATTAGGACAACTTCTTCATAACAGCGTATAACAGCTTAATAGCAGGAAGGTATTCAAACACATTCAAAGTAATGATCAGAGAGAGATTATCTTGCACGATTTAATTGATCGATCTCATTACAAAATACAGGTCCTTCTTGCACTTTCCCCCACCCCCCACCATCATATAGCACTGATATGAGGCAATCACTGGGGCTGAATGGAGCTCAATAAGAGATCCTCATCGATACTACAGTGTGTTTGTTTACAAAAACAGGCCATATTAGCGATAACGATTGGCACAGAATTATGCCTGTCAGTTGAAAGAGGGGCCAGTGTGGCTCACCTCTATCTACCGTCAGCAAAGGGGGCTCCTTGAAGAGGAAATTGAGAGTGTTTATGCACCTGTGGTCCAATGCGCCCAGCTAGCTCGCGCTCCGCTCACCATAAACAAGCAACACCTCTGCTGCGATACTCGGGTAAATAGTTTCTCACATTGGGTGTCTTTAGGTGAAGCTGGAGATGATTGAAGGGATTTACGGCAGACGAGAGGGGTAAGCATCGTCAAAGGAGGAAAGAGAAACTTGTTACCTACATAGTACCCCCAGCACCCTGTTACCTACATAGTGGACTACTTTTGACTCTGTCTTGATGTTTATGTGGAGATAACCTAGTTATCATACATGGCACCTTGAAAGCTTGAGCCATCTTTCAGGATCCATCTTTTCCATTGGTACCAACGGACCAAGTTGATCGCCTAAAGAAGAATGGATATCTTGATACCAATGGACCAATACCCTTGTAGTAACACCTACCGTATACCTTGATAGCAGTGGATGGACTGTATATCTAATCCGACATCCATTTCACAGTTTGATGGTGATGATGCACCAGATATCTTGTATCAGGAGAGATAACAGTCATCTTGATTACTTCACATTTGCATTTGGCTTCCTTACTAGTGGTACTCTAGTATTCCCAATCCTCCCCCTAGGCCCTATAAGCAGGCAGGCAGGCAGGCGAGCAGAGCGGAGCAAACCCACAGACCGGCCCAACTCACCAGAGCCTCTCTCCAAACAACCATATCACACACACACACACTGTTTTACTCACCCTGAACCCTGACCCTAGTCGCTGCAGCCTCCCCCTCACATGCAAATACAGGCCCTGCTCCGAGAGGCATCAGAGAGAGAGGGAAGGAGGGATGGAGAGAAGGAAGGATAGACCCCTGAAGGCAAAAAGGCGCTCCCCAGCCTCAGAAGCGAGAGAGTGCAGCTCCAGTCCACACAGCCCAGCATGCGCATGGGGCTTTTAACAAAAACGCTTCTCTCTCTTAGCCAGCCAAACACACCGTGCTAGCGCCCATGTCTGCTGGGCTGACAGTGACCTGCACTGATCTTGGTGTCTGTCTGTGTGTGTGTGTGTGTGTGTGTGTGTGTGTGTGTGTGTGTGTGTGTGTGTGTGTGTGTGTGTGTGTGTGTGTGTGTGTGTGTGTGTGTGTGTGTGTGTGTGTGTGTGTGTGTGTGTGTGTGTGTGTGTGTGTGTGTGTGTGTGTGTGTGTGTGTGTGTGTGTGTGTGTGAGTGAGTGAGTGAGTGAGTGAGTGAGTGAGTGAGTGAGTGAGTGAGTGAGTGAGTGAGTGAGTGAGTGAGTGAGCGAATCACTGCTTACCATTTTCCTTGCTCCCAGGCTCCTTCAGGGCCTCAGCTCTTTCCTCTGCTGGGGTGTGTGTGTGTGTGTGTGTTCCTTAGCGCTACTGTGAGAGGGGAGGTGGGTGATGTCTGTATCTGGAGAGGCTCCAAACCCCCTTCTCTTCTCATCCCTCTGTCCTCTCCTCCCTGAATGTTCTCTGTGCTTGAAGGATCTCTCAGTTCTCCCCTCCTTTCAGTCCCTGCTTTGATCCCCCTCTCTCTCTCTCTCTTGCTTGCTCTCTCTCGCTCTCAGCCTCGTCTTCCTCGCTCACAGCAGCCAAGCACAGGTCCTACTCCACTCCCACTGATAACAAACAAACACGCACCCAGACTCACACACACACACACACACACACACACACACACACACACACACACACACACAGACACACAGACACACAGACACAGACACAGCACTTTTCTCAAAGTTCTCGGAGCATTTTACATGATGATACTGTATGGGAGTAACTCCCCCCCCCCCCCCCCTCCTTCCCTCGTTCCTATCACCAGGGCTTGTTAGCAGACGCCACCGCTGCTCACCAATGGCTTACGCATTAAAGCATGAGCTGTCTGTGATATCGGGACAGATTATTTGTGAGCGCAATATCTCTCCCACTTTCACGCGCACTTTAGCCCCACAATCAACCCTTCTGATTGCATTATTGCCGTGTGGAGGTCCATGGTTGAGAGGCCTCAATAAAGATACAATCGTGGGAGGGAGGGAGGGAGGGAGTAGTGTATGAGAAAAAAGGAAGCGAGAGAAAATGGGAGGGAGAACGGGAAATATAGAGGGGAGAGAGAAGGGGGAGACAGAGGTGTGGAGAGACAGGGAGGAGAGGCTGGATGGGAGATGGAAAGAGAAGAGGGGGAGACAGAGCGAGAGGGAGACAGAGGTGTGGAGAGATAGGGAGGAGAGGCTGGAGGGGAGATGGAAAGAGAAGAGGGGGAGACAGAGGGAGACAGAGGTGTGGAGAGACAGGGAGGAGAGACTGGAGGGGAGATGGAAAGAGAAGAGGGGGAGACAGAGCGAGAGGAGTTAGAGATATTGGGGGAATTCAAGGAGGGATTGGAGAGACAAAAGGGAAGGGGGAGAGAGGGGGGAAAGGTATGATGGAGGGAGAAGGGACGGGTCTAGTGTGGTGGCTGTTTGGGGGACCCACTATGTTAATAAAGTTGTAACAAACAACTTTGTATATTAGAAATAATGTCAAATCAATATAGCCCTTATTTTCCTTTAACTCAATGTTTATATACAAACTCAGTAAAAAAAAAGAAACTTCCTTTTTTCCGGACTCTGTCTTTCAAAGATAATTCATAAAAATCCAAACTTCACAGATCTTCATTGTGGAGGGTTTAAACACTGTTTCCCATGCTTGTTCAATGAACCATTAACAATTAATGAACATGCACCTGTGGAATGATCGTTAATAAGACACTAACAGCTTACAGATGGTAGGCAGGTAGCCTAGTGGTTAGAGTGTTGGGCCAGTAACCGAAAGGTTGGTGGATCGAATCCCTGAGCTAACAAGGTAAAAATCTGTCATTCTGCCCCTGAACAAGGCAGTTAACAAACTGTTCCTAGGCCGTCATTTTAAATAAGAATTTGTTCTTAACTGACTTGCCTAGTTAAATAAAGGAAATAAAAAAATTAAGGCCACAGTTATGAAAACTTAGGACACTAAAGAGGCCTTTCTACTGACTGACACCAAAAGAAAAATGCCAAGGGTCCCTGCTCATCTGCGTGAACGTGCCTTAGGCATGCTGCAATGACGCATGAGGACTGCAGATGTGGGAAGGGAAAAAATTGCAATGTGAGACGCCTAAGACAGCGCTACAGGGAGACAGGACGGACAGCTGATCATCCTCGCAGTGGCACACAACGTGTAACAACACCTGCACAGGATCGATACATCCGAACATCACACCTGCGGGACAGGTACAGGATGGCAACAACAACTGCCCGAGTTACACCAGGAATGCACAATCCCTCCATCAGTGCTCAGACTGTTCACAATAGGCTGAGAGAGGCTGGACTGAGGGCTTGTAGGCCTGTCGTAAGGCAGGTTCTCACCAGCACAAACCCACTGTCGCTGGACCATACAGGACTGGCAAAAAGTGCTCTTCACTGACGAGTCATGGTTTTGTCTCACCATGGGTGATGGTTGGATTTGTGTTGATCGTCGAAGGAATGAGCGTTACACAGAGGCCTGCACTCTGGAGCGGGATCGATTTGGAGGTGGAGGGTACGTCATGGTCTGGGACGGTGTGTCACAGCATCATTGGACTGAGCTTGTTGTCATTGCAGACAATCTCAACGCTGTGCGTTACAGGGAAGACATCCTCCTCCCTCATGTGGTACTCCTCCTGCAGGCTCATCCTGACATGACCCTCCAGCATGACAATGCCACTAGCCATACTGCTCGTTCTGTGCGTGATTTCCTGCAAGATAGGAATGTCAGTGTTCTGCCATGGCCAGCGAATAGCTCGGATCTCAATCCCATTGAGCACGTCTGGGACCTGTTGGATCGGAGGGTGAGGGCTAGGGCCATTCCCCCCAGAAATGTCTGGGAACTTGCAGGTGCCTTGGTGGAAGAGTGGGGTAACATTGCAAGAACTGGAAAATATGGTACAGTCCATGAAGAGGAGATGCACTGCAGTACTTCATGCAGCTGGTGGCCACACCAGATACGGACTGTTACTTTTGATTTTAACCCCCCCTTTGTTCAGGGACACATCATTCAATTTCTGTTAGTTACATGTCTGTTTATGTCTCAGTTGTTGAATCCTGTCATGTTCAAACAAATACTTACACGTGTTAAGTTTGCTGAAAATAAACGCAGTTGACAGTGAGAGGACTTTTCTTTTTTTGCTGAGTTTATATATACCATTGATAGCCAAAGACATCCCGTCAATGACTGTGTGTGAACAAAGCAAATAGCATCCATTTAAGGGCTGTGACTCAAACGGTTTTCCCAGAGCTATTTAGTGATAGTGAAGTTGACACATCGCAGCAGGTAACACTCGTGGGATTGGAGGCGGCCAGGTGTAGCCGATGAACTCCGAGAGCCCTGAACTCCCACGAAAAAGGGAGGGACCGTGAGACCCTGGGCTACCTGAGCTCAATTCAGCATTCAAGACCTCTTGCAACATGAGCGTGAGAACGTAATTCAGGCAGAGAGGGTTTCAGAACCAACACTTTATTGTGTTCTTAACATCAATACAGTTGTTTTGGAACTCTGTCAGTGCCATTGTACAGGGCGAAATGAATCAGGTGTACGTCCAAGACAAATGGAGAGATGTTACTGTTGTTGACAGTAGCTATAGCCTATGTAGACATGAAGAACTTATGGATATTATAGATAATCATTCTACTGTACTATTGGAGCTAGTAACATAAGCATTTTGCCTGCAAGTCTGTGCATTGACCTGCAAGTCTGTGTATGCCAGTGGTGTAGTGGTGCCAAGAGAACTGTGTACGCTCAAATTGTTTCAAAGAATGTCCAAACGCCCCGCCCGGCGAAACAGTGACATACTCTGAATTACCTAAAAATATACATTTTTTTCTCAGTCAGGCCAACCCAAGATATACTGTGCAAGTACACTAATAGTAGGCCTACCATTGAAATAGATAAATGTAAAAAATGCACAAGTTTGCGATTTTTCCCAAATTCTTCAGATTTTAATTCTCAAAGTCACACCTTTTTTAACAGGAAAACAACCAAAGTGTACATTCTAAGTCCATAACAATGCATAAACTACATCCTGAGAAATGTCGATTTTTTTTTTTAGAGTATTTACCCATTAGCGGTGTTTCTGTACCACATGAGTTGGTGTTTCCTAAAGAAATGGCTACTGGATTGATGCAAATAATCATGATATCATTCTGACAGGTAGGCTACTTTGTAGCTAGTGTGGTTGCGACCCATCATTCATGTTTTGAGCCCCACCTGTTTGTAAACAAATATATACAGTACCAGTCAAAAGTTTGGACACACCTACTCATTCAAGGGTTTTTCTTTTTTTAAACTATTTTCTACATTGTAGAATAATAGTGAAGACATCAAAACTATGAAATAACACACATGGAATCATGTAGTAAGCAAAAAAGTGTTAAACAAATCCAAATTTATTCTATAATTGAGATTCTTCAAAGTATCAACCCTTTGCCTTGATGACAGCGTTGCACACTTTCGGCATTCTCTCAACCGGCTTCACCTGGAATGCTTTTCCAACAGTCTTGAAGGAGTTCCCACATATACTGAGCACTTGTTGGCTGCTTTTCCTCCACTTGAACTCATCCCAAACCATCTCAATTGGTTTGAGGTCGGATGATTGTGGAGGCACAAATCAGATGGGATGGTGTATCACTGCAGAATGCTGTGGTAGCCATGCTGGATAAGTGTGCTTTGAATTCTAAATAAATCACAGACTGTGTCATCAGTAAAGCACCCCCACACCATCACTCCTCCTCCTCCATGCTTCATGGTGGGAACCACACATGCGGAAATAATCCGTTCACCTACTATGCATCTCACGAAGACACGATGGTTGGATCCAAAAATCTCAAATTTGGACTCATCAGACCAAAGGACAGATTTCCATCGGTCTATTGTCCATTGCTCGTGTTTCTTGGCCCAAGCAAGTCTCTTCTTCTTAGGAAAATACGGAGCATAGGGGTTGGTAATGTTCTCTAGTTGCGCCGTGATTGGCTCAGTGTTCTGTCACTAAAGGGGACACTACTTCAACACAAAATCTACAGGGAGAGCACAAAAATTCAAGCCCCATGGGTGCTGACATAGAGTTACATTAGAAGTGCCCATCCAAGAAGACTCAAGGTCATTGGCCACAGATAAAATTATGTCAAATCACATTATATCTACCGTAGCTTTGACTGGACTGATTATGTTAACATCATACTTTCAAAATCTTAGCTAGCAAGCTAGACAAGCAGACATCTCCATGAATCACGTCAAAAATCTACCTGCAAATCCTTTTCAATCCTTTTCAAATGAAGAGAAATTATAAATAAAATGTATTGGTGCTCATTGGCCATTGGACAAAAACATTGCATAACAAGTTGGAAATTGCAAATTCAACAATGAGTGGTTTGGAAGGAATCAGTGGCTAACTGCAAGCGTTGTAAAGCAATCACTAGCCTGCTATTCAGTGGAGTGGGTGAAGGGTCCAAGTCGGGGTTCAAGGGTCTCTTTTCCAAACATTCAACACCATGGGCCAGAAAAGTTTGAACACATTGGCCATGTGTCAGTCCAGCATGACTTCTGCCACGTTCAAAACAACGGTAAACTCGTATCTGGGAAATCTCAGACTTCAGTGAGTTCAAGACGACTGGGAAAATACGTTTTGAACGGTCATCCAGCTTGGAAATCCAAGTCGGGAACTCATACCTCTTTCTAGAGTTCCCAGTTGTCTGAAAAGCACCGTAAATCCAGAGAATGCCAGACGTTGATGACAAAGTTTGATGACAAAATTTTCCCTCAAGGACTGCTGCGTCACCTTCCTGTTCAAGTGAGCACAGCACAACAAGTTGAGTTCAAAAATGTATTGTATTCCGCTGCATAAATGATGTCATATGCCAGGGAGATATGTGTACGGTAGCTAAGAAAGTAATACTAAGTGTATGTTGTGTAGTAAGCTGTTAGTAGCCCATTTGCCTCACCCTAATAATTTGGTCTATTTTCCCTCTTAATTTCGCCTACTGTTCTGACTGGGTGGTGCACATGCAGCCTATAGCCTGTTTTAGAGAAATGTAATTATTGAATATTGTAAGAGCTTCCGTTGTCTGCTTATATACCCCCTTTATTTATCCTGCCGTTCTGACTTGTTGGACAGGGAGAATACTGTAAGAATGGCCCATGTTCTGAATTCTGTAGCTATTTCAAAAGTGCTGAACAAATAGTTATATTGTAACGACCCTGGGTTTATAAGCGCGGAAATCGACTCGGCCGCACGAGCATGCTTTTGCGGCAAAGTCGATAGCGCGCCGGACCTCGGGCTCGAAGGTCGAGGGTTCGAGACCTGCTCCCTGCTGTTTCATTGCAATATTGACTATGTCCGTCCTAGCTCGCTCATTAATGTCTTAATCGAAATTATGCATTGCCTCTTATCCACTCATCCCCTTATGCCATAGTTTGTGCATCTGAATTGTCAGTAGAAACAACATTTTTCTTGGCAAGTCAGCCATATTGTCACGTTCTGACCATAGTTCTGTTATTTTATTCTTTGTTTTAGTATGGTCAGGGCGTGAGTTGGGGTGGGCAGTCTATGTTTGTTTTTCTATGTTGGTTTTTGTGTTCGGCCTAGTATGGTTCTCAATCAGAGGCAGGTGTCGTTAGTTGTCTCTGATTGAGAATCATACTTAGGTAGCCTGGGTTTCACTTTTGGTTTGTGGGTGTTTGTTTCCGTGTGAGTGTTACACACGGTACTGTTTCGGATTTGTATATTTCACGTTTATTATTTTGTTCCAGTGTTCAGTTGTGTTTTTTGAATAAATCAATATGGACACTTACCACGCTGCGTTTTTGTCCGATCCTTTACTCCTCCTCAGACGAAGAGGAGGAACGCCATTACACATATCAGCTATGTTTTTATAAAAGGCAGTAAATGGGGCTGCCAGACAAGGTTCCACTGATAGCCAGGTGTAGCAGTGGTAAGTGGTAAGGTGCTGAAAAGAAAGCTCTGCTGTTGGGACAGCTTTATGTAGGCCGTAACAGTTTGTGGGCACCGTTTGTCACCATTATAGTGCAGTTGATGTATTGTGTTGTGTTGTGCTTTGCTGCTTTGCTGGCATATATACCATTTTTATTTTTTTTATTTTTGCCCTACCAAGATTCACATGCTAAAATCGCCACTGCTTAGGTCTATCAATCGCATCGCTATATATTTTTATATTCCTTAATTGTTTGAAACCTGGACGTTTTACTTCATATTATGAGGCATGTCTTACCTTACTTGAACGTAGCCTACAGCCAAAATCCCACCATAGAAACGTGGAGTCAATTATTTTTTATAAAGACTTAGTCATATGCTTTCTCCTGTTCTTTTTTTGTCATATTTATTATTATTTTTTACTTCCTTTCATTGTATCAACCAAAGGCATTATCCTAGTCATATTAGCAAACCATGATAGTTGTTGCATATTTAAATCCCGACTCTTTCTACATTTATAACGGATATTTACATGTCCACGAAACCTCTGGTACATGCATTTTAGAACGGCGTTGCACATTTGCAAAATTGCATTTTGGAACATTCGCGCGAATGCCTACCAATGCGCTTAAAATGTGAAGAAATCGTCGTTTTCAACATTTAAACTGAACATTCTGATCTGTTCCATCAGCCTTTTTAATTCGAACGGTGTAAACCTCCACTACGCTACTTCGGTATGTATCAGTGGGGGTTGAGAAGTGAATATAAGCAATGCCCACGGAAAATGAGTGGGTGTATGTCGTATACCTGCGTATACCCCCTCCTACACCACTGGTGTATTCAACTAATACTCTTTGTTTTGACATGTTTTTATTTTGAATCACTGATTTTACACCATCATATTTAGACCCTTACCAAAAAGGAATGCTTGCGCAATTACGCACAAAACCGAATTGGACACACTGTTGCCATATATTCCATTTTCGAAAGTATCGAATTTAATGCGTATAATTTTTTTTAGGTGCTTGTGAAAGTTTACAGCTGGAGTGCTCCTAGGCAACGCTCTCTGCTGAGTCTATCGAATTCTTGATCTTGCGGGCAGCCGCGAGCAACATCCCGCAGCAGCGCCTTCCCCAGTCGCTTGCGCGCCACGTGTCGCGGGGTTCTGCAGCAGCTGGAGATCACGCCCGCACATCATACAACCAGGGGAGCCCGCTGAGGAGCGCGCACGCCCCGGGCTGACGGAGAGAGCAGAGCATACACAACCCCTGCCTTTCATGGGGCACAGAACATAATTATTGTGTAAAAGTTGAAAATATTGACTTTATCATTTTTAAACAGTGATATAATAAAACTTTTAAACTTGTATTTACAAAACGTCCTGCGGGATTTAGTCGGCGTCGCGCACACTTTTCTTGACTTCCCATGACTGGATTTAAGTGTCGGCTATATTCACTTCAAATAGCCTAACTATGTTTATATAATCGTCGGCCTGTATTTTTTTTTTTAATTACTCGTTTTTCAAGTGTAATAACTTGGGAATTACTAAATGTATGTGTTAAAACTATCTGTGTGGGGGAAATTATTCTAACAATTAAATTTACAGCTCGAGTTTGCGTCTGTCTCTCCGATAAGGATAAGGAAATGTAATTATGACCTGAAATTCAATGCGTAGCCTAACTTCTGCCCGACCAAAGGCAATGCATCGCTCTAATCGTGTGCTCTCACTCAGAAATATCTCTGCTCTGGCTCGCATTCCGATAAGCCCGATCGAGCTCTCAGTAGGCGTGGTTTTCCCAGGCTTTTAAAACAGCAGCTGCTATTTACCTTCCCTGTAATGTAAACCACCACCGCCACCCCTAGCCCGGCAGCCAAACCTCAACCACTGCGCTCATAAAACATCCTGGCACGTGCTCCACATTCACAATAGCGCTCGCATGCCGACAGATGTCAAAACGCCAAATTTGTACAGCGGTGGGGCGCATTAAAGAAATACTGCTCCAATCTTGACAGGTTAAAGTTGAGATGGTTCTTGATCTCACGCAGTGCAAAACTTGATCGAGGTTGTAGTTCTCAGCCTCACTGCAACACAGGGCAATCTAAGAGGAGACAGCCAGGTTCTTTCCCCAAGATCACATCTAATGATATAAACTGTAACAATACTAGGTTATTACATAATAGCCTAAAAGTAGGCCCGCACTGTTGTTAAGAACTGAACTATACATTTGGTTTCTTGAACCATTGCATAAATTACTTAAACTATACTATTTCCTTAAACACTATTGTTGGAATAGGCTATCTTCTGTGAATGTACCACATTTACCGGCTTGTAGTCCACAAGTATGTGGAAGTATAATACAAGCAGCCCATGTGGAAAAGTGTAATGTTTGTATAGTTATATTGGGTGCTATAGCCACTATTATCGTGTGTAGAGTGTTCCCCTCCTGTGCGTATCGCCTGAAAGTTGGGGATCAGCATGCCAAGCCAAGTCAGCCCTGCACTCTGTGCTGGTAGTCAGGGGCTCAAGTGTTAATATGTAAACGGAATGATTGAAGGCAGTCCCGGTTGTGCCCTAAACCCGGCCGCGCGCCATTGGTCACCCGCTCAAACGCCAAACAACCAATGGAAGAGCGCTGAACACGAGCCATCCTCCCCTCCGGCCGCGTGTCCCTCACGCTGATTGGTAGAAAGTTACTGTGGGAAAGAAAGTTTGGGAAGTTTCACACGAGCCGTTCGCGTGCAGTCCCAGATATAAATAAGACCAACACGAAGTGCCTTTACATTCTACTCAGACGCAGCGTCCGTTGGCAGACAGTGGTCTTTCGACTCCGTGACATAATTCAGCCCTCTCTTGGGGACAGTTGTCTCTCGCGCATAGGTGCACCACCACACAGAAAGGATTTTGTTCCTCCGGAATTTGGAATTTTATAAGAGGGTACTGCGAAGAAGTGCCGACTGCTTGTCAATAACCACCAACAGTGGACTGTAATACCGAGTTGCCGTGCATGTGTGGAAGGGATATTTCAGACGGACAGAAGATGCCTGCCGATATGATGGAAAAAAACTCATCCTCTCCGGTTGCTGCTACCCCAGCCAGCATGAACACGACACCTGATAAACCCAAGACGGCTTCCGAGCACAGGAAGGTTAGTACTCGGTCAAAGCATTTTTACAAATGCCGAAATTCTCTCTCCGCCTCTCCAAAATTACACACGAGCTGGTATAGCGAAAGATGACCCATTCATCCACCTTGAGCAAGTTCCATCATTCTAACAATTGATTTGATTTGTTTTCTCTAGTCATCCAAACCTATCATGGAGAAAAGGAGAAGAGCCAGAATCAACGAAAGCTTGGGACAGTTGAAAACACTTATCCTGGACGCGCTCAAAAAAGATGTAAGTGTTCTGTCTATTACCCTCATAACAAATTCATTATTACCATCTCAATACTATATGAACTCTATTGAAAACATTAACGCCTAATACAATTTCCATCGGACAATCTTCAAGCCTAACAATATGACTCTTCTACATTACAGAGCTCTAGACACTCAAAACTTGAAAAGGCAGACATCCTGGAGATGACGGTCAAACATCTCCGGAACCTCCAGAGAGCGCAAATGACTGGTAAGTGACCGTAGCTGCTCGCTGAATACCCGGGGTGATTTCTTCCGGACTTCCTTCTGCGGATTAGATAATGATAAGAAGGCGGTAGTCGGGTTACAGATCTTGGCCCACATCCTCACTCCCATATTGTATCGGAATATAGCTATTGAATAGACTACTATATCTCAATTAACATCCCATTTAAGTTAGCCATCGGTGAGCCTTGGAATATACATTTTTAGTTTGAGCAATGTTCGTGTTCGCAATTCAAATTTGTATCATTTTTCTCGATACTCTCAGTGGTTTATAATTGTCTCTCTTTCTCCCAAAGCTGCGTTGAACACTGATCCCACCGTGCTGGGGAAATACAGAGCTGGATTCAGCGAGTGCACGAATGAAGTCACCCGGTTCCTATCCACCTGCGAGGGGGTTAACACCGAGGTCAGGACGCGGCTTCTCGGTCACTTGGCCAGTTGCATGACGCAGATCAACGCGATGAACTACCCCACACAGCACCAGATTTCAGCCGGGCCTCCCCACCCCTCCTTCGGCCAGTCCATGGTACAGATGCCCAACTCATCTCCACAAGGCAACGTGATGCCCCTGCCTTGTAAAGGTGGCTCTCCCCAGAGCATGTCACCAGAAGCCACTAAAGTATACGGCGGTTTCCAGCTCGTACCTGCCACAGACGGACAATTCGCCTTCCTCATCCCCAACGCAGCTTTTGCACCCAACGGTCCGGTTATCCCGGTGTATGCCAATCAGGTCAACACGCCTGTTCCAGCGGCAGTGTCCCCCGGTGCACCGACAGGCAACTCGGACTCAGTGTGGCGACCCTGGTAGATAAAAATAAATAAAAAAGACATATTGAAAATACTTTTCTAATGACACTCAGTTCGATCCTTGTTCAATGTTACAAAACATTTGTTTTGATTTTGTTTTTGTACTTTCAATGCGTTAAGATGAAAAGATGCACTATATTTGTATAGCTTATGAGGGAGTGAAGTTCATATTGGAATGAGATTTGTATTGTTGAAGTCTTTTCACTGCATTTTATATTCGAGGTGTCTTTTGTACTGTGTGATGCCAAAGATATGTTGAATGCCCTTGACGTAATTCTTCGTTTTGGAAGACAAATAAATTTGTAAAGATATTGAAAAACATCTGCTATGATTTTGTCAACAGAAACCTGACCACCAAATAATGGCCTACATAATTCTTAACTTTTGTTTTGAGCTGTGTAGCGAAGATACACTTGAGAATAATGTGTTATACATTCTATAAGAGAAAATGGCTATCATATTCTACCAATATTTTTTGCGCAAAAGTAATATTTGATATTGAGTTGTGCATAATCGTTTATGTTCTGCTGCGCGCAAAACCCATGCACATTCAACCAATTGTAAAGTTAACACAGCCACTTGTTGCTCCAGGAATGGATCACAATTTAGTCTTATGTTGCGTAAAAGTAGATAATTTTTCGCACCAACACTTGCATACAAGTATCATAGACTATGAAGTGGGGCATTTAATTTTATACACAAAGATTTTGCGTAAAATGCCATCGCACAAAGACCGTTGCTTCTGGCTTCTTTCAACAAGAAACGTGCCTGATTTGAACCAGAGTTGCCCAGGTGTATCCGAATCCAGGTGTTGCTCGGTGAGATGAGAGGTGAGGAGAGGAGGGGGAGAGGGGGAAACAACACTGAACATGTGTGAAATAATGAGGCCCTTTAGGCCTGAAGGGGATACCAGTTTGATAAAAATTATATTCCTAAAAATTACTTTCGATAATTATTATCAAAGATCACATATATCCAAGATAATATTTAAGTTTTTGTCCTTGAATAATTGTATTTGTAGGCTAACTTTGAATTAGTTATATCAACATCTCTCCCGCTGTTCATGTCATAAGTGGCCAATGAACCTTGAATAAAAATGTATTGTTATTTTAATTTGTGTAACACCAACGAATGTTATTTTATCCACATAATCAGATGAGACTATTGTTGACAATATGTCAAGTATATGTGAGTCGAACTTTTGAACAGGAAAGCCTGTTTTGAAGAGGGACGGCTCATTTTTACCTTTTGCAGCGGAGATAGCGAGTGTTCAAGGATTTTAGAAGTCATGTGCGCCACCTAGCAACACAGGAAGGAAGCGCAATCTGATTGCGGTAGTATTGATCAATGATTACTACCAGATATCAGCCACGTTAGCCCCTGTCATATAAGTAAGTGTATGGTCCTCACGTCTCGTGTAAAATGTTGACCTTGGTTGAAATGCAAGATATCAATACATAGACTATACTTATAATAGGGCTATATTATTATATTCACAGGACAACGTATCATTTACGTTGATGCATGGCAGAGACCTGATGAAAAAGATACCGGAACCGTTCTATGGTAAGTGCCTTACTCAATGACGACACAGAATATAAAAAAAAGACTGCACGGTAGATTACATTTCTTCATCTGGGATTTGATGTCACTCGGCTGTACATGAAATGGACAGTAACCTCTCATGTGATCCCTAAACATTCTTACCTTTCCCCCAAATATGCAGATCGAAATATAGGCTACATTTGAAATACTTCAGGTAGTGTTTTAAAAAGAACCTTCAGCAGAGGCATTGTAACTAGTGACCTGTCCAGGGAGTGCTGCTAGTACATCAAGTTGCCTCACGCTACAGAATAAGAAGAAAGGCTATGGGCCGTTCTGACTCGGCTTACTTTACAGGCAATGTATTGGAATGCACTCTATGTGTTGCTTTTACTTTGTCAGTGGCTCATAGACTATATGACCAAAAGTATGTGGACACCTGCTTGTCGAACATCTCATTCCAAAATCAGGGGACATTAATATGGAGTTGCCCCCCCCCCCCCCTTTGCTGCTATAACAGCCTCCACTCTTCTGGGAAGGCTTTCCACTAGATGTTGGAACATTTCTGCGGGGACCTGCTTCCATTCAGCCACGAGAGCATTAGTGAGATCGGGAACTGATGTTGGGCGAGTAGGCCCTGGATCGCAGTCTGCATCGCAATTCATCCCAAAGGTGTTCAACGGAGTTGAGCTCAGGGCCCTGTGCGGTGTGTAAGTCAAGTTCTTCCACACCCATCCTGACAAACCATTTCTGTATGGACCTCGCTTTGTGCTCGGGGGCATTGTCATGCTGAAACAGGAAAGGGCCTTCCCCACACTGTTGCCACAAAGTTGGAAGCACAGAATCGTCTAGAATGTCATTGTATGCTGTATCGTTAAGATTTCTATTCACTGGAACTAAGGGGTTTAGCCCGAACCATGAAAAACATGCATTGGGGGCAGGTAGTGTTCTGCTGGCATCCGCCAAACCCAGATTCATCCATCGGACTGCCAGATGGTGAAGCATCATTCATCACTCCAGAGAACGCGTTTCCACTGTTCCAGAGTCCAATGGCGGTGAGTTTTACACCACTCTAGTCGACGTTTGCATTACACATGGTGATCTTAAGCTTGTGTGCGGCTGCTCAGCCATGGAAACCCATTTCATGATCCCGACGAACAGTGCTTGTGCTGACATTGCTTCCAGAGGCAGTTTGGAACTCGGTAGTGGGTGTTGCAACCGAGGACAAACTATTTTTACTCGCTTCTCGCTTCAGCACTCGGCGGTCCCGTTCTGTGAGCTTGTGTGGCCTACCACTTCGCAGCTGAGCCGTTGTTGCTCCTAGACGTTTCCACTTCACAATAACAGCACTTACAGTTGACCAGGGCAGCTTTCGCAGGGCAGAAGTTTGAACGAACTGAATTGTTGGAAAGGTGTCATTCTATGACAGTGCCACGTTGAAAGTCACTGAGATCTCCGGTACCGGTCATTCTACTGCCAGTGTTTGTCTATGGAGCATGGCCGTGTGCTCGTTCGTGTACACCTGTCAGCAACGGGTGTGGCTGAAATAGCCAAATTCACTCATTTGAAGGGGTGTCCAAATACTTTTGTGTATATAGTGTGTCTCTGGGCAGAGAGTGCAGTGAGCAACCCCTGTACTGCCTCCTTTGTGTAATGTCTTTGTTCTGAGGAACACCTTGATGCTAAGAAGTGACAGAGGGAAGACATGCTAAACACTGCTGCCACAGCGGCCATGCGGGGAGCGTTCTGCCCAGGTGTGTGCCGCCTCCAGCTATTCAAGTGTGGTCATTTCAAGGGGGGCACCGCAGGTGTTTGCAATTACCAATCTGCTAAGAGGCAGAAAGTGTGGCTAAGTGCCATCATTTTACATTTCCATCACACCTTTAACAGGGCCGGGGCTGCGCTATTAAAGCCATGTGTTTGTTGGACGTTGGAGACAGGACAGGCTACCACTCTGGGTAACACAGTCAGTCCCTGTGAGCCAGAGGTCCCCCTAACCCCCCCCCCTCCACACACACACCTACCCGCCCACCATTACACACAACGTTCCCACAACGTCCCATGTCCACAGCCCATTTCCTGTCCTAGCCCAGGGCCACAGCTGGATGCGGGCTGTCTGGGAGGCACGTGGTGCAACCCGGACGACACCCAGCTGCCTCCCCCCTCCACCTCCCTTCCTCCCCTCTACCTCCCCCAATCATCATCATCAGCCCCCCCCACTCCAGATAACAGCTTTACGAGGCTCTCCGATTACCAAGCGCAGTGGCTACGCTGCCGAACTGACCGCACACATGTCACAACACGACCGGGGGGGTTAGCTGCCATGCGTGTCCATTAACATTTCCCACACTCCGCGCGCATGCAAAATAAAAAAAACTCTGCTTCCTCCTTGGCTCCTAAGTGCTACCATATGGTGCGATCTCTCTCTCTCCCTCTCTCTCTCTCTCTCTCTCTCTCTCTCTCTCTCTCTCTCTCTCTCTCTCTCTCCCTCTCTCTCTCTCAGCCCATCACTTGGGCTGTCTTTGATTGCAGCCCAGACAAGCACGAGCTTTATGATTTAAGCCTAGGGCTTGCTGTACCAAGCCCTGGACTCATTTTGAAGCCAAACCCCCCCCCCCCCCCCCTCCATCTCCCCTCCTCACCCCTCCCCTCGCACCCCTCCTGCAGTTGCAAGGGAAGGCTGTTTTCTGGCAGGAAATGAATAGCTCCCAGATGAGCGCAGGAACCTGAGAGGTCGTGAGAACGAGGCGAACCCCCCTCTGCAGCCGGCCTGTTGCCAGCCGCCGGGGGAATGTGGGAGAGCGTCTCTCTGACACACGCGTCAACCCTCCCTCCCCGCTCTCCCTCCCTGCTGCCTCTCTCCCTGCCTCACTGGCTGCCTGGCCTGGCCTGGAAACTGGCCTGACTGACAAGGCAGCAGCCCCGGAGTAGGGCAGAGCGGACAAGGGGAAGGAGGGAGGCAGGGTGAGGGTAGGGTGGAGGGGGTTGGCAGGAAGTGCTGGATCTCTGCTGCACCCAGTCCTAGTGTTCGCACGCACGCACACACACACACACACACACACACACACACACACACACACACACACACACACACACACACACACACACACACACACACACACACACACACACACACACACACACCAGGCACAAGTGCACATGCCCCTTTGCCCTTCGTGTCTCCAAAGTGGCATTTTGTGGTACAACGCCTCTCAGAATTGTTTTTTTTGGTATACATTTCTTGTCATTGTTGTTCGGAACCCATCGTGATGTTGTCAAGTTCGCCTCCCCCCAGCCCGTACGTTGGTTGTGCCTGTTGATCTGCCCTGTACGAAGCTCGCACGCGCGAGTTTGCATGCGCCCGCTTCCCAAACACGCATGACTTGAGAGATGCGGTCACCGGTCAAGTGTGTCTAGCTAGCTAGCCGAGTTGAAATATCAACAGGACTGCCACAGCAGCATAACATTTGATTAGCACCGGATAGCACTTGATTTAGCCTAAAACATCATAACATTGGGCCTGGTTGGCTGATAGGCGCAGCAGAGAGAGGCAGAGAGACATCGGCGTTGCACATGTACAGTGTGTCAGGTCAACAGCAACACAGGGTAGTCTACACTCTAGTTAACTACCATATTAAAATATCCACGAGCCAGCTAGCCATGTATCATGAGTCAAAATGATGAATATTATATTAGAGGTTTTTTGATATGCGCGCTGAAGATGAACCCCCCCTCCCCCTCCTCGTGTGCAAAACATTTTAGTGTCTCCCCTCTTGACGGAGACAAAGATTCTAAGTTTGAAAGTTAATTTCCTGCAATTCTACACGTGTTGGCATGGGGCGTAGAGAAAATGTTGCAGTTTTCTGCCATGACTTATGCCACGTTAATAATATGATGTCTGAGTGAGAGTGACCCCCCCTGGAGGTCAGCGCCCCTGGGCACGTGCCCTTATGGTAATTCGGGCCATTGATTATTACAAGTTTAGATAGCTGGCTAGACAAACTTACCAATGAAAAAAAAAAACATTTGCTGACATGGGCTAATTGAGTGACTGTCAGTGGGGGACATAACAAGAGGAAAAACTGCTGAGGCACAGACAGACAAATGTCTAAATTTCACCTACTATTCTAACTCTCAACAGTAAATTGAGACCCTGACTGACATTTGGGTCTGGGGCCCCTTAGAGGCCGGGGGCCCTAAGAGACCGCTTATGTCGCTTATGGATGGGGCTGGCCCTATACACACACAGATACAAACACACATACATACATCCCGGATCCAGCTCACACAGACTAACACACAGACTAACACACAGACTAACACACAGACTAACACACAGACTAACACACAGACTAACACACAGACTAACACACAGACTAACACACTCAGCCCTAACCAAACACACTTCGACAGGTGCTCCTGTGTTTCTCTCTCTCTCTTTCTCTCTCTCTCTGCTCCAGCTGAGTTGAACTGATACGTATCATTCCTCATTCTGTTGATACGATTGAGGATTGATTAGTTGACTGAATGTGTCACAAATCAACATTGCTGTCGAGCTTTGGGGGTATAGGATTTAGGGTTTTCATTTCAACTAAAACACAACACAAGGTTCATCATTATATTATTTTTTAAACATGTCAAAGTTGTATTATGTTGTTTCAGCTGACTGCTGACTGGCTTACATCTATCTAACTCCCAATGGCATCACCTCTCTCTCTCTCTGTCTCTCTCTCTCCCCCACTCTCTCCCTCACTCTCTAACTTACTCTCTGCACCACCAGGCTCCCACAGCAACCTATGTGGCTCAAGTAAACAGGAATCAGATTTCGACACAACACCAGTGTTGTCTGTCAGCGTACCCACTTCTCCCCTAGCGCCCAGGCAAATAGCGCATCCGGCGGCCACAACAATAGCCCACCAGAGGGCTTTCTCTGCCGGGCCATTCAAACGTCAGCCACCGCGTTTGAAGTCTGAGATGCCTATGCTAATCAGCTAGCGATGGATGACTAGCGAGACAAGCTAGCTGGAGTTTTCTCACCAAACCCTCTGTCACAAAAAAAGGACTCTGGTCTCCCATACTCTTGGTAAAAAAAGGTGTTCTCTTGTACAGATAATGCTCCTTCAGCTGTCCCCATAGAACCCATTGGAGAACCCTTTTTGTTTCCAGGTAGAACCCTTTTGGGTTTCATGTAGGACCTTTCCCACAGAAGGTTCTACATGGAACCAAAAAGGGTTCTACATGGAACTAAAAAGGGTTCTCCCTGGAACCAATGAGGGTTCTCCTATGGCAGGGTTCCCCAACTCGAATTTGGCCCTCGGGTGGTTTCAGTTATTCTGAGCTAAAAAATCTATAAACTGTAAGCAAGGTTTGAAATGATCATGTTTTAGTCAAATATGATCCGTTTGGGTTTCTTGCGGTCAATTTGCAGTCTACAAGTTATTTGTAATCATGTTCTGGCCCTCGTCCATCCGTTCAAGCAGAAATCGGCCCGTGGCTGAATCTAGCTGATGATCCCTGTCCTATAGGGGACAGCTGAAGAACACATAAAGGTGGTCTGTGTCACCCGTCGCTGCTTGTCCCTTGTTTCCTTCTCTCCTTTTCTAACCCAAAAGCCTTTAGAAGTGGCATTTTCCCTCCTTTCCCCCCCCCCACCCGCAGTCGGTCAACAAGTTGTTGAGGACGTGGAGGGACGGCGAGAGAAGGTGACATTGTAACATGGCAAACATGCCATCCCTCAGTCCGAATGTCGGCACGTCATGTTGCCTTTCAGCGTGACTGGGATGACTGTCACTGACTCATTGTAGGACCTGTCCTACAGCACTTACATGGGGTTCTCATGCTGACTGACGGGGGAGGGATCCATCCAAAGCCTTAACAACAAACACAGAGGCTGAGAGACAACAACTTCTCCTTAACGGACGTCTAATCAAACAACAAAGGACAAAGTTGAAAATGTTACCTCACGCACGCGCATACACACGCACGTACGCACACACGCGCATCGTTGAATTACGACCCTAAAGACTTGAGGTCTTAAGTAAGTGGGCCTGCGTGTCGTTCTATTGTCTTGTGTTCTTATGCATCAGGGCCGGTGTTCACAAAGTGTCCCAGAGAAGGAGTGCTGATCTAGTTTCAGAACCCCGCTCTTATTCGTTTTGATCTCAAGGGCAAAGCTGATCCTAGATCAGCTTGTTTTAGCTTGTTTTATGAATGCGGGACAGGACCTAGATAATCGGAGAAACAGTACAGCACAGTCCCCAGATCAGTCGGTCAGTGTGTCTGGTCATGTTTCCATGTGTAGGATCATATGACAGGACGTTATCATGCTATAGTTCCCCAGTATTCCCTCCTGGTTTCTCAGCACTGCAGCCTACTGTCACTCTGTTTTGTCTGGCTCCATGTTGCGAGTCCCCCCCCCCCCCCCCCCCCCCCCCCCCGGGTCAAAAGTAGTGCACCATGTAGGGAATATGGTGCCATTTGGGACGCGCCCCGGGAGTTCTAGGCCTAGACAGGCAGGTGTGAGAGCACGGATATCTGCTCCCGACCTCCCGGGTCAGAGTAAGAAACTACTGAAACCCCGGGGGAACAGTGAAACCCAAACGCTCGCCGCAGCAACACCAAGCGTGATCTATGAGCTTCCCTCACATGACTGTTTTTAGTGTGTGTGTGTGTGTGTGTGTGCGTGCGCCCGTTTAACTGCTCCTTTGTGGCGGCCGAGGCCCTTAAAGATGGGAACAGAGGACCCGCTTCTATTCAACACATCAACATTCCGGATGTCCCCCGGCGTCTGCTGTCCAATCACAGAGCTGGGATGGAGTTACCGCTGCTGTGTTTGATTGTAAATGAACATATTTGCGAGCCCTGTCGCGAAATGAGGACGAGGATGAGAATGACGACGAGGATGATGGTTGAAGCCGTAATAACAACGTTACCACACTCTCAGGGGTATGTGAGGAGGACAGATAGCTGTAAGTGATTGGATGAAACCCTTCCCTTGACTGTCGCCGAAATACGGACTTAACCATTCAGAGGTTGAGTATGTTAACTGACCCGTCAGTGGTTTCATGGAGTAGCTTTCATTGCAATGTCTATTCTTCATTCAGCTGTGTGTGTGTTGGTGTGAGACTTTGATCCTGTGTGTGTTTTTCTCTGTGTGTGTGTGTGTGTGTGTGTGTGTACACAGGCATGTGTCTGTGAGGCTCTATTCCTGGTATGGCAGTGGAGGACAGGTTGCATGTGGCTCGGACAGAGAAATTCCTTATCAACAGAGGCTAGAAACCCAAATCCACATCACTGTAGGACATATCCACGGGTGAATGCCCATACAGTATGTCAGTAAACACTGTCCCAAATTCAGTCCCAAATTCAGCGTCTTTCGGGGGTGCTTACATTATACCTCAATCCCCCAAAATCACATAGAGACAATTTTCTCCCAAAGCAGAGGCGTCTTTAATTTTAAATTTTAATTTTTTGTTGGTTTCCATGAATGTCGGTGTGTCACGATAGAGACACATTGTATCATGCCAGAGCTCCGAACTGCTCCGAGCCGCCTGCTCTGAAACAGAGAGACATGAAATGGAATTATCCCACCTTCCTCTCACGCCGCGCACGCTAACCAGTCTAAGCCCGGCACGGCTGCTGTGGACCGCGGGCTAATCCTCTTTCCCCTTGCAGCCAGTGGCAGGAGATGGTGCTGAGCCGGAGCAGAGCTGGCCACCAAGATAGGGCCGCGCTGTGACGAGCCGCTAAAACCACCGTGCATGCAATCTCCTCCCGTGTGTGTGAGTGTGAAGGAGACTGTGAGTGTGTTTGTGTCTGTGTCTGTTTGTGAGAGCGTTCGAGCGTGTGTGCGTGACAGAGGGAGAGAAAATGTGTGTGTCTGTGTCTGTCTGTGAGAGCTTTTGAGCGTGTGTGAGTGACAGAGAGAAAATGTGTGCCTATGTCTGTTTGTGAGAGAGTCTGAGCGTGTGTGTGTGACAGAGACAGAGAAAATGTGTGTGTCTTTGTGTGTGTGTGTGTGTGTTCTTGTCCATGTGTGTGGGTGTGAGACCATTTGAATGCTCGTGTGTATGTTGGTGTGTGTGTGTGTGTTCCATTCCATCTCACAAAGAGTCTCTCCTACCTAACTTCACCTTTCTGTGAGCGTATTCTGTCCTACACCCACCGTTCGCTGTTATCTTAGCCTCCGTTTCATCTTAAATGTGACGAATGTGGACTAGGGGCGGTGGTTATTGTTGTTGGAAGAACACAGCAAACTTGTAAAAACCCAGTTGACTTGAATGTGATTAACCAAGGAGCTCAAAAGTAACCACCTAGACTGGGGGTGTGTAGTAGGCTTTCGATTGACTTAGTTGCGTGTGGTCTGATGCAGTCATGTGGTAACAGCAAAGGGCCGTGCTTAGGCCCTGTTGCGGTGACCGTGTTGCCACCACACTGGCAGTCATGAGTCATGACCGCAGTAAAAATCCAACGTGACCGTTGGTTCACGGTAATCTCTTATGATCTCTGGACATGCATTGATAGTACCCAACTCAGTAAATGTTGATTCTTTCTACACTTTTTATGTAGTTCTCTTTGTACATACAGTATGAGAGTGCCCATATGGTATACTTTCACCTTTCACCTTTTGCCATCAGGTCACTAATGGCCTGGCACTCAGGGCTCTTTTTCCCCACTAACCACTCTGACATCAATGCAAATGCAATCTAAAAATCACATCAAACACTTATCATCAAAACAGTATCATGCTTTTAAAACGCGCCTCACTGTGATGGATCAATTTGAAGAAAGAAGTTCAGCGACAGGTTGAGACTGAGTGGGGAAACGTGGACATTGTCGAAGAACCGAACACAACGACGCGGACAGAGCTTTCTGAGGCGATGATTCATCCAGGACACCCATGTGCACATTAGAGCCTATCCATACGCATTGACCTATATATGAGCCCCCCCCAAATTTTTTTTAATGAAAATAATGATTGTGCCGTTTTACATGACATAGCATACTGCATATTACACACGGCAGAAAAAAACGGGGGGAAAAAATGGATTTAAGATGTCTTTGGTACATAATTGTTCTAGCCCGTACTCCCACAATTAAACAAATTCCAGTAATCCCCTTTGAGTGTGGACTGGATTATTGTGCATATTGGATGGGCTGCTTACATTTTGCTATGCTCCAGACTTTCTATCCTTGAGTCTGGGAGAGAATGTATAGGCCTAGCCGATGCTGTTGGTTCATTTTTTTGTGCATTTTTGTATTTGAATAACCAAGTAATTGTCTTTTTAAAAAAAAACATTTTCATAATCAACATTATCTTTAGCTACACTTTACCTCTCCACCGTGCGTTTCCATCTCCTCCTCTCGCTCACTCCTTTCTCCAGCGCACAGAGAGAGGGGCTGTCAACAGACCTGCCTAAAATAAATCCTGGATTTATTATGATAGTGTACATTCAATTGATTTGTTATACTTTTTTTTAAAAAATGTAGATGGAGATGCTAAATATGTTTAGGAAAAACGTTAATTACGCTCAATTACCCGTGAGACTGGCAGTCTTTTGCATGACATTAACTGGCTGACAAAATGTCATGACCGCCACAGCCCTAACCACGCTCACAGAAAGAAAAAGATTGGAACGGTCGTCTGATGTGCAAGGATCGGACCAAAGCGCAGCGTGGTAAGTGCTCATGGTATTTATTAAATCAACAAACACTCGATCAAAATAAACCAAGAGAGAAACGACTACGAACAGTTCTGTCAGGTGCAGAAAACACGAAACAGAAAACAACTACCCACAAAACACAGGTGGGAAAAGGCTACCTAAGTATGGTTCCCAATCAGAGACAACAATAGACAACTGTCCCTGATTGACAACCATACCCGGCCAAAACAAAGAAATACAAAACATAGAAAAATGAACATAGATTGCCCAGTCAAATCACACCCTGACCAAACCAAAACAGAGACATAAAAAGCTCTCTAAGGTCAGGGCGTGACAAAGAAAGAAGAGAGGTTAATTGACTTGTAACACATTTGGTGAAAGGTGAAAGGTGAAAGTAAATCATGTGGGCACTCTCATACTGTATGTACAAAGATAACTAAGTAAAAAGTGTAGAAAGAATCAAAAATGGAATCTACTGTAGTTATCGAAGGTTCAAGTCCACATTGGTGTCTGACGTAGATGTCGGCCACCTTGAGATGTGACCAAACCCTTCTAGTGGCCTTTTGGCTCCCCATGGATCTGTCTGGACCTCAAAAAAGCAAACCAATGACCCTGAAGGAAGAACGGATGAAAACAGAAAAAAAGAACGGATGAGAGAGAATCTTTGTAGAACTTCTGCATATATGCACAGGGTTCTGTGCGTTATCATATTTTTGTTGGAGTATATAGCTATTTCCACCTATGCTGCTGCAGCCTTTAGCTAAGATCCACGACACTCTTAAGCCTTGGCTAGCTTCGTGCCAGCGAAGGAAATGGCACTGGGTTTTCTTCCCCAATGGTCAGAGCACTTCTGCTCAGAATAGCCATTGTCCACTGAACTAACCTTCAGATACAAGCCTTGCATTAGACAACTACTATAAACGTTACAAAGATGCGGTGAGCATAGGTGGGCAGGCTTGTCTATTATCTACGGCGTCCACTTTAGGACATTTACCCCAATGTTTAAAATGACAACTAGTTCATATCATGAACCGTGTTAAACAAATCTTGACCAGTGTAAAGGCCAGATGATTCAGTGATGATCATGTGTGGTTATGAATCCGCGTGCAACAAGCGTATTCATTTCCCCCCTGGCCGGTTAGCTCTTTGTGCTAGTGTAAATGGTGGCTAAACGCTAGCACAATTAGCATTAGCCTGTGGTGAGGGATTGAATTAGCCAACCGATTTTACACTCGATATTGAGCCTGGGATCGAAACCTCTTGTAATGAGTCTGGAGGGTAGAAACTACCCCCCACCCCACCAACATGTGCTGTGCAGAATTAGCGAGTGCTAGTTTCAGTTTGCCGCCTGCTAGCCTCCCTCCACAGACGGCGTCAGAGTAATTGACAGTGACTGGAAATATGCGGCGTCATTGAGCCGCGGCCTGCGAGACTAATGGGGTTAGAGCCTTCCCCTTTTGAGTCGTACCCCACCTCAGAAGCCATCAGTGATATTCAATTTGTGTTAAAGCTCCCTTTGAGGTCCGAGCCCGATTTGATTAACATATTTTAGGTGGGAGCGTTGGGGTGAAGCCTAGGAGTTCCTAGGGCCAGTATTAATAATAGTCTGAGTGTATTTACTTTGCCTGTGTGACGTGAGGGACAGTTTGGTCTGACAGTGCCCAATGAAGGGCATGGTGGTTGGATTCCGATGGGCAGAGAAGTGACTGTTGATGGTATGCAGATTTGTGTTTTGCCCCAGTCTCTTTGTAACCGTGTGGTTCCGTCGACTGAACGTGGCATGGATGAAACTAATCAAAAGGGATTCATGTATGGAATTCATTGTAATAAAATTGACTGGATTTGTCTGGATTCCGTCGCCATGCCTTTTGCTTACCGAGGAGTGACATAGTGTACGGTGGACATAGACAAAGGGGACAAAGGAGACAATTGGGCAAATGTTTTCCCACATTTTTAGCTGTAAGGGAAATGGACACACACAGAGACATGGACAAAGAGACAGACAGACATAGACACAGAGAGACCCAGATGCACAGACAGACGGACAAACGTACACACACACACACACACACACACGCACACACACAGACGGACAAACGTACACACACACACACACACACACACACACAGACAGACGGACAAACGTACACACACACACACACACATACACAGAGACAGACAGACAAACGTACACACACACACACACACTCACACACACACAAATACACACAGACAGACAGACCGTGAGAGTCCCCGACGTCTATGGCTACTGTAAAGGGATTCCTGCACTCCACACGCCTGCAGCATTGTCTGCAACAACCCAAGTGCAAACAAAGCAAGCGCAGTGACTACCTCCTCCACCAATGCCACCAAGCAGTAAAAATGTAACCGCGCTGGTCCAGAAAAGATACTCCTCTCTCCTATTTTATAGAAGTTCAGGGAAAATCAATGTGTTATGAGGGCCTCCTTTCAGTGTGTCCTGTAAAAAAAAATATTAAAAAAACCTTCAATAAAGTTTCCATGCCACAGTTTATTTCGATGGGCCTCGCACAAAAGCAGAGCCCTGTAAATCGCAGCTTTTGTTAAAAGTCACCGAAGGCTTCCCTTACGTAGTTCCTCGAGTCTCTCTCAGCGGCCGCCAGTCTTGAGATGCCGTGCAGCCTGAAACCGTATAGAAATCGACAGAGATACCGTTTCCCCAGTGTTTCCTCCCCTTTAACAAGGACAGAGGTTGAAAGGATTGTATAGGAGCCCAAATCACTGAGAGCGGAGAAATGGGTTAAAAGCTGGAGTTTCTCCCCTTCCGTAACAAACGTAAAGAATGTAAAGGGTTGTGACTAAAGGTCTGGTCCAGAATCACAAGGCATCGCAGTAAAGCAGTGCTGATCTAGGATCAGTCCCCCCGTCCCCCCGTCCACATGATTGTATTCATAATGATCTGAAAGGCAAAACGGCTCCTAGATCAGCACTCCTACACTGAGACTCTTTGAGAATATGAGCCCTGGGGGGGTGGGGGGGGTGGGGGGGGGCAGAACAGGTGGTAATCACACCGCAGCAGTCAGTCGCTCAGAGAGGTGAAATCATCCAGGGTATAGATAGATAGATAGATAGGGCCCAAGGGTTGTTTTCTCTTTATGTCTCAGGATGTGTGAAGAGATTCCAGTGCTCTGGTCGTATAGCGAGTGGCCTCGATTCTGGCAACAGGAGGAGGGTGAGGAGGATAATGGCGGGTAAAGGAAAGCGTCAGTCGGCACCCACTAACGAAGGACAGGTTTGGAGCGTGGGAGGTGTGGACCTTGTTCAGGCCCAAAGCCATGACCCCTGCTGGGGTTGACTGTAGCCAACTGGCTTAGTCAATGCAGGGCAGGAATAAGATGGAAAAGCATCTTTCTTCGTGTTGCAAGTCGGCTCATTGCTGATGTAGTCTGCTGGACAGGTTTAAGTTTATTTGAGCATCTTGGCGCATATGAGGAAACATACATAACGTGGTGTCAGACAACATATAAAACACAAGTAAAAAATATGTCTGCCATGAAAGTGCAATATGCGGGAAATCTCTCCACCATTTGCTGGTTGCTAAAATTGGAATAGTTCACCTAATTTCAGTTTATGTGGCAAAACAGACACTCCGAGTGTAGGGAATCATTGTACCATCTAAGCCGCTGTGAACCTGTATTTTCAATAACCAAAAATGTTATGTTTTCAGCTGCTTGAAGCCGCTGTACAAAACTGAAAGTAAAAGACGCAAAAAAACGTAAGCATAATAGAACATGATAGATAATAGAACTTCTTAGACTTGCTGCCAATGAGGATGGCAGATCTATCACTCACATTTCTATGTGAATTCGACCCCAAAAGTTCCATATTGTATAAATATATGGATGTAAATGCTGTTTTGGTTTAGTTGTCTGTACTCAACAAGGCTGTCCTCTGTTTCACATATTCTTCCATGCATCAGTACTTTATTTGTTTGGGAGGGGTTGAGTATTTCAAGGGGGAAACTACCCGCAAAGAAAGAAGGAGGGATATAGTTTGTGGACATAAAATAAATGCATGAATGAATTCAATTATTTTCCTCTGTCTTTCTTTCCTCCTTTTCTTTCCAGTTGTGATTCTGTTCTCTGGTGTGAGTTGGGTAAGGACGGAGCTGCATGGATAAGACTGAATGGGTAAGGACGGAGCTGCATGGATAAGACTGAATGGGTAAGGATGGAGCTGCATGGATAAGACTGAATGGGTAAGGACGGAGCTGCATGGATAAGACTGAATGGGTAAGGACGGAGCTGCATGGATAAGACTGAATGGGTAAGGACGGAGCTGCATGGATAAGACTGAATGGGTAAGGACGGAGCTGCATGGATAAGACTGAATGGGAGAGACTAGGTCTTGTTCTAAAGTAGGGGAGAGGAGTGGCACACACACACCCTCTATTAAAACCCTATCCCATGCCCCCCTGCAGCACTACTGGGAGAAGCATGTTGGTCTGTGTCAGAAGTGTGTGTGTGTGTGTGTGTGTGTGTGTTTCGATTTGTCTGTGTGTGTGCGTGTTTGACCTTCTGTGTCTGTGTGTGTGTGTGTTTGACCTTCTGTGTCTGTGTGTGTGTGTTTGACCTGTGTCTGTGTGTTTGACCTTCCGTGTCTGTGTGTGTGTTTTTGACTATGTGTGTCTCCCTGTCGGTCTCTGTCTGTTTATGTGTGTGCGGGGGGGTTGTAACCATAGGCACATGATGACAGACAGGCAGTGGGGGGGGGCAGGGTGGTGGGTCGGGTAACCACTAAGCACCGTTCTGCAGCCCTTCAGGTGCGTGATAAAGTCAGGTCTGGGTGGGAGTATTTCTGCATTTTATTGTGGTGGGAGGGTATGGGCCGGGATGTGTGAGTGAGGGGGGTGCAAGGGCGGTGGAGGGGTGCGTGGTTCTGCTCAAGTGAGCCTGAAGAATGCCCGTGGATCCTGCAGGAGAGAATGAGCTCCTTTCATCACATGCAGCCCGGGGTCCCCCCCTCCCCCTTCTCCTCCTTCTTCTCCCCGCCTCCTCCCTTTCTCTCAGGAAACATTAATAAAAAATTGGATGCAGGCGGGCCGCTTCCCTCCCTTCTTCCATCTCTCTCTCTCTCTCTTTCTCTCTCTCTCTCCCCCTCTCTCTCTCTCTCTCTCTCTCTCTCTCACTCCCCCTCTCTCTGTCTCTATCGCTCTCACACTCTCCCTCTCACTTTCCCTCTCCCTCTCTCTCTCCCTCTCTGTCTCTCTCTCTCTCCCCCTTTCTCTCTCCCCCTTTCTCTCTCCCTCTCTCTCTCTCTCTCTCTCTCTCTCTCTCTCTCTGTCTCTCTCTCTCTGTCTCTCTCCCTCTGTCTCTCTCTCTCTGTCTCTCTCCCTCTCTCTCCCTCTCTCTCTCTCTCTCTCTCTCTCTCTCTCTCTCTCTCTCTCTCTCTCTCTCTCTCTCTCTCTCTCTCTCTCTCTCTCTCTCTCACTCAGTCCCTATCAGAGGCAGCAGGCACTCATGCAACAGGTCCTGTATTTAGAAAGCATCGCAATTAGCCATAATGGCTTCCAGTTTGTCCCTGCCTTGCGTCATGGCTTTGATGGCCTGGCCCCTGATTGAGTGGGCTGGGGGGAATACCAGAGAATTTCCATCTCTGATTGGTCGGAGGAGGCAGGGAAAGGGGAGGGGTGAACATTAAACAACAATGATCTCAGGATCATGAAGCGATGGGTGCGTCCCAAGTGGCACCCTGTTCCCTATGTAGTATACGGTCAAAAACCATGCACTATATAGGGAATAAGGTGCCATTTAGGACACATCACATGGCTTGTTCCTTTTGAGTCATGTTCCTCATATAACTGTCTACTGATTTTGTAGACTTTCGAAGCAACAATTAAGGATTTGATAGCTTTCTCTTCCTGACACTGTTTGATGTGAATGAATGGTGCGAGTTACAGCGTTTGAGGCAGGTATTTGATGGATATTGTGGAGGTGGACAGAGTACAGGGATGTGGATATCAGGGGTTTACAGTGCAGGGCTTTGGGGTTACGTGATGGCGAGCCTCCTAATTCCACTTAAGTCTTTCTCTCTGGTGGTTCTCCAAACTGACCTCCCCTCTCCGCTTGTCCCTCCTCCCTCACCCCTCTACCCCCTTCGCCCTGCTCCTCTCACCCCTCTTCCCTCTCCCTTCTCCCCCGCTCGCCCTGCTCCCCTCACCCCTCTCCGGGCGGAACCCTTTGAACACACACACAGAAAAATACCCCACACCACTTAGGTGCTAATGTTGCTTGAAACCCAGCGCGTAGTCCGAGAGAGAGAGAGAGAGAGGTAGAAAGAGAGAGAGAGAGAGAGAGTCACGAGAGAGAGAGTGCCCCCTCTGTGTGTCTTAAATGGATTCATCTCTGCCAGCGAGGTGTCTCTTTGTGTCTCCAAGCTGAGGACTGAGAGAGGGAGAGAGAGCCATCCCAGCCAGGGTAGAGACGCACAGCAGTGGGCAGAGAGTAGCTGAGGGGTGGGGTGGTGGGGGTTAGGCTGGTGGGATGGGACCACCTGCGTAGCCCTCTTTACTGTGGGATTATGCGGGCACACAAAGCGGCGCAGGGAGGAGGCCAAGGCGAAGGGGGGGAAGAGCGATGGGAGAGTGAGCGGCGTGGAAAACGAAGCTGGCGTGAGTGCCAGGGGCTTGCCACATACTGTACCCAACACACCCCCACCCCCCTGGCCCACTCCCCAGTCCCAGGACCCCCTCTTCCACCCCCTTACCTCCGCTCCCTGCTCCCTTTCCCCTGCATTGGTTCCATGCTGCACGGCTGCCAGTGCCCCTTTGAGGGGACGGCTGCTGGGGCTGCCTCACAGAGGTGGGTGCCCTTTCACATTTAAAACAGCCCCCTCTGAAACGCCACAACACCACGTCAGTGCGGTCACACATTCACTGCCTGGTCACACGCTCACACAGTGTTCCCACCGGCAGTTGGTGACAGCGCGTCGGTCAGCGTGAGACCCGTGAGGTAAGACCATGATGACACTGTCCTCTTTGCAACCCCCAGACCTTTATAACTACTGGTCCTAAAATCAGGTACTGTCGATGACGGCCAATGTCAGACTCTGTGAGATCAGGGTTGGGGTCAATTCTATTTCGATATAGTAAATTCAGGAAGTGAACTGAAATTCAAAATGTAAATTTGTTCTCACAGAGGACATTGAGGGAAAAAAAAGTTTCAGTGACTTCATGAATTGACTGAATTTAAAGGAGTTGACCCCAATCCTGTGTAAGACACCATATTCAAATTGATCTCATCTGACCCAAAAAGAGAACCTGGTCATTTCATTCAGCGTTGACCAAAAGAAAGGATACTTTTCCTGATTATACCGTTTGTTTAGACAAGCGGAACTTGACAAAGCTACACCGTAGTAGATGCAAATGTGTGGTTTTAACGGAGAGAGAGAGAGAGAGAGAGAGAGAGAGAGAGAGAGAGAGAGAGCGAGCAGAGAAAGAGGCTCCCTCATCCTGGCTGTTCCCTTGATTATCACTTTTTCTTATTCGTTTTTCAGACACCATTATCCAGGACGCTTTGGCCCAAGCTTATTTTTCTACCAATGTATGGTGTCACAATAGACATGACCTCAACATCAGACCCACAGTGTGTTTATCATAGCAGCGTCCTCACCACTCTCCTGGTATCAAACTATAAATATATTTGATGTGGAGAAATAACCAGGTGTTAGAGTTAGTGCTATTTCTCCTTGTACTATTTCGTGGTCAGTCTGCCAGACAAAGGTTAGCTACTTTTATCCATCTTTTGACTATTTTGTTATATTGGACAAATCTTCTGGTTTGGGAAGAACATAGACTACTGTAGTTGAGAAAATGTCTGCCTAACATTCTTCTCCGTCATGGCCAGACTTTTTTGTAGCAGTAGTTCCTCAGCGAGAGGATATCCACACAGCTGTGAGTCGTGGCCATGATGCGACCCTTAAGGATTGGTTACTTTCCCGCTGTCGTCCTCTTTGTTGCTGGGCAGATTAATAGCTCTTCCTGGTTAATAATTCCAGCCCTGGTCATTTGTGGTCAGCTGAACCACAACTGACCCTCTGGTCCTGAGTCAATGTGTAATGGCTCCATTTGGACTTCCCTTTTCACTACAGCCAGCCTTGAAAACAAACAATTGTTCGAGCTGCTTTGAGTATTTCTGCTGAGGCGGGCTATTAGCCCGAGTGAGACTAGCATGTCTGGGCCACGTCACCTTTTGACGGAGAAGTCCTCCGTGTCCTCCGTGAGTCCACCCCCTGTCCTCTCTCCCCTCTCCCCAAAGGGAGGTATGTGAAACACTCGTAGACCTCAGCACTTTTGGGACCCCGAGGTGGTGACCAAACAGAGAGAGAAGAGAAGGAAGACAGTGGGACAACCTGTGCTTCTCAGGCTCAGAGTTGAATGGGTTGTTTTTTTTTTTTTAGGTATTCATTGTGGCCTCTCTTTTAAGCCGGGGTTTTATATGATGTGAGGCGTGGGGGAGCTGGCAGCTTGGCGTGGGTCTGTGCCTCCGCTGCCTCGCGTCCCATAGCGATCCCCGGGCCACACTGACATTCTAATCATAACCCAGTGGCAGGAGCTTTGTGCGGACCCCTGGAGGCCGCTTGGGACGGGGCTCCCGCCGCTCACACTCCCTTTGTGCTGTAGGGAAGGTGCCACAAGCAACCGGGGGATTAAAAGGAATGGCATAAAGGGAGTTCGAGAAATGTATTTCACTTTCTGCCGCATGGGCCCCTTACGGGCCAAGAAGATGGCTGGGGTGGTGACAGGATGGTGTTTGCCTGCCTGGGATTGTGTGTGTGTGTGTGTGTGTGTGTGTGTGTGTGTGTGTGTGTGTGTGTGTGTGCGCGAATGTGCGTGTGTGTGTTTCTGTGCGTGTGTGCTTCTGCACGTCTGTGTGTGTGTTTATACTTGTGGGTTTTGTATGCATGTGTATGTGTGTACACACACACTTACAATGCATTCTGAAAGTATTCAGACCCCTTGACTTTTTCCACTTTTACTGTTACGTTACAGCCTTATTCTGAAATGGATTAAATGGCTTTTTCCCCTTCACACAATACTCCATAATGACGAAGCAAATACATTCCTCTCTGCAGATCCTCTCAAGCTCTGTCAGGTTTGGATGGGGTACGTCGCTGCGCAGCTATTTTCAGGTCTCTCCAGAGATGTTTGATCGGATTCAAGTCTCAAAGTCTCACTCAAAGACATTGAGTGACCAAGGTCCTTCTCCCCCGATTGCTCAGTTTGGCCGGGCGGCCAGCTCTAGGAAGAGCCTTGATGGTTCCTAACTTCTTCCATTTAAGAATGATGGAGGACACTGTGTTCTTGAGGACCTTCAATGCTTCCCCAGATCTGTGTCTCGAAACAATCCTGTCTCGGAGCTCTATGGACAGTTCCTTCGACCTCATGGCTTGGTTTTTGCTTTGACATGCGCTGTCAACTGTGGAACCTTATAAGGACAGGTGTGTGCCTTTAAAATCAAGTTCAATCACTTGATGTTTACCACAGGTGGACTCCAATCAAGTTGTAGAAACATCTCAAAGGATGATCAATGGGAACAGGATACACCTGAGCTCAATTTTGAGTCTCGTGGCAAAGGGTCTGAATACTTATGTAAACAAGGTATTTCTGTTCTATAAAACGGTTTCGCTTCGTATTATGGGGTGTTGTGCGTAGATTGATGTAATATGTTTTTGGGGATGTAATCCATTTTAGAATAAGGCTGTAACATAACAAAATATGGAAAAGGGAAGGGGTCTGAATACTTTCAAATGCACTATACAGTATATGAATGTGTACATGCGTGTATGTTTCATGTGTGGGCCCCTGTTTGTGTGTGAAAGTGTCTCAGTGTGTATTACGAGGGAGAGGGAAAGGGGGCCGGGTAAATGACAGCGTTTGGCTAAAGTTCCACTTATGTCAGTTTTCCCCAGCTGACAAACCAGGGACCTAAGGGATTATTAGAGTTACATACCTAGACAACAAACGTTTCTTCACAGGGCCCCTATACGTAAACAGCAATACTACTTCATAAGACCACACACAATACCGTCGCTCTCCTTCTGCTCAATCCTATGCACTACTGATAACAATGGCATTTTTAATGGATCAAATGGTAATATTACCATTATCAGAAAGTAAGAGGAAAACAGTTCATTTTGAAGGTGCAAAACCACCGACTCTATGTCCACCCTGATTTTCATATTGCTTACAGGTGGATGCGCTTGAAATTGAAAATCGGTTTCTCAACGAATACGCAAGTGAGCTAGTCACGTCACTCAAAGGAGTCGTGCGATTCGGGTCGAGAGTCCTACATTGCCGGCAGAGGATCGCCTGAACAGACAGCTGTCGCTCACACTCTCCTCTCCACCGCTCAGACCCCTTGCTGTTGTGTAATAAATGTTCTTGTCCGTAATCGATTTGTAATGGCTCACGAGCATCTCCCTGATTCAGCCTGGAAAACGGGAGCAAGAGAGAGAAGAGAGGAAACAGGCTCCTTGAGAATGTGGCGAGAGTGAGGGGAGAAGAGCGAGGGGAGAAGAGAGGGGGAGAAGAGCGAGGGGAGAAGAGAGAGGGGGAGAAGAGCGAGGGGAGAAGAGTGAGGGGAGAAGAGCGAGGGGAGAAGAGCGAGGGGAGAAGAGCGAGGGGAGAAGAGCGAGGGGGAGAAGAGAGAGGGGAGAAGAGAGAGGGGGAGAAGAGCGAGGGGGAGAAGAGCGAGGGGGAGAAGAGAGAGGGGGAGAAGAGCGAGGGGAGAAGAGCGAGGGGAGAAGAGAGAGGGGGAGAAGAGAGAGGGGGAGAAGAGCGAGGGGAGAAGAGCGAGAGGAGAAGAGAGAGGGGGAGAAGAGAAGAGGGGTTCGCCAGAGAAAGGCTCCCGCGGCGTAAATCGTATTCATGGTTGACAGAGTGGTCATGGGGGATCAGAAGGATGGTCTTCTTCCCTCTGAAGGGGGAGATAGCGCATTGTGGGGGCCCCGCCGTGGGCCCTCTTTGTGCCCTAACAGCAGGTAGCAGTGGACTGTCAGGTCAACTCTGGGCTGGGGCCCAGCTTGCCACTTATAACCCTCTTTTTTTCTGTCTGCTCTCTGTTCCTGGTGTGCGCGCGGGGGGGGGGGGGGGGGGGGGGTGTGAATCGTGAGGTGGAGACTGACTTTTGTGAACCCCTTTAGCTACCCCCAAACATAGTCCTCCTGCTACTAGAAATGTTGACGCGCTGACGTTCCTGTTGAATTCCGAAGGTCTGTCAATGGTAACGTTTCCCCTATTTCCGATAGCTGCATTGCCAAAGAGAAACACCCGCTCTTCTATGCAAACATCACATGCAGCGGTAAAATGATTGGAGACTGAATGAGGATTCCGTTATTTCAATGGCAGCTTTAAGCACACCAGGAATGCACTGTATTGCTGTCAGAGATGAAAGCGAACCATCATAACAACGCACTGTGACTGAACTATGCCTACAACCAAGCCCCAGTACCACGCCTAGGCTACGTATTCATATTGGAGGGTTACTCCCTCAACTCACACTCCCATTGATTCCCGCTCTTTTCTCTCCGTCTCTTCCCCATAGTAACTGGAGACTTCTCCCGGCGGGAGGCACGCTGTGCTCTGCGGCCGCAGAATGGAGCTGCCCACTTAGCGCAGAGGCTAATCAAATAACTGCCCCAGCGTGGTGCCCAGCATGAGTGTCCTCCCAACGGGAGCTTGACCGGGGGCTGCAGGTACCCTTTCATCCAGCCTGGCAGGCGAGCTCCAGTGTCCTGCTGCTGGAAATTTGTCGTCCCCCTCTGGGTCTCTTTCTGGGAGTGTCAGGCTCGGGGCCCCTGATGAGATATTTGTTGATATGATAACTCGATTAGGCCCCAGGATGGATGACACGGTGGCAGACAGCCAGCCAGCGGCGCGCAGGGAGTCCCTGATCCCACTCCTTAACCTCTCCTCAGGAGACCGACGTTCTCCACCTGCCCTCGGCTAATCACTGACACAGGGCAGCACTTCGGTCAGAGGAAGGGCTGGGGTTAGGGTCCAGGGCCCAGTTAGATATGAAGGAAGGGCTGGATGGCAAGGCACCGACTTGAATTGAAACATCCAAAGTGCATTCATTGTTATTTGTCTTTTACAACTTTTTTGTGTGTGTGAGTGAAGCAGTTCCTAATTTGATGGTATATCCCTGTCATCTTCCCTGGATAAAGCCTCACAAGTGGCAGCATCGTTTTGGGAATTCCTCAACCTACATTTCAAGGTGATTTCAAAATAAGGGGTGACATCCCTGGCATGTGACTGATGCCTCCAATTTCCTCATTACTGCACTGCTATACGGGCAGTTAGACTAACTCCTGCGGGCGTATTGTGTATTTATATAAAAATACATTATTTTATTTATCCAGGCAAGTCAGTTCAGAACAAATGTTATTGACAATGACGGCCTATGGGAAGTCAGACATCCATAAGACTGGTTTATATCAATCATATATAAAAGTAATCCTTTCTAGACCAGGATTGGAACCATAATAAAGAATCCCCTTTGCCACTGTGTCACTGTCCTTGTGATATTTTCACCCTCTCTTTTGTATTGAGCTTGGTTCTTCAGTGTGGCTCAATAGAGGTTCCCGAGATGAACTGAGATGAACAGAGATACCGTTCAACCCTCCAGGGCCTCATTAGCTAGCCCAGAGGTGCCCTCAGTGGGCCTCAGCATCCTCTTCCTCCCAGGTTTTCACCACCACAAGGAAAGCACCAAACAACTTTGGACACAATACTTACTCTGTCTCTCCTCTAGTTATTTGTGGCTTGGCGTACTGGGGCCACTCAGTCAATTAAGTTCACATCTCTGCTTGGGCCAAACAACGGATTGTGGCGATACGTGAGCACTAAAGACCAAACAGGAGCCTCCCCTTTCCAGCCCCGGTCATTGAGGAGCTCGGAGCTTCAGAAAGGACACCAAACAAAGGCCGGCCTCTCTGTGTCTCAATGACTCCTCTCTTTGTTGCCTCCTCGGCCCCCATAAAGGAAGAGGGACGCTCTTGTTTGCCCAGGAGGTGGTTTAATGGCCCCGGGTGGAACAATGGCGCCACATTCAAGCCCGCCAGAAGGGCTCATTATATGGGGCCGTCCCAAAGCGCAGGGTCCCGGGACGTTCCCACTGGGGCAGGGGGTGAATGGCGGCGATGGGCGGGGAGGGTCGCCGAGAGGGAGAAAGGGGGCCATTGAGGTGACAAGCAGGTTCCATCTGCCCCCAGTGCCTCCTCACCTTGCATCTCGACAGGCAGGGGCCTCTCAGCTCACAATGGGCAAATTTAGTGTGTCGGGGTGGCTTAAAATGCTCACTTTAGAAGTGGCCATTGAGGGAAATATCAATACCGCGAACCACGGAATGGAGCATTCATCCACTCCGGCCCCCTTCCCATTGACCGAGTTCCTTTTCCTTTCAGTCACTCTCTCCTTTTCCCTCCATTCAAGGAGCTTCTCTCATCCCCAAAACTTCAGGCCACGCTATTTTTTCCCATACCTTGCAAAGGGGCGGATGACAAGAATTAAGTTAGTTCTGCCCCGGCCCTCGGTTTTGTCCCCTCTCAGCCATGGCAGGTACCACAGGCGGGGATGAATGGATCATCAATCAAAAGCAGCTCTCTATGATGGTTTGACACCAGAGCCAAGTGCCTGATAAAAGGCAGTAGTAGACCGTAGTGTTGAAAGGCCAAAGTCTAACTTCAAGTGTGTGTCTTAGACTTTTGTGTAAATCGTACACCGATAAGAGTTCCAGTAAAGGTTGAGTAACAAACCCGGATCTCTGCAAGCCTATGGTCATGAAGTGACTGGACCGGGACCGTGTAGGCCTACAGTAGATACAAAACATGTCACGTGTGCATGTGTGCGACCTGCTACTGAAAGCGCGACATCCCATAATTGACCATTTGATCAGCTTTTAATGGTGCCATGCCACAGTACACATGATGTATGCCTACGGTATCCCCCATCCCACCATGTAACATATTCATCTAATTTGACTCTCTCCCGTGTAGCTACAGTGCGTGAAAATGGTGGTGTTCGTCTATTGTCTTGTCCTTATTAGAAGACTAAACTACTAGGAGGGAATCCGCTTAGACAAGGAGGCCTATCATTTCATAGGCTACACCAAAAGACAAGCGAATTTTGCAAGGAACGCAATACATACAGTGGGGAGAACAAGTTTTTTTTAATCATAGGTACACGTCAACTGTGAGAGACAGAATCTAAAACAAAAATCCAGAAAATCACATTGTATGATTTTTAAGTAATTAATTTGCATTTTATTGTATGACATACTGTAAGTATTTGATACATCAGAAAAGCAGAACTTAATATTTGGTACAGAAACCTTTGTTTGCAATTACAGAGATCATACGTTTCCTGTAGTTCTTGACCAGGTTTGCACACACTGCAGCAGGGATTTTGGCCCACTCCTCCATACAGACCTTCTCCAGATCCTTCAGGTTTTGGGGCTGTCGCTGGGCAAAACAGACTTTCAGCTCCCTCCAAAGATTTTATATTGGGTTCAGGTTTGGAGACTGGTTAGGATACTCCCATGACCTTGAGATGCTTCTTACGGAGCCACTCCTTAGTTGCCCTGACTGTGTGTTTCAGGTCGTTGTCATGCTGGAAGACCCAGCCACGACCCATATTCCATGCTCTTACTGAGGGAAGGAGGTTGTTGGCCAAGATCTCGCGATACATGGCCCCATCCATCCTCCCCTCAATACGGTGCAGTCGTCCTATCCCCTTTGCAGAAAAGCATCCCCAAAGAATGATGTTTCCACCTCCATGCTTCATGGTTGGGATGGTGTTCTTGGGGTTGTACTCATCCTTCTTCTTCCTCCAAACACAGCGAGTGGAGTTTAGACCAAAAAGCTCTATTTTTGTCTCATCAGACCACATGACCTTCTCCCATTCCTCCTCTGGATCATCCAGATGGTCATTGGCAAACTTCAGACGGGCCTGGACATGCGCTGGCTTGAGCAGGGGGACCTTGCGTGCGCTGCAGGATTTTAATCCATGACGGCTTAGTGTGTTACTAATGGTTTTCTTTGAGACTGTGGTCCCAGCTTTCTTCAGGTCATTGACCAGGTCCTGCCATGTAGTTCTGGGCTGATCCCTCACCTTCCTCATGATCATTGATGCCCCAAGAGGTGAGATCTTGCATGGAACCCCAGACCGAGGGTGATTGACCGTCATCTTGAACTTCTTCCATTTTCTAATAATTGCGCCAACAGTTGTTGCCTTCTCACCAAGCTGCTTGCCTATTGTCCTGTAGCCCATCCCAGCCTTGTGCAGGTCTACAATTTTATCCCTGATGTCCTTACACAGCTCTCTGGTCTTGGCCATTGTGGAGAGGTTGTAGTCTGTTTGATTGAGTGTGTGGACAGGTGTCTTTTATACAGGTAACGAGTACAAACAGGTGCAGTTAATACAGGTAATGAGTGGAGAACAGGAGGGCTTCTTAAAGAAAAACTAACAGGTCTGTGAGAGCCGGAATTCTTACTGGTTGGTAGGTGATCAAATACTTATGTCATGCAATAAAATGCAAATGAATTACTTAAAAATCATACAATGTGATTTTCTGGATTTTTGTTTTAGATTCTGTCTCTCGCAGTTGACGTGTACCTATGATAAAAAATTACAGACCTCTACATGCTTTGTAAGTAGGAAAACCTGCAAAATCGGCAGTGTATCAAATACTTGTTCTCCCCACTGTAAAACATTTCTCTACTTGAAGTCTTGCCAAAGGTTTTGTGTTTCGTGGTTGCCATGGTGCTGTGAGGAAGCCTTGGCAGAGAGCTCCTGTACATCTGTAAATACTTTCATTTTTTAAGTATTTTTATATAATTTTTTTAACCAACTTTTTTTTAATGACTTCTTGAGGGTTTCTGAGCTACGGTAACTGGTGGTTTTGACCCATTGAGTTGCTGCACTAATGGCAAATTTGTTTGTTTTTGGTTTGGCTACGTAGGTAGTTAGCTAGCTACCCTGGCTATATACAATCATTTTAATGATGCGTCAATACACCACTATATTTTTGTCCACCTGCGTTGATTGTATCAACGATGTGGACTGTGGTGTGAGGGATTGAGAAAGGCCCGCCTTGTAGGGGACTGTTTCCTGACTACTGCCGAGGTGTGGTCGTCTTTCTGGCACTTATAGCTGCCCGAAGCATCACCCAGGTGGGTGATACACTTCAGTAGTGGACAATCTAGCCTACCTACAGAGGAGGAGGAGGAGCAAGAGACAACGACGAGGTGCCTGATGAAGAGCTCCGGACCTGTCTATGTAACGTTAACTGACTGATGCTGCTCCCTCTCTCTCCCTCCGCTTAAGCTACCGCCCAGCCTTTCGGAACTGCCTGTCTGAACAACACCCTATCATCTGAAACTGTGGCAAAACATGGCCCAAGACCTGCCAGATCTCTACATTTGTTTTGTTCGTTTCTACAGCATCCTCTTTGTGATGAAAAGCCCTAAAATACATATATTATTATTATTATTATTATCATTATTAACTATTTTGAAATCTGTTCTCAATGTTGTTTGAGTTCCTGAGTTCTGGAATGATGTCCATAGTGACATCATAATCAAAATTCACAAGTGAATTTCACTATGAGAATGTCAAAAACAATGTAATAGAAAATGATTATGGTGTCACTATTGCAGTGGTGTAAAGTAACTAAGTAAAAATACTTTTTGGCGTATCTATACCTTACATTACTATTTATATTTATGACAAATTTTACTTTTACTCCACTACATTCCTAAAGAATATGTGTACTTTTTACTCCCATACATTTCCCCAGACACCCAAAAGTACTCATTGCATTTTCCAATTCACGCACATATTGATATAACACGTTGTCATCGCTACAGCCTCTGATCTGGCAGACTCACTGAACACAAGTACTGAATTTGTAAATGATGTCTGAGTTTTGGAGTGTGCCCCTGGCTGTCCGTCAATGTTTTACATAAACAAGAAAACCGTGCCGTCTGCTTTGCTTAATATAAGTAATTTGATATATAGCACTCGCTTTTACTCAAGTATGACAGTTGAGTAATTTTTCCACCACTGTACTGTACTTAAGTACATTTAAAACCAGATACTTTTAGACTTCTACTCAAGTAGTATTTTACTGAATAACTTTCACTTTTACTTGAGTCATTTTCTACCAAAGTACTGTATCTTTACTTTAACTCAAGTATGACAGTTGAGCTCTTTTTCCAACACTGCACTATCGACACCCTTCTAACCTAACCTATGTTCTGCTGATCGTGGTCTATGCTACTGCAGTTAGATTCATGTCTTAATCAAGCCATCGTGCCCGAGAGGTCACGCTATATCACGAACGTAGTCACGGGTGAATGCCGTTGTTCGCCAGTCAACCAATAAACCTGTGACTATATTTGTGTGATTCACGTGCCTTATTGCTTTTATAAAACGGTTACCAGCATATTAACATGAATGACATTAAAAACGTGATTCTGATCAACTTTCCCTTGACTCCAGGTAGGGCTATAGGGCACGGGATCTGACATGTTTACAGTTTTTTCCAATTGCTAACACTAAAATGACATGCACAGCACAATTATTTAAACTGACACACAGAGAGCAAAACCTCTTCTCAAGTCTCCAAAAGTCGAAACACATTTTCTGCTTTACACACATTTTTTGCAATTCAAAATGGCACTTTTTAAATGCACTGCACACGGTTCTCTCTGCATAAGACACAACAATCTGACATAAAGTCACATGTTTGCCATTTCAAAACACGGCCGTTCAAAATGACACTACCTGAGCTCATTGGCCAATACATGTGCCACCTGGCCAAACACCTCAATGGTTAATTGTTACCACTTCAATCAGGAAGTAAGCACTATGAAAAGACCACAGGTGAGCACCTTTTGTTTTACAACAACAATGGAAGCCGTTGCAGAGAGAGGAAGGGGAAGAGGGAGGTTGAGAATGAGAATGAGAGGGGGAGGAAGAGTGAGAGGTAGGGGTAGAGCTGGTAGAGGAGTTCATGGCCAAAGAAGACAACAGCTTTCAAATGAAATCAGAGCAACCTTAGTTGATCATGTCATCAACCATGGGCTGACAATGCGAGAGGCTGGACAGAGAGTGCAGCCCAACTTGAGCCGTTTTACTGTCGCCTCTGTCATCCGGACATTTAGACTGGAGTACAGGTATGTAGCCAAAATGTCTTTCACACTATGTAGTACACCCCATGTCATAGTGTATCAGTTGGGTGACACCTGTTTACTTCATGAATGGCTGATGTCATACACTAACTGCACACATTTCCTGTAGAATTTACTCTACTGTGGGGGAAATATCTTTAGGCCTCATTGTCCAAGCCCTATATTTTAGTTTTTTAGTTTTTCTAAAGGACTGAGAGACGCAACCATGGTGGAGGAAGGGGCCAAATGTTCACCGGGGTACAGGAATCTGCCATTGTAAACTTGGTTTTGGAAAATAATGAAATCAGATTACGAGAAGTTCAAAGCCACATCATCCAAGACAACACCATATTCAACAACATTCAACGAGTCAGTCTGTCCACATTGGCTCGCATTCTCAAGCTGAACCAAATCAGAATGAAACAACTTTATAAGGTGCCGTTTGAGAGAAACTCTCAAAGAAACAAAGAGGTCAGACGAGCATATGTGGATGTAAGTACAATATTGACTGCAGTACACTACAAGCAACCTTGTTTCCCAGTGTACTGGATAACACCATATTGACTGCTTTTGTTCTTTGTTTTCAGGGAGTACTGGAAATGGATGCTCATGCAATCCCACATGAGTTCATCTTTATAGATGAGGCTGGGTTCAACCTAGCAAAGACCAGAAGAAGTGGGAGAAACGTCATTGGCCACAGAGCCATTATAGATGTTCCTGGCCAACGTGGTGGGAACATCACAATGTGCGCTGCCATCTCCAATACGCATGGTGTCCTCCACCGGAATGCCAACCTTGGACCATACAACACAGCCCATATTCTCATATTCTAGACTCCACAACATTCTCATACCACCAGAGCTGAATGATGCAGACCATCAAAGAACCCGGTACGTTGTAGTATGGGACAATGTGAGCTTTCATCGTGCAGCCCCAGTCCAAAACTGGTTTGCTGACCACCCACCATTTCTTGTGCAATACCTCCCACCATACTCACCATTTCTGAACCCCAGAGTAGAGTTATTTTCGGCATGGCGGTGGAAGGTATACGACCGGCAGCCCTTTGTGCTCATGCCTCTTGTGCAGGCTATGGAAGAGGCATGTGATGAGATTGATGTGGGTGCGATTCAGGGATGGATAAGGCACTCAAGGCACTTCTTCCCTCGATGTCTGGCAAGGGAAGATATTGCCTGTGATGTGGCCGAGGCGTTGTGGCCAGAACCAGCTGTGCGGCAAGATGCTGCCTTGTTATTTTTCTTGTCTTTTCTTTTTCAGTTTACTGTTTTTTTTTGTGATCATATTTTGGTTCAGTCCAATGTAAATATATCTACTGTGCATATGTTGCACTGACTTGTTTGGTGAAAAATACAAAAATAAAATGTTTCAACCGCATGTGTGTGTATCTGCAAATATTTCTGTGCATCTGAAGAATTTTCTACAATTTGAACTATTTTAGTATTATGGCAAAGCTTACTGAAGATGAGAGTGCTTTTCATTATGCCCAACAGTGTGTAGTTGGTTAGACAAAAATCTGGTTATATGAATGAAAAACACTGGTTATATGAATGAAGTGTATTTTGCAGTTTGGGTGTGTGGTTTTGTGAATTGTTAAGTATTTTGCTAAAACCAGCCTAGTTTGCAAAATTGTGTTTTAGCAATTGGGAAAAACGGTAAGAATGAACGTCTGACTCAGTAAGGACTTTCTGAAGGACATGTCCACCACAGCCGCCACAAGACTCAGTCTCTCAGTCTGCCGTGCAGTTAACCATGAGCGATGGGGCTTCCCATGGGGAAAACCCAGCAGGGGCCGCCGGCGGCAGGCTTGCAGGCAGACCCCCAGAGGCCGTATTGCACCCATGTTGCACCAGGCTGTGTGTGTGTGTCTTTGTGTGCACTTCTATGTCTATGTGTGTGTTTCTGTGTGTGTGTGTGTGTGTACATTTGTCCGTCTGTCTGTGTGTGTGTGTGTGTGTGTGTGTGTGTGTTTGTATATCGATGTGTCTGTGGGAGTTTGCAGGGCTCACCAGATGCCTCAGCTCCCAGAACTCTTAGCGGGGTGCCGGTGAACTGGTGAAGTCCCGCTGTGCCACTATAGAGACGACATACATCTCACTAAGGGGAGCAGAGGGGAGCCCCTAAGTCCTCTCATTACCCCACACATGAGTCTTTCCTGTTGGACCCAGCCTGTGGGGCAGTGATGTAAAGTAACTAAGTAAAAATACTTGGAAGTACTACTTAAGTACTTTTTGGGGGTATCTGCACTTTACTTTACTATTTATATTTTTTGACAACTTTTACTTTTACTCCACTACATTCCTAAAGACAATATGTACTTTTTGCTCCATACATTTCCCCTGACACGGGAAAGCACTCGTTACATTTCGATTTCTCAGGCAGGGCAGCAATATGGTCCAATTCACGCACCTATCGATATAACTTGTTGTCATCCCTACTGCCTCTGATTTGGCAGACTCACTTAACATAAATACTGTGTTTGGAAATGATGTCTGAGTGTTGGAGTGTGTCCCTGGGGCTGTCTTCACTTTTTTTTTTAAAGAGAACATTGTGCCGTCTGCTTTGCTTAATTTAAGTAATTTGATATATAGCACTTGCTTTTACTCAAGTATGACAGTTGAGTAATTTTTCCACCACTGTACTGTACTTAAGTACATGTAAAACCCAGATACTTTTAGATTTCTACTCCTATACTGAACAAAAATATAAACACACATGCAACAATTTCAAAATTGTACTTAGTTACAGTTCATGTAAGTCAATTGAAATAAATAAATTAGGCCCTATGCCCTCCGAGGAGTGGGCCTGGGAGGGCATAGGCCCATCCACTTGGGAGCTAGGCCCAGCCAATCAGAATGAGTTTTTCCCCACAAAAGGGCTTTATTACAGACAGAAATACTCCTCAGTTTCATCAGCTGTCCGTGTGACTGGCCCTGGTCTGGTGTGGTTACACGTGGTCTGCGGCTATGAGGCCGGTTGGACGTACTACCAAATTCTCTAAAAGGACATTACAGTAGAGAAATAAACATTCAATTCTCTGGCAACAGCTCTGGTGGACATTCCTACAGTCAGCATGCTAATTGCATACTCCCTAAACATTTTAGAGTGTCCTTTTATTGTCCCCAGTGCAAGGTGCACCAGTGTGATGATCATGCTATCATGCTGTTTAATCAGTTTCTAGATATGTCACAACTGTCAGATGGATGAATTGTCTTGGCAAAGGAGAAATGCTCACCAACAGGGATGTAAAAATGTGTGCACAACATTTTATAGAAATACACTTTTTGTGCGTATGGAAACATGGGACCAGCACTTTACGTGCAGCGTTCATATTTCTATTCTGTATAGTTTTTTACTGGTTGACTTTCACTTTTACTTGAGTCATTTTCTATTAAAGTATCTTTAGTTTTAATCAAGTATGACAATTGAGTACTTTTTCCACCAGTGCTGGGCGGTGACATGGTGAAGTGTCCCATGGTGAAGTGTCCCATGGTGAAGTGTCCCATGGTGAAGTGTTCATGGTGAAGTGTTCATGGTGGGATATCCACCGTGGAAGAATGTGTAGAGGTTGAGGTGCTTTATCTGGCTCTGTGGGAACCTATGTTCTCTCTTCAAGCACTGGAGTGGTCCACATTCAAAGGCTTCTGAGACACTACTGTGTTTGATTGTTTTGATAGTTGTCACAAAGTAGGTTCCCCTAAATCAAAGACACTTAACATAGCAATAAATAATATATCATAGGTTCTAGGTGATTTTGTATGTTAATGCCATTAACTATTACTCTGATATTAGTGTTAGTAGTACAGCCACAATTGGTCCTACCCAAATGTTTTTCAAAAAAATGACATTAATGTTTATTGGTTGCATACACCAATAAACATGAGTTTAGCAGATGTTATAGTGGGTGCAGGGGAACGCTTGTGTTACTTGCTCCTGCCACTGCAGTAAAATGTCAAACAAGTACACAAATAATATAAAAACTAAAATCAGGAAATGTTCGAACTAATCCAAATGTCAACCCAAATAATATTGTATCAGTAATCCAAATGTCAACCCAAATAATATTGTATCAGTAATCCAAATGTCAACCCAAATAATATTGTATCAGTAATCCAAATGTCAACCCAAATAATATTGTATCAGTAATCCAAATGTCAACCCAAATAATATTGTATCAGTAATCCAAATGTCAACCCAAATAATATTGTATCAGTAATCCAAATGTCAACCCAAATAATATTGTATCAGTAATCCAAATGTCAACCCAAATAATATTGTATCAGTAATCCAAATGTCAACCCAAATAATATTGTATCAGTAATCCAAATGTCAACCCAAATAATATTGTATCAGTAATCCAAATGTCAACCCAAATAATATTGTATCAGTAATCCAAATGTCAACCCAAATAATATTGTATCAGTAATCCAAATGTCAACCCAAATAATATTGTATCAGTAATCCAAATGTCAACCCAAATAATATTGTATCAGTAATCCAAATGTCAACCCAAATAATATTGTATCAGTAATCCAAATGTCAACCCAAATAATATTGTATCAGTAATCCAAATGTCAACCCAAATAATATTGTATCAGTAATCCAAATGTCAACCCAAATAATATTGTATCAGTAATCCAAATGTCAACCCAAATAATATTGTATCAGTAATCCAAATGTCAACCCAAATAATATTGTATCAGTAATCCAAATGTCAACCCAAATAATATTGTATCAGTAATCCAAATGTCAACCCAAATAATATTGTATCAGTAATCCAAATGTCAACCCAAATAATATTGTATCAGTAATCCAAATGTCAACCCAAATAATATTGTATCAGTAATCCAAATGTCAACCCAAATAATATTGTATCAGTAATCCAAATGTCAACCCAAATAATATTGTATCAGTAATCCAAATGTCAACCCAAATAATATTGTATCAGTAATCCAAATGTCAACCCAAATAATATTGTATCAGTAATCCAAATGTCAACCCAAATAATATTGTATCAGTAATCCAAATGTCAACCCAAATAATATTGTATCAGTAATCCAAATGTCAACCCAAATAATATTGTATCAGTAATCCAAATGTCAACCCAAATAATATTGTATCAGTAATCCAAATGTCAACCCAAATAATATCGTATCAGTAATCCAAATGTCAACCCAAATAATATTGTATCAGTAATCCAAATGTCAACCCAAATAATATCGTATCAGTAATCCAAATGTCAACCCAAATAATATCGTATCAGTAATCCAAATGTCAACCCAAATAATATTGTATCAGTAATCCAAATGTCAACCCAAATAATATTGTATCAGTAATCCAAATGTCAACCCAAATAATATTGTATCAGTAATCCAAATGTCAACCCAAATAATATTGTATCAGTAATCCAAATGTCAACCCAAATAATATTGTATCAGTAATCCAAATGTCAACCCAAATAATATTGTATCAGTAATCCAAATGTCAACCCAAATAATATTGTATCAGTAATCCAAATGTCAACCCAAATAATATTGTATCAGTAATCCAAATGTCAACCCAAATAATATTGTATCAGTAATCCAAATGTCAACCCAAATAATATTGTATCAGTAATCCAAATGTCAACCCAAATAATATTGTATCAGTAATCCAAATGTCAACCCAAATAATATTGTATCAGTAATCCAAATGTCAGCCCAAATAATATTGTATCAGTAATCCAAATGTCAACCCAAATAATATTGTATCAGTAATCCAAATGTCAACCCAAATAATATTGTATCAGTAATCCAAATGTCAACCCAAATAATATTGTATCAGTAATCCAAATGTCAACCCAAATAATATTGTATCAGTAATCCAAATGTCAACCCAAATAATATTGTATCAGTAATCCAAATGTCAACCCAAATAATATTGTATCAGTAATCCAAATGTCAACCCAAATAATATTGTATCAGTAATCCAAATGTCAACCCAAATAATATTGTATCAGTAATCCAAATGTCAACCCAAATAATATTGTATCAGTAATCCAAATGTCAACCCAAATAATATTGTATCAGTAATCCAAATGTCAACCCAAATAATATCGTATCAGTAATCCAAATGTCAACCCAAATAATATCGTATCAGTAATCCAAATGTCAACCCAAATAATATTGTATCAGTAATCCAAATGTCAACCCAAATAATATCGTATCAGTAATCCAAATGTCAACCCAAATAATATTGTATCAGTAATCCAAATGTCAACCCAAATAATATTGTATCAGTAATCCAAATGTCAACCCAAATAATATTGTATCAGTAATCCAAATGTCAACCCAAATAATATCGTATCAGTAATCCAAATGTCAACCCAAATAATATTGTATCAGTAATCCAAATGTCAACCCAAATAATATTGTATCAGTAATCCAAATGTCAACCCAAATAATATTGTATCAGTAATCCAAATGTCAACCCAAATAATATTGTATCAGTAATCCAAATGTCAACCCAAATAATATCGTATCAGTAATCCAAATGTCAACCCAAATAATATTGTATCAGTAATCCAAATGTCAACCCAAATAATATTGTATCAGTAATCCAAATGTCAACCCAAATAATATTGTATCAGTAATCCAAATGTCAACCCAAATAATATTGTATCAGTAATCCAAATGTCAACCCAAATAATATTGTATCAGTAATCCAAATGTCAACCCAAATAATATTGTATCAGTAATCCAAATGTCAACCCAAATAATATTGTATCAGTAATCCAAATGTCAACCCAAATAATATTGTATCAGTAATCCAAATGTCAACCCAAATAATATTGTATCAGTAATCCAAATGTCAACCCAAATAATATTGTATCAGTAATCCAAATGTCAACCCAAATAATATTGTATCAGTAATCCAAATGTCAACCCAAATAATATTGTATCAGTAATCCAAATGCAGTCTATGTGCATATACACCGAAAATATATACTAAGAATGACATGTACAGCAGTAGACACAGTTGAAGTGGGAAGTTTACTTACACCTTAGCCAAATATATATATAAACTCAGTTTTTCACAATTCCTGACATTCTATCTGAATAAAAATTCATTGTCTTAGGTCAGTTAGGATCACCTCTTTATTTTAAGAATGTGAAATGTCAGAATAATTAGTAGAGAGAATTATTTATTTCAGCTTTTATTTCTGTCATCACATTCCCAGTGGGTCATAAATTTACATACACTCAATTAGATTTGGTAGCATTGCCTTTAAATTGTTTAACTTGGGTCAAACGTTTCGGGTAGCCTTCCACAAGCTTCCCACAATAAGTTAGGTGAATTTTGGTCCATTCCTCCCGACAGAGCTGGTGTAAATGAGTCAGATTTGTAGGCCTCCTTGCTCGCACACGCTTTTTCATTTCTGTCCACACATTTTCTATAGGATTGAGGTCAGGGCTTTGTGATGACCACTCCAATATCTTAACTTTGTTGTCCTTAAGCCATTTTGCCACAAAATTATGCTTGGGGTCATTGTCCATTTGGAAGACCCATTTTGCGACCAAGTTTTAAGATTTAACTTCCTGATTGATGTCCCAAGATGTTGCTTCAATATATCCACATAATTCTCCTCCCTCATGAAGCCATCTATTTTGTGAAGTGCACCAGTCCCTCCTGCAGCAAAGCACCCCCACAACATGATGCTGCCACCCCCGTGCTTCACATTTGGGATGGTGTTCTTCGGCTTGCAAGCCTCCCCCTTTTTCCTCCAAACATAACAATGGTCATTATGGCCAAACAGTTCTATTTTTGTTTCATCAGACCAGAGGAAAAAGTATGATCTTTGTCCCCATATGCAGTTGCAAACCGTAGTCTGGATTTTTTATGGCGGATTTGGAGCAGTGGCTTCTTCCTTACTGAGCGGCCCTTCAGGTTATGCCGATGTAGGACTCGTTTTACTGTGGATATAGATACTTTTGTACCTGTTCCAGCATCTTCACAAGGTCCTTTGTTGTTGTTCTGGGATTGATTTGCACTTTTCGCACAAAAGTACGTTCATCTCTAGGAGACAGAACACTAATTTAAATGCAACATGTAAAGTGTTGGTCCCATGTTTCATGAGCTGAAATAAAAGATCCCAGAAATGTTCCATATGCACAATAAGCTTATTTCTCTCCAATTTTGTGCACAAATTTGTTACATCCCTGTTAGTGAGCATTTCTCCTTTGCCAAGATAATCCATCCACCTGACAGGTGTGGCATATCAAGAAGCTGATTACACTGCATGATAATTAAATAGATGCACCTTGTGCTGGGGACATTAAAGGCCATTCTATAATGTGCAGTTTTGTCACACAACACAATGCAACAGATGTTTCAAGTTTTGAGGGAGTGTGCAATTGGCATGCTGATTGCAAGAATGTCCACCAGAGCTGTTGCCAGTGAATTGAATGTTAATTTCTCTACCATAAGCCGCCTCCAATGTCATTTTAGAGAATTTGGCAGTGAGTCCAACCGGTCTCACAAGCGCAGACCACGTGCAACCATGCCAGCCCAGAACCTCCACATCTGGTTTCTTCACCTGTGGGATCGTCTGACACCAGCCACTCGGACAGCTGATTGGTTGGGCCTGACTCCCCAGTGGGTGGGCCTGGCTCCCAAGTACTGTAGGTGGACCTATGCCCTTCCAGGCCCAACCATGGCTGTGCCCATGTGAAATCCATAGATTAGTGCCTAATTTATGTTTATTGACTGATTTCCTTTTATGAACTGAAACTCAGTAAAATCATTGAAATTGTTGCATGTTGTTTTCATATTTTTGTTCGGTTTAGAGTGAGCTACACTATATATACAAATCAAATCAAGTTTATTTATATAGCCCTTTGTACATCAGCTGATATCTCAAAGTACTGTACAGAAACCCAGCCTAAAACCCCAAACAGCAAGCAATGTAGGTGTAGAAGCACGATGGGTAGGAAAAACTCCCTGGAATGGCCAAAACCAGGAAGAAACCTAGAGAGGAACCAGGCTATGTGGGGTGGCCAGTCCTCTTCTGGCTGTGCCGGGTGGAGATTATAACAGAACATGGCCAAGATGTTAAAATGTTCATAAATGACCACAGTAGTTGTCGAGGGTGCAGCAAGTCAGCACCTCAGGAGTAAATGTCAGTTGGCTTTTCATAACCGATCATTAAGAGTACCTCTTCCACTCCTGCTGTCTCTAGAGAGTTGAAAACAGCAGGTCTGGGACAGGTAGCACGTCCGGTGAACAGGTCAGGATTCCATAGCCGCAGGCAGAAAAGTTGAAACTGGAGCAGCAGCACGGCCAGGTGGACTGGGGACAGCAAGGAGTCATCATGCCAGGTAGTCCTGAGGCATGGTCCTAGGGCTCAGGTCCTCCGAGAGAGAGAAAGAAAGAGAGAATGAGAGAATTAGAGAGAGCATACTTAAATTCACACAGGACACCGGATAAGACAGGAGAAGTAATCCAGATATAACAAACTGATCCTAGCCCCCCCGACACATAAACTACTGCAGCATAAATACTGGAGGCTGAGACAGGAGGGAGACACTGTGGCCCCATCCGATGATACCCCCCGGACAGGGCCAAACAGGAAGGATATAACCCCACCCACTTTGCCAAAAGCACAGCCCCCACACCAAATGTATGTGGACACGTCAGCACAAGCAACGTCAGCACATGAACTGTTTGTCTGGAGTGTCATGAAATACGTTTCCATGGCCAGGCAGCAGTACACAAGCCTAAGATCACCATGCGCAATTCCAAGCGTTGGCTGAAGTAGTGTAAAGCTTGCCGCCATTGGACTCTGGAGCAGTGGAAACGCATTCTCTGGAGTGATGAATCATGCTTCACCATCTGGCAGTCCAACGGACGGACCTGGGTTTTACCAATGCCAGGAGTATGCTACCTGCCCCAATGCATAGTGCCAACTGTAATGTTTGGTGGAGGAGTAATAATGGTCTGGGGCTGTTTTTCATGGTTCGGGCTAAACTCCTTAGTTCCAGTTAATAGAAATCTTAACGATACAGCATACAATGACATTCTAGACGATTCTGTGCTTCCAACTTTGTGGCAACAGTTTGGGGAAGATCCTTTCCTGTTTTAACATGACAATATCCCTGTGCACAAAGCGAGGTCCATACAGAAATGGTTTGTCGAGATTGGCGTGGAAGAACTTGACTGGCCTGCACAGAGCCCTGACCTCAACCCCATCAAACACCTTTGGGATGAATTGGAACACTGACTGCGAGCCAGGCCTAACTGCCCAACATCAGTGCCCAACCTCACCAATGCTCTTATGGCTGAATGGAAGCAAGACCCCGCAGCAATGTTCCAACATCTAGTGGAAAGCCTTCCCAGAAAAGTAGAGGCTGTTATAGCAGCAAAGGGGGGACCAACTCCATATTAATGCCCAGTGTTTTGAAACGAGACGTTCGACGAGCAGGTTTCCACATACTTTTTGTCATATAGTGTATGTCAAGAATAAAGTATATAAATACGAGGTGTGTATAAACAGTGTAACAAAAATACAATGTAAAGTGGAAGATATATTAGGATGAGCTAGAGACTACAGTGTGAAAAACCGTACAAAAGAAACAGGAAGTGTCCCGTGTTTAATGTCTCTCCACACACGGGACGGCAGCGTTGGCTGTTTGTGTGTGCGCGTATGTTTGTGAGTATGGGGGTATACATGTGAGTCCAGGAGTCTGCGCGTGCATGAGCTGTGTGTGTGAGCTTGCGTGTGTGTGTTTTGTTTGAGTGAGGGAGTGAGTGGGTGAGTGGGTGAGTGAGTGAGTGTGGGAGTGTGGGAGTGTGTGTGTGCAAAAAAGTCTCTTAGGTGCAGGACTGGGCCTAGACCGCTGTTTTAACAGTCTGATGGCCTGGTGATAGAAGCTGTTTCCAAACCTCTTGGTCACGGCTCTGGAGCACCTGAACCGTCTGCCAGCCGGTAGCAGAGGGAACAGTCCGTGGCCCGGGTGGCTGAGGTCCTTAATGATCTATTTGACTTCCTTCAACACCCCCCGCAGCCGATGTGAGAAAGACCTTTAAACAGGTCAACATTCACAAGGCCGCAGGGCGCGACGGATTACCAGGACATGTACTGCAAATATGCGCTGACCAACTGGCAAGTGTCTTCACTGACATTTTCAACCACTCCCTATCTGAGTCTGTAATACCAACATGTTTTAAGCAGACCACCATAGTCCCTGTGCCCAAGAACACTAAGGTAACCTGCCTAAATGACTACTGACCCGTGGCACTCACGTCTCTAGACATGAAGTGCTTTGAAAGGCTGGTCATGGCTCACATCAATTCCGTTGTCCCAGAAGCCCTAGACCCACTCCAATTTGCATACCGCCCTAACAGATCCACAGATGACGCAATCTCTATTGCTCTCTGCCCTTTCCCACCCAGACAAAAGGTACACATAAGTGAGAATGTTATTCATTGACTACAGCTCAGCGTTCAACATCATAGTTCCCTCAGAGCTCATCAATAAGCTAAGGACGCAGGGACTAAACACCTCTCTCTGCAACAACACATCTGCCACGCTGATCCTCAACACAGGGGCCCCCAGGGGTGCGTGCTCAGTCCCCTCTCAGTCCCCTCTATGTAGCCTCTCAGTCCCCTCTATGTAGCCTCACTACTTTTATAGCCTCGCTACTGTATATAGCCTGTCCTTTTACTGTTGTTTTATTTCTTTACTTAACTATTGTTCACCTAACACCTTTTTTTGCACTATTGGTTAGAGCCTGTAAGTAAGCATTTCAATGTAAGGTACCTGTTGTATTCGGCGCACTTGACAAATTAACTTTGATTTGATTTGATACACTCATGACTGCACGGCCAGGCACGACTCCAACACCATCATTAGGTTCGCCGATGACACAACAGTGTCACCGACAACGAAGAGACAGCCTATAGGGAGGAAGTCAGAGACCTGGCTGTGTGGTGCCAGGACAACAATCTCTCCCTCAACGTGATCAAGATAAATGAGATGATTGTGGACTACAGGTAAAGGAGGACCGAGCATGCCCCCATTCTCATCGACGGGGCTGCAGTGGAGCAGGTTGAGAGCTTCAAGTTCCTTGGTGTCCACATCACCAACAAACCAGCATGGTCCAAGCACACCAAGACAGTCGTGAAGAGGGCACTACAAAACCTATTCCCCTTCAGGAGACTGAAAAGATTTGGCATGGGTCCTCAGAGCCTCAAAAGTTTCTTCAGCTGCACCATCGAGAGCATCACTGCCTGGTATGGCAACTGCTCGGCCTCCGACTGCAAGGCACTACAGAGGGTAGTGCGTGTGGCCCAGTACGTGCGGCCCATCATTGGGGCCAAGCTTCCTGCCATCCAGGACCTCTATACCAGGCGGTGTCAGAGGAGGCTCTAAAAATTGTCAAAGACTCCAGCCACCCTAGTCATAGACTGTTCTCTCTGATACTGCACATCAAGTGGTACCGGAGCGCCAAGTCTAGGTCCAAGAGCCTTCTAAACAGCTTCTACCCCCAAGCCATAAGACTTCTGAACATCTAATTAAATGGCTACCCAGATTATTTGCATTTCCCACCCCCCCTCTTTTACACCGCTGCTACTCTCTGTTGTTATCATCTATGCACAGTCACTTTAATAACTCTACCTACGTGTACATATTACCTTAATTACCTCGACTTATGTATTTAGTCTCGCTATTGTTATTTTACTGCTGCTCTTTAACTACTTGTTACTTTTATTTCTTATTCATATTTGTTAAACTGCATTGTTGGTTAGGGGTTTCTAAGTAAGCATTTCACTGTAAGGTCTACCTACACCTGTTGTATTCAGCGCATGTGACTAACACAATTTGATTTGATTTGAGTGTTGTAAATGTCCTCAAGGGCAGGCAGTGTGCCCTCGATGGTGCGCTGGACTGACCACACCACCCTCTGACTTGAATTCCAGGACCCAGTTGCACTTAGTGACAAGCTTGGCGGGTGCTATGGTGTTCGAACCTGAGCTGTAGTCAATGAACAGCGTTCTCACACACATTCCTCTTGTTCAGTTGTGATAGAGCCGTGTGTCGTGCAATGGCTATTGTAATTGGGTCTAGGGTGTCAGGTAAGGTGGAGGTGATATGGTCCTTGACTAGCCTCTCAAAGCACTTCCTGACAGAAGTGAGTGCTACAGGGCGATAGTAATTTAGTTCAGTTAGCTTGCTTGGGTACAGGAACAAGGGTATACAACTTAGAAGAGTGTGAGGACAACAGACTGGGATAGGGAGAGAATGAATATGTCCGTTAACACTCCAGCCAGCCGGTCTGCGTATGCACTGAGTACGCAGCTGGGGATGTCGTCTGAAGCATAGATTCTGATTGGTCAAACCAGCAAGGAACAGTTCTAAGTCCCGGTATTTCCTGCTTCAGCTTCCGCCTGTAGGTGGGTAGGAGCAGGACGGAGGAGTGATCTGAATTGCTAAACTCGGGGGAGGGCTTTGTATCCATCCCAGAAGGGAGAGTAGCAGTGATCCAAAGTCTGGTCTGAGCGCGTGTAGAATTTGATGTGCTGGTGAGGTTTTGTTAATAAAAATTGTGCTCTGTTAAAATCCCTAGGCACAATGAACACAACTTCTGGGTGTGCCAACAGAAGAAAATGACCTTGGAAGATAATGGGGTCAGCATTTTATTGTCAGGAACCCCTGAATGGGTGGACAGAGTGATGAGAGCTTTTCGACAAAGCTGTCGAAAGAGTTGCCGATTCAAGGTTCTAGGGGCGGTGATTCAACCGTGACGGATTGCGTTTCATAACTGAACTGAAATATCAAAGCATATAGTAGTGATGGTATATGTTTGTGAGAGGTATGTGCATAAAACAGGGGTTTTGTTTAAGGATATTCAAAAACCAAGAAAAGAGGGTGGCAGGTGTACTTTGAAATCGCCTCCAAAGGAAAAGCAGAGCTTTTTAAAATGATGAAAGGCTTTTGTTTTTGGAAAGGGCACATTTCAGTGATGGTACCGCCAAGATTCTGTTCCTCCAAGAGAGGAAAAATAGACATCAAAGGTCACTGTTTTCTGCCTCTCTCTTTTTCCTTCCCTCGCTTTCAACATCATCACCATCATTTGGAGCCATCCATCGCTGGAGATTATATAACTACAAATATTATTCTTATGTAGGCCTAGCTAGCTACTGGATCTGAAAATGAAGAAGAAGAAGAAGAAGAAGAAGAAGAAGGGGAGAGAGAGAGAGAGAGAGAGAGAGAGAGAAAGAGAGAGAATAAACCACAAGGCCTGGCTGTGGATGACTCCATAGGTTGCTGCTTGCTTTTGCATGAAAGAAGCGGGTGTCTCTCTGAGGAGAGTGAGTGGTGCTTCAGTTGCCTACTGCCAGTGGGTATGGAGAGCAGAGCAGCAGAAGCACCAAAATGCCAAATGATGAAAGAGCAGCGCCTGGCAACCGAAGAGGTTTAAGCCGAAACCAAAAAGCTGAGCAGAGAGGAAAAAAAAGAAAACAAAACTGCTCGCTTTTAAACTTAAAACTCTTTTTCCTACTACTTTTTATAATGTGTCGGTTTTTTCCAGCGTTGGTGCGAGCAGGGTTGGTTTACGAGCACTCGCTTCACAGCCTTGGAGCGAGAGGAGCTTCTCGTGGGGGAAGGAGGAAGGAGGAGGAGGGGGAGTTGGATGGGCATGGAGAAGGTGGGAAGTAGGGGGGGGGGGGGGTGTGGTCTGGCCGTGGGTGTGCAGCAGCCTCTCAAGCCCCCCTGGGTTGTGGATCACCCCTGGAGCAGAACACACTGATCCAGAGGAGACTGAGTCTTACTGGATGGGCTGGGGGTGTGGAGGAGTTACATGCTTAGGATTGACCCGTGCTCTCTAGCAGGGAGTATGGTGTGATCAACACTTTTAATAAGGATATTTAGTCTGTCCCTCATCTGTTCAGTTTGTGTAAGGATATAATGTACTTCCAGAATGTATATGTTTATAAAATATAGATAAAACATATCCAGCGAGGGCAGTATCATTTCGGTAAAGGGTCAAATACATTACAGATGGCTCAGGTTTGGCATCAACTAACCAGAGTAGTATTGCAGGGGAATGGAATAAGACGATGTGTATGAGAGGAGCTCAGACATACAGTGTTACTCCTGAAGTCGTCCACAAACATGCTAGAACCCCTCTCAGGTCAGGTCAGGCCGTGTCTTCGTCCCAAATGGCATCCTATCCCCTATATAGTGCACGATAATGCAACCTATGTCCACCCTGCCAAGACTGAGCCCAGACTCACACACTCACACCATAATCCAATCTGAAACAGTGGGGAAATATGATGCAAGGCACCAGCAACACGACACAGACTGTATTTTCTTTACAGTAAAGCTAGCCGTTGAGAATCCCAATCTAGGGGTAATCCTCTATTTTACAGCGCTCCTTCCCTCTGTTCATCACACCTCATTTCTCATCCTGTATGAAGAGGGGAAGGTGAGGAAACTGGAGGCAAGAATGTGTGTGAACGTCACTAGCACAGCACTGAGAGTGAGAGAGTGAGAGAGAGAGAGAGAGAGAGAGAGAGAGAGAGAGAGAGAGAGAGGCAGGCAGGCAGGGTTAAATTAGAAAATGTGAAGGAGTTCTGGTATATGTGTGTGTAGTTCACCCCATTAGTGTGAATGCGTGTTTTTTTTGTGTGTGTATATATGTGTTTGTTTGCCCATACACGCGTTTGTGCACTCGAAAAAGGACGTTAAAAAAAAAAGGTCCAAGTCCAGAAGTGAATCAGTCTCATATGCGCAGGCTGGCTGTGGGCCCGGTCGGCCCGAGGTGGGGAAAGGAGGAGAGGCAGGCTGCAGCAGGCAACGTGTAACCCAGGCCTGTTTATGTACCACATTCTGCTGGTGGGGAGGCCCTAAATTGGAGCCATGCTGCAGGGGATTAGGGCCTGCGAACCCTGGGAGTCGGGGTGGTGGGAGTGGAGGGGCTGGGGGAGACTGGAGCTGGTGGAGGGGGTCAGACATGTGTCCGCAGGGCTGGGAAACAGGCCCCCACTGCCGCGCGGGCAGCAGCCCCGGCCAAGAGGATCCGTGCCGGGGCCCTCCATGTGTGGCGGATGTTTTCCACGAGCGGAGCAGCCAGCTTGGCCGCAACTGTCCAAACCGCAGGCCCTGGGAGAAGGGAGGAGAGAGGGAGGGGAGGAGAGGGGAGACGGCGGGCTTGGCAAAGGTCAGACAGGCTGAGACGGCCCGGGAGTGTGGGAACTGTCCGGGAAGGCATGTGCGAAATGCTCCGAGACGTGGTATCACTTTACAGCCAGACCGCCTGAGGGAGAGGCTGACTGCGTGCCTGGCCGTGTGTGTGTGCTTGCGTGTGGGTGTGTGTGTGCGTGTGTTTGGGAGGCTACTGGGATTCTAGAGAAAATAAAGTGTGTGTGTGTGTGTATGTATTTGCAAGGCTACTGTGATTCTAGTGAATATCAGGAGTGAGAGAGCAGTATGATATGATAAGATGACGTGAGTGATGGAGAGAACTTGGAGTGAAGCGTGGAGAAGAGGAAATAACTCTGCCCCCCTTACACACACACACACACACACACACACACACACACACACACACCAAAACTGTTTCACTCATAGCTGTGTGAAAAGTCCTGGAGTTGAACAGGGTTGTCTTTGGGAACACTAAAGACTGTCTCAGTCAGAGTTATCCAGCACGTGTTGAACATGATTAATCATCAACGAACCAAGTCATTAACCTCCTCATCAATGTTTAAAGCAGGTATTCCCAAACTGGGGTACAGGGTACGCGCAATGCCGTCGGGGGTACGCCAAATAAAAATGTGATTTACATTTAAGAATAAAAATAAAATAAAACATTTCTTCACATTTTCAAACAGTCCATTTATATTTCCCAACAGGGCTATACATTTGGGTGAGATTTTTTTCTCGCCCAAGTAGCCTCGTTCCACTGCCAAAAATCAAATGAAACCATCTAGTGTTCAGCGAAACAACAATGCAATGTCAAATACAGGTAGCCTAGTCAAATAATGAACATCCAATCACATTATCCGTTACTCTCTCGCGGGAATTCCACTAACTGTCCGTATGTCGCCAAATGTAGCTGCTGCTCATGTTGGTATCTGTTCTGATGGCACAAAAGCCATAACAGGGAGACAGAGTGGAGTGGTAACGTACTTGGGTACACTGCAGCATCCACCAAGAGGCTCTTGGAGCCAAGGGAATGCCTGACAGCTTGAAAGACGTTTTGGACACTACAGTGAAAATGGTTAACTTTGTTAATGCAAGGCCCCTGAACTCTTGTGTATTTTCTGCACTATGCAATGTCATGGGCAGTGACCATGTAACACTTTTACAACATACATACAAACGTGCGCTGATTATCAAGGGGCAAAGTATTGACACTTTTTTTTTTAAATTGAGAGACGAGTTCTTTACTGACCATCATTTTCACTTGTCTGACCGCTTGCATGATGACGAGTTTCTCACACGACTGGCCTATCTGGGTGATGTTTTTTTCTCACCTGAATGATCTGAATCTAGGATTGCAGGGACAACTATATTCAACGCGTGGGACAAAATTGAGGCTATGATTAAGAAGTTGGAGCTCTTCTCTGTCTGCATTAACAAGGACAACACACAGGTATTTCCATCATTGTATGTTTTTTTGTGTGCAAATGAACTCAAGCTTATGGACAAAGTCAAATGTGATATAGCGAAGCACCTGAGTGAACTGGGTGCTCAATTACGCAGGTACTTTCCCCGAAACGGATGACACCAACAACTGGATTCATTATCCCTTGCATGCCCTGCCTCCAGTCCACTTACCGATATCTGAACAAGAGAGCCTCATCGAAATTGCAACAAGCGGTTCTGTGAATATTGCCACTGCCAGATTTCTGGATTGGGCTGTGCTCAGAGTATCCTGCCTTGGCAAATTGCGCTGTTAAGACACTGATGCCCTTTGCAACCGCATACTTATGTGAGAGTGGATTCTCGGCCCTCACTAGCATGAAAACTAAATACAGGCACAGACTGTGTGTGGGAAATGATTTAAGACTGAGACTCTCCAATACAACCCAACATTGGTGAGTTATGTGCATCCTTTCAAGCACACCCTTCTCATTAACCTATGGTGAGCCATTCACAATTTTCGATGAACAAATAAGGTTTTATTTGTAAGATGGTTAAATAAAGAGTCAAATTATTGATTATTATTCTATTGTTATTTGTGCCCTGGTCCTATAAGAGCTCTTTGTCACTTCCCACGAGCCTGGGTTGTGACAAAAACTCACACTCATTCTTCTGTTTAATAACTGTATCGTATAGTGTGTGTGTGTGGCAGGCTTACAATGATGGCAAAAAAAAAACTAAATTTGAGAGTGCGCTGACCCTGGTGCTAGAGGAGGGGGTACACAGCTGGAGGTTGAATGTTTGAAGGGGTACGGGACTATAAAGGTCTAGAGGAAAGGGGAATTAGCTTGTTGTTTTGCTTATGTTGTTGTAGTGGGAAATAATGCATACGATGAGCCGGCAAGAATATAGCCTAAAATAATATGTCGCCTCAGAGAAATGTTTGTTTTTGAGGACAAGGGTGAAATTCCCTCATTCGAAAACAGGGTGTCCTTACACATAGCAGTCCAAACAAGGTGTGTGAATTGAAGAGCAAACTGAATGTGTATTGGTGTGCCTCTTGCACATATTTACTGTATTTTAACATACAGTCATCCCCATAAGTGACTGAAATATCTTCTGTAGGCTAGTTGCACATGGACAGCTGCTCTGGATGTGTAGAATGGCATTTACCATGTTTAGTTTGGCTGCACCTCTGGCACTCTGGGTAATACGCCACACCTGCAGGTGAAGCCGATCCTATTGAGCTGCCTGAACACGCACCCACTTCTCCTCTTCTTCTCAGATGGTTTAACCAGCTTAAAGACAACAGAAAAACGCTCAAACAAACTCAATCTGTGCTGGGTTCCAATTCACATCCCTTTTCCTTCCCCCTTTTTCTCTCTGTCTCGGCCTTTCTCTCGCTCTGTCTCTCTGGGTCTTTCTCTCTCTCTCTCTGTCTCGGTCTCTCTCTCTCTCTGGGTCTTTCTGTCTCGGTCTCTCTCTCTCGCTGGGTCTTTCTCTCTCTGTCTCTGTCTCTCTCTCTCTCTGGGTCTGTCTCTCTGTCTCTGTCTCTCTGTCTCTCTCTCTCTTTCTCTCTCTCTCTCTCTCGCTCTCGCTCTCTCTCTCTCTCTCTCTCTCTCTCTCTCTCTCTCTCTCTCTCTCTCTCTGTATGTCTCAGTCTCAGTCTCTGTCTCTGTCTCTTTCTCTTTCTCTCTCTGTCTCTCGCTCTCTTGGCCTCTCTCTCTCTCTCTCTCTCGCTCTCTCTCTTGGCCTCTCTCTCTCTGTCACTCTCGCTGTCTCGCTCTCTCTCTTGGCCTCTCTCTCTCTCGCTCTCTCTCTTGGCCTCTCTCTCTCTCTCTCTCGCTCTCTCTCTTGGCCTCTCTCTCTCTCTCTCTCGCTCTCTCTCTTGGCCTCTCTCTCTCTCTCTCTCTCTCTCTCTCTCTCTCTCTGTCTCTCTCTCTCTACTAGTGAAGGCAGGGTTGTGTGTACTGTGCACTGCTGCTTCCTACCTTTGTCCGCTCTCCTTGCTCCCTCATTCACCAGAGCCGGACCTTTGAAGAAGCCTAATCCGGGTTATTTGCTTTCCCATGCTTGTAGCAGGTTGGCTGGGAGGGATGAGAATACGGTAGACTGCCACACCCCCACTCTCTCTCTCTCTCTCTCTCTCTGTCTCTCTCTCTCTCTGTCTCTCTCTCTCTCTTTCTCTCTCTCCCCCCTCTCTCTCCATTCCCCCGTCCCTCATTTATCCAAATAGGATGTGGTCGATGAGGGATTGTATCCACTCTGAATGGTGAGTAAATATGATCTCACCGCCACTCTTTTATCTACAAGACTACACTCTTTAGACACTCAGTGTTGCTCCAGAAAGCCCTTTATAGGCCTTTCTCTTCCCTGAAATCCATTCAGGCCCGGCTGCATTCAGAAGCCTCGATGAGGAGTCCCTAAAGAGTTGTGTTCTCATAATGGGGCCCAATTCATTACTGTAAATAACAGTGGCAGTCATCGCATTGTCTCCGTGAAGCAGTTGGTTTAGAGACTCTTAGGCTGGTAATTGTTTTAAGCCCAGTGGTGGTTCTTTTTGGGGGTCTTTTTCTATGCCAGGAAACAGAACATGGACCCTGGTGGCTTTGTGAATCCCCTCCTAGGGAGGTGTAGAGGTAAGGGAGGAAAGGGGGTGTGAATGCAGCACACAGCTGCGGGAAACACACTTTAGGCTTAAGGCATTATATGGTGGAATAAGCTGAGGCCAATAGCGTATTTTGTATTTTGCATCGTGTGTGTGTGTGTTCGCGCGCGTCTGTCTGTCTGTCTGTCGGTGTTTAATTCTCACGGTCATCTCCATACTTAACCTCTGGATCTCAGTGTACAGTATACGCGTGTGCAGTGTAAAGCCGCTGACGGTTAAGTACATCTTGGTGCTTTATTTACGCTCACGCGATCATGGACCTCTCGGGGTGTCTGGCTTCGCCCCTGTCGCCTCACCGAAGTCTGCCCGGCGCCCACCGGTTTACGTTCCCACCAGTCGTCCGAGCCCTCGTCTGCATCCCAAATGGCACCCCTTTCCCTACACCGTGCACTACTTTTGACCAGGGCCCCAAAAGTTGCACACTGTATAGGGCATAGGGTTCCATTTGGGACACGTGCGGAGCGGAGCGGAGGCCTGTACTTACAGCGTGGCCTCCCGTCCCCGAGCAGGCCGTGTTTATGTCCTGGGTAATTGCAGACCCCAGTCTGAGCAGGAGGCCAGCGTCTGTCAAAATAGCCCCGGCTCTCCTCTCTCCCCTACCGCGCTGCCCAAAATCGCATTAACTTTCCCAGCCGCCCTCACAGCCCCTGGGCCCCAGCCGGCCGGGCTGATTGGATAGACGGAGATGACATGAAAATTCCACTGTTTTCGTCGGCCTTATTCACTCTTTTTACCCCCCATCCACAACCGCAGGCCAATAAGTCTCTACCTCTCCTCCTCAAGACGCCTGGGGGAATGAAACCGTGGTGGTGTACACACACACGCACACAAGCACACATGCACACACATGCACACTTGCACACACACCTCACTCCACATGCACACACAACCCATCTTGCCCCGTCGCCCCCCCCAGGCCCTTTTGCCCAGCCGTGGGGCGCACGCTCTGCCATACACCTACAGCAGGCAGCTGTGTAATGGGGGCCGATGTGGGAATTGGCTGGCTGGCAGGCGACGGGAGGGAGGGAAGGAGGAAACGCTGGGAATAAGGAGCAACATGGTCCTCGTTAGCGCGGATGACTCTAGCCAAGAATCTTTGGGGAGGCCGACCAGCGGACCACAGTCTTAGTCTACAGGGGCCATGCAGGGCTACTGCTTCTGCTGGGTGTGCTGGGTGACGGAGCAGAGTTGAAATAACACTAGTAATACTACTACTACTAACATACCTGGATTCAGAGCTGCTTCTTAGATAGCGGAGGTAGACAGATGGCAATGTGGTGAGACATGGGGAAAGGAAAGAGACGTAGAATATCGTCAAGATATATCTGATCTTTGAGAATTACCACAACTAACCAGCATCTGACCAAGGCTACTGACTGACCCCACAGTATTGTGCCTGTCTGTGTGTATTTGTGTGTGTGTGTGTGTGTGTGTGTGTGTGTGTGTCTGTGTGTGTGTGTGTGTCTGTGTGTGTCTGTGTGTGTGTCTGTGTGTGTCTGTGCATGTGTGTCTGTGTGTCTGTGTGTGTCTGTGTCTGTGTTTGTGTGTCTGTGTTTGTGTGTGTGTGTGTGCCACTACAACCCACACAAATAGTGTCCCCTCCATCACCACTCCTGGAATGCCAATGCTTTTTCCACCAATTTAAGACAATTACCAGCGTTTGACCTCTTGACCCCAGGCAGTCCCCACTGACAGGTCTAGGAGTTTAGCTGTGTCCCCTTTGTATTCAATAAACCCCAGCGCTTTCCGACAAATGAATCGTTGACCTCTCAGTGGCAGGCTCTCTGATTGGCTGATTGGTGATCATAATGCCCTTTGGCTGATGTATTGTGTGCTGTTGTGAAATAGTTAACGTTCAGATGTAATGTGAGGGAATGTGGGAATATAAATGAATGGCAGGGGCCTGTTAGCGAGATGGGGGAAATACGTTTTTACCAGTTTGGGTAATTATGTTGTTACTTGTTAGATTTATGTTTTGCGTAGAACAATCTGATAGATTTGTATCTTTCTGGTTATTTGTGTAGTAGAACAGACTGGGGGTGGTCCACTCCTCAATCCTATCTCTGAAGCAATTACACTCACGCAAAGCTCCTAACCCAAATTTGTTATATCTGTCATTTTGACTATTTATCCCATATCGAAGCTCTTTAACATTTTTGAGGTCTTAAGCAACCCATTGAACCCTTTTTGGTTCAATATTGCACCACAGCAGCAAACCACAGCACTGCACTTTCTACATGTCTCCAAATCCACGATGTATATTCCAATCTACTAAATTCGACTATTCTGTTGTAGCTGTACACAAATACTGATCTCTCATTTCAGAGAACCAGTCTTTTACCCTCCAGGTATCAACCATCATCATGGCAGTTACAGGTATCTGTCACATCTTTGCTGAGACGACGGTCGACGTGAACAAGGTTGTTCCTTTTTCTCGGTGTTTTGCTGAGCTCATATGGGAAAGCACACCTTCCCTTGCCTGTCCCAGGGTGCAACCTTTCTCCAATTTGACTTCAACTGCCATTTTCTCCGAAAAAAATAAATAGTTAAGCGGCATTTGAAGGTGATTTCTCCCTCTCTACGTCACACTGAGGCAGTACAGTGTATGGTTCTATATTATTGTACATACATTATGTAAAAGTTTGAACTAAAATGTCCTTAACGTTTACCTATAATGCAATATGCATGAGAAAGGTGGATCAACTTATTGGATAAGCTTGTTCAAGGCTATTTTACCGTGGTCACTTTGATCAAGCTGGCTGGCACCGACTCTAAAATGGAAGCATGTAGTCAATTTAGCCCAGGTCTGCAGAATGTAGCTGTAGAGAGGAGGGGAAGGGCTAGGTATCTTACAGAGATGACTAGGTTGTTCTAGTGTAGGATCTCACCCACCAACCCTCTCTCTCTCCCTTCCTTACCTCCCTCCCCCCCTCCCAGGCTGGCTGTTTCCCTCTGTCTGTCTGTCTGTCTGTCTGTCTGTCTGTCTGTCTGTCTGTCTGTGTCTCTCTCTCTCTCTCTCTCTCTCTCTCTCTCTCTCTCTCTCAGTTTAGTGCACCCTCACATCACCGTAACAACCACAGAGGAAGTGATGTAACCATTATATTAGGCCATTCGCTAGGTCGGCATTGAATACGGCCACCTATAATAATCTTCAAAGACACCCAGGGTGGCATGTCTGTCTGTCTGCCCTCTCAAAACCCCCACACACGTGTACCGGTGTACCCCTTTCCGGGCACCACCATGGATCTCTGCCCAACACCCGTCTCCCCTCTCTCGGGTTGCATCACAAATGGCACCCTACTCCCTATTTAGTTCACTACTTTTCATCAGAGTCCTATGGGCTTTGACGGGGCTCTGGTCAGAAAGTAGTGCACTAAATAGGGAAGACTACATTTGGGACGTAGCCTCTCCTCAGGTTGCGGCGCGGGCAGTAAAGATACTGTTTCACTGCAGGTGTTCCATCAAAGCCCTGGCTTGGCCCCGGTCTGTTGGCTGGGCGGCATGGATCTGTTAAACGGCTGACTGGGTAGGGAAGGCCAGCCAATGGAAGGGGCCGAGGAGGCCCCTGCGTGAGCTGTCTGAGGCTCGTGCTGCAGGGTGGGTGTCATCCTGGGGCTGTCTCGATCTGAGACCCTCTGGGGCCCCTCTCCTCCTCCTTCTCTTCCTCCTCCTCCCCCTCCTCCTCCTCTCTTGGCCCCTGTAATTGAACATGTATTTATTGCAGGGCCGGAGGCTGGCTAGGGGAGAGGGAGAGGAGGGAGAGAGGGAGGCTGCTGCACATGGAGATGTGACTGAGGTTACGGCCGCAGGGTCTGGCTCCTCTTCAGCAGCACCAACTCACTCTCTTCCTCTTTCTTCTCCCTCACACTCTCTCGCTCTCTTTCTCGTTTGGTTGGATGTTTTGTTTACTGCTCCCTGTCCTCCCTCTCGCCCTCTCCTCCTCAGTCTCTCAGTGAGCTTGTCTCTTCTTACAGTGTCTCTCTTTTCATTTTGCCCTCCTCCGTTCCTTTCATCCTTTCTCCCTCGTTCTTTTTCTTGATTGGGAGCGTATAGAATGCATTTTAAATGCAAATGTATGTGCCGACACTAGCAAATTGGTCAAAAGGAGGCTTCACAGTTTGTTCACTGGTGTCCTTGAATGGTTTGACATTTGAGTCTCTGAAGTTTGGCCAAAGAGGCACACACACGGCTTATTGTCCTCAGCGTATTTTGTACATTTATTAGGAAAGTTACTACTCTGAATTAAGATATTATCGTCACTGACTTGCGCTCGGCACCTTGAATTACGTTATGAATTTTAGTTTTTGTTGAAGGAAATGTCCCGCCTCAGTGAAAGAGAGTACATAGTGGATATGGAGAGGTGTAGAAAGTGTGGGAAGGGAGAGTGTATCTGTCTGCTGGGGATAGAAACCCACCGCGTCCTAATTTTCCCAAATACACTCCTTCCTTTTTCTCCTTTCTCTGAAAGGGACTGTTTCTCACCCGTCCTGTTTCACTGTACCTAAACTGGTGCGTAACAGGACAGGAGGCTTGTAGAGACCACTGGTACACAGTCAAGAAGAATAGACCGTTGGCATACGGTCTAGGAGAATGAAAAATCCTCCAGTGGGACTAGACTAAGGTGGGCAATGTTGGAGGGTTGGCCTCAGGTCTACGGGCTGCACCCCATTAGACTAAAGCAAATGGCCTCTCCTCAGCAGACCTCTTAAGAGTGCCTTGTAAAACATTTGTTATTTATTTGATTTTTTACGAGTTTCCCTTCTCAATCGCAGCTCCGAGCTGTCAGAGAAAGCAGGCAAGAGCAGCCCCTGCTTATCCGGACCGGGGGATGAGAGGGGGGGGGGGGGGGGGGGGGGGGGGGGGGGGGGGTAAAGAGGGGTGAACGAGGTGCTAGTTGCTCCTTTCCCCCAATCCCCTGTGTGCAGTCTGAACGCACAACCTGGGAAGTCGTAATATGGAACGTGCAGTTTGGATTGCATCATTTTTTTTGCACTGGTTTTACGCATTACGTTGAGATTCAAGCCCATTGGCGAACATGACCATGTGTGTATTTACGTAGAAGAGAAGAAGTGACATTCGTGAGGACACTCGTGATTTTGGATACTTGAAAGAGATCTTAGATGCATCTTTGGTCGCTATCAAGGGTAGAATCGCACCCTTTGAACGACACTTAGCATTTACACGCACACTAACGCTAATTGTGTGGTGGTCTTTGAACGTAGAGGCACCTGGTGGAGGCCACGGGGCATCAGTAGTGTGCCCTACTACTCCCTCCCCACATCTGTCTCTGCTTGGACCCCTATCTGTTCCTGAACCGTTGAAAATGATTTGCAGGGTTTGTTAAGGCGCCATCGGAATGGGAAACCCCCCCCCCTTCTTCGAAAAAAGCAAAGGGAAATCGCAGGGGAAGGCTGCAAATGTGTCCCTTTTGTGGAGCCTCTTTGGAGGGCGGATGGCGCAGGACGGCGTGAGTGGGCCTGGAAATCGCCGGCAAAAGAAGCCAAAGCACAGTAGTAGCCCTCGGCTAAGGATGGTTATCACTAGCATCTGCTGCCTTCCTAGCTGCCACCGCGCTAAGGCACCACGGATAAAACAGAATCACTCCTAGGAATCCGTTGAACCTTCTGCTGGAAGCAAGAAAAAAAGGCAGCTGGAAGGACCGAAGGAAGGAAATCAAATCTAACACGACTGGCTAACTGAGAAATCACCTCAGCGAGTAGTCGCTAGGTCTTTTTTTTTTGGAGGGCTGGCCCGAGGTAGGCTCTTTGGCTCTTTGGCAAGCAGTCGACATGACAATGGTGTTTCCCGAGATAAGATAGAGAGACTGGGCTGGGATGAAATGGTGGCCGCTAGCATTGTCTCGCCTGCGATTCTCTGACTCCCCTATGACGAATCCCAGTAACAGAGACACTTGGCAGACCAAAGTGGGCCGCGGCACTCGGCAATAGAAGGGGGCTCCGCTCGAGGAGAAGCCAAAAAAGAGCCTTTCAAAAAAAGAGCCAGATGTAATGCAGCTTTTTTATGCTCATTCTGGGCCTCTGATAGCTGAAGTGGCATGGATTTGTATCCCAGTTACACTGAAAGGGCTGCTCAATTGGATCGAGCTTTAAAGTGAAGCGAAAAAAGCCCTGGAAAATTGGCCCTCAAAGGCACATTTCAACTGGAAAGCGTTTCTTTTAAGCCGTCACTCCTTAGTGGTTGACAATCCTATTATGCCACCAACTTATTGTAATTAAGGGAAGAGGAGATACAGAAGGAAACATCGCAACACAGAGCTAACTTTGTCGTTGTTTTTGTGTTTTCGGGGATCTAACAGTGCTGAGGGTCCAAATCGCCTTATTTTGCATTGATGTGTGATTGACGGCCAACAACGTGGGCCAATATTATTTTGGGGGGGTCTGTCACTTCGGCAGTGGGCAGCGTTTTTAAAGAAGAGACGTAATGGAAAATAGGTTTTATATTCTTTTCTTCCAGTTTGGGGGTCGGGAGAAGTGGAACTCTTCAGAAGAAAAGCTGTGGATATAATGATCCCTCACGTCATCAGCCTCGGTGCTAAAGTAGAAATACGTTCCGCACCAAAATGGTGCCCAAACCCCAATATAAACCGCCTCTGGGGGAATTGTGTGTGGCTCGTCCACATGCAACTATTTATTTGCCTGATAATAAGAGGATTGTTTATTTCTCTCTCTTTCTCTCTCTTCCCTGGCCCGCTTTTGAACCATAGGACAGACCACAGACCATTGAGCGATTTACTCAAATTTGGGCCCTGATGACAGCCGTACAAAGCCGTTGAGGGTCAGATGTGGCGGCAGAGATGGAAGAGGAAGCGAGACATCCCACTCCCTAATTTATTTCTGGTTTATATGCAGTCAATGAATTAAGCCGAACCCAGCTGCTAATGCATTGGTGCCTATGGGAAAGCCACCCCGTTAAGCAGACCGGAACTAACAATTTTTCCCAATGGCAAATGGCCTGAGTAGGACATCTTAATTTATCCACCATCTTTGGTGGCGGTTCCCGCTGGGCCCTGTCCTCCCAGGGGACAATGTTGCCTGACGTTTGACCCCGCACTTACTGACAGGCTCTCCAGGAATTCTGTGTCACGTGAAGAATGTGAAGCATGTGAAGAACCCACCAAACATCATTTTTGTACACTGACAAAGTATTTATTCTGTGCTTGACAGGGAAGGGGCCCTTAGCCGTATGTACAGTGAAGTACCTACAGTATCTCCACTGAAACCCCTTCGAACCCCTGTGTCCCTCCCTCTCTCCTACTCCCTAGGCCAGGCTTGTGTTAGCACCGTGGAGGTGGTGAAAAGGGCAGCAAATCATGGGGTGGTGAGAAGCCCGGGTCTGCCAGATGCACACTTCGCTACCCTGTGCCCCCGTAACCTCCAACCCCCTCCCCTACCTCACCCCACCCTCTAAAGCAGCTGTGCCGTTGTGCTTTCACTCAACACACAAGCACACACACAGGTAAGATTTCACATAGATTTCATGTGTGGGGGTCAGGCAGGTTGGCTGGGTGCAGGTTTCCTATTTCTCACTGGGAGGCTAGTTGGCTGGGCCTCAGCCTCTCACATCCCCTCTGAGTGAGTCTTGTGTGGAAGGGCCCAGTGATTTACACTGTGTCTGAAGGGCCTGCTCTGCGTCTCCTAATGCTTAGCTAGCTTCACAAGGGAGGGAGAAACAGCCCATAATGAATTGGTGTTAATGAGCTGTTAGCTCTGCTCCCAACTAGGGTGCCATAGAAACCCAAGGCTGTATGGCTCTCTAGAAAACGCAAGCACACAGACAGCACACACACGCACGCATGCACAAACACACACACACTAGACACCCCCCCCAACCCCAAACACACACATACTCCCTCACTCGCTCACCCCCTCACTCACTCGCGCTCAATGGGCGCCTTACTCGGAGGCAGTCCATCTTCCTCATGTTGACATGTGCTTGTCGATGGAGCACACACGGAGCCGCCGTTCGGGCAGGTTCTCAGGCACTCCTCCAGCTCAGACAGGCAGGCAGCCAGGCAGCCAGGCAGGCAGCCAGGCAGGCAGACAGGCAGGCAGCCAGGCATTCACGCAGGCAAGCAGGCCGTACAGTGGGAACCAGTGGGAGCCAGCAGCACAAAGGCCCTCTCACCCTCACAATGCTGACAATGAGCAAACCTGGCTAATGCTGATCCTCAGCCAGATAAGCATGCGCTGCACTTCCTCAAACACTCCCCCCCCCCCCCCCATCGTTCGAGTGTGAGAACTGCTCGGTGAAGAAGAAAAAATATCTGTTTGTTTTTGTTTCCCACTCACCTGAGGGGTGTGTATGAGGGAGAGGGTGTGTGCGTGTCTGTGTGTGTGTGTTTGTGTGTGTGCATTCTTGTCTGTGTGTGTGTGTTAGAGAGAGAGAGTGTGTGTGTGTGCTTCTGTCTTTAAACCAGTCTGAGGTAAGATGCCAAATAATGGAGGATACTTTTAAGTGATTTCAGAGGCTTCGTTGGAGATACAAGGAGAGGAAGAAATGTGGACGCCTGCGAGCTTCTTTATTGGCCCCTGACAGTGCTGCAGCTCTAGTGCTAATAGCTGGGCCAGGTGTAAGCTAGCTGTAGTCAGTGCATCCACACACGCACGCACGCACGCACGCACGCACGCACGCACGCACGCACGCACGCACGCACGCACGCACACACACACACACACACACACACACACACACACACACACACACACACACACACACACACACACACACACACACACACACACACACACACACACACACACACACACACACACACACACACACACACACACACACACACACACACACACCTCATTCATTAAAACTGCCTCTAATAGAAGGGGTTATGGTTTAGAGAAGAGGTTTAGCCAGTTTCTATTTGCGGCCTGCCTGTGTGAACCAGTGTTCTTTTCGCCACTCTTTTTCAGATTTAGCCTCGTCTTAGTCATTTTGACAACAAACAAAAAAGATTAAGTCTTAGTCACATTTTTGTTCCGTTGAATAATGATTTAGTCTTGTTATTGTCAAAATGACAAAAGCAGTGGGCCATTTTAGTCAACTAAATGCCCTTTCATTTTAGTCACATTTTAGTCACATCCCATGTGTATTGCCTCATTAACCTATAGTAAACTTACATCACGAACTTCCACATAGCCTTGTCATACCAGCATATTTTTTCTGCATAACATCCTATTCTCTTCCCAACAGCAGAAATACATCCTTCAATCAGTGTAGATGAAGGGGAGGAGTCAGGTTAAAGAAGGATTTTTAAGTCTTGGAGACGATTGAGACACGGATTGTGTAGTAGTATGGATTGCACCTCTGCCCCTCGTTTCGCGTCATTGCCATTGTTGTCAATGTTCCACAGACGCCGGCCCGCAGCCACACTGGTGTCCAAAAGTAGAACGGACGGGGACCTAATGACTGTTTCGCCCAGTGATGTCGTCGAGTCACTAAACCTCGAGACCGAATTGAGTCCCGAGTCCCCTTGTGCTCGAGTCCGAGTCCAAGTCCAAGTCCGAATCACCAATTGTCGAGTCACGGGTCCCTGTGGCTGATGTCTGAGTCCCAGTACTTGAGTCCTGGTCCAAGGGCTCAAGTGTGAGTCACTGGGTCCCCATTAACTCAAAAGAAAGTGTTTTACCCAGTCAGCTATAGTGTGGTGGCAAGAGAAACTTAGTCAATAAATTGTTTGTCTTTTCCTGTCTTTCTGTGCCACCAAATGTTTGCATACAGGCTACAGGTAATGTAACCAGGGCCACACTCAGTTACAAAACACTCTCAGATATTGCAGATAGAAATACCATGAATAGAGCGACGTTATTCCTTTAACATATCAGAGAGGCATGCTTGTACTACATAGCATGTTTTAATCTGAACGTTCAAAAACTATAGCTACTATAGTAACGTGACTGAGCAAGGTGTAACCTAAACATATGGTTAGCGGTCCGGTCCTCAAGTAGCCTAGTTTTACGCTAGGTCACACCTACTGCGTCATTGTGTTTTGGTACATCAGAAGTACATTCAGCTATTGTTGAACATTTTTTTTAAGGCAGCTCGTGTTTCTTACCCAGGCAAATGGTAGCTAACTAGAAGGCTGCGGGTGACTGGTTTGCTACGGAGAGGCGAGAGAGTCGCCTGCGTGATGTGTATAATCGGAGGCGGAGCCGGAGCCGGAAGCCAGAGCAAACCCTGTCTGCCAGTCTGCCCACAACTCATCACTTTCTCCCCTGCAGCTCACCAGCTGATGTAGGCTGTGTGCCCGGGAGTAGCTTGTCCTTACCACTGCTGAACAGAACTGCCCTGCGCTTCTGTGCTGCTAATATTAATTGTGCTTATCACTGAAAAAGCTTTTTTATCTCTCCAGAAACTTTTGTCCAGTCCACTTAGTGGTTTGATTTTAAATGAAAAATCATTTCAGTTTAGTTATATTTTTTTCCGGGTCTATTTAGTCGGCTATGGTCTCATCAATTGCCACTGAAAAAATAGGTACTTGACAAATATTTTAGTCACTATTTTTGTTGACGAAATGAGCACTGATGTGAACGCATGATATGCAAGTCCAGAGAAGAAAAGGAAATGCAAGAGAGAGAGAGAGAAAGAAAGATGTTGGTTTTGTTTTCGAGCCTCGGGCATTCTGTTCCTGTTTGTTGTGGCATATCAAATGATTTAGGAACAACCGCTGGATTCATAGTTTCTCCTCAGTGCTAGATGGCACTTAACGGTCCGCTGTTGAAACAACCGTCATGACCACCAAATTTGTGTTTCGAAGTGACTCCCTTTATTATTAGTCCTTCTTCCCTAAACCCACGTTTTACATCGGCACGGAGACATTGACCATGCTTTTAGTGTGTGTCATTAAAGGCACACTGCGGTGTGTGTGGATGCTCATCCATATACCCAGAATTCCTTGGGGTTAATTGAATGGGGGGGGGGGGGGGGTCGTCACGTCGTCGTGCGGAGAAAGGGATTCGCTTTCCTCTTCTTCTTTTCTTACTCCTCCAGAGAAGAACGCAAATAAAAAAATAAAAAAAGTGAGTAACTGCTTTAATTAAAAGCAGTTGATGCGCAATGAAACCTTGATTATATGCGTATTAAAGGCACTTCATCAACAAGTGCTTCCCAGAGCGGGCCTACCTCTCCAGGGGGTGGACGGGGGACGTGAGGGAGCAGAGGGGTGTATGGGATTCTCCGGCAATAATTGTAATTTGGGCGATAAGGAGCTTAGGCGCCAATGGGGGGGGGGGGGGGGGGTGTAAATGAGGAGCACCGCGGGGGGAGGAATACAAGAGATTATCATTTGGAGGGCACCCCTCTCATCTCCCCCCCGTCTCCCTTCCGTCTCTCCCTCATCTCCGCTCGTTCTCTCACCCAGCGCCATTAGCTACAGGTCAGTCATCCCTAATGCTGCCCGGGCTCTCCCGGGTGAACAAAGGTGTTCCCCTCCCTCGGGTTCGGGTAATGAACATTACTGCCTGGTTCAGTGGCATGCTAAAGCCGCGCAGGCATCCACTACTCAGGGGGCCGACGGCTGATGCTGCTCAAAGAGGCTGAGTTCTTTGACGAGCCTTTCAATGTTTTGGAGTGTTGGAGTGGTTATCCCCCATGTCACAGGAACGGTCCGCACTGCTTGTAGAGATTAAGTCCCTCTGTTTGCCTGTCTGTCTGTGTCCGTCCGTCCGTCCGTCCGTCACTCCATCCGTCTGCCTGTCCATGTGTGTCTGAGAGGGAGAGGAGGAATTGAGGGGCGAGACAGTCAGCCGACTACTAAACTCCACTCAGGTGACCACAGGACTCCGAGAGACTTCTCTGTGTTTTTTTGTTTGGCTAGTACCTAAAAGGCTTCCTCCCTTAGCTACTGTAGTAGGTCAAAGCTGTGTGCTGGAAAACCTTAGTAGAGCATGGGTGGAATAGGCATTGTGGACTCACACACAACCTTCCAGATCTGACTGACCACCAAGGAAGTTCCTCCCAGTAGAAAACAGCAGAAACCCATTTGTTGCTTGGTGTAAAAAACTAAATGGAACCGCGTCATGACAGGTTTGCTGTGCCAGTCAGCTTGTGGTGGCATCATATAACTCCTACAGACAGACATGTCGGGACAAGGACACGCACTTCCTCCGCTATCCTCCCCACCACAACAAAGCAGAATTAATGGGAAGCACCTGGATCCCCATAAGCTCTCACTTAGGCCCAATTGGCGGCAACTGATAAATAGTGTTGAGTGAGATGAGGCTGCAGCCTACCGCTGCACAGTCAATCGTCCCTTTCACGTTGAGGTGGGGGAGATGAAGAGGGCCTTTACGTCACTACAGGTTAGCATTAGCATGTCAGAGAGAGAGAGAGAGAGAGAGAGAGAGAGAGAGAGAGAGAGAGAGAGAGAGAGAGAGAGAGAGAGAGAGAGACCGTCTCACCCCCCTGAAAAGCTATTACACTCCCACACGTCTGGGCTAGCGTGTGGCCGCACCACACACACACATACTCAACACACGCACACCATGTGTCCTTGCACAACCCCCCCCCCCACACTCAGACACACACATCATCCCGCACTATCTCCACCCTGCCACACTCCCCCAGGGACTTTGATGCGTTTTACTAGATGTGTATGACAATAATCTGTTTCGCCCCATGGGAAGAAAGCTCCCGCTCTCCGAGCTTCACTTCATCTTTGGCTCCGGCTCTCGAGTGAGACAAAGTCGTCCATGGAGCATCACGGTGCGGTTCAACTGCCGCTGAAAAGAGATGGGCCAAAGACTCGACCAAATCCCCTCTCATAAACAAAACAAAAAAACAAACACTGTAGCCTTTTCACTTTGACTGCCCAGAAGGAAGGGCTTTTTTTTCTCTCGGAGCGGACATTGTGTCCTCCACCACCACAGATGTTGACACTGTTTGTTGCGGGTTAAGATGCCCCTCTAAAAGACCATTGTCCCTCTTGTATCTCCTTCATTATTTCATAAAGAGAGTTTCTGTGTGAACCCCCCCCCCCCCCCCCCCCCCCCCTCCTCCTCTGACTGGAAGCTTGGCCCTGGCCGAAATAGGGGAGAGCAGTGAAAGACCTCCGGATGGCGGCTGGAGCTCCAGGGGGTCTTTCTGCCCACAGCGGCCCAGCCAAAGGGCCTCATTGTGGGGATCAGCAGGCAGCCACGGAGGGCTGCGTCCTGCCTGCATTGTGATGGCTGGATGGGGCCTGAGTCCCTCTCCAGAGTGAGGGCCAGAGGTCAGCCCCCCTCTGGGCTGCTCCATACCTGCCCTGCCCTCCGCAACACTCCACTCCCAGGGAGGAGAGAGGACGGCTCAATAGAGAGCAGTCAAGAAGGCATAAAGGAGGCTCTTAACATTAAGAGGTAGCAGAGCGGGAGAGGCTAATTCCGTGCAGTCTCTACTTTTCGATGAATAGGTAATTCAATTAATGGGCCCGTAAGAGGCAGTAACGAGTGGTGAGGTCAGAGGCTTGTTGCTAAGCACAGAAGAAGTCTATACCTCAGCACTTTTCATGATAAAAATCTTTTCTCCAGCTGGAAAAAAAAGAAAACTCTGATGGTATCTGGATAAGTTCCATTGTTGATATGGGTGTGTGTGAATCATGTGAAGGATGCGTGTGTGTGTGTGTGTGTGTGTGTGTGTGTGTGTGTGTGTGTGTGTGTGTGTGTGTGTGTGAAGGGGAATGGGGGGTCTAGGATGGTGTGGTGAGAGACCACGCCAAACATTTGGATATGCATTAAGCCAAAAACTCACCTCATCTCCCTGATCTTTCTCCTTATCACACCCCTGTGCCTCCCGGGAATTCTCAGTCTCACGCCTGCATGCACCGTCAGCAAGAGAAACACAAACACACACTTTTCTTTGACCACGCAGAAATGTGGAATTGGCTTCCATGGAACATTTCACCACACGCACGCAGGCAGGCAGGCAGGCAGGCAGGCAGGCACGCACACACACACACACACACACACTCTTATCTCTCTCTCGACACCGGACTCATCACCGTTTCCTTTACAGAGTGAGATAACAAAACGTTCTCATCCTCAATGAATCACCTTGCAGTTCTATCTTGCACTTCAGTTAGTTTAGTTGGGTTGAACTTCATGTTTCAACACAACAATCGAAGCGTTATTTCATTGTCTTGACTCTATATAGCTTGTCTTGCACAGACATGCTCCTTTTCAAGCTCGTTTCATTCTTGTTCTCACTCGTTCACACTTGCTTGAAGCCATTGCCATTACCCTACCACTTCCATGTATTCCGCAAGTATCGAATTTTGATCAATCGGCTGTTTTTTTGTTCACCTCAGCTAGAACGTGCACGCGCAAAGGCTCTTTTCTGAGAGTGAAAGCCATCAAGTAGCGTCGGTCAGTGAGAGAGAGAGAGAGAGATGAGAGAGCTTCATTCATGCAGCCGCCAATAATTTATGACAGAGGATTTGGTATGGTCATCAGTGAGTGCTGCTGCTGTCAGTGAGTGATGTATGAGGGTTCGAGGCGCGTCCCTGACCCCAGATTAACAGTACATTAACCTCCTCCCAGTCAGGGGCCACACGGCCCTTATAACCCTGACCCCCCCCCCCCCCCCCCCCAGTCTCACAGCCACAGGGGTTCCCCCCCTGCGCACCCCTCCAAACTCTGCATGGCCACCACATTGTGTTCTCTCCCTAGCCATTGTTTGTCCCACTAAATAGTGTCCTCCTTCTCTTCCTCATTGATTCCTACATTCCTCTACTAACCCCCCCCCCCCCCCACCCCCAACCTCCTGAGCAGAGGGGTAGAGTTGTGGCCGTGTTGCCCAGCATGAGTGTTCCTCCCAACGGGAGCTTGACCGGGGGCTGCAGGTACCCTTTCATCCAGCCTGGCAGGCGAGCTCCAGTGTCCTGCTGCTGGAAATTTGTCGTCCCCCTCTGGGTCTCTTTCTGGGAGTGTCAGGCTCGGGGCCCCTGATGAGATATTTGTTGATATGATAACTCGATTAGGCCCCAGGATGGATGACACGGTGGCAGACAGCCAGCCAGCGGCGCGCAGGGAGTCCCTGATCCCACTCCTTAACCTCTCCTCAGGAGACCAGCAATTAGTGCTAGTAATTGGTTAATTAGCGGGCCCGAGCCCTTGCTTCATAGATTCTCACTCTATCCAACCGTTGGTGTTGAGTGTGTATGGGAAATAGGAAGATATAACAAAGGTTTCGAGGCTAAAACGCTATCTGTTGCTACTCATCGTCATGACTCATCAAACCTTGCGTGGCTACTTTAAAACTCTTTTCAGAATGTTGATTTACATTGCCAACTGAAAAAGTAATTTCAGAATGTTGGTTAGACTATTTCTGATCATCAGCCTGTATTATTTTAAAGTGGGCTTATTGGCTGTCTGGTTGAGAACACCTGATCAGTGTATCAGAATAGGAGTGCTGATCTACAATCAGTTTAGCCTTTCAGATCATAATGGATAAGAACACATGGCCGGGGATGACCTGATCCTAGAACAGCATTCTGAGACCCTCTATTAACATGGGTCCCAGTCAGAGTACTCTGTTGGTCCGGTTGGTGATTGTACTGACTGGGCTGATTCTAGAAGGCCCAGACTATAAGTCCCAAATGGCTGTTTGAGCCCCGGTTAAAAGAGGAGCACTATAAAGGGATGAAGGTGCAATTTCGGACTCATGCATGTGGCGCCACGCCTCCAGCTCAGACTCGGGAGATAATTCCATTAATGAATCCCAGTTTCGCATCGTAAAACTGCAGTTTTCCTTTGCAGCCGAAGGTCTAATCACTTTTGATCCATTGAATGTTGGTAACGAGGGGCTTTACGTACATACACTGCTAAACGAGGACATCTCCATGGCTACAGCTATACCCCATATTGTCATGTAGATCTATCATAAAGACACATCTACATGGTTTTTTATTTTTTTACTGTGCCAGACTTTTCAATACCAGGATTTTCAATTAAAGGTCAGTTCAATCAAATTCAATTCAATAGATCTTTAGTGTCCCCGAAGGGTAATTCACGCACAGCAAATGACAAATGGGGGGGGGGGGGGGGGGGGGGGGGGGCGTATCCCATCAGTGTATCTCATTGGATTGTCCATGGAGGTCACACAGAATGATATACTGTAAGGTTGTAATGGATTTGTACCACCTGTGGATGTACTGTTATTTAGTGGAGGGTACTTCGATCGAGACGCAAAACAAAACACCCCACAGTTCCATTCGTCAAGACGCAAGGGTTGTGGGGCGGGACTTTTGATCAGCGATGCCATTTACAGAATGAACCTTGGAAATGACACGAGAACGTCTTATTGCTCAGGTCTCGATAAACCCGTTATAAAACCCTTCCAAAACTCCAAGCAACTCAGTGAAATTCCACCAAAGTTAAAGGGATAAGTACAAAATGACATATCGATTTCCTTACCCAATGGGTTGCTGTCTTACTTTATCCATAGACTCCTTACAGAATACGCAACGTAACATGTCATTTTATATTTTAGGTTAACTCTCCCTTTAAACATGCCAGTAAGAGTTATTTCCACTGGGTGTTATTTGCATGTGGATTTTGACTATAGTCCAGTGAGGATTGTTTGTTTGTTCTCTTGTTTCAATTGGGGCTACAATTGGCCTTCCATTCAGGTTTGTGTGCGCTTGTCGACTCCGGGGCCCTTTGACCCCGAGCCACACTGTGGGTTTAGTCCGACGTATTCAAGGTGTTACCATCTGTGTGTCCCCCCCCCCCTCCTCTATGACTGACTCTGTCCCCCCTCCACCCCTCTTTCTCCAGGCTACATGCTGTGTCCAGGGCTGCTGGCGTGGAAAAGTTGCTTACTGTGCCCTTATTTTGTTTGCCTTTGTCAAACTCCTCAACCCCAAAGAGACGGAAGGAGGAAAAGAAGCCAGCTCCTTTGAGAACCCTTGTATTTAACTCGTAAGCACACGGTTTCAGCTACTTTCGGCTACTTCCAGCTACTTTCACTCAAAGAAAAGAGCCGGGGGCCTCCCGGGTGGCGCAGTGGTTAAGGGCGCTGTACTGCAGCGCCAGCTGTGCCACCAGAGACTCTGGGTTCACGCCCAGGCTCTGTCGCGACCGGGAGGTCTGTGGGGCGACGCACAATTGGCCCAGCGTCCCAGCGTCGTCCAGGGTTAGGGAGGGTTTGGCCGAGGTGCACGGTGTTTCCTCCGACAAATTGGTGCGGCTGGCTTCCAGGTTGGATGCGCGCTGTGTTAAGAAGCAGTGCTGCTTGGTTGGGTTTTGTATCGGAGGATGCATGACTTTCAACCTTCGTCTCTCCCGAGCCCGTACGGGAGTTGTAGCGATGAGACAAGATAGTAGCTTCTAAAAACAATTGGATACCACAAAATTGGGAAGAAAAATTGATAAAATTCACAAAACAAAAAAAACAAAAGCGCCGTTAGAATGTCCAAGGCCACTTTTTGATGGATCTCTAGTGGCAGATACAGTGTGTGTGTGGGAGTGCGCGCGTGCTCATGTACACGTGGGATTGTTTACACACATCCAAGTGTGTGGACGGGGTAGCGTGAAGTTGCGGGCTTATGATTTCATCCGAGCAAGTGGGTTTGAGTCCGTGCGTCTTTCAAATCTGCGTTGAGTTTCCCAAGCATTCCGGGTATGTGCTGGTTTTGACTGTTGACGTGCGAGGGGAAAGGCGCTGAGTAGACCGTGAAACTGGGATGCGTCCTCTTTAGGGATGCTTCTGACGTCTGTGTGGTTCGTTTGGGACGATCACTGCACAAATCAACAACGGAACCATCCCCTCACTCTAAACCCTTGCAGATGGAGAACATGGCAGTGACACACAGCCACGCCTGCGTTCCGAGTGGCACCCTGTTCCCTACGTAGTGCACTACTTTTTGGGGGGGGGCCCTGGTTAAACGTAGTGCACTGTACAGGTAATAGGGTGCCATTTAGGACACCGAGCGATGACATTTTCAATCTGGGATGTATCATCTTCAGGAATGAACTCTCAAAGCCCATAAAGATATATGGAAATCATTTTCCAAACAGAATGGCCATACATGCCATTCCGCCATACGTGTTTTTTGGCTGCAAAGAACGTGCAATGGGTGTAGGCATTTATAGAAACGTTCGGTGATTGGAATGCAAGTGATCTTTGCTGAAATGCGAATGGCTTTATAAACATAGCAATCCGCCCTTTACATCCAGCTTCTCCTGGTGGTCTTCTGGCAGATGTACTCAGATGTACTCTGAGTTATAGCTGCGCTCCGGTGGTGTCGTGCATATTGATATTTGTACATGTCTACGGGTCTCTAGCGTTTCCTCTAATTGAGCTGATTGCATCTTTGACATAGCAGTGGTAACTGAAAACTGGACAGGAGGAACTGTATCTCTCGCTCTCGCAAACTCTTGTTGGTTGTCATTGGAAGACAGCACCACCTAGCGGAAAGAATGGGAATGGGGACAGTATGTCAGCGGTATTTATGCTGGGTTGAATAATGAAATAGGAGGAACATAACTTGACATGAACTCAACACGTACAGCATCAATAATGATTATGCTTTATATTAAATATAACATGAGTCTAAGAGATATGCGTATAGACATTTTACAAAGCCATTTGTATTGAGTGTGTGTATGAAGCCAATGTCAGCTGTCAGTCTGATCTAATCCTGCCATCTAATGGCTATTCTATACTATAATGTCAGAAAGCAATTTCCATAAAATCAAGAGAATGGAAAAACATAGCCTACTAAATGTGCATACCTCTGCTTGTACTCTTTGACCGAACCATTCAAGATGGAATCCGCAGTAGAGGAAGCAGTGCCATTGTCTGCGTCACGGTCACCTCACGGCTGCACGTTGTTTTTTTATTTAGTTGGGGAATCGTAATAATAAATTGCAGCACACACGCTGCTGTTCTATCCTGTGTTCGGTGATGTCAGAGGGACCAACCTGTGTTCGTTGTTTGCAGTAACTTCTTTGTTTGTTGTAACATCGCAAACGGACGTGGCAGTTTCACCATTAAGGATTCCAGCTTTAAGTTATTTGATTATTTAATACAGTACTGACCAGGGTTGGGTAGGTTACTTTCTAAACGGAAACTACAGTTACTAGTTACCTGTCTAAAATGTTCATCAGTAATGTAACTCAGTAACATAATCTGATTACTTTCAATTACTTTCAGATGACTTTCCCCTTAAGAGGCATTAGAATAAGAAGACAAAGGAATGTTACCAATTGAACGACATCTATTGCAGGATAAATCAATGTTAGAGTTTACGTAGATGGCTATGAATGGGATGTTGCATTTTACTTCATGGGTGATGTAGGCTTCTAACCCGTTGCTTTCTACTTCAATACGGAGAATAAAAATATTAGGCTAAACGATGAGTGCCTTCAGAAAGTATTCACACCCCTTGGCTTATTCCACATTTTCCTGTGTTACAGCCTGAGTTTGAAATGGATTCATTTTGTGTCACTGATTTTTTTGTGCCACTCATTTTATGTCACTTCATTTTGTGTCACTGATCTACACACAGCACCCCATAAGGTCAAAGTGGAATTCACCATTATCCGTCAATCCATTTGAATCCCACCCTGTAACACAACAACATGTGGGAAAAAGCCAGGGGACGTGAACGCTTTCTGAAGACACTGTATTTACATTCAAAAACCAAAGTCTGTCACGTTTCCTGTCAGTAGTTGAAAACATGGTTCAAAGAGAAATGCTGCTCTCCTGGAACGGCATGCGTTGAGCAGTACCAAAAAGGGTCATTTGCATAACGGGAAAAATGAATTCCATGTGCTGCATTTGCTACAGGCCTATTGTTTAAATTTTTTGTTGGTGGCACCATAGATTTAGGAATGAGAATACTTCATTCATTTAATAGAATCTCTATGGGTGACAAGTTCGATATCTCGACCATTTGCAGCTACTAAAGTCTATCAAAAGTGTGCGAGTTTAAGCACGTGTCCGTTAGGCCTATGAATTGTATTCTTTTAATCAGCATGAATTAGATTGAGAAATAAAAGCCCTTCTTGTGGTCTCCTTAAATTAAACTTGTTGTTGACAGTATGTGTGGAGCACAATGCCATGGAGAAGTTTACAAGGGAGGAACTCCCTTAAACCTTTAGTCTATAGGCTGGGATCTGCAGCTGTTGCAAGAGCGCATTTTTCACTGACTGTCCATGGGTTGCATAAACAATGATTGAATTGGGAACAGCCATCTACAACAACCACAGTAAAGTGCAAATCATTGAGAGAGCAGCAGTGTGATTCACACAATTGCTACAGTGGATATCAATAATAGGTCAAAGTGATATCCATATCGCTCATATTCTACACCAGTGCTGCCCAAGTGTTTAGTCAAGTTGGTCGTATAATCTTTGATGCCGACGGCAGTCGGACAAATGGATGACATAGCCTGCACTATTACCGCTCATTTCCCACAAACCAACTTTTGACCAGAGCCCTGGTCAAAAGTAGTGCCCCAAATAGGGAATAGGGTGCCATTTGGGATAATGTGACCTGGGCCCTGTCAGCCACACAGCTGACAGTCCCAGGCACTTTGAAGAGCTTTGAAGAGTCCTTGAGAGAGTCGCAGCTCTACCCCGCAAGAGGTTAAGACTGGTCAACTCTCCCCTCCACTTTCTCCCCCTTCTCCCTCTCTGTGAGCAAGGACAATGGCATTCATTCAGCCCTCCAATAACATGTGACGACAGTGGCCTCACCGCTGGCCCATTCTCCCCCTCTTCTTCTTCCTTGGTTAATGAGGCTGGCTTCCTGTCCTGCACCTGTGCTAGCTGCTAGCTAAGCTCGTCATAAAAGGCTTAATTGAGGTGTTTAGCGGTTGGCTAGCAGACGCCCTCCCTCCTGGGCCATGCCCGTGCACTGACCTGGGTCACCGCCAACACACAGCCCTTCTCAGGGGTTCCACTCAAGTACCTTGTGCTTGATGATTCCCCAGCCTGTGTGATTGAAAGGTTCAAAACATGTTTTTGTGCTATACAGTTTCTTCACTACTTTATCCATGTGGTTAAAAGTGCTCAGTGAACTGATTTAGTTTGAGAACTGAACCAGTCTTTTCATACAACATCTGTGCTTTGAACAAATGTCTTTCCGAGGCATCCCCTATACACAATTGTAACGAGTAGGATTATTGGTCTACTTCAGATGACATAAATACAGTGCGGTATCAGCATGCTGAGTTTTCCCATTCATTGTCCCATGAACCACCTCTCATGAATCTCTGGCTCCACCTGCTGATGAGGAATGACATTGCATGCCACATACTGGTGTACATATTAGGAATGTCTCAGTACTTATATGTGTTTTTCTGAAGTATATTGCAGACATGCAAACCATCTAAGCAGATGTTTCCATGTAAAGTTTCCTGGGGAAAGTTTATAGCTAGAGGATAAAGTTGTGTGTAACGTGCTACAGATGTGCCATGTGGATGCCAGCTGTGCCACTGTGACAACTTCCAGAATCCGCAGGGAGCTGACACAGATTTATTTGTTACGTGTAAGGTTTGTTAGTTGTGTGGATATATAAAACAATGGTCCAAATACACCATCTAATGCTCCTTTAGTGTTGAGATGGCAGCTTCGCTTTTAGTCCTTAGGAAACTGTGCAGTATTCTGCTTTTTTATGAATTATTTCTTACATTGTTAGCCCAGAAAACCTTAAGTGTTATTACATACAGCCGGGAAGAACGATTGGATATCAGAGAGACGTCAACTTACCAGCACAACGACCAGGAATATGATTTTCCCAAAGCGGATCCTTTGCCTGCACCTCCCAGGGCATTTGAACTGATTCCAGAGGCCGACCCAAAACAATGCTGCCGGAGGAGAGGGTGCCGGAGTGGTCTTCTAGTGAGGCTCCGTATGCACCCACCGCTTCTGAGTATATTAGTCTTATAACTTTAATAATGTTCAGTCCCTAGTTAACAAAGTCAACGAAATAGGGCAAGAGTTGCTTTCCAAAGAGATATCCGGGATTGTAGCATACTCTGTTTCACGGAAACATGGCTAGCTGGGGACATGATGTCTGAGTCCGAACAGCCAACGGGATTTTCAGTGCATCGCGCCGACAGGAATAAACATCTCTCCGGTAAGAAGAAGGGCGGGGGTGTATGTTTCATGATTAACGACTCATGGTGTAATTGTAACAACATACAAGAACTCAAGTCCTTTTGTTCACCTGACCTAGAAATCCTCACAATCAGATACCAACCATATTATCGAGGAATCCGCTCGGTTAACATCACAGCCATGTATATCCCCCCGCAAGCGGATACCAAGAAGGCCATCAAGGAACTTCACTTGACTTTATGCAAACTGGAAACCATATATCCTGAGACTGCATTTATTGTAGCTGGGGATTTTAACAAAGGTAATTTTTTTGTCCAAGGCTACCTACATTCTATCAGCATATTGATTGCAGTGCACGAGCGAGTAACCCCCTCGACCATTGCTACTCTAACTTCCACAATGCATACAAGGCCTTCCCCCGCCCTCTTTTTGGCAAATTCGCCCATGACTCCATCTTGTTGCTCCCCTCCTACAGGCAGAAACTAAAACAGGAAGTGCCCGTGCTTAGGTCTATCCAATGCTGGTCTGACCAATGAGTCTAAGCTTCATGATTGCTTCGATCACGTGGACTGGGATATGTTCCGGGTAGCCTTGGACAATAACATTGACGTATACGCTGACTCTGTGAGCGAGTTTATAAGGAAGTGTATAGGAGATGTTGTACCCACTGTGTCTATTAAAACCTTCCTTAACTAGATACCGTGAATTTAATCATGGCAAGGAGACTGGAAACATGGCCGAATACAAACAGTGTAGTTATATCCTCTGTAAAGCAATCAAACAAGCAAAGCGTCAGTATATAGACAAAGTGGAGTCGCAATTCAACGGCTCAAACACGAGACATATTAAACAACTTCTTTGTGCACTTTGAGGACAATACAGTGCCACCGACGCGGCCCGCTACCAAAGACTGTGGGCTTGCCTTCTCCGTGGCTGATGTGAGTAAAACATTTAAACGTGTTAACCCTCGCAAGGCTGCCGGCCCAGACGGCATCCCTAGCCACGTCCTCAGAGCATGCGGAGACCAGCTGGCTGGTGTGTTTACGGACATATTCAATAAATCCCTATCCCAGTCTGCTGTCTCCACATGCTTCAAGATGTCCACCATTGTTCCTGTTCCCAAGAAAGCTAAGGTAACTGAACTAAATGACTATCGCCCCATAGCACTCACTCCTGTCATCATGAAGTGCTTTGAGAGACTAGTCAAGGATCATATCACCTCCACCCTACCTGACACCCTAGACCCACACCAATTTGCTTACCACCTCAATAGATCCACAGACGATGCAATCGCCATCAGACTGCACACTGCTCTAACCCATCTGGACAAGAGGAATACCTATGTAAGAATGCTGTTCGTTGACTACAGCTCAGCATTCAACACCATAGTACCCTCCAAACTCATCATTAAGCTTGAGACCCTGGGTCTCGACCCCGCCCTGTGCAACTAGGTCTTGGACTTCCTGACAGGCTGCCCCCAGGTGGTGAAAGTAGGAAACAACATCTCCACTCCGCTGATCCTCAACACTGGGGCCCCACAAGGGTGCGTTTTCAGCCCCCTTCTGTACTCCCTGTTCACCCACGACTGAGTGGCTATGCACACCTCTAACTCAATCATCAAGTTTGCAGACCACACTACAAGGGTAGGCTTGATTACCAACAACGATGAGACAGCCAACAGGGAGGAGGTGAGGGCCCTCGGAGTGTGGTTTCAGGAAAATAACTTATCACTCAATGTCAGCAAAACAAAAGAGATGATTGTGGACTTCAGAAAACAGCAAAGGGAGCACCCCCTTATCCTGCTGGGGTGGCAGGGTAGCCTAGTTGTTAGAGCGGTGGACTAGCAAACCAAAAGGTTGCAAATTCAAATCCCCAAGCTGACAAGGTACAAATCTGTCGTTCTGCCCCTGAACAGGCAGTTAACCCACTGTTCCTAGGCCGTCATTGAAAATAAGAATTTGCTCTTAACTGACTTGCCTAGTTAAATTAAGGTTAACAAATATATATTGATGGGACAGCAGGGGAGAAGGTGGAAACTTTTAAGTTTCTCGGTGTACACATCATGGACAAACTGAAATGTTCCAAGCACACAGACAGTGTGGTGAAGAAGACGCAACAGCACCTCTTCAACCTCAGGAGGCTGAAGAAATGTGGCTTGTCACCGAAAACCCTCACTTACTTTTACAGGTGCACAATTGGGCGCATCCTGTGTGAGCATTGGGAGCATCCCTGGGCTGTATCGCCACCTGGTACAGCTACTGTACCGCCCCCACATCCGCAGGGCTCTCCAGAGGGTGGTGCGGTCTGCACAACGCATCACGGGGGCAAACTACGTGCCCTCCAGGACACCTGTAACACCCGATGTCACAGGAAGGCAAGAAAGATCATCTAGGACAATAACCACCCAAGCCACTGCCTGTTCAGTACAGGTGCAGTACAGGTGCATCAAAGCTGGGACAGAGAGATTGAAAAACAGCTTCTATCTCAAGGCCATCAGATTGTTAAACAGCCACAACTAGCACAGAGAGGCAGCTGCCTACCTACAGAGTTGACATCATTGTCCACTTTAATGAATGGAACACTAGTCACTTTAATAATGCCACTTTAAGAATGTTTACATATCTCGCATTACTCATCTCATATGTACAGTACATACTGTATACTGTATCCTTAACTATATATTCTTACTATCTATTGCATCTTAGCCGCTCTGTCACTGCTCATCCATATATTTTATACTTATATATTCTCATCCCATTCCTTTACTAGATTGTGTGTATTAGGTTTTGTGGTGTAATTTGTTAGATATTAGGTATTACCTGTTAGAAATTACTGCACTGTCAGATCCAGAAGCGTAAGCATTCCGCTACACTCGCAATAACATCTGCCAACCACGTGTATGTGACCAATACAATTTGATTTGATTAGACAATGCAGACAGACCTTACTACCATGACTGTGGCCTACAGGAAGAAAATATATTTCGTTTTAGAAACATATATAGTATCTTCAACTGTGTATAAAGAAAACTATTATTATCATGTTTTAGAATGTAGAGATATACAGTAGATATTATGGGCATTACATCAGACGACAATGAAAGGAAGGAATGTTCATCTCTACATACATCTCAAATCTCCGGATACATTTTGAGAAGACTGAGGAGAGCATCATGTTTAAAACGGAGAGAACAGACACGGTAAGTGTTTCAGAAAATAAACCTGTAAGGTACTGTGTTGCTAGTCTAAGAGAAGCGTAAATACACAGAGCAATATATTTATACTGTTAGAGAGAGTAAAGGATAAATGTTCATTAGAGTGATGGATTAAGGGATTACTAGTGATATTTAAGTTACTTCATTTTAGTTAGTGACAGTCTTTCTCAAACAGGACGTTAATAAGCACATGTAGCCAGTAAATATTCGGTAGAAATGATCCAGGGATATGGCCTACGATGTGTTTTATCTCTGGGATATGTTTTCTCCGTCTCCTTAGTTATCATACTCGAATTCCACTGATTTCAAAACTCTGTCCTCCAGAAAGTGTAGAGCAACACTTATGCAGTTCTACTACGCAAAAATAAATAAATGAAAAGCTGCGTTAGACAGGATTACCAACACAGACTGACCAGCTCAAATAGACAGAAGGGTGCTATATGGCAGACCAATCCATACTCATCTCTCAGCATGTCCAGCCCACTCAATTTCTCAGCCAATCATGGGCTAGAGGGAAGGTTGCTACCTTTTTCTGTGGCTAAACCAACTAGACTCGTAATTTAGCAATTTTATTTGTATTTACAGATAGCATACAAGTTTGTTATTAAGGCACATGAAAGTTCACATGTTCCAGAAGGCATTTATGCCAAAAAAACGCATTTTGATTAAAACATATATATCAAATGGCTCTCCTGTGAAGTAGTGACCCGCAACGGGTCACAAATGATAACTTTTTACAAATATCAATATAGCCAATGCAATCTAAATCTGATGTCTTACCGTGTCTCTTTTGACTGACAGTAGATAAAGCCATTGCTTCTGGATGCTATTACTGAAAGTCTTGGGGGAGGGGGGTTGTTCTCAAATCATGTTAAATGCAGGTTGTGTAGTCACAGAGGAAGGCTGTGCTTCTCTGGCCTCAGCTCTGAAGTCAAACCCCTCACACCTGAGGGAGCTGGGCCTGAGCAATAATCACCCAGGAGACACAGGTGTCCAACTGCTCTCTACTAGAGGATCCACACTGGAGATGTAGAGGGGATCTAGAGGGTTTGATGTCGACCCATCTTCATATCAGACATGGTTCTGAATTATCAGGCTATTTATCATCATTTACTGTAACTCAAACATCCTTACCATCACCTGGACAATGTTATATGCTGACCGTGCGCGTGTGTGCTCGTGCACGCGTCTCGTGTGTCGTGCTCAATGACTGTCCTCTACTTTTCTCTACAGTGTGGAATGTGATGGAGAACACAGTCGCTGGATGGGGGGAGGGGTAGAATTGTGTTTTGTCTGTGCTACAGACAGCTAATACAGGACTAGTGAAGCCCCGTGCACTACTTTTGGGGGGGGGGACATATTTTTTTCCGATTTTTCAGGGGGTTCCGCAGCACCCTCAGCACCCCTACTTCCCGCCGCTATGGTGGAGAGTGCATGGTCGAAGCCTGGGTTTACAAAAATGTGAGTGTTGACTGCTTTGAAGAATAAGTCTGTTATTATTAACTCTTTCATTATTATTATCTCTCATTCATGGCTTACTTGGTCGCGTCAATTACAAGCTTTCTTTATACAGAAGTGTGTGTGTGTGTGTGTGTGTGTGTGTGTGTGTGTGTGTGTGTGTGTGTGTGTGTGTGTGTGTGTGTGTGTGTGTGTGTGTGTGTGTGTGTGTGTGTGTATTTTACATGGCCACACAGTATAGCATCATCATTATTAATCAACACGTCTTAAATGTCCTTTAATAACAGTGAAATGTTTTGAAATGATACAATGTCTATGAGGTTAAAGTTCACTTTCTCACTCATCATTATTCACGATTCATTCAGGATTATCTGTAATCATGGTAGCATCCACATTAAATGTAGGAAGTGTTCAGAAACATATTTTATTCTTTTTTACAATATAAATTAGTCCAAAATGACACGATACAATATTTAGCATGAATTTCTTTTGGGCACAAAATAATCTCAAACACAACCAAAACAAATGGAAAATGCATCCAACAAGTTTGTAGAGTCGCAAGCTTGATGTAGTCATTGCATGTTAGGAATATGGGACCAAGTATTACACTTTTGACTACTTTAATACACATATAATGGAATTTGTCCAAACACTTTTGGTCCCCTAAACTGGGGGACCAAAAGTGCTGTGATTTCTAAACGGTTCACCCAATATGGATGAAAATACCCTCAAATAAAAGCGGACAGTCTGCACTTTAACTGCATTGTAATTGTATCATTTCAAATCCAAAATGCTGGGGTACAGAGCAGAACACTGTCCAAATACTTTTGGACCTCACTGTAGGCACATTTAACATGCTGTGAGTGGGTGAATGAGAATGTGAATGATGATTCACTTGTACATACTGTGTCCTGTCTGAGGAGAACAGAGAGGTGACGTGTCTAACAGTGCAACACCAGTATCATGATCACCCAGAAAGGTTTGAGGGCTATGCACAGGTGCTATGTAGAGCGGGTCTGACTGGCCGCTGTTACTGGGAGGCAGAGTAGAGAGGGAGAGAAGCTCTTATAGGAGTAGCATATTCAGGAATCAGCAGGAGAGGATTGCTTAATGACTTCTGGGCCTGGAGACAATGACAAGTCCTGGAGTCTGTGCTGCTTTGATGACTGGTACATTTCCTGGCACAATCAGGAAAGGAAACTTCTGTACGTGTCAACGCCTCACTCTCCGACAGAGTAGGAGTGTACCTGGACTGGCCGACCGGTACTCTGTCAATCTACACCATCTCCGCTGATGACAAACTTACAAAACCGCACAATTCCCTCTGTCCCGGATGTAGAAATAGGCGGTGTGACTGCTCAGTTTCCCTGTGTCAGATGGACCCTGTGTCAAAAGCAACATGATGTTTCACTCACGGACTCATGTTCAGTACGGCACACTGTGGCAAAAAGGTATGATAAATAACTTTGTAGTCATGAGTAAACACATTGGGCCTATTGCAACCAGCGTTGGCCAGTGTACTATCTCCATCAATATATGCTAAATATCACCTGAACACCTGATCTCAATTTCAACTGTCATTGGCCACCAAACTACTGCTCCCTAAAGCTGATGTCAGTGTTCATTTTTTTGTCCTGCTTGCTGTCAACATCTTTGAAGATATTCTCGCCCCTCCGATGGGTATTGTCATCTGTATAAATTAAAACAGATTTTTTTTTTTACAGACCAAGGATAGATTTAACTATTGGAAAATGATTATTTAAAATTTAAATAAAGTATTTCCTTGTTTACCAAAGGAAATGTACTGCGGCAATTGACCCTACACGTTTTATGAATGGTGTTGGTTTAGTGTTGGTTTAGCCTACTCAACTAAAAATGGTGTTTCTAATTTATGTAATCCATTAATTACAATTTGTCCTAAAAAGTATGGTAATTTCTTGTGATTATCGGGAAAGATATCCCTGCACTGTCAATATTTGAAATATGTAACTAAATTAAGCCAATCTTGAATTAGTTATAGAATATAACTAGATATAAAAAAAATAAAAAAGAATATAGTCTAACAAAGTTATTGTAAATGGCACTTTGCCATTTAAAATGTAACGTTATGAAGGAAATATAAGCCTGCTACTCCTATCACCTTGTAATTGACCCAGTTCCTGATCAAACGTGATTCCTTCCTCCTTCCGGCCCATTCACAAAACTTAGTTAAATATAAACTATATTTGTCAAAACTATTAAATGAGGTGGGCATAATTTGAAAGCTATGTTAATTCTAGGTTGAGGAAAATTCTTGAAAACAAAATGTAAACATTTGTTTACACATTGTGTAAGCACTCGGAAGCCGACATTGTTAGCATTAGCATTCTCGTAGACTTTGAATGGCGGGTTAGGTAGTTAGCATATTAGACTGTATCTAATGGTTGTTATCCATACAGGCTGTATACCTTTTCAAACAAAAGTCAATGCTTGAACTGGCAATGTTGTTAGACACAGATCTTCAATTTCAAAAGAGAGAAACGGGGCCTACAGTTGAAGTCGGAAGTTTACTGATAGGTGAGGATTGTCTGTTAATTGAATGATTAGAACATTCCGCCCTGAAACATATACTTGTATGGAATTGATTAGAATGTATAAAATCATAATCAATAAATGTGTAGTCCTAGTCAGAATTAGGGTAAAACAATGTGCCTTTATGGTATTTCAAACTCAGACTGCCTGAGCTTGGTCCCGACCGGACTAGAGATTTGGGAGAGAACGGGGAGTACGTCTCAAGGACAAGGTCACCATCTCTGTCGGCTGGGTAGTGAGACAGACAGTGTAGCAGGACAAGGTCACCATCTCTGTCGGCTGGGTAGTGAGACAGACAGTGTAGCAGGACAAGGTCGCCATCTCTGTCGGCTGGGTAGTGAGACAGACAGTGTAGCAGGACAAGGTCACCATCTCTGTCGGCTGGGTAGTGAGACAGACAGTGTAGCAGGACAAGGTCACCATCTCTGTCGGCTGGGTAGTGAGACAGACAGTGTAGCAGGACAAGGTCACCATCTCTGTCGGCTGGGAAGTGAGACAGACAGTGTGTGTAGCAGGACAGGGTCACCATCTCTGTCGGCTGGGAAGTGAGACAGACAGTGTGTGCGTAGCAGGACATGTGTGTGCGTATGTTTGTGTGTATGTGTGGGCGTGAGAAGTCAGTATAAAAGGAATTGATTTGTATTCTTGACTTCAGAACGCTCCGTGAATAAACCTTTGACTATTTAGCTGGGTCTCCGTCTGTTTCATTCGACCAGGATTTTACAAATTCTGGTTTGCACACTGAGAGTAATATAATTACATTTGGTGATGTACCTGGAGAACACAATTCTCTCATCATTTACATACACTTAGGTTGGAGTCATTAAAACATATTTTTCAACCACGCCACAAATGTCTTCTTAACAAACTATAGTTTTGGTAAGTCGGTTAGGACATCTACTTTGTGCATGACACAAGTAATTTTTCCAACAATTGTTTTGATTATTTCACTTATAATTCACTGTATCATAATTCCAGTGGGTCAGAAGTTTACATACGCTAAGTTGACTGTGCCTTCAAACAGCTTGGAAAATTTCTGAAAATTATGTCATGGCTTTAGAAGCTTCTGATAGGCTAATTGACATAATTTGAGTCAATTGGAGGTGTACCTGTGGATGTATTTCAAGAACTACCTTCAAACTCAGTGCCTCTTGCTTGATATCATGGGAAAATCAAAAGAATCAGCCAAGACCTCGGAAATAAAATTGTAGACCTCCACAAGTCTGGTTCATCCTTGGGAGCAATTTCCAAATGCCTGAAGGTACCACGTTCACCTGTACAAACAGTAATACGCAAGTATGAACACCATGGGACCATGCAGCCGTCATACCGCTCAGGAAGGAGACGCGTTCTGTCTCCTAGAGATGAACGTACTTTGGTGCGAAAAGTGCAAATCAATCCCAGAACAACAGCAAAGGACCTTGTGAAGATGCTGGAGGAAACAGGTATCTATATCCACAGTAAAACGAGTCCTATATCGACATAACCTGAAAGGCCGCTCAGCAAGGAAGAAGCCACTGCTCCAAAATCGCCATAAAAAAGACACATTCTGGTTTGCAACTGCACATGGGGACAAAGATGGTACATTTTGGAGAAATGTCCTCTGGTCTGACGAAACAAAAATATAACTGTTTGGCCATGATGACCATCGTTACGTTTGGAGGAAAAGGGGGAGGCTTGCAAGCCGAAGAACACCATCCCAACCGTGAAGCACGGGGGTGGCAGCATCATGTTGTGGGGGTGCTTTTCTAGAGGAGGGATGGTACACTTCACAAAATAGATGGCATCATGAGGTAGGGAAATTATGTGGATATATTGAAGCAACATCTCAAGACATCATTCAGGAAGTTAAAGCTTGGTCGCAAATGAGTCTTCCAAATGGACAATGACCCCAAGCATGATTCCAAAGTTGTGGCAAAAGGGCTTAAGGACAACAAAGCCAAGGTATTATAGTGGCCATCACAAAGCCATGACCTCAATCCTCTAGAAAATGTGTGGGCAGAACTATAAAAGTGTGTGCGAGCAAGGAGGCCTACAAACCTGACTCAGTTACACCAGCTCTGTCAGGGGGGATGGGCCAAAATTCACCTAACTTATTGTGGGAAGCTTGTGGAAGGCTACCCGAAATGTTTGACCCAAGTTAAACAATTTAAAGGCAATGCTACCAAATACTAATTGAGTGTATGTACTTCTGACCCACTGGGAGTGTGATGAAAGAAATAAAAGCTTAAATAAATCCTCCTCTCTATTATTATTCTGACATTTCACATTCTTAAAATAAAGTGGTGATCCTAACTGACCTAATTGTGAAAAACTGAGTTTAAATGTATTTGGCTAAGGTGCACGTAAACTTCCGACTTCAACTGTAAATGTTTTATTTTGATAACATTAGGATATCTGCAATCTGTTGTGGCACAAAGCTAACTAGCTAACCCACCATTCAAAGTCTATGAGAATGCTAATGCCAACAATGTCGGCGTCTGATTGCTAATTTCTTTAAGAACAAATTCTTATTTACAACGATGGCCTACCCCAGCCAAACCGGGGTACGCCTGTTTTTCAGCGGCAGGGACTGAGAGACTAGTCAGGATCGAGGGAAAGTTGAACAGAGTAAATTACAGAGAGATCCTTGATGAAAACCTGCTCCGGAGCACTCAGGATCTCAGACTAGGGCGAAGGTTCACCTTCCAACAGGACAACAATCCTAAGCGATCCAAGACAACGCAGGACCCAAAGCCCGGACTTGAACCCAATCGAACATCTCTAGAGAGACCTGAAAATAGCTGTGCAGTGACTCTCCCCATCCAACCTGACAGAACTTGAGAGGATCTGCAAAGAAGAATGGGAGAATTTGCAACAAAAAAAACAGTTTAATCAATTTTAGAATAAGGCTGTAACTTAATTAACAAAATATGGAAAAAGTCAAGGGGTCTGAATACTTTGCCGAATTCACTCTATATTCTGTTAGGTTTGAGAAGGAGAGTGTGAAGATGAGGAGGACCGGAGGTCAACTTTGATACCTACTACTATAATTGATTTTAATAAACAACATGTTTCTTGCCCATGATGTAAATATCAGTCAGAGACGTTACATTAAGCCAGATTCAAGTAACTTACATTGTGGTTCTGAAACTTAAAGCAGCAGTCGATTTGAGCTTCTACTTTTAAAAATCCACCTTTCCAGAAACAAGTCTCTCACTGTTGCCGCTTGTTATAGACCCCTTTCAGCCCCCAGTTGCACCCTGGATACCATATGTGAATTGATCGCCCCGCATCCATCTTCAGAGTTCGTACTGTTGGGTGACCTAAACTGGGACACGCTTAACACCCCGGCCTTCCTACAATCTACATTCATCTAAATTAGATGCCCTCAATCTCACACACCATCTTAGATATCATCCTGACCAATTTACCCTCTAAATATACCTCTGCTGTCTTCAACCAGGATCTCAGTGATCACTGCCTCATTGCCTGTGTGCGTAATGGGTACGTGGTCAAACGACCACCCCTCATCACTGTCAAACGCTCCCTCAAACACTTCAGTGAGCAGGCCTTTTTAATCGACCTGGCCCGGGTATCCTGGAAGGATATTGACCTCATCCCATCAGTAGAGGATGCCTTGTTGCTCTTCAAAAGTGCTTTCCTCACCATTAAATAAGCATGCGCAATTCAAACATTTTTGAACCAAGTACCCCCATAGAGACTGCCAGAGAGTCCGGACAACATGCCCTCCGATTTGACACACTGAACTCTATCTGAGAAGTAGTTGGTGAACCAGGCGAGGCAGTCGTTTGAGAAACCAAGGCTATTGAGTCTGCCTATAGGAATACGGTGATTGACAGAGTCGAAAGCCTTGGCCAGGTCGATGAAGACAGTTGCACAGTACTGTCTTTTATCGATGGCGGTTATGATATCGTTTAGTACCTTGAGCGTGGCCGAGGTGCACCCGTGACCAGCTCGAAAAATGAGAAGGTACGGCAGAGAAGGTATGGTGGGATTCGAAATGGTCAGTGATCTGTTTATTGACTTGGCTTTCGAAGACTTTAGAAAGACAGGCAGGATGGATATACTGTAGGTCTATAACAGTATGGGTCTAGAGTGTCACCCCCTTTGAAGAGGGGGATGACCGCAGCAGCTTTTCAATCTTTAGAGGTCTCGGACGATACAAAAGAGGGGTTGCAACAACGGCGGAGGATAACTTTAGATAGAGAGGTCCAAATTGCCTAACCCAGCTGATTTGAATGGGTCCAGGTTTTGCAGCTCTCTCAGAACATTAGCTATCTGGATTTGGGTGAAGGAGAAGCTGGGGAGGCTTGGGCAAGTAGCTACGGGGGGTGCGGAGCTGTTGGCCGGGTTTGGGGTAGCCAGGAGGAAAGCATGGCCAGCCGTAGAGAAATGCTTATTATGCTTACTTGCACATCGTCATCAGCACAGCTATCAATTATTTCACCTCCATGGCCTATTTATTGTAACTCTTCTACATTTGCACACACTGTACATAGCTTTCAAATGAAACAATGATGTGTTATTGATTGTACGTTTGTTTATGTGTAACTCTGTACTGTTGTTTTTGTCGCACTGATTTGCTTTATCTTGGCCTGGGCGCAGTTGTAAATGAGAACTTGTTCTCAACTGGCCTACCTGGTTAAATAATGGTGACATTCACTCTGAAACGGACAGCTCATGATGATGAAAGTAGGCAAGTTCTGGTAGGCATAATTCATTTCGAACGTCTTCATTTTAATTAGACTTTACTAACAACAAGAAAGCTTTGTGTTGGAGCCTATTTCTTCCTATTTAAGAAATACAAGGTAGGCCTACCAATGCTTCAGCTAGAAACAAGCTGTAAAATACCAGGGAAAGACATGGGGATATCATTGTTTCATTTCTTTGACATTCAGAGACTGAGCTACAACCTTCTATAGCCGAGAAGACAAAACATTGACTTTGCTTGGGAAGTAATCTAGTTCCTTCACTATCAATTGATTAAATGGCTGGGGGGCAGTATTGAGTAGCTTGGATGAATAAATTGCCCAGATTAAACGGCCTGCTCCTCGGTCTCCGTTGCTAATATATGCATATTATTATTAGTTTTGGATAGAAAACACTCTGAAGTTTCTAAAACTGTTTGAATGATGTCTGTGAGTATAACAGAACTCATATGGCAGGCCTGAGAAAAACCTGTGAAGAAATCCAAACAGGAAGTGAGAAATCTGAGGTTGGTAGATTTTCAACACAGTTCCAATTGAAATCCCATTGAGATATGAATGAAGTTGCACTTCCTAGGGCTTCCACAAGATATCAACCATCTATAGAAATTGAATGAGACTTATACTGTGTTGTGGGACTGAATGAGCCATGTGTCTGGCAGTCAGCCATTTCCTGGTCACACGCATTCCACATGATATCTACTAGCATTCCTTTGCTCCTCAAGACACAAAGGAATTCTCCGGTTGGAACTTTATTTATGATAAAAATGATAAATGATCAAAACATCCTAATGATTGATTCTGTACTTAGTTTGAAATGTTTCTTCGACCTGTAATATAACTTTTTGAAGTTTTTGTCCAAAGTAACGCTCGACCAGAACAAGTGTTTGGATATGTATACCAAACTCGCTAACAAAAGGAGGTATTTGGACATAAATAACAGACATTATTGAACAAAACAAACATTTATTGTGGACCTGGGATTCCTGGGAGTGCATTCTGATGAAGATAATCAAAGGTAAGGGAATATTTATCATGTAATATCTGGTTTCTGTTGACTCCAACATGGAGGCTAATTTAATTATTTTTCTGAGCGCCGTCTCAGATTATTGCATGGTTTGCTTTTTCCGAAAAGTTTTTTTGAAATCTGACACAGGGGTTGCATTAAGGAGAGGTATATCTATAATTCCATGTGTATATTATCATCTACATTTATGTGGCTATGCAAAATCACTGGATGTTTTTGGAACTAGTGACCGTAATGCGCCAATGTAAACTCAGATTTTGATATAAATATGAACTTTATCAAACAAAACATACATGCATTGTGTAACATGAAGTCCTATGAGTGTCACCTGATGAATCTCATCAAAGGTTAGTGATTACTTTTATCTCTATTTGTGCTTTTTGACTGGCTGGAAAATCTGTTTTTCTGTGGCTTGGTGGTGACCTAACATAATTATTTGTGGTGCTTTTGCTGTAAAGCATATTTGAAATCAGACACTGTGGTGGGATTAACAACATGATTACCTTTAAAATGGTATAAGATACATGTATGTTTGAGGAATATTAATTATGAGATTTCTGTTGTTTTGAATTTGGCGCCCTGCACTTTCACTGGCTGTTGTCATATCATCCCGTTAATGGGATTTCAGCCCTAAATTAAGCTATTAACTTTCTGTACAATAGAAGATGTTCACTCCCTAAGTTATTTTAGCTTCTCAAGCCTCTCGAAATATGCTTCATATGCTTCATTCATGTTGGATTTTTTTTATAGACAGATCTAGCTTTGTGAGTTTTTTTAAGAGGTCTCAATACGCCCTGTGTAAGTCTTGTAAGACTGTTTTGAGTGAGACTCAACTCAGACATTTTGGACATCTCTCCAAAGAGGACAGGAGGTAGACTTGCAAGTTTATTTTCCTGTTGTGTCAATGTTTTAAGCAGAGGAAAGCCCACAAACATCTCAGAGACAGTTCAGTCAAAAGATTATTGTCCGAAAGTATCTTGTTTAATTTGTCTTTACATGTATGCGGGAACAATTTGGGTGGTATTGCGGTGATATTGTTACCGCGTAGAGTGATCTCCTTCATATTTGGATAGACTTTCTAATATCCCGTTCGGAACGGCGGTCAATTGGTTGTCATACTGAGTCTCAGTACCTGCAGTTTGTGCAGCTTTGAGAACAGGGCGTAGGTGTTTTTTGGCCAGATGGAGGATCTGAATGTTTTCAAGGTCATCAAACATCCCTCCTCGATGGTGTCAATCTCGTTTATGTGTAACTGGAGTTCTCTCGGTTTCTTAAGGCCATCAAACGATCCTATGTCCAGACAACAAACTCCTCCTATTCCAGCTGGGGGTTGGTGGTGAAGGCCCCCTTTGTGATGACAGTGATTTGACTGTCCACAAAGAATACCTCTGTGGCACATCCTTGCCATCAACTTCCTGGTTCTCTTTGGGGCAGTCAGTCTCCTTCTCACAGGACTGAGACTAATACCCAAACCACAAAGGCAGAAGACAGATTATGTGCCCTCTAGCCATTTTTCCTGAAAATATGTAGAACTTTTTATGGAAAGATTTCGTTTTGATATGGCATTTAACTTCATATATTCAAAAGTTGCATTGATTCACAAAGAAAGGGGATCTCTTAATTGATACCTGCAGCAAAACGCTAAGCGCTAAGCAGAGCAACGACAGTATACACTGGAGCCATTTAATGCTAGGTCATTTATATGCCGTCCAACATAAAAAAAACAGCTACGCCTGATTATTTTCTCTTGTTTTGAGGCTTATAACTGAGAGAGGTGATCAGGACAGTTATAGAGAGAGTCAGGCAAACGCACAGTTTTGTAGAGGGTTTACTCTGCCCAAAATATGTCCACGAATATATATACACTACCGGTCAAAAGTTTCAAGGGTTTTTCTTTATTTGTACTATTTTCTACGTTGTAGAATAATAGCGAAGACATTAAATAATATATATTGAATCATGTAGTAACCAAAAAAAGTGTTAAACAAATCAAAATATATTTTATATTTGCGATTCTTCAAATAGCCATCCTTTGCCTTGATGACAGCTTTGCTCACTCTTGGCATTCTCTCAACCAGCTTCATGGGGTAGTCACCTGGAATGCATTTCAATCAACAGGTGTGCATTCTTAAAGGTTCATTTGTGGAATTTCTTTCCTTCTTAATGCATTTGAACCAATCAGTTGTGTTGTGACCAGGTATGGGGGTGTACAGAAGATAGCCTTATTTGGTAAAAGACGAAGTCCAAATTATGGCAAGAACAGCTCAAATAAGCAAATAGAAATGACAGTCCATCATCACTTTAAGACATGAAGGTCAGTCAATACGGAACATTTCAAGAACTTCGAAAGTTTCTTCAAGTGCAGTCGCAAAAACCATCAAGCGCTGTGATGAAACTGGCTCTCATGAGGACCGCCACAGGAATGGAAGACCAAGAGTTACCTCTGCAGCAGAGGATACGTTCATTAGAGTTACCAGGCTCAGAACTTGCAGCCCAAATAAATGCTTCACAGAGTTCGAGTAACAGACACATTTCAACATCAACTGTTCAGAGGAGATGTGTAAATCAGGCCTTCATGTTTGAATTGCTGCATAGAAACCACTATTAAAGGACACCAATAAGATGAAGAGACTTGCTTGGGCCAAAAAACACTAGAATTAAAACATGTATATATATATTACCTTTTTTTAACTAGGCAAGTCAGTTAAGAACATATTTTTATGTATTATTACTGCCTTGTTCAGGGGCAGAACGACAGATTTTTTTATTAAATATTTGATCCTTTTTTTAACCTTGTCAGCTCGGGGATTTGATCTTGAAGTCAAACACTCTAACCACTAGGCTACCTGCCGCACCTTATCTCAATGGACATTAGACATTAGACTGGTGGAAATGTGTCCTTTGGTCTGGAGTCCAAATTTGAGATTTTTGGTTCCAACCGCTGTGTCTTTGTGAGAACGGATGAACTGTATTTCCCACCGTAAAACATGGAGGAGGAGGTGTGATGGTGTGGGGGTGCTTTGCTGGTGACACTGTCTGTGATTTATTTAGAATTCAAGGCACACTTAACCAGCATAGCTACCACAGCATTCTACAGCAATACGCCATCCCATCTGGTTCGGGCTGAGTGGGACTATCATGTGTTTTTCAACAGGACAGTGACCCAAAACACACCTCCAGGCTGTGTAAAGGCTATTTTACCAAGAAGGAGAGTGATGGAGTGCTGCATCAGATGACCTGGCCTCCATAATCCCCTGACCTCAACCAAACTGAGATGGTTTGGGATGAGTCGGACCGCAGAGTGAAGGAAAAGCAGCCAACAAGTGCTCAGCATATGTGGGAACTCCTTCAATACGGTTGGAAAAGCATTCCTTATGAAGATGGTTGAGAGAATGCAAAGAGTGTGCAAAGCTGTCATCAAGGCAAAGGGTGGTTATTTGAAGAATCTCAAATATAAAATACAGTATATTTTGATTTGTTTAACACTTTTTTGGCTACTACATGATTCCATATGTGTTATTTCATAGCTTTGATGTCTACAATGTAGAAAAAGTACAAAAAAAGACAAACCCTTTAATGAGTAGGTGTTCCAAAACCTTTGACTTTTGTTCCAAAACTTTTGTTGTCAATGACAGAGTGACACATTTTGTCAACATAAAGTGTAATTGTTAATTTGCTACGTGAGGCTTTTTTGATCGAATAGACATTTCGTAATGGTTCGGTTTTTAAGAATGCACGGATGTAAGTGGATGTACGTGGCATTTTGGCAACTTTTGAATAAAACAACTTTATGTCGGCGTTGTGCCTGTTGTTCACACACGGTTCTGCCCTCTCATTGGCTGGAATGGACTCACCTGATCTCGCATATCTTTGATTTAACTCCCACAGCAGGCTACCAGTGTGCTAGGTGCCTACCGGAGGCAACATGGGGCGTGGCTAGAGAACCCTCTGCTGTCAGAGATAAGAAGGAACAGAGCTGTGAGCATAGATCACACATTGGGTGCTATACTAGAACTCTGAATCTTATGGCAGTGGTATGGTATGCTTTAGTGCTGCATTCTTTATTCTTATTTTCTAATAATCAATTAGGCTATTACACAGTATGTGTCCATATACAGTAAAGTTCAATTACAGTAGCTACGGTTTCTGTTTTGTCATGTTAACTTCCAGTTGAAATGTGTATGCGCTCTTTGGTTGGTTATGCCATGATCAGTGATCCAGTGAGTTCCAGAACGCACTATGAGATACAGAATACAGTAGCGCTGTGTCAAAGGTCACTGGTCTGATCTAAACAATGCACCATTTTGTATGGTATGGCCCCGCTCCAGAAAGTCACATGCAGCAGGGGACATTATTCCTCTCTAAGTGTAGCAGATTGGTTCAGAGAATGAACATTGATGAATTGACATATTTTCTTCGTGAACTAGCAGGTTTAGGAAGTAGTAGTAGAGTTTGTTTAATTTTGTTAGGAAAGTAGCCTTTAGGTGGCGATGTCTTTACCTACAGAAAGTTTACTGAAAGCTTAAACTTTTTGAAAGAAAACCCCAAATGTGTATTTTTCTAGATTTAAAGCCCCTAAACCTCAAACTAAAAAGAGTCTAAGTCCATCCTTTTACAATTGTGTATAATTGTGTGTTGGTTTAATTGTTCACGGCCTGTATCCTCCTTTTCCTGTAGTCATCTCCATTGTCTTGATCACGTTGAGGGAGAGGTTGTGGTCTTTGCACCACACGGTCAGGTATGACACTACAAGCTTGGAACACCTGTATTTGCGGAGTTTCTCCCATTCTTCTCTGCAGATCCTCTCAAGCTCTGTCAGGTTGAATGGGGGGTGTTTCTGCTAATCTATTTTCAGGTCTCTCCAGAGATGTTTGATCGGGTTCAAGTCCGGGTTCTGAAGCTACTCTTGCAATGTCTTGGCTGTGTGCTTAGGGTCATTGTGCTGTTGGAAGGTGAACCTTCACCCCCAGTCTGAGGTCCTGGGCGCTCGGGAGCAGGTTTTCATCAAGGATCTCTCTGTACTTTGCACCGTTCATCTTTTCCTCGATCCTGACTAGTCTCCCAGTCCCTGCCGCTGAAAAACATCCCCACAGCATGATGCTGCCACCACCATGCTTCACAGTAGGGATGGTGCCTGGTTTCCTCCAGGTGACGCTTGGCGTTCAGGCCAAAGAGTTCAATCTTGGTTTCATCAGACAAGAGAATCTTGTTTCTCATGGTCTGAGAGTCCTTTAGGTGCCTTTTGGCAAACTCCAAGCGGGCTGTCATGTTCCTTTTACGTAGGAGTGGCTTCTGTCTGGACACTCTACCATAAAGGTCTGATTGGTGGATTGCTGCAGAGATGGTTGTCCATCTGGAAGGATCTCCCATCTCTCTTAGCTCTGTAAGAGTGACCATCAGGATTCTTGGTCACCTCCCTGATGAAGGTCCTTCACCCTCAATTGCTCAGATTGGCCGGGCGGCCAGCTCTAGGAAGAGTCTCAGGGGTTCCAAACTTCTTCAAATTAAGAAGGATGGAGGCCACTGTGTTCTTGGGGACCTTCAATGCTGCACAAATATTTTGGTACCCTTCCCCAGATCTGTGCCTCGACACAATCCTGTCTCGGAGCTCAACGGACATTTCCTTCAACCTCATGGATTGGTTTTTGCTCTGACATGCACTGTTAACTGTGGGACCTTATATAGACAGGTGTGTGCCTTTTCAAATCACATCCAATCAATTTAATTTACCACGGTGGTCTCCAATCAAGTTGTAGAAACATCTGGAAACAGGATGCACCTGAGCTCAATTTCGAGTCTCACAGCAAAGGGTCTGAATACTTATGTAAATAAGGCATTTCGGTTTTACTTCATTAATCATTTACCAAAATTTCTAAGAACCTGTTTTTGCTTTGTTATTATTGGGTATTGTGTGTAGATTGGTGAGGAAATGTTTTTATTTAAACTATTTTATAATAAGGCTGTAACGTACACTGCAGTATAACTGCAGTTTTAGTGAAGGATAATTGCAGTATGCTGCAAATACTGTGTCCAAAATACCACCGTTGACTGCAGTTACTGCACTTTTTCAAAACAGCAATCTTTTTTTTGTAAGTCCGCAACCGTTCCCTAGTACTACAACACTGCACTCATGACTCCTTTCTATGCGCACCAAAATTAGGATCTGTTTCCCCAAATTGCATTGTGAAAGACTAACACTGTAATATCGTAATTTATAACTTTGCTAGTTGGCAATAGAACAAGCTTTCAAATGATGCCAACCTGACCCAGATTGCGATTTATAATGGACCATTCTTGGATTGCCTAAACAACAACAGTAATTGTGTGATGGCGGGGATGCAGGGCTGAGTTCCAAACAAAACGGCTACAAGTGTGCTTGCTCTAGTTCCTCAATGCTTTTCATGTTTCTTCTGTAAGAAACGTTTCAATGTATCCCTATCCATTTATGTCAATTCCCACGAGTGTAAAGGGTTTTAAGAAAGCTTTCCATAAAAACCACAGGAAGAGTTTAGCAACGTTCTAAGAATTCTGTTTAACACATTCATTCCGTTCTCAGAACGTAAAGGAATTGTTCCACAAAAAAAACACAAGAAAACTTTAGTTATGTTCAGAGAATGTTATTTAAAAACATATATTTAAAAACACATTCCATTCTCAGCATCAACCAAACTCTTATCTATTCTCTATCTTGTTAAGTGTGTTCAGTTAGATGGGTGGCTTACATTTCAATGCTAAGTGTAGGCCTATACCATCAATCTGCGTTAAACACGTGGAATGTACCAAGGATAAAGTCAGAATCTCCCCCACACACAAACTCTGGGTGCCAAGGTCATGGCAGAGTTTTTCATCTGATACCCTCCCAACCCCATCACAAACCATTGGCATAAACATGATCATCAATCTTTTTTGTGTAGCCTACTCAGAGTGCATACCAAATTTCACTAGTGGGATAACTTCTCATTCAAATAGTCAGCCTTAAAACTCCAATGTTTACCCGAGGAACAAGTGATCTTGGTATACAACTGGACCAAATACAATGGGCTGAGGAAGACGGGAATCCCCCCCACATCAGTTCAACACGTTGTTGTTGTGGAAAGATAATAACTCTTTATCACACAGTGCCACACAATGAAGACTTGTCTCTTGAGTATTTCAGAATATCACTACCATATAGTGTATTTATTTAATATAACAGTCCGTCATTTGACTTGATTTGTGTGTGGAGCATAATCATTTGCAAGTAGATGAAACCAGCCTTTATCTACTGATTACACTATAGAAAAATGACACAGTAAGTTTCCTAATTCCAGTCAGTAAATCATAAAAAAAGAGCTTCTAAAAAAACCAGCAGGTGTGTGATAAGACTATGCTGAACATTACACTTGTTCAGTATACAGTTGAAGTCGGACGTTTACATACACCTTAGCCAAATACATTTAAACTCAGTTTTTCACAATTCCTGACATTTAATCCTAGTAAAAATTCCCTGTTTTAGGTCAGTTAGGATCACCAGTATATTTTAAGAATGTGAAATGTCAGAATAATAGTAGAGGGAAAGATATATTTCAGATTTCTTTCTTTCATCACATTCCCAGTGGGTCAGAAGTTTACATACACTCAATTAGTATTTGTTAGCATTGCCTTTAAATTTTTTAACTTGGGTCAAATGTTTCGGGTAGCCTTTTATAAGCTTCCCACAATAAATTGGGTGAATTTTGGACCATTCCTCCTGACAGAGCTGGTGTAACTGAGTCAGGTTTGTAGGCCTCCTTGCTCGCACAAGCTTTTTCAGTTCTGCCCACAAGTTTTCGATAGGATCGAGGTCAGGGCTTTGTGATGGCCACTCCAATACCTTGATTTTGTTGTCCTTAAGCCATTTTGCCACAACTTTGGAATTATGCTTGGGGTCATTGTCCATTTGGAACACCCATTTGCGGCCAAGCTTTAACTTCCTGACTGATGTCTTGAGATGTTGCATCAATATATCCACATAATTTTCCTGCCTCGTGATGCCATCTATTTTGTGAAGTGCACCATCCCTCCTGCAGCAAAGCACCCCCACAACATGTTGCTGCCACCCCCGTGCTTCACGGTTGGGATGGTGTCTTCAGCTTGCAAGCCTCCCCCTTTTTCCTCCAAACATAACGATGGTCATTATGGACAAACAGTTCTATTTTTGTTTCATCAGACCAGAGGACATTTCTCCAAAAAGTACGATCTTTGTCCCCATGTGCAGTTGCAAACCACAGTCTTGCTTTTTTATGGCGGTTTTGGAGCAGTGGCTTGTTTTTTGCTGAGCGGCCTTTCAGGTTATGTCGATATAGGACTCGTTTTACTGTGGATATAGATACTTTTGTACCTGTTTCCTCCAGCATCTTCACAAGATCCTTTGTTGTTCTGGGATTGATTTGCACTTTTCACACCAAAGTACGTTCATCTCTAGGAGACAGAACGTGTCTCCTTTCTGAGCGTTATCCCGGCTGCGTGGTCCTATGGTGTTTATACTTGCGTACTATTGTTTGTACAGATGAACGTGCTACTTCCAGGCGTTTGGAAATTGCTCCCAAGGATGAACCAGACTTGTGGAGGTCTTGGCTGACTTCTTTTGATTTCCCTATGATGTTGAGCAAAGAGGCACTGAGTTTGAAGGTAGGCCTTGAAATACATCCATCAATTAGCCTATCAGAAGCATCTAAAGCCATGACATGATCTTCAGAAATTTTCCAAGCTGTTTGAAGGCACAGTTAACTCAGTATATGTAAACTTCTGACCCACTGGAATTGTGATGGATTTACTAACCGACTTGCCAAAACTATAGTTTGTTAACCAGAAATGTGTGGAGTGGTTGAAAAACTAGCTTTAATGACTAAAATCCACGTGTATGGTGACTTCTGACTTCAGTTGTATACGTTCAACTTTTTTACCAGTATTGAAAAAAGATTAATGGCATTTTGTGCATTCCATCCATGTAATTTCCAGATGATGTTCTTTTTGGTTATTTGTGCAAGATAGTGTTCAAACCTCAGAAAGCTTGCTGAAGAGGGACTTGCAAAATTGTCTAGTTATAATATTATGGGATCCCAATCAGAATAACTTATTCGATCAACGTAGAGTTCCCCAAGGATCAGGCCCCAGCTAGTCTGTCCTTGGTCATGAGTTCTTGAAGAGACATGATAGAGACATGATGGGTTCCTGTGCTAAGATGTTTGGGAACAGCTGCATCAGGATGTTTGCTCTGGCATGCTCAGCATAACTGTACAGTACACCTCCCATGTGGTTCTCAGGCCTCTGGGCCAGTCTAGATGACCGAGTTGTTTTTGTTCCTGCGGCCAAGGTTGCGGCTGCCTCTGTTGTTCCTCCTCCAGCAGACGCAGCAGACAATGAGACTGGTGATGATGGCGGTGCAGACCACCGCGATGATAATGATCTGCGTGTTCCTGGACACACCCTCTCCGTTCCCCTGCCCACTGCTGGTGTCTTCCCCCTGCTCCTGGGTGGGCGTGGCCTCTGCAGCAGGGGAGGGGGTGCTCCTCTTGGGAGCGGGGGTGTGGGGCTTCCTCCTCTTCTCTGTCGGGGTGATATCAGGGACGGCGGTCGGAGTGGACAACATCAACTCCTCGTCAGTCAGTTCGGCTATGCTGTCACCACTTAAGACAGAGGGCGTGAGGCACACCACAGTACTGAGGTTAGCCTTGGTGGGGTTTCGTATCAGCCAGTCCCGCAGTGGCACGATGTCCTGGTCACACTTCCAGGGATTTTCAGCGAGCAGCACCTCATTGGCCACCGTGAGGGTGCTGAGGAGCTCTGAGGGCAGGTTGAGGAGGGAGTTGTTGTGGAGGTCCAGCTGGCCAAGGTGGGAGTGGCCCTGGAGAAGCCTGGCAGGAAGGGAGTGGATGTAATTGTGCTCCAGGGAGATGTTTACCAGCTTATGCAGCCCCTGGAAGGTGCTTTCCTGCAGGCTGGTGAGGAGGTTGGTGTGTAGGGACACTTCCCCCAGCTCTGCCAGCCCACTGAAGGACCCGGGAGACACATAGCTGATCTGGTTCCGGCTCAGTACCAGCAGACGCAGCTGGGTCAGGTTGCTGAAGGTGTGTTCCTCCAGGTGGGTCAGCTGGTTATCATACAGCCACAGCTCCCTCACGGCCATGGGGCCGAACACTCCTGGGGACAGACTCTGGAGCTTGTTCTCATACAGGGAGATCTGTGCCAGGTTAGGGAGGTTGAGGAGAATCCCCTCTGGGAGGGAAGTTAGACGGTTGCTGGAAAGATAAAGCTTCTTTAGCCTCTGCAGCTGGGAGAACAGGTTAGCGGGGAGATGAGTGATGGCATTATCCTGCAGAGAGAGCTCCTCCAGGCTTACCAGGTCATCAAACGCTCCAGCAGGGATCGCCCTAAGAGCGTTCCGGTTCAGACGCAGGGATTTGAGCTTGCGCAGGCCCCTGAAGGTGTCCCTGTAGAGTTGGTTGATGCCGTTCCTGGCCAGGGTGAGATGCTCCAGCTGAGTGACAGAGCGAAAGGCCTTCTCTGGTACAGACGTGATGAGGTTCTTGCTGAAGTCCAGGGTCCTCAGAGCAGCGAGGGAGTAGAGCCAGGCGGGGCGAAGCACCAGGAACTTGTTGCTGCTCAGAGTCAGAGATTCTAGCTTCACCAGATTTAGAAACAGGGCCTCAGGCAGGTCATTCAGCTCAGTGCCTGTGAAGCCCAGGGCACCCAAGTTATGGGTGAGGTCAAAGGTGCCAGGGAATACTTCTCTGATCCCAGTGTCTTTGACCACAAAGATGCCAAGGGCCTCGGCAAAATCAGCCAAGTCATCAGGTTTGAGAGCGGTGATGTTGGTGTTGGAGATGTAGAAGGTGGTAGTGGAACCAGGCACTGAGGAGGGAAACTCTGTGATTGACCTGCCATGGCAAAGGATTTTGTTGTCTTTGCACTGGCATCCATCTGGGCACGCTCCAAGAACTCCACTGATGGCAAGGAGGAGGAGAAAGATGAGGAGGTTGATTGGCAGGTCCATTGATGCTCCTAGAAAAGATCAAAAGAGTGGTTACCCACTGGGCACAAACTGGTTGAGTCAACATGGTTTCCACGTCATTTCAATGAAATGGCATTAAACCAACCTGGAATAGACGTTGAATTCACGTCTGTGCCCAGTGGGTTGCTTTATTTGATGCCATGCACACCCAAACAACATGTCAGGTTTATAAAGCAATATGTGTTACACTGAATAAAGAAATCCACATTAAAATAAGACCTAATAAATCAAATTCAAGTGAGGTTAAAAATATATTAGACAAATACGGCTGCATCATCGATTCTTTAAATTGTGTCTTGTTAAATTGGGATCATGTGGACATGACACGCATGGGAGGATGTGAGCTAAATAGACCATGAAATGGGCTACATTTAGCATCTCCCGTTGAGTACTGGAATCAGTCCATCTGTTGACTTAATAGTACTTAATCGTTAAGTTAATGGCTTAATGGGACTGTTAACTTAATAGTAGCAAAAATGAACAACTTTCTGTTCAAATGGGGGTAAACCGACAATACTGCCAGATTGTGATGTTTTTGTTTTCATGTTATTTTTTTATTTGATTGGATCCACAATGGCTAGGCTATTAATTTCTAGGAAATTCCCAGAGTCTAAAGTTAGAAAGACTCATTTCTCACCCGACATTCTTACCAAATTATTCCTACACTCAGTACCATCTGAACAGACATATTAGTTCACCAGTCTAACACCAGCTTAAAGGTCTGGCATAGAAGCCTAGGGCCTACATTTTTTACAACTGTTTTTTTTTTTGTCAGTTTAGCAAACACTCCTATCCAGAGCTACTCACAGTAAATACTTCAAGTAAGCTGAAGGAAAGTGAAATAACCAAGTATTGTGAGGAAAAACCTGTGCACTTATGACATGTTACTCTCTCACCAAAAAAAGTGCTATCTAGAACCAAAAAGGGCTTCTTCGGCTGTCTCCATTTTTATTTTATTTTATTTATTTGTTATTTACCAGGTAAGTTGACTGAGAACACATTCTCATTTACAGTAATGACCTGGGGAATAGTTACAGGGGAGAGGAGGGGGATGAATGAGCCGATCTTAAACTGGGGATTATGAGGTGACCGTGATGGTTTAAGGGCCAGATTGGGAGATAACCCTTTCAAGAACCCCTTTTGGTTCCAGGTAGAAACATTTTGGTTCCAGGTAGAAACATTTTGGGTTCCACATAGAAGCCTTTCCACAGAGGGTTCTACATGGAACCTATAATAGTTTTCCCTAGAACCAAAAACAGTTATCCTATGGGGACAGCTGCAGAACCCTGTTGGAACCCTTTTTTCTACAGTGCCTTCAGACAGTATTCACACCCGTTGACTTTCTCCACATTTTGTTGTGTTACAGCATGAATTTAAAATGGATTAAGTTGAGATTTTGTGTCACTGGCAACACAATACCCCATAATGTCAAAGTGGAATTATGGTTTTAGAAATGTTTACAAATGAATTAAGAATAAAAAGCTGAAATGTCTTGAGTCAGTAAGTATTCGACTCCTTTGTTATGGCAAGACTAAATAAGTTCACGAGTAAAAATGTTTTTAACAAATCACATAATAAGTTGCATGGACTCACTTTCTGCAATATTTTTGAACCTTCATATACAATTACAGTATACAGTGCCTTCAGAAAGTATTCAGACACCTTAACTTTTTCCACATTTTGTTACATTACAGCCTTATTCTAAATTATTATTGTTGTTTTTTATTCTCAGCGATGACAAAGCGAAAACAGGTTTTTAGAATTTTGGGCAAATTTAAAAAAATACCAAACAGAAATACCTTATTTACATAAGACCCTTTGCTATGAGACTCCAAAATGGAGCTCAGGTGCATCCTATTTCCATTGATCATCCTTCACATGTTTCTACAACTTGATTGGAGTCCACCTGTGGTAAATTCAATTGATTGGACATGATAAGAACAACTGTGGGACATGTCTATATAATAATCAACAACCAACTTGACAAAGCTTGAATTTTTTTTGAAGAATAATGTGAAAATATTGTACATTCTAGGTGTGCACAGCTCTTAGAGACTTACCCAAAAACACTGCTGTAATCACTGTGAGTCATATATTGACTCAGTGGCGTGAATATTTATGTAAATTCGATACACTATATATACAAAAGTATGTGGACATCCCTTCAAATTGGTGGATTAGGCTATTTTAGCCACACCCCTTGCTGATAGGTGTATAAAATCAAGCACACAGCCATGCGATCTCCATAGCCAAAAATTGGCTGTAGAATGGCCTTACTGAAGAGCGCAGTGACTTTCAATGAGGCATCGTCATAGGATGCCAGCTATGCAACAAGTAAGTTAGTCAAATGTCTGCCCTGCTATAGCTGCTCCAGTCAACGGTAAGTGCTGTTATTGTGAAATGGAAATGTCTAGGAGCAACAACAGCTCAGCCACGAATTTGCTCAAAGAACAGCAACCTCTTGAGTGCTGAAGCGCGTAGCACGTAAAAAGTGTCTGTCCTCAGTTGCGACACGCAAATTCCAAACTGTCTCTGGAAGCAGCGTCAGCACAAGAACTGTTCCATGGCCGAACAGCTGCACACAAGCCTAAGATCACCATGCACAAATCCAAGCATCGGATGGAGTGGTGTAAAGATTGCCGCCATTGGACTATGAAGCAGTGAAAACGCGTTCTCTGGGGTGATGAATCACACTTCACCATCTGGCAGTCCGATGGATGAATCTGGGTTTGGCAGATGCCAGGAGAACACTACCTGTTCAAATGCATAGTGACAACTGTGAAGTTTGGTGGATGAGGAATAATGGTCTGTGGCTGTTTTTCATAGTTCGGACTAGGCCCCTTAGTTCCAGTGAAGGGAAATATTAACGCTACAGCATACAATGACATTCTAGACGATTCTGTGCTTCCAACTTTGTGGCAACAGCTATGGGAACAACCTTTCCTGTTTCAGCATGACAATGCCCCTGTGCACAAAGCGAGGTCCATACAGAAATGTTTTGTCGAGATCGATGTGGAAGAACTTGACTGGTCTGCACAGATCCCTGGCCTCAACCCCATCGGACACCTTTGGGATGAATTGTAACGCCGACTGCGAGCCAGACCTAATCGCACAACATCAGTCCGACCTCACTAATGCTCTTGTGGCTGAATGGAAGCAAGTCCCCGCAGCAATGTTTCAAAGTCTAGTGGAAAGACTTCCCAGAAGAGTGGAGACTGTTATAGCAGCAAAGGGGGGACCAACTCCATATTAATGCCCATGATTCTGGAATGAGATGTTCGACAAGCAGCTGTCCACATACTTTTGGTCATGTAGAGTATTTCCTTTTCAATAAATTAGCTAAAACGTATAAAAACAAAATGTTCACTTTGTCATTATGGGGTATTGTTGTGTAGATGGGTGAGAATTATTTTATTTTAATCCATTTTGATTTAAGACTGTAACAACAAAATGTGGAGTAGATCAAGAGGCGTGAATCATTTCTGAAGTGTAGTAATTGAATCAAAGTTTCAAAGTACCAGTACAAGAAGTGCAAAATTCAGCATAAAATACTGTATAATACTTTTAAGAGTGCCTTAATTCACCGCCACAAGTGTTCTAGGCAAAGGATAGCCACAGCATTAGCATACAGGGCGACTGCAGCATTCTGGGGCTGTGGACTGTTTGGACTTTTTGTAATGGCAGAGGAAGCAGCATATACAAAGCTCTGCGAATATTATTGTCGGTTTGGTTCTCTCTCCATATAGACCCTGGTCCATTATTAAAGTCGAATGGCAGCGGAATGTTATTTTAAAGTGCAGATGGAGTGTTTGAAAGACCAGCGTGTTTGTCCTTCCATTGAACACAGCCACAGAGGAATTGGGTTTTATTATTACATCAAAGAAGTAGGAACATAAAACCGTTCCTGGAGTTTCCCAGATGTTACCCATTTCAATAGATTTTGTGTTCAGTCAGTATGTAGCCTATTTGCTTTGAGTTTCGCTCTATAAAGTAGAAATAACATAGCCTAGTTCCAGTTTCTTATCAAAATATTAGGTTTGGATTAGGTTTGAATAATTTTTGCGTTATGTTGCATGTTGCTCATCATAACCATAGCAACCTGTGGGTGTGTGCAACACGCTGCTTCCCCTGGTAGTCCATATAGTTCAGTATTGACTGTAGCAAGCAGTATATAGTGCTTTTGGAAAGTATTCAGACCCCTTGACTTTTTCCACATTTTGTTATGTTACAGGCTTATTCAAAAATATTTTTTCCCCCTCATCCACCTACACACAGTACTCCATAATGACAAAGCGAAAACAGGTTTTTAGACATTTCTGCAAATATACAGTACCAGTCAAAAGTTCGGACATCTACTCATTCAAGGGTTTTTCTTTATTTTTAAAATTGTCCATATTGTAGAATAATAGTGAAGACATGAAATCTATGAAATAACATATATGTAATCATGTAGTAACCAAAAAAGGGTTAAACCAATCATAAAATATTTGAGATTCTTCAAAGTAGCCACCCTTTGCCTTGATGACAACTTTGAACACTCTTGGCATTCTCTCAATCAGCTTCACCTGGAATGATTTTCCAACAGTCTTGCAGGAGTTCCCAAATATGCACTTGTTGGCTGCTTTTCCTTCACTCTGCGGTCCAACTCATCCCAAACAATTTCAATTGGGTTGAGGTTGGGTGATTGCGGAGGCCAGGTCATCTGATGCAGCACTCCATCACTCTCCTTCTTCGTCAAATAACCCTTACATAGCCTGGAGGTGTGTTGGGTCATTGTTCCGTTGAAAAACAAATGATAGTTCCACTAAGTTCAAATCAGATGGGATGGCGTATGGCTGTAGAATGCTGTGGTAGCCATGCTGGTTAAGTGTGCCTTGAATTGTAAATGAATCACCGACAGTGTCACCAGCAAAGCACCCCCACACCATAACACCTCCTCCTCCATGCTTCATGGTGGGAACTACACATGCGGAGATCATCCTTTCACCTTCTCTGTCTCACAAAGATGCGGTGGTTGGAACCAAAAACCTCTCATTTGGACTCATCAGACCAAAGGACAGATTTCCACTGGTCTAATATCTATTGCTCGTGTTTCTTGGCCCAAGCAAGTCTCTTCTTATTATTGGTGTCCTTCAGTAGTGGTTTCTTTGCAGCAATTCAACCATGAAGGCCTGATTCATGCAGTCTCCTCTGAACAGTTGATGAACTCTGTGAAGCATCCCCGCAGGAGGCCTTTTGGTAGGCCGTCATTGTAAATAAGAATTTGTTCTTAACTAACTTGCCTAGTTAAATAAAGGTTAAATAAATAACAACTTTGGGCTGCAATCGGAGGTAAATTTACCTCTACTGAACGTATCCTCTGCAGCAGAGGTAACTCTGGATCTTCCTTTCCTGTGGCGGTCCTCATGAGACAGTTTCATCATAGCGCTTGATGGTTTTTTAACTGCACATGAACAAACTTTCAAAGTTGCAGATTGTGGACTGTTGTTTCTCTTTGCTTATTTAAGATGTTCTTGCTATAATATGGACTTGGTATTTTACCAAATAGGGCTATCTTCTGTATACCACCCCAGCCTTGTCACAACACACACTGATTGGCTAAAACGCGTTGAGAAGGAAAGAAATTCCACAAATTACCTTTTAACAAGGCACCCCTTTTTATTGAAATGCATTCCAGTTGACTACCTCATGAAGCTGGTTGAGGGAATGCCAAGAGTGTGCAAAGCTGTCAAGGCAAAGGGTGGCTGCTTTGAAGAATCTCAAAAATAAAATATATTTTGATGTCTTCACAACTTTTGACAGGTTTTTTATATATATATATATATATATATATATATATATATATATATATATATATATATATATAGGTAGCATACACTTACGTTGGAGTCGTTAACTAGTTTTTAAACCACTCCACAAATTTCTTGTTAAACTTCATTTTGGCAAGTTGGTTAGGACATCTACATTGTGAATGACGCAAGAAATATTTTCAACAATTGTTTACAGCCAGATTATTTAATTTATAATTAACTGTATCACAATTTCAGTGGGTCAGAAGTTTACATACACTAAGTTGACTGTGCCTTTAAACAGCTTGGAAAATTCCAGAAACTGATGTCATGGCTTTAGAAGCTTCTGATAGGCTAATTGACATCATTGGAGTCAATTGGAGGTGTACCTGTGGATGTATTTCAAGGCCTACCTTCAAACTCAGTGCCTCTTTGCTTGATATCATGGGGAATCAAAAGAAATCAGCCAAGACCTCAGAATTTTTTTTTAGACCTCCACAAGTCTGGTTCATCCTTGGGAGCAATTTCCAAACGCCTGAAGGTACCACGTTAATCTGTACAAACAATAGTACGCAAGTATAAACACCATAGGACCACGCAGCCGTCATATCGCTCAGGAAGGAGACGCGTTCTGTCTCCTAGCGATGAACGTACTTTGGTGCAAAAAGTGAAAATCAATCCCAGAACAACAGCAAAGGACCTTGTGAAGATGCTGGAGGAAACAGGTACAATAATATCTATATCCACAGTAAAACGAGTCCTATATCGACATAACCTGAAAGGCCGCTCAGCATGGAAGAAGCCACGGCTCCAAAACCCCCATTAAAAAAAGCCTGACTACGGTTTGCAACTGCACAAAGATCATACTTTTTGGTGTATAAATGTCCTCTGGTCTGATGAAACAAAAATAGAACTGTTTGTCCATGACGACCATTGTTATGTTTGGAGAAAAAAGGGGGAGGCTTGCAAGTCGAAGAACACCATCCCAGCCGTGAAGCACGGGGGTGGCAGCATCATGTTGTGGGGGTTCTTTGCTGCAGGAGGGACTGGTGAACTTCACAAAATAGATGGCATCATGAGGGAGGAAAATTATGTGGATATATTGAAGCAACATCTCAAGACATCAGTCAGGAAGTTCAAGTTTGGTCGCAAATGGGTCTTCCAGATGGACAATGACCCCAAGCATACTTCCAAAGTTGTGGCAAAATGGCTTAAGTACAACAAAGTCAAGGTATTGGAGTGGCCATCACAAAGCCCTGACCTCAATCCTATAGAAAATGTGTGGACAGAACTGAAAAAGCATGTGCAAGCAAGGAGGCCTACAAATCTGACTCATTTACACCAGCTCTGTCAGGAGGAATGGGCCAAAATTCACCCAGCTTGTGGAAGGCTACCCGAAACGTTTGACCCAAGTTAAACAATTTAAAGGCAACGCTAACAAATACTAATTGAGTGTATGTAAATGTCTGACCCACTGGGAATGTGATGAAAGAAATAAAAGCTGAAATAAATAATTCTCTCTACTATTATTCGGACATTTCACATTCATAAAATAAAGTGGTGATCCTAACTGACCTAAAACAGGGAATTTTTACTCAGATTAAATGTCAGGAATTGGAAAAAATTAGTTTAAATGTATTCGGCTCAGGTGTATGTAAAATTCCCAATTTCAACTGTGTGCTGCTCAAAAAATAGAGGGAACACTTAAACAACACAATGTAACTCTAAGTCAATCACACTTCTGTGAAATCAAGCTGTCCACTTAGAAAGCAACTCTGATTGACAATAAATTTCACATGCTGTTGTGCAAATGGAATAGACAACAGGTGGAAATTATAGGCAATTAGCAAGACACCCCCAATAAAGGAGTGGTTCTGCAGGTGATAACCACACCACTCTAGTGGTAGCATGAGACGGAGTCTACAACCCACACAAGTGGCTCAGGTAGTGCAGCTCATCCAGGATGGCACATCAATGCGAGCTGTGGCAAGAAGGTTTGCTGTGTCTGTCAGCGTAGTGTCCAGAGCATGGAGGCGCTACCAGGAGACAGGCCAGTACATCAGGAGACGTGGAGGAGGCCGTAGGAGGGCAACAACCCAGCAGCAGGACCGCTACCTCCACCTTTGTGCAAGGAGGAGCAGGAGGAGCACTGCCAGAGCCCTGCAAAATGATCTCCAGCAGGCCACAAATGTGCATGTGTCTGCTCAAACAGTGAGAAACAGACTCCATAAGGGTGGTATGAGGGCCCGACGTCCACAGGTGGGGGTTGTGCTTACAGCCCAACACCGTGCAGGACGTTTGGCATTTGCCAGAGAACACCCAGTTTGGCAAATTCGCCACTGGCGCCCTGTGCTCTTCACAGATGAAAGCAGGTTCACACTGAGCACATGTGACAGACGTGACAGTCTGGAGACGCCGTGGAGAACGTTCTGCTGCTTGCAAGACCGGTTTGGCGGTGGGTCAGTCATGGTGTGGTGTGGCATTTCTTTGGGGGGCCGCACAGCTCTCCATGTGCTTGCCAGAGGTAGCCTGACTGCCATTAGGTACCGAGATGAGATCCTCAGACCCCTTGTGAGACCATATGCTGGTGCGGTTGGCCCTGGGTTCCTCCTAATGCAAGACAATACTCAATGCTCATGTGGCTGGAGTGCGTCAGCAGTTCCTGCAAGAGGAAGGCATTGATGCTATCGACTGGCCCGCCCGTTCCCCAGACCTGAATCCAATTGAGCACATCTTGGACATCATGTCTCGCTCCATCCACCAACGCCACGTTGCACCACAGACTGTCCAGGAGTTGGCGGATGCTTTAGTCCAGGTCTGGGAGGAGATCCCTCAGGAGACCATCCGCCACCTCATCAGGAGCATTCCCAGGCGTTGTAGGGAGGTCATACAGGCACGTGGAGGCCACACACACTACTGAGCCTAATTTTGACTTGTTTTAAGGACATTACATCAAAGTTGGATCAGCCTGTGGTGTGGTTTTCCTCTTTAATTTTGAGTGTGACTCCAAATCCAGACCTCCATGGGTTGATAAATTTGATTTCCATTGATAATTTTTGTGTGATTTTGTTGTCACATTCAACTATGTAAAGAAAAAAGTATTTAATAAGAATATTTCATTAATTCAGATCTAGGATGTGTTATTTTAGTATTCCCTTTATTTTTTTGAGCAGTGTATATATGTATATATATTTTTTTTACACAAGTTTTCAGACCCTTTGCTATGAGACCTGAAATTGAGCTCAAGTGCATCCTGTTTCCATCAATCATACTGTTTCCAGATGTTTCTACAACTTCATTGGAGTCCACCTGTGGTAAATTAAATTGATTAGACATGAGTTGGAAAGGCACACACCTGTCTATATAAGGTCCCACAGTTGACGATGCATGTCAGAGCAGAAACCATGCCATGAAGTCGAAGGAATTGTCCGTAGAGCTCCAAGACAGGATTATGTTGAGGCACAGATCTGGGGAAGGGTACCAACATGTTTCTGCAGCATTGAAGGTCCCCAAGAACACAGTGGCCTCCTCCATTCTTAACCGGAAGAAGTTTGGAACCACCAAGACTCTTCCTAGAGCTGGCTGCCTGGCCAAACTGAGCAATCGGGTAGAATAGCCTTGGTCAGGGAGGTGACCAAGAACCCGATGGTCACTCTGAAAGAGCTCCTTAGTTCCTCTATGGAGATGGGATAACCTTCCAGAAGGACAACCATCTCTGCAGCACGCCACCAATTAGGCCTTTATGGTAGATTGGCTAGACAGAAGCCACTCATTAGTAAAAGGCACATTACATCCTGCTTGAAGTTTGCCAAAAGGCACCTAAAGACACTCAGACCATGAGAAATAAGATTCTCTTGCCTGATGAATCCAAGATTGAACTCTTTGGCCTGAATGCCAAGCGTCACATCTGGAGGAAACCTGGCACCATCCCTACGGTGAAGCATGCTGGTGGCAGCATCATGTTGTGGGTATGTTTTTCAGTGGGAGACTAGTCAGGATCTAGGGAAAGATGATCGGAGAAAAGTAGAGAGATCCTTGATGAAAAACCACTCCAGATAGTTCAGGACCTCAGACTGGGGCGAAGGTTCACCTTCCAACAGGATAACAACCGTAAGCACACAGCCAACACAACGCAGGAGTGGGACAAGTCTCTGAATGTCCTTGAGTGGCCCGGACTTGAACCCGATCGAATATCCTCTGGAGAGACCTGAAAATAGCTGTGCAGTGACGCTCCCCATCCAACCTGACAGAGCTTGAGAGGATCTGCAGAGAAGAATGGGAGAAACTCCCCAAATACAGGTGTGCCGAGCTTGTAGCGTCATACCTAAGAAGACTCGAGGCTGTAATCATTGCTAAAGGTGCTTCAACAATGTACTGAGTAAAGGGTCTCAATTCTTATGAATATGTAATATTTACGTTTTTGTTGTTTTTTGCAAATTTGTATTGTAAACTTTTTGTCATTATGGGGGATTGTGTGTAGATTGAGGCGGGAAAAATAATTTTATCCATGTTAGGCTAACATAACAAAATGTGGAAAAGGTCATGGGGTCTGAATACTTTCTTAATGCACTGTAATTAAAGAATAGTTACTTACTCAGATGTTTCCTCTTAGGAAATTGTAGTTGAATGTTATCCTATCACTGTTCCCCTCGAAGTGTTGGGAGTGAAGATATAGCCGATATGACTGAGCAGCACCATTGGCAAACATGCCTCTTCTGACTCCTCAGCAAAATATAAATGCATAAGGTCCCTATTTGAATGGCCGCTTACATTTAAACTGACTCCTCTCTGATATAATCAGTCCCAGTCTCACCAAACCACAGTCTGGACTGGGCTGGAACATTTTTTACATTGTAAAACATTTCCAGTTCACCATTAATTGCTGTGATTTTTTTTCTCTCCCCATTTCCTGGACTTAAGCATCAGCACTTTGCCAGTCACAAAATATATATCCAGCAAATTAGAGGGTGAGTTCATGGGGAGAGTTGCATAGACTAACAATATCACAAAGGTAATATAAAATGACATGAGACGATGTTTTTGCAACGAATCCTGAAAAAACTTGGTTACGAGTTGGAAGAGGAGCGTTTGAGCTCTCTTCAAAGCACATTTCTGTTTGTTCCTCCCCATAATTTGCGCACAGAAAGACTAAATAATATGGTTAAATCATAGTTTCAGAAAACCATGCTCCTACAGTCGTCTACTTTATAATCGTTATAGTTTTTGTCTTGCTTGGACAATTAAAATTTCACAATAAAGTAGACGAACTCACTTAATAATAATTTGTTTTCATAATAATTACGGTTTTGACCATCTCTTTCTCATACGAGCAAAAAAAGCAATTTCAACAGAATACACGAGATTAGGAATCTCCAGGTCAACCAGTGCACTGCTAACTATTGTAAAATGAGATGCTGTCGGCTATATGGTAGAGTGGAGCTTACCTTGTACAGCGCTTGGCAGTTGAGTGAACGGAGAAATTAGTTGGTGGGGAGTGTCTGCTATCTTGTATCCTCTCTTGTCACTGTGCTCCCTCTTCAGAAATGTCAGATGTGAATTAATTAGAGATTCCAGTTTCTTCCAGAACCACACATCCTCACATTGTTCAGCTCTTTGTCATCACGTTCATCATCCTCAATCAATCTTTTCCCCCTTTGCCCTTGAAACTTTCAGGTCATGTACTGAAGCTGGCTTGCACCGCCTGTGCTCTGTCTGTTTCTCTTCCTCACATACACACACATTTTTTGGGGAAGTATGGTGGGGCGTTTGTGTGAGGGGGAAGCCCCACCCTCTCTGTAAAAGGACTGCATTTGTGTGAGGGTGCGCTTGGGAACTACTTGCATGAATGTGCGTGCCTTTGAGTGTGTTTGAATATATATACTGTATGATATACTGTAGGTGTGCATGGGACTTTGTGGTTGTGCGTGAGTAAGTTGGCGTGTGTTGACATGCTGACAGTGGGCTTTCAGTTGGGGTGGAGGGGCTACCCAATGCGCTGATGACCAAAAGCCTGATCGTGGGGGTGGAAGGGGAGGGGCTGCGGTTCTCACGCATGGCTCAGAGGCATACAGCACTAGGGATCAACCCTTTCAGATAATAACTAACGTATGATGGAGAGCCAGGGGTATTCACTTCTTCTATTCCAAGATTCCAAAGAAACTTCAGTCTTCTGCAGAAAAACAATTTTAGCTCAGTAGAGGTAAAGTGGCAATCATCTGCTCTCAATTAGACCTAAAGAAAGGTTGTACGTTAACTTACACTTCTGATTAACATTCCTCTCTGTTGCTGTAAAAGGGAAATCCATCTGTTTTACGACTCCTACGCAGACCAAGGGAACGGATACCCCCACTACACCCTAAACAAGATAGCATGGGTGGAGTTAATGTATATCTCAGCCCAGCAGCAGCGAGAACATGTACTTAATGTGACCAGCGTGGACAAAATACAGATGTAGCTGATTACCATTAAGGAACATGCAAAATAAAGGACGGGTCCTTGTCTTTTGTACAGGGTGTTTTTGCAGGGAAGTTGTATTAGTCAAGAAGAGCAATAGGCCAACTTATGTAGGTAATGGGTTGTGCAAGGTTTACACAGACAGACATTTGTGTAGGCCCTGATACAGTATCATTAGTGCTAGCCTAATTTTGGTCTGATTTTTGGCTACAGCTAAAATGCTGTGCACAGACCATTTTGGGGGGGGATTCCCTTTTGTGAATTGAAATGTTTGGATTGGCCCGTTTACAATGACTTCCATTCACTGAAAGTATTCTGACGAATCAAACTGGGAACCCTAATCTATGATGGCTGTTTTTAAGGCACAGTTCTCGTGACTTGTGACTATGGGTAAAGACTATGGGTAAAGACTATGGGTAAAAAAAAACAGTGTTGCTATTTCCTGTCCTGTGTTTGATGTGAATAGTGTGATCTCTGCCCACTGTTATGTGAGTTCAATGTACTGGAAAGGCTTAATCACCGGTCGCCATAGCGATGAACTTGTCTGCTATTCAGCATTTCATTCTCTTTTGTTCATTGTTTGTTTTATATTCAATCACTTGGAATTTGTCATTCATTTTCCAAAGTAGTTTGTGTTTGTACTTTTCAGGTTTTATAACCCTTTTAGGGACTTAAATTCTACTTGTACTTACACACTGTTAAAATTAAGTGTTTTGTAACACTAAAACTAGTGGCAACTAAGCTGCCACCAATGTTAAGGAGACGAAACCTTAACTTTGCTGGAGTTTTGAAACACATGGGTGTAAGTGTCTATGGGACAGATTTAAGGTGTTCTGAAACATGACGTGGTGTGTTGTAACATCACTTAATCAAGAGTTGTGCTACACATTGCAAGAGACTAGGCGCACTAACCTGGAAAAGGTTGTAAACACTTGGTGTTTTGAGTCCTGTTTAGTGCAGAATTACATCCCTTCTTCTGTAATTTCCAAACACTGTAAATGGAAATACCTCCTCTTATTGTATGTCCCCTGCTCTTATATGATAAACTCGTCATTGGAAATTCCCAAAATGTCAAATGTACGGTATTATGCTCAAAGAAATGATACGAGGGTATCGTTTTGTGATAATACAAATGAATACCTTTGTACAGGGTAATTCAGGAGTAAAACATTTACTTTTTCAAGAGATGATTTTGAAGTTTCAAATGCTTTATCTTTTCTTTGCAAATCATCAAATGACGACAAAACATTAAACAGGTTTAAAAAAATGTTTTTTATATTGATTAACACTTAAGACAGTTCAAAGATCTGTACGGTATTAATAATATTCTTCTAAATCAAGGGAAATATGGCATTATATTTCAGATTCATGGACAAAAATACAGGCAATGACTACTAATACAAAACTTCAGCCCAGGGCTCAATGCGATACACCAGTCATCCATTATGCTAATGTATTTGAATTCAGTCTTTTAATTCAGAAGATGGTACATGGAAGGATGTTCAGGTGTATTGAATCACAGTACAGTTGAGCTTAACGATATGGTTGACAGTTGACAGGTCAGATGGCATTAGTCTGTGATCCTTGTCTTGATTCCTTTGGTTAGGTATGGCCAGCCTGTTGGTAACGTAGTACGTATGTTTCTCTACAGGCAAATAATAATAACAAGCAATAATGATGGTGCATGAATGCATAATGAAGTTATTAACTAATATAATATTCAAAAATTGCTATACAAATATACAATTATTAAACATCAATAGCTAAATGCATTAATACATTGCATACATGCATATACATTAATGAAGCTTTGTAAACATAGCAACAACAGAACAATATGAATGTCAAAAGTGGGATGCAGTAACATGTGGCGAGGCAGGCCAACGCTAGAGCAGGCTAAATTGACAGTGGCTATTTAGTGTAACATATAGCATGTGGTGCAGGCATCAAACAATATATAAAGCTAGTAGGCAAGCAGATCCCCCGCTTGCTGACAACTGTATAAGAGTCGAACAGACTTCCTGTGTAGATTAAGACACTGCGGAGCCGGCGTGATATTGCTTGGAAAACGTACCTCAATCCAGGCATGAGAAGTGCCTTGTGCTCCTAATTGTCCCATTATCCCAACTGTTACGCGTAGAAGATTTAACGAATGCTAGTTTTTCCAGAAAACAGTCCTTTTCATCCTAATATTAGGCAGCAGAAGCAACAGCAGACAATTAGGAATGGCCGTGTCAACAAATCAGCTCCTTTGTTGTTCAATGCGACATGCCATTCCACAATGGCTGCTGTGGCTACTGCTAGCTAGCATGAGGATAAAAACAACAGTTTTCAATCTTTTCGGTGTAACAGTTGGGATAAGAGGACAATTTGGAATGCAACATATTTGTCCTCCCTGAATTGAGGTGCGTTTTCCGAGCCATATCTCGCGCCAGCTCCGTCTTAATCTACACAGGAAGCCTGTCTGACCCTAGTGCAGCTATATGTAGTGATGGGAAACCAAGGCTTTCTTAAGGCTTCGGTGCTTTCACCAAATTGTGCCGAAAAACTGTTAATTACGCAGAACTTTATTATGTTCCCAATGCACATTATTGACCTCTGCTGGTCAGCAATAAATAGCAGTGTGTGATTATCAGAGATATTTTTCCCCCCCATTGTTTTCGTTATAGCATCGAGGCACAGCTGTATGTCATTGGCTTTAGTAGCCTAATCAGTTGGAATACTAGGTTCACATCTTACATCATGCTTGACTATTTTGAAAAAACTGAATCTATGGCATTATTTAGGATGCGTAAGACAGAAGCTTATACTATATAAAACAAATTTGAGCAACAGTGCAGAAAGAATAGTTTTCTAAATAGTGTGCCTTCAACGGGATTCGACCCGAACCCTCACGTCCATGACTGTTACATAGTTCCCTCGTCTATCTGCTAAGCTACCGGCTAGGTGAAACTTTTTGTACAAAATCCTAACTGTATTTGTATGTACGGTGTCCAGTAGAGGTCAGTGTTTGAAATCAGCTTGGAATCGGAAAAGGCACCGGAACAACGGCATGATCAGTGGGATCTTGCGTTTTGCAACGTACGGTTTGAAAAAGCACTTGATCAAACAAAGCTTCAGAGGTCATTGATGACGTACTGCTGATAAAGTCATACACGCATCGGCAGACATCTTCGAGGTTAGCTGCTTTGCGATTTCGACGCATACCTTGGAGCGCCGGCATCAAACGTAACATCACTAGCTGTGAGCAAGTGGATCAGATCTGCTGGCGAGTTCTTGTTGAGTGAATTCCTTTTCTGTTTCTTTCTTCAGTGTAATAACGTTTTGTACTCGCATTGTCATTGACGCATACTTTCTTGGATTATTTTGGAGCGTTTCACCTCAGTGTTTGTTGTGCTCTTTCCTGTATGAGTTCGTGAAGGACCTGAATAAAGGGGAGGTGCCCGCATACTGTTTTTATACTTGACCATAGAGTTTGCTTAGAGGGCACACCAGATATGAATGCCCTCTCTCCACCTCCATGCCCCAGACTGGAGCAATTCTAAACAGTAAAGAAGCACAATGTCTGAAGTTCATTTTGCCTTTAATCTAAACATTCTGATATGGGGGCCCAAGTTCTTCACACGGTGTGTGGTTGAGTGGGTAAAATTCACTATTTAATCAGTCTCCTGTTGCTAATCCTTCTAAACAAAGCACAGAAAAAATAAAGATAAGTTGATTTAACATGGACTTTAACATTTTTTGAGTTAAGTCCATATTTTATTGAGTCCATGTTAAGTCTATCGCAAGTCTGAATCAGGCCCGATGTGCTCAATACAAGAAGGGTGGTTCAGCACAACAGTTTAGTCCTGAAGACTGACTGAGTGGACTAAGACAATGTTTTGACAACATAAAGAGTTGTCATTTTGATTTGTAACATAATTCTAATCTCACAATGGGTCTGGCAACAGTAGCCTATAATTAGTGCCCTTGTCTACCCTAGGAAAAGTATTCAATTCCCATAATTATCTTAATTTTTAAAACTCAAATAAAATCATCCCCAATCAATATTTACGCTGTAAACCATTGTCATTTCAAAACCATTTGATTGTATTAGAGACAGTCTGCCAAAACATGCTTTTTGTGTTCAGATGCTGCTTTTTACATGCACTGAAACACCAGAAATGGTTTTCACAAGACTATCTTAACACCAACCTTCAAACTGAAGAACCACTTTCTGAATCTCCATTCTGTTTTCAAATACATTCACCGTATTATAACACTGGCATTGGGTTTACCTTCAAACACCCTCCAAACACCAGATCTCAGCTTAGATGAACTGCTTTTCATGGTTTCACTACGCAATGACGATGCTTTGAGTCTTTCTATCTTAACAGCGTAGTTCTCAAATAGCCTACATGAGAATGATCTGCCAACACAAGAGTAATGGGATAAAACAAATGATTTATAGGCAACTTTGTACATGGTGATAAATGAATACCAAATGCCTTAAACAGTTTTTCATGTGGATGCTTGTTTTTGTTTTGGAAGGCACATTGCAATGAACATTTCCCAACGAAAAATGTCTTACTACACTATGATATTGACAAATGGTGTACTTGAGCTTCCCATTCTTTAGGACTGAGATAGGAGCCTCATCGTATCTGTCCGTCGTGTCCCGTGAGTCAAAAGAAAAGCATCGGCTCACCTACAATACATGAAGCTCATGTCCCCTTGTCCCCTTGTCCCCTTTTCTGCTTTTCAATGTGTTTAATACATTTAAATGACTACAATTGGTCATGTGATTTGTGGGGGTCATCCAAAAGTCCCCTAATTTTCATAATTCACACCTGTCGGCCTACCAAGATGTCTCTGAGCAGTTAAATAGTAAGATATCAGTACCTCACTTACGTGTGTGTGTGTGTGTGTGTGCGTGCGTTCGTGCGTGTGTAAAATATACAGGCATATTAGGATCACTCATAGCTGCTAGTGGGAAAGACAGGAATAAGATAATCTTATGACATCACAACATTTCTATTCATGCGGTTCGGCTTACTTTCCCCAGCTGCAGAAACAGTATGACCTCTATTAATTGACTGGAAAACTCTTAGGAGTAAGACAAGGTTGCCTAGCTTGTACTCCAGAGGTGAATTTTACCCACAGCTTAGTGAACATATGGTTCACCCAATAGAATTGAGAAATTGTTCACTCGGTCCACATAGTCATCAATACCGTCATCCGTTATTTTCACAATAATAATAAAAAAAAGAGCTAGCCTAACTCCATAACGGTCTGGCTCTTTGGACCAATGTTGTGAGAGGATAATTCTTTGTTCCTGTTGTTTAAAGCTTCTACCACTGGGAAGAGACGAGATATGCCTAATGAATAAATTGTCAGTTACACTCTTCTAATGCTAATGAACTTCAAATAATGCAGACAGCGTTGGCTTGTGCTTTACATTGACAGGTTTCCCAAGGTCTTGTTCCGCTATTCTTTTAAAAACTGTTTCACCACAATGATACTCTCGACACATACTGTACTGCATCTTCGCATTTGGTGAAGCTACAGTTTATCTTGGTCTTTCTGCTTCCTCTCTGATATGATGGCGTGTTTCCTGTTTGTGAGTATTGCTCCTAGGTCTTCCGTGGCCTGGTGGAGACGGTACATCCCGTACATGGCAGCCAGAATCAGGGCCACGCCTGTGGCCACTAGAAGGATGTGGAGAGCCATGAGGAAACCAACGTAAGCCCCATTGGGTGGCAGCGTCCACAGGTAAACCCAGCCCTTTAGGCGGTTGTTGTGCACAAACTCGAGCCCGTTCTCAAACACCAGCCTGTCGAGGAAGGTCGGGGATAGGACATGGACGGGGAGCGATTCGGTGCCCATAGGCTTGAATATATCGTCGTCGTCAAGAATGTCGAGAACGTCGGCGGTCGGTGTGGCAGCTGTTGTGCGCCTAGTCCCAGGTGTGGTGAACCGGACACTCTCAGTAGGATTTTCTGTTTGTTGGGTTGATGGAGCCTCGGGTGCAGTAGTTGTGGCTGTGAAGTCTAACGCCTCTTGCTCCTCAAGAGCTGTAGTGGAAACGGCATGGCTGAGTTCAATCGAAGAGCGGGTGGAGCGGCTGCTCGAGGGTGTGGTAACGTCACACTTAAACTCTTCGTTGAGTAGAGAACCAAGTGGGCGGAGAAGTAGAGGGTACGGATTACGACATATCACATCCGTCCGATCACTAACCACGCCTTCATTAAGCTTTATCCAACTTGCAATGTCTCTGATGCCACACCTGCAGTCCCATGGGTTGCCACTCAGAGTAACAACCCTTAAACCCCCTGCAGTAGAGAAGACCTCCCCCGGAAGGGTCCGCAGCTGGTTGTTCTTCAGCTCGATGTTGGCCAAACTGGGGTTGCCCTTAAATATGTCCTCAGAAAGGGAGCGAAGCTTGTTATCATTCAGGAGCAGAGTGTTCATATTGGCCAGCTTGGAGAAGATATCTGGATGTAGATCCTGGATGTCATTGGACTTGAGAGAAAGCTTCTGGAGGTTGGGCAGGCAGCAAAAAAGGTCAGGGGGAAGCTCCCTCAGCTTGTTGTTGATGTGCAGCGAGAGCCTCTCCATCCCGCTCATGTTGGCAAACAGGCTCCAGGGCACGGTGCTGAGTTTGGTGTCATACAGGTAGAAGTCCTTCATCCTGGGCATTTGGCCCATCAACTTATCAGGCAGTGACAGTAGAGGGTTTTTGTAGATGGTGAGCTTGGTGAGTTTGGGAAGGTGGTAGAAGCTTTCATTCGGGACACCCTGGAGCAGGTTGGAGGACATGGTGAGTGTCATGAGGTTGCCTAGGGCCCAGAACACCTCAGGGGGGATGTATGCAATCTGGTTGTTGTGCAGTTTGAGCTCCAGGAGGTTGGCCAGCTCGTCGAAGGCACCCACCTCCAGCCGCTCTAGCTTGTTGTTGTAGAGCATGAGGAACTGCAACCGCGTCAATGAGTGGAACAAGGTGGGGGGCAGCTGCTGCAGGGAGTTTCTCCCCAGGTTGAGATAGCGCAGGCTACTCAGTCCGTGGAAAACATTGGGGGTGAGGTGAGCGATGGCGTTGTTACTGACGTCCAGTTCGTTCAGGTTGGCCAGACCCTCGAACAACACGGGAGCGATGGACTCCAGACGATTGTCATCCAGATGCAGCTGCTCCAGGCCGACCAAGGGGCTGAACACCCGGGAAGGGAGGCTGGAGAGGGCGTTGGATGACAGCTTGATGGAGAGGAGCTGCGGGGCCACATGGAAGGCCTCAGGGTGGATGGTGTCCAGGGGGCTGTGGCTGATGCCTAAACGCAGCATAAGGGGCAACATGGCCAGACTCTGTTCGTTCAGAACCTTCATGTTGGTGCCATTCAGCTGAAGTAGGTACATGTTGGTGGGCATGCCTTTGGGCACGTCCCTGATGTTGCCCACACATTTGACGGCCCCCTCTAGGTTGCACATGCAGCTGTTAGGGCAGACCATGCTGTCGGTGTGCAAAGGCTGGACCAGGAGAAAGAGTAATACGCTCCACATGGTGCCTATTGAAGGAAGAAATGTGTTAAGATCAAATATCTGCTGATCATCAATATTAGGCTATTACTGTATATGACAAGTTGCTAGATTAAAGGTGAAGCTCAGTATTTTCCAACTTCTTGTTAGATGGTTCCTCACCTTGAAAGTAGTCAATGGGCAAGAATAGTCAAGCAAAGTTATTATTTTTTTTTAAAGACCATATTACCTTTAAGTAACATCAAACCAAATATTGAGCAGTTTTGAGTTGATTTGGCCATTTAAAAAAAATAATAACTTTGCTTGGTTGCCCTGTTAGTGGTACGTTGGTCAGCTGTATAAACAAAATAAGGGAAATATGTTCTGTGAAAAAAAATCAAAGAATTACTTCAGTTTGACCGGTTGTGAGGAAATAGAAAGCTGTGAAAAACGACCCAACATTTTTCTGATAAGATTTCAGTTTGGCTTGGATGCATATTTTATGTGGTTGAAATACTATCGTTTTTTATGATGCTGATAAAGATACCATCAGTAGAGGTGCTATCTGACTGCGCATTCACATTCTCTCAAGATGCTGAAAGAAAGAAATCATTTTTTTCTCCACTCCTATTCCCCAGTCAAAATTTAGCCTACATTTGGTGTATAATTTTACTGCAAGAAGTGCTTAATTCTTCAGGAGTTAACATTATGGCTATGTGAGAGGTGTTGTGGAAAATATTGAGTCAAATATTTGCACAGATACTGGAACCTGTAGATTCAGTTAGACTTTATTACAAAGTAACAGAGCCGAGCAATTCCATGGAACAGCTGAGTTCTCTTATTACAGAGCCCTGCCTTTATAGTATTCTGTCTTTGCATAACTTATAGAATCCCCTCCCTCTATATGAAAATAACTTCCCTTGACCTTTCTCCACCATTATCTTTTCGTCTCAGTTCTTGCTTGTTAACGCCCGCATCTGACGCTGTCTAGGTTATAATGGTGGAGGGGCCCCGGTCATATATGTTCCATTCCTTATATAGCCATTCTGTCTCAGCACTTCAAAGTGGACAGTCTAAGATACTGCTAATAATGGAAATGTAATCATAGTCATGAGTTTTGCTCCCACAGAGGTTATACATTTCAGTTTCAATTCAACCCGTCTGAACAGTAGGCTACAGTTCCCTTGGCGTGACATCTTGTGACTGTCGAATTCCTATAGCTCCTCACAATCATCAATCATCCTCTTTAACCATTTCACCAATTCTTTCCCAAGCATTACTTGTCAGGCCTTCCCTTCTCTTGATCTTCAACTCTCCATTTCGCAGCTTTTCTCTGATTGAATTAAACTGGACATTGTCCTTTTTTTTGTTGCCTGTTCCCAAAAGCATTTGGCGATTGGCGTGTAAACTACTTGGCGCCTGTCCAGTTAGGCCCTGAAGCTTAGGTTTACGCACTAATGCCAGATAGCCTAAAGCAATTCAATAAAGTCCTCAATGTAGCCTATAAATATAAACTGCACAAGAATGATACGTTTATGGACTTCAGGTATTAAAAAAAAAAGACTTAACCAAACAAATAATCAATATACAGTACTAGAGTTTCTGTACTTTATAATAAACAGAAAAGGAATGTAGTAGTAGACTGATGCAAGGAATTCTGCCTACCTTTCAAACGAGACGCACCACAGCAGACTTGCTCTTGTTGTGTTGCTCTTGGTCCTTATATGCTTGGTAATTGAGAGACTTGATAGGATGCGTCTCCATTTCCGTATAATTTATCCTAGCAGGATGCGCAGACCATACGCAAGCCCGCGTTCCGGTCAACAGGCCGCTGAACATGGGGAGATAAGACCCACAATACAATACATCCGTTATAGACTGGAGGGTTGCCAATGCTGCTGTTTCCCGTACATTCTTATGTAGTAGGTTTAAAAGGTTTTCTCTGTTCTATTTTGGTGTGCTTGCGTGCATTTGTGTATGGTTGCGAGCTTAGCCGTTTGTCTGCGTTTTTTGTTTTGAGTAGGCCACGAGTGACGAATAATTCACCCTATCCTGTTTTAGTCAGATCTACAATTCTACCGCTTCAGGTAAGTCAGTGGTGCTTCATAGCCACACGTTTCTCTCCAATGTTCCATTGTGGTTTTCTGACAGGGTAGCTGCTTGCACAGGCTTACTGGTTTCTCAGACATCCCTCCACTCCCATCTATCTCTCTGTAGGATTCAGAGAGCCCTATCATTGGTGCAACTCCCGATGTTCAGACCGAGCCAATGACTCGGCTCCCAGATGCACCACCACAGTGACAATGAGTGGAAGAGAGGCAGAGACCATGGCAGAAAAACAAAGTCATGGACAGAGCAATAATTCTCAGCCGAGCTAAAATTGTAGAACTGTAAATTGCATAGTTTTACCACGACTAAAATGAAACTGGTAAAATATAATTAAAACAATATTTTTTTTTGGTGCAAGATTGAATAGCCTAAATACTATGTATTAATGTATATAACAATGTGTAAATAATACTGTATTTAAGGTGGTAATCAGCAGTTGAGACAATAACAAAGTGTCCTCCCCGCCCGGGATGGACTTGGAGAAATGTAACCACTCTCCAATTCATATAGACATAGGATCTTAATTTGGTCACTCTTTTGCTCATGAGGATTTTTTCTGCACTGGCTCCAACAGGCTCAAATGAAGATCCTACATCTGTAGACAGAGATATGGATGCAAGGACTGACCATCCATGATATCAAAATGATAGTTTTAACTATGTTTTGAGGCTATACAGGTACCTCCCCCAAAAAACGTACTTATAAGGCGTGTGCACCTCAATGGACATTCTCGCTCTCATACTGGACACGATTGTTGCCAGATCTTGTCTTTGCGACTGAGTTGTAAAGGTGTTTCATTCAGGCAAAAGATATAGCCTGAAGATAGCCAAACATTTCCAAAACATCCTTACATTTCAAAATGTTGTCATTTAGCAGACGCTCTTATCCAGAGTGACTTACAACTCAGGGGTTGATCTAACCATTTATTTCTCTATTCCTGGAGTGACATAATCACTGGTAGCCGAGACACAAGCTAGCATGATGATATATAGTTTATTAAATGAAGGAAACGGTAACATATTCATCAAAGCAATACTGATATTTCATCAAAGCAATACTGATATTTCATCAAAGCAATACTAATATTTGACAATGGAAAGTACATGAATTGCGTCACTGCACCCATTTACCACTAGAGGAAGACAAAGTCAACATGTTGAGAAGAGGACAGTTACTCTGGGTGTGGAAACATGGACCAAGTCCTTTGTCAGCAGACGATGTTAGGCTGTGACAACAATACCTTCCATTCTTAGAGAAATGCTGATAACTCCTTGTCATCTCAAAAGTTGGAGTCCTGTAGAGAAGCATCTGAAACGTTACATCCAGTACCGAACTGGCGATCAAGTCATTTCGGTCGTTTGAGGTAATTATGCAAAACAACACAAATAAAATGTAACTTATGCCCACCTTGATTTAGACCCAACCGTCATTGAACCTATTATAAACACCTGTAGACGCCTGATATTGCGACATCAACGCAGAGGTTACAGCACAGTGATGAGTACATTATAGTATTAGCATATTAGTTACGCTACAACATTCAAACACTTGGTAATGGGTGAGTTGTGTTGTTGCCTGTGAGCGTGTTGAGTCTTTGGAGCGTTAGGGCAATGCAGCGGGACTCAGAGGCTCCTCTCTAAGTAGGACAGTACTGCACGTACAGTACTGCGCTCCTGGAAGTACTGTCATACACAGTACTTCCAGAAACAGGCTGTGGACACAGAGAAAACACTGTTCAGTCTCTTGCTCGATTTCAAGGAGGAATAATCATTTTGTTTGTAAAATGAAGACCACTGTAGGAAATTGTGTTAGGACTGTGGAAAAATCAGTGCCGTCGCCGACAGTCGGCGATAAGAAACGTACGCTCAACCCTTTTCCGCAGTATGGACTTGTCCTCCGCTAGTGTGTTTGAGGAGAGCTCCCTTTCCAGCTCCAAGTCCTCCTTCAAAGCCTCTATCTGTAAAGGTAGAGAACATAGTGGTTACAGATGGCCAAAGGAACCCTGTGTCGGTCTTTACGGGAGGTGCCTGCTCTCAGGTAAGGTCATCACTATCCAAGGCCATGAGAGATTATGCTCTCATTTGAACTCCGTCAGACAATAGGCAGATCTGCTCGATGTAAAGGCTAAATCCCAGGGGGAATTTTCCACAGAATGTACACAGTGTCTCGCTCAAGGAGAACTATGTTTAACCGTTCATCTCATAAACCCTGCTTAAAAGCATTGCCTTCTTCTCAGCTGGATGAAATGTATGACACAAAGTGCACCAAGTGCTTAAACTGTTGCACTCCCGTGTGTACAAAACACTTGAATGACCTACCTCCTTCAGCTCCGCTAGCTTGTTGGCAAACTCTAAACCTGCAGAGGAGAAAGAAATGTGTTGGCACAAACGGCAAACCTGAGAAACAGTCCATGTAATATTATATATACACATCCTTGTATTTTTTACATTGACAAACACTGTATTAGTGTGTGTGTGTGTGTGATATACTGTAAAAACCTTACCTAAAGCGTCATTTCTTTCAATAGGTTCTAAGCTTCTATGTAGCAACAACGCTAGAATCTTGTTCTGGGCGTCTGTGTCTCCTCTTTGGGGATATACATGGTTTCCTGAATATGTGGGGAAAAAATATAATTACACAATATCCCCTTTAAACTGAGCCACATTCACAGTGCAGTATTAACAGTATTGTTAGACGAACACAATTGAATTGCCAAACAAACACTAAATGACACCGCCGTAGAATACCAACAAAATAATTATCCGTATGCTTTTGCATGCTCACATTATAACAACTGACAATGCATGCAAAACAGCTGGGAATTAACCCATTAGTTGCAACCAGCGTCCTCAGACCGCCTACATCTTCAGGTCGTCTATGCCTCAAATAGGCCAGCAGCTAGCACACATTCATTCACCAAACCAGCAGACTCACCAGGGTTGAAGATGCTTCTTCCCTCCACACTGACTACCCCTTGTAGAAGCAGAAAAGCTAGCAGTCCCAGCCAGTAGTTCACAGAGACAAAACTGTCCATGTCAGCGAAGCAACTGTCCCAAAGAAGTGCTTACCGTAGTGTCAACTCGTTCTCAACCTGCCCCAGCAAATCCACTGCCTTTGGTCCATCCCAGCTATACTTTTATCCTGTCAGATGTGGGAGGAGGGCCCCCCCCCCAGTGCACTCAATCAATAGGTAGTCACCATGGCTTTCGTCAATGGACCACCGTCCTTTGCAAGAGGGGCCATGTAGTGGCTGACAGAAATATGACGATCTGGATCCGCGGCCAGCGGCCCTTCATCAACACGACAGATACAAAGCCAGCAGAGTGAGAAAGTCGTCTATCACCTGTTATTTACGGGATGTTCTTGGCACTTTCAGTCCTTTTCTTTTACATGAATTACTTCCTTAAGAATAATAGAGGGAGAATGTTGGACGGGGAGAAGTGAATTGATTCTGTCCCTATAAAGTGCACCATGCCCAGAGATGAGCTCTTCCATCTTGGCTCCAGGTCTGAGCATCGGCACCAATGTGGGGCTGATTGAACATCCATCACCGAGGTCAAACCACGTGACCCCGGATGTTGTAGCCAGAAATCACGGCTCACAACTCTGTCAGTATAATGGCTGCTGTGTTTATGTACGGCAGTTTTAGTTAAATGAAGTGCCTGGCACCCATTTTGATTGGCCTGTTTCTGCCATAAAGCTTCTTGAGTGCTGTTTTCATTGACACCTTTGTCTTCCTCTGAGGAAGTTATTGACGTCTAGTTGTGCCTCTCATCCCAAATAAACATCACATATCCTTATAATACGGATCTCGGGGCTTGAGGATTTAGAGAACCTGGTTGAGTGAGTCACAGTGAATTAACCTTGTAACATCAGGGATATATTGCATCTTGTGAAACAGTCTGGTCCTCTTGTGGAAAATATAGTCAATAACTTGATGGATCTCCAGGCATGACTCACATTGCAGGGCAAAACGTTCCTAGACACTGTCTGTACCTCTGGCTGTATGATGTACTTTTGGAATCATTCAATAAAATGAAGTTCTATAATAGTGTCAACTGTCAAAGCAGATGGTGTTATGTCCTGACAGATTGCTCTGATGAAAGCCATATCTGATATCCTTGAAGTACAGCGTCTGTAGGGAATCATTTGTTTCCTTCTATTGTGATAAGAAGTAATTTGGCAATCCATTTTTGAACTTGTCACATGCGCCACGTGTGTACTTTACCGTAGACTTGACCTCCCTTTCCCAAGAATGCAGAGTTAAAAGGAAGAAAAGATTAGCAAAGAGAAAAAAGGAAATGATTGATTAATAAAATAACAATAACGAGGCTATATACAAGAGTACCGGTACTGAGTCAATGTGCAAGGGTACGAGGTAGTTGAGGTAATATGTACATGTGTCACGTTCTGACCTTTATTTCCTTTGTTTTGTATTTATTTAGTATGGTCAGGGCGTGAGTTGGGTGGGCAGTCTGTTTGTTTTTCTATGATTTGGGTATTTCTATGTTTTGGCCTAGTATGGTACCTACTTAGGTAGCCTGGGTTTCACTGTGTGTTTGTGGGTGATTGCTCCTGTCTCTGTGTTTTGCACCAGATAGGACTGTTTTGGGTTTTCACATTTCATTGTTTTGTAGTTTATTCATGTATAGTTTTCCTTTATTAAACAAACATGAATCATCACCACACTGCGTTTTGGTCCGCCTCTACTTCACCCGAAGAAAGCCGTTACAACATGTAGGTAGGGGTAAAAGTGACTAGACAATCAGGATACATAACAAACAGAGTAGCAGCAGCGTATGGGTGGCATCAATTAGCTTAAATTCTCAGAGAGTCAATTATATTTCTGAAAAAAAATGTTGTAGGAATGCTAATCGTATCTGTTTCTAACAGCAGAAACGATTTCAGAACCATCTGAGATGGTGGGTGTAGAAATCCTCTTTCTTGGGATTTTTTTAGGAGGAACAACCAACATCAATATGTTAAGACTGTCAAGGCTCAGGGGAAGACCCAGATGCAGACAGTTTCGAAGTATCAAAAGTGTATTCCTCAAACAGGGGGGCAGGCAAACGACAGGTAAAGGACAGGCAGAGGTCAGTAGTCCAGAGCAGAGTCCGAAAGCTACAGGACATCAGGCAGGGTCAGGGCAGGCAGAGGTCAGTAGTCCAGAGCAGAGTCTGAAAGCTACAGGACGTCAGGCAGGCTCAGGGTCAGGGCAGGCAGAGGTCAGTAATCCAGGGTGGTATGGCAAGGTACAGAACGACGGTTAGGCTCAGGGTCAGGGCAGGCAGAATGGTCAAAACCGGGAAAGCTAGAAAACGGGAACTAGAGACAGACAGGAGCACGGGAAGAAACACTGGTAGGCTTGATGAAACAAAACAAACTGGCATCAGACAAACAGAGAACACAGGTATAAATCAATAAAAAAAGTGGTCAGATGAAGCAGATGCTAAGCTACAGGACTGTTTTGCTAGCACTGACTGGAATATGTTCCGGGATTCCTCCGATGGCATTGAGGAGTACACCACATCAGTCATTGGCTTCATCAATAAGTGCATCGATGACATTGTCCCCACAGTGACCTTTACGCAGTGGCGTGCCGTGGGCCTGGGGCCTGGGCCTTCAGTGAGGTCATACAGTCCCACCCGAATTAATCCACCTCTTATTACCATCATTATGATGCCATGGCTCTAGACACTACATTTAGACAGAAACACAGTATAACCAGGCGTCACCTTAAAATTGACATTTTAATTCAGAGAATTGCAGGGGAAGAGTACAATACCTTTTCATTGTGCAGCTCCCGTTGCCCTGCACGCTTGTTCGTTGAGCTGTAGATCCACTCGGGTGTCCCCAAAAGTTTTCAAAAGCACCATTGCTTGTAAGTGCCCAGTCGTACTTTGGTATCTCGTTGCTGCCTTGGTTAGACAACTCAAGTTTGCAAAGCCAAATCGATCACTTGCAAATAATAGGGATTCCCAGCAGTACAGTTTGCAGTGCTTCTCGGAGCCTGTGAGCCATTGATAGCGCTCGTAGTTGGAACTTTGAAAGTGGCGAACGGACCCCTTTCCCGCCTGTGACAGGCTTTGTAGCGTCGGCGTCGGGCAACCTCTCCTGACGATGTCTAACTTTTCTTGAAAAGTTTGTCTTGAGACTGCCGTTATAATTATATCCTCGACCAAATCGATATCTTCTCCTCCTTCCGCCATTGTGGGTTGAAAAAACAGAGTCGTACGCAAATGTATTTATTTATCAAATTCAGTTTCCTAGTTCTGAGGTTCTGCATAGACCTGCCCATATAGGACCTGCCTCTCAATATTGGTAATCCAATCAAAAGACGAGCACGCACTACGCCTGCTAGCTGGCTCCTGTGTAACACTGGAGCCAGCCAGCAGGCGTACAATAGCCAACTCTAAAGCTGATTGGTTGACACTAAATTTTCATTTCCATTCACTTTAAGCTACAAGCGCCCGCACTGTTGATTCTGAAGGCCTGAGGGCAGATTTTAGACCCCTGGCAACACATGATGGCTGAATATGATTGGATAAAAGATCTAACATAAAGACCAGCCCTCCAAATCTCAACCTGGGGCTGGAAGCAGTGCAACCAAGAGGAAAGCTATGAAATGAAGTCTATAACTCTTTTAATACATATTTGTGGGAAAATATATATATTTTTAAATTATATTCTGATGATGTTTAGGCCAGCAGAGAAGGCCTTGCTGGCCCTGACGGCCCACCACTGCCTTTACGTACATGCCCCAACCAGAAGCCATGGATTACAGGCAACATCCACACTGAGCTAAAGGCTAGAGCTGCCGCTTTCAAGGAGCGGGACTCTAACCCGGAAGCTTATAAGAAATCTCGAAATGCCCTCCAACGAACCATCAAACAGGCAAAGCTTAAATACAGGACTAAGATCGAATCGTACTACACCGTCTCTGACGCTCATCGGATGTGGCAGGGCTTGCAAACTATTACAGACTACAAGGGGAAGCACAGCCGAGAGCTGCCAAGTGACACAAGCCTGCCAGATGAGCTAAACTACTTCTATGCTCGCTTCGAGGTAAATTCACTTAGGCCGCAGGGCCAGACGGATTACCAGGATGTGTACTGCGAGCATGCGCTGACCAACTGGCAAATGTCTTCACTGACACTTTCAACCTCTCCCTGTCCGAGTCTGTAAGCTGACCAACAAGTTTTAAGCAGACCCCATAGTCCCTGTGTCCAAGAACACTAAGGTAACCTGCCTAAATGACTACAGACCCGTAGCACTCACGTTTGTAGCCATGAAGTGCTTTGAAAGGCTGGTCATGGCTCACAACAACACCATTACTCCAGAAACCCTAGACCCACTCCAATTTGCATGCCCGCCCCAACAGATCCACAGATGATGCAATCTCTATTGCACTCCACACTGCCCTATCCCACCTGGACAAAAGGAACACCTATGTGAGAATGCTATTCATTGACTACAGCTCAGCGTTCAAAACCATAGTGCTCTCAAAGCTCATCAATAAGCTAAGGACCCTAGGACTAAACACCTCCCTTTGCAACTGGATCCCGGACTTCCTGACGGGCTGACCCTCAGGTGGTAAGGGTAGGTAACAACACATCTGCCACGCTGATCCTCAACACAGGGGCCCCTCAGGGGTGCATGCTCAGCCCCCTCCTATACTCCCTGTTCACTCATGACTGCACGGCCAGGCACAACTCCAACACCATCATTAAGTTTGCCGATGACACAACGGTGGTAGACCTGATCACCGACAACGACAAGACAGCTTATAGGGAGGAGGTCAGAGACCTGGCTGTGTGGTGCCAGGACAACAACCTCTCCTTAACATGATCAAGATAAAGGAGATGATTGTGGACCTCAGGAAAAAAAGGATAGAGCACGCCATTCTCATCGACGGAGCTGCAGTGGAGCAGGTTGAGAGCTTCAAGTTCCTTGGTGTCCACATCACCAACAAACTAACATGGTCCAAGCACACCAAGACCGTTGTGAAGAGGGCACGACAAAACCTATTCCCCCTCAGGAGACTGAAAAGATTTGGCATGGGTTCTCAGATCCTCTAAAGGATCTACAGCTGCACCATTGAGAGCATCCTGACTGGTTGCATCACTGCCTGGTATGGCAACTGCTCGGCCTCCGACTGCAAGGCACTACAGAAGGTAGTGAGAACGGCCCAATACATCACTGGGGCCAAGCTCCCTGCCATCCAGGAACTCTATACCAGGCAGTGTCAGAGGAAAAAGTGTCAAAGACTCCAGCCACCCTAGTCATAGACTGTTCTCTATGCTACCGCATGGCAAGTGGTACCGGAGCACCAGGTCTAGGTCCAAGAGGCTTCTAAACAGCTTCTACCCCCAAGCCATAAGACTGCTGAACACCCTCTTTCTCTTTTACTCTGCTGCTACTCTATGTTGTTATCATCTATGCATAGTCACTTTAATAACTCTACCTACATGTACATATTACCTCAACTAACCGGTGCCCACGCACATTGATCCTGTATCGGTACCCCCCCTGTATATAGTCTCGCTATTGTTATTTTACTGCTGTTCTTTAATTACTTGTTACTTTTATTTCTTATTCATATTTTTTTAAACTGCATTGTTGGTTAGGGGCTCGTAAGTAAGCATTTCACTGTAAGGTCTACACACCTGTTGTATTCAGAGCATGTGACTAATACAATTTGATTTGATAAGTACACTGGGGATAATGGGGAAGGTGGGCGACACCTCAAGCACAAAGACAGGTGAAACAGATCATGTAATGACAAAGACGAAGGGACTGGACGTTTTTTATAATGAGGGATACCTTGAGAAAATCGTACCTCTCTGAAAGTAAAATATGTTTTTCCTCCCTGAACGCTTGAAAAAAAAACTTGACCTTCTCCTATACCCAAAATAATAATTAAAACAAAGTGGATAGCAGAGAACATGCCTAACATTTTACTCTCACTCTGAGGACAGACCAGATTCTTAGATATGCAGTTTTACAAACTGTTCTTCACTATGTAAGCATTACATGGCAAAAGGTTGTGGATTCGCAGACCACCGCAGACAAGGGTAGGTGTGGAAAGATCTCCGTAATAATAAAAGCACTGCATGAATCTATCATTTTATTTGTGGTCTGAAAAAAAATATATAGATTTTATAAACTCATTTAATTTATGTAATGTGTGTAATTTTACATTACTGGAGACGAGCAGAATATTTTGTAATACCACAGTGGGGGATGACAATGAATGAGTGCGTGCTGGAGCGAAGTGTTGCAGCTCCGGAGATGTTTTGATCTATATTCTTTTGTTAAAAAAAGAGGATTGTCTAAGTTTGGAACAGGCCAAAAGTTGTCTATCAACTGTAAAAATTGAGCGCAACAGACCAGAACTGAAGTATCTGATCATCAATGAATTCGAGAAAAAAACATTTGTTTTTTTAACACAGCAGCCTCATATCATCAGTTAGGCCTAAATGCATGTAACTTTTTTTTCATTTGGGAAACTATAATCTTCAAATTTATTCTATTCCATGATATTGTTGGTTTCAAAGTATATTTGTGTTGACTGTGATTAAGGCATAGGAATTTAAGGAACGTAATCAAAATTAGCAAACTAGGCATGCATACTGTAGCTCACGTGGCCGGTTCCGACAGAGCCTGGGCGCGAACCCAGAGTCTCTGGTGGCACAGCTATTAACCACTGCGCCAACCGGGAGGCCCTTATTTTTGTTCTTTCTTAAGCTACCTGGCTTGCTCCTGACTGATTAAGAGTTAGTACAGTATGTTGTTTAATAGCCTGTTGAAATGTTGAACGTAGGCCTCCCGAGTGGCGCAGCGATCTAAGGCTAGAGGCATCACTACAGACCTGGGTTTGATCCCGGGCTGTATCACAACCGGCCGTGGTTGGAAGTCCCATAGGGCGGCGCACAGTTGGCTCGGCATCGTCCGGGTTAGGGGAGGGTTTGGCCGGGGGGCTTTTCTTGGCTCATCGCACTCTAGTGACTCCTTGTGGTGGGCCGTGCGCCTGCAGGCTGACCTCCGTCGTCAAGTTGAATGGCGTTTCCTCCGACACAGTGGTGCGGCTGGCTTCCGGGTTAAGTGGGCGGGTGGTAAGAAGCGCGGTTTGGTGGGTCATGTTTCGGAGGACGTATGACTCGACCTTCGCCTCCCGTGCCTGTTGGGGAGTTGCAGCGATGAGACAAGATCGAAATTGGGGAGAAAAGGGGGGTAACATTTTACAAACAAATGTTGAACATCAATTGATAGTGACAGAATCACACATTAGTTCCCAAGCAAAGTTGTTTGTCTCCTTGGCTATGGAAGGTTGTAGCGCTGCTACCTCTGAATGTCATAAAGACAAACCAAAGATATCCCATATGCATCAGAGTCACGTTTTCCCCGGCATTTTACAGCTTGTTCCTACCATTGCGGAATAAAGCATCATTTTAGATTACTTTATATAATCAGGTCCATAAAAAAAATCTCAATCTTAAGCTAACAAGGGGTAGGCCAATGCTTTTAGCCATTTTCTATAACAAAAGCCACAAATCCCTCACATACCCTCTCAATTCAAGCTCTAGTTTTAACCTAGCACAACAAGCCCTTTACAGACACTGAGATATTTAAGGAGTGCATGGTGACTGAAGGAATTGGCTGACAAAATCTATGGATAGTAGAATATAATTGAGTCTGTCAAACAGGTAGGCCTATCTCTTATTTCTTGAATAGGTATCAATAGGCTCCAACACAAAGCCCTCTTGATGTTAGTAGCCTGAAGTCAAATTAAAATGAAGACTTGTTTAAATGAATTATAGGCCTCGAAATGGCCTACTTTCAGAACCCATGCGCTGTTCATCTCTGCGGCTGCCTCTTCATAATAATGTAAGTAATGTACACTTAATATAAACACAACATGCAACAATTTAAAATAATTTACTGAGTTACAGTTCATATTACGGAATCATTCAATTGAAATGAATATATGATGATATATTCATATATGATGATTTCACATGATTGGGAATACAGATACAGTGGTAAGAAAAAGTAACTGAACACTTTGGAATTACCCAGATTTCTGCATAAATTAGTCATCAAATTTGATCTGATCTTTATCTAAGTCACAACAATAGACAAACAGAGTGCTAAAACTAACAAAACACAAATTATTGTATTTTTTAAATATTTGTTTTATTTGAACCTTTATTTAACTAGGAAAGTCAACAAATTCTTATTTACAATGACAGCCTACCCCGGCCAAACCCGGACGACGCTGGGAGTCAGGAGTCAGCTAACCTGGAGTCCAATCAATGAGACGAGTTCGGAGATGTTGGTTAGAGCTGCCTTGCCCTATATATTTTGGGTTTGCTATTCACAAGTAGCATTGCCTGATGTGAACCATGCCTCGAACAAAAGAGATCTCAGAAGACCTAAGATGAAGAATTGTTGACTTGCATTAAGCTGGAAAGGGTTACAAAAGTATCTCTAAAAGCCTTGATGTTCATCAGTCCATGGAAGACAAATTGTCTATAAATGGAGAAAGTTCAGCACTGTTGCTACTCTCCCTAGGAGTGGCCGTCCTGCAAAGATGACTGCAAGAGCACAGTGCAGAATGCTCAGTGAGGTTAAGAAGAATCCTAGAGTGTCAGCTAACGACATACAGAAATCTCTGGAACATGCTATCTCTGTTGACGACTCTACGATACGTAAAGCAGTAAACAAGAATGGTGTTCATGGGAGGACACCACAGAAGAAGCCACTGCTGTCCAAAAAAAACATTGCTGCACGTCTAAAGTTTGCAAAAGTGCACCTGGATGTTCCACTGGCAAAATATTCCGTGAACAGATAAACTACAGTTGAGTTGTTTGGAAGGAACACACAACACTATGTGTGGAGAAAAAAAAGTACAGCACACGCTCCTGCAGTCAGATTTCCAATTGCACGCACCCTAAAAACTTGAGACATCTGTGGCATTGTGTTATGTGACAAAACTGCACATTTTTGAGTGACCTTTTATCGTCCCCAGCACAAGGCACACCTGTGTAATGATTATAGTTGAATCAGCTTCTTGATGTGCCACATCTGTCAGGTGGATGGATTATCTTGGCAAAGGAGAAATGCTCACTAACAGGGATGTAAACAAACATTTTAGAGAAATAAGATTTTTGCAACATTTCTGGGATCTTTTATTTCAGCTCATGAAACATGGGACCAACACTTTAGACGTTGCTTTTATATTTTTGTTCAGTGTAATATAATTTACTTTAGGGAAAGCTTATCTACCCTAGTCTTATTGACAAGTTTCCTACGCAGTGGCAATTTTAGTATGTAAATCTTGGTGGGGCAAACTCCCCCAAACATTTTTTATATGCATTCCAGCAAAGCCACTACACAACACTAAACAATACATTAATTGCACTATAACGGTGACAAACGGTGCCCACAAACTGTTAGGACCTACATAAAGCTGTCCTAAGCAACAACAAAAAAAAGAGACCATATTTGTATGCAGCTTTATTAACTCAATGATTTGTATTATTTTTTACATTGTTTGCAAACTGATGTGAGACACGTATTAATGCGAAAATAACATGCGAAACAGGCAACCCCACAAACAATAACATTATGCGATTGTTATTAGGCCTACACTTGTAGTCTAAATTGTTGTCCACGCACGCATCGGTCTGGGCCACTCATCCTCCCTTGTCTGGAGCTTCTCTGTAAACTGGTAATCTCTGTATTCCTGTCGCAAGACCAACTGGTTGATGCTTATTTATAAAACCCTCTTAGGCCTCACTTCCACTATATGAGATACCTACAGCAGCCCTCATCCTCCACATACAACACCCGTTCTGCCAGTCACATTCTGTCAAAGGTCTCCAAAGCACACACATCCCCGGGTTGCTTCTCTTTTCAGTTCGCTGCAGCTAGCGACTGGAACGAGCTGCAAGGAAACACTCAAACTGGACAGTTCTATCTTGATCTCTTCATTCAAATACTCAATTATGGACACTCTTACTGACAGTTGTGGCTGCTTCACGTGATATATTGTTGTCTCTACCTTCTTGCCCTTTGTGCTGTTGTCTGGGCCCAATAATGTTTGTACCATGTTTTGTGCTGCTACCATGTTGTGTTTCTACCATGTTGTCATGTTGTGTTGCTACCGTTGCTGTGTTGTCATGCGTTGCTGCCATGGTATGTTGTCGTCTTAGGTCTATCGTTATGTAGTGTTGTGGTGTCTGTCTTGTCCTATACTTTTATTTTGAATCCCAGCCCCCATCCCACAATGAGCAGGCCGTGATTGTAAATAAGAATGCGTTCTTAAAACGTTTGCCTAGTTAAATAAAGGTTAAAAGAAATAAATTCAATTATCAGCCTTGACCAAATGTAATTGTTACCTTCAAACCATAACAATTTTGAGCATATGCCACCCGGTTTCCTGTCAATTGGCACATTTTTCATGCAGCAACGTTAAATAATGGTGGTTATAACCTATCGTTTTTTGGGGCATGTTGTAATAATTGTGATAGGCTTACGTTTTGCCCGTACCGTACCGCATGACTTTTACTCCTGATATACAGCCAGGGATGTAATAGTGGTTATGCTTGTGTAATTGTGTGTGTGTACGTTGAGCGAACGCAATATCTCCTCTATACTCTTTCATCCCTTACATATTTAACCGTGAATGATTTGGCCCGCCTGCTATCCGTAGCTGGACTCTTTTCATTTCTTCCTTCCCTCAGCTAGCTAGCTCGCTAATCAAACCCACAGCTGCAGAACGGAGGAAGACGGGAGGCTCGCTCACCAAATCTGACTGGCTAGCCACAGTGCCGACAAGAATCAAAGGGACACCCGTAATGTTAGTACCGGAATCACCAATGGTTTTTATGACAACAGATGGTCAGACTCTGCTCTGGTAACCTTCGGCACATCGCGGAAGCATAATTCAACGGGAACGGCTTTGACACGTCGCTGACAACATGGCTGAGTTTCCCATCGATCAAAACAAACTGCCTGGAGTAAAAGAAGGTAACGTTTGCTGGCGAGCGTGATCTATTCAACGTTCATCTGTAGAACTAGCCTCGTGTTTAGACCTACTTGTGACCAGGTGGTTGTTTTCCACATTTCAGGTGTCAAGTGCGTGCATCTGTTTGTTTTGTTAGCCAGGTAATAACGTTGCATTACCTCGTTTACAGTACTAGTACTGTACTGATGTTATGAGGGCATCAGTAATGTTACTGTTCGAATCCATGCGTGCCAGTGTAACTAGCTAACGTTCGTTATGTTTTATTTGCTATCTAGCCTGGTGCAGATTTTTTTTTTTTTTTTTTTACTGTATCCGGGATTATTTATAAAGCTACTGTAGATATCCCCCGTTGTTAGCGTGAGCTTTTAGCTGCCTGCCTGGCAGCCAGCCTAGCTAGCAGATTATGACGCGGGCTAATGTGACGCTCCATTAGGGCAGGATAGGTACTGTTTGGCGTAGCCCTGAGTATTTTCGACCAACCATATTAACTTGGCGATAGTGTCTTCATTCTCGATTTGGCCAAACACGTATCTTCTGAAATGCGTATGTCCAGTTGCAGGTGGTTCGTTTTTTGAATTTAGAAAATGTTCTGTTAATAAAATAGATTTTTTTTAAAAAATCGAGATTTGAATCTCTCCATTAAGTAGCTAATACAACAATGTGTCTGTCCTCTTGTCTATTTCAAATATTCTCTCATTGATCAAGAGTAGACAGATGAGTGTCACCATGACATGCAGCGTTTGGGGTGGACTCAGCTTTGTCTTTTTGTTTGTTCTTCTATGGTGGTGGTCCGCAAACAGACGTTTAAGGTACATGCCGCCACCTACTGTGCTGCAGTGTGTGGTCAATCATGGTTACATTAGCTCTACATTGATATACACTCAGTGGCCAGTTTACACAAATTGTTTGCTCCTACAGATCGTGAGTGGCTGTGGCTTGCTATATAAAGCAGGCATCGAGGCCTTCAGTTACTGTTCGATTGAACGTTCGCGTGTGCAAAACGAGTGACTTAAGGAACTTTGAGTGTGGTATGATTGTCGGTGCCCGGTGCACTAGTTTCAGTATCACAGAAATGGCTGGCCTCCTGGTCTTTTCATGCACAGGTGTCTACGGTTTACCGGGAATGGTGTAACAAACAAAAAACATCCAGTCCTGTGGGCGAAAACAGCTTGTTGATGAGAGAGGTCGATGGAGAGTGGCAAGAATCATGCAAGCTAACAGGTGGGCCACACAGGCAAATAACTCGTAGTACAACAGTGGTGTGCAGAACAGCATCTTGGAACGCATAACTTGTTTGTCCTTGTCACCGATGGGCTGTTGCAGCAGACAACCACACAAGGTTCCACTCCTATCAGTTAAAAACAAGAAGAGGCTCCAGTGGGCACGCTATCACCAACACTGAACAATTGAGGAGTGGGAAAAACATCGCCTGGTCTGACGAATTCCGGGTTCCTGTTGCGTCATGCTAATGGAAAAGTCAGGAAGTGGAGTAAGCGGCTTGAGTCCATGGCCCCATCCTGCATGGTGTCAACGTGTGGGGAATGTTTTCCTGGCACAAGTGAGGTCCCTTGATACCTATTGAGCAATGTTTGAACATTACAGCATATCTGTAGCTGTTCTGGGCGCAAAGGGGGGTCCGACCCCGGTACCAGATGGGTGTACCTAATAAACTGTGTGAATGTGAGCTCAAAGTATTTGGACAGTGACACATTGTTGTTGTTCTGACTGTACTCCAGCACTTTGGATTTTAAATGATACAAGGACTGTGAAGTTAAAGTGCAGACTCCGCTTTAATTTGAGGGTATTTTCATCCATATCGGGTGAACCGATTTTTTTAGGGGACCAAAAGTATTGGGACAAATTCACATGTGTATTAAAGTATAAACAAGTTAAGTATTTGTTCACATATTCCTATCACTGCAATGACTACATTAAGCTTGTGACTGTACAAACTTGGTGGATGCATTTGCTGTTTGTTTTGGTTGTGTATTTTGTGCCCAGTAGAAATTAATGGTAAATAATGTATTATCATTTTGGAGTCTAATAATAGAATGTTTCTAAAAACGTCTACATTAATGTGGATGCTACCACGATAATTCTGAGTTAATTAATCATGAATAATGAGTGCGAAAGTTACAGACCCACAAATATCATATCACCAAGACATGCTAACCTCTCACCATTACAAAAGTTTATTCGAGTTCAGTCGCAAAAACCACCAAGCGCTATAATGAAACTGGCTCTCATGAGGACTGCCACAGGAAAGGAAGACTCAAAGTTACCTCTGAAGCAAAGGATTAGTTCATTAGAGTTACCAGCATCAGAAATTGTAGGCCAAATAAATGCTTCAAAGAGGTCAAGTAACAGACACATATCAACATCAACTGTTCAGAGGAGACTGAGTGAATCAGGCTTTCATGATAGAAATGCTGCAAAGAAACCACTACTAAAGAACACCAATAAGAAGAGACTTACTTGGGCCAAGAATTCTACAGCGATACTCCATCCCATCTGGGTTGCGCTTAGTGGGACTATAATTTGCTTTTCAACAGGACAATGACCCAACACACCTTCAGGCTGTGTAAGGGCTATTTGACCAAGGAGAGTGGAGTGCTGCATCAGATGACCTGGCCTCCACAATCACCTGACCTCACCCCAATTGAGATGATTTGGGATGAGTTGGACCGCAGAGTGAAGGAAAAGCAGCGAACAAGTGTTCAGCATGTGTGGGAACTCCAAGACTGTTGGAAGAGCATTCCAGGTGAAGCTGGTTGAGAGAATGCCAAGAGTGCGTAAAGGGTGGCTACTTTGGAAAAATGTAAAATATATTTTTATTTGTTTAACGCTTTTTGGTTACTACATGATTCTATAGGTGTTATTTCATAGTGTTGATGTCTTCACTATTATTCTACAATGTAGAAACATTTAAAAAATAAAGAAAAACCCTTGAATGAGTAGGTGTGTCCAAACTTTTGACTGGTACTGTGTACCTAAATCCCACCTGTCTCTGTCATTAAGAATATTTGAAATAGAGAAGATGGACAAGTCTAAATGGAATCCTTGGGACCTCCCAACTCTGCCATCACCCCTGTTGAAGTTGACATTTAAAACGGTTAAGGATTATGGTTGAGGGTTAGGGCAGTGCTATTCAAACTTTTTCAGCGAGGGCCCCATTTTGTTTTCTACCAGAATTTCTGTTGACCCCATGTTCAAATAAATAAAAAATGTTTAAAAAAATTATGAAAAGAAGCCAATAAATACTTTTTCAAAATAGTTTAAAAAAAAGTCTCATGTTGTATGTTGTCTCATACAATCTGTTCTCTTAATTTTTTTGTTCCCCCGCAACCTTTCGAGATCATGACCCCGACTTTGAATACCACTGGGTTAGGTTTTAGGGTAGGGACGGCCGAAGGATCCCGGGTTAACACTAGCCTAGACAAGATGGCAGCATACATATTGTTGAATTACTTCATGGAGAAAACATCTCATTTATTTTAATAGCGGTATGTTGACAGAAATATTCCATGTCAGTGTGCAAAACAATCCCAATGTTTCCTCAAAATGGACTAAATGTTATTCAGAAATGGAGTGGTGGAGAAATCAGAAAGCATACCGCTTCCCTAAAACAATAGTACGTTACAGCTGCTGTGTGGCCACTGGACAGATCCCGGGTTGGATATCTCATGCACGTTTCCTGTTCCTCTGTATGTTTTCAATCTGATCGGAATGGAGAAGTGTAACGAACTCTTCCTGCGTGTGCGAAACAGCTGCTCCAATCCAACTCCGTGGAATATTTGAGATGCTGGTCTAGAAAAGTGCATGATGGGAGAACGTGCCTTTCCACTGCTCTGCGGCTGTCTCCATAGCACCATCCACGGGATTCATTATGGTCATCGGAGATGGTTCCATCCCTCCCCAAACCCCCATTGGTTAATCTCTCGGTTTATAGATGACAAGGATTCATATTCACGGGGGGGGAAAAAAAAAACTTATTTACATCCTCAGTTAGCCCACACAGTTTCTTTCAAAACTAGACCTAAGTGCTGCTAGACGTGCAACTTCTGCACATTTCGGTGTAGAAAACATCTGAACTTATGATCTGGTGATACAATTAGGCTAGACGTCAGCCACCCACTGCCAGTAGCAGATGGGAACATGGTTAATTACACATTTATAATCACAGCTTACTTGTATCCTCTAACATAGTCACAGTGCAGGGAGAAAAGATGTCCACCACAGATAAACAGAAGGGGCTTAAGTACAGTTTTACCCGGCTTATGAAACACATGCGAATGTTCCTCAGCAAACATTTGCCGTGCTTCACCCTGAGAATGTTCGAGATCAAAACAGACCCTACGGTAGCAAGGCTCTGCACAGGTCTATTGGACGCATGGAGTTAAAATGCAAAAAGATATTAGCATGTCTGTTTTGAATCATCATTTGCTTGCTGAAGGTCGAGTGATTTGAGATGGCTGGTGCATACAGTTGTATGAAAGGGATTTAAAACATTCCATGTAGTTGATTGGCTGATCAGTAGGCCTAATGCCAATTATGGTTTGTTTGTTTGCTAGGACAGACTTTTCGGGATTAGGGTTAGCCTACGTAATCTGTCTGATTTCCCCCCCCTTAATGGTTTTAAAATAATGACGGTAATCATATGAATATCCATATCAGCATTACTGATAACACTAGCGACCGTCAGTTAAATTCTTGTTCAAGTCCTGCACAAGGGAAAACAGGCTACAGTGCATGTCTCCCAAAGACATCCACCCACCTGTCGGACATTTAGGATGTGTCTCAAATGGGACCCTATTCCCTACATCGGGGTTCCCCAACTGGCCCGTGTGCATCATTTTATTGAGGGTTGAAGGAATTGTTCGTAGAGCTCCGAGACAGGATTTTGTCGAGGCACTGATCTGGGGAAGGGTACTTAAAAAATGTCTGCAGCATTGGAGGTCCCTGAGAACACAGTGGCCTCTTCATTCTTAAATGGAATAAGTTTGGAAACACCATGACTCTTCTTAGAGCCAAACTGAGCAATTGGTGGAGAAGGGCCTTGGTCAAAGCTCCAGTTCCTCTGTGGAGATGGGAGAACCTTCCAGAAGGACAACCATCTCTGCAGCACTCCACAAATTAGGCCTTCTATGGTAGTGGCTAGACGGAAGCCACTCCTCAGTAAAAGGCACATGACAGCCCGCTTGGAGTTTGCCAAAAGGCACCTAAAGGACTCTCAGACCTCGAGAAACAAGATTCTCTGGTCTAATGAAACCAAGCTTGAACTCGTTGGCCTGAATGCCAAGCGTCACATCTGGAGGAAACCTGGCACCATCCCTACAGTGAAGCGTGGTGGCAGCATCATGCTGAGGGGATGTTTTTCAGTGTCAGCGACTGGGATACTCGTCAGGATCGAGGGAAAGCTGAACGGAGCAAAGTACAGAGATCCATGATGAGTGCTCAGGTATGTTCCAGTCCCCTGACCATCCGCTCAAGACAAAAATCATCCTGCAGCTGAATCTAGTTGTCTTCCTACATAGTGTACTACTTTTGACCAGAGCCCCATGGGCCCCGTTTTAAAAATAATAATATATAAGTAGTGCACTAATATAGGGAGTACGGTGCAAATCAGGACGCAGCCCTAGATTTCCTCCATTAGTTCCACTCTCTCTCTCTCTTTTCTACCCCTGTGATTCTTCTTGTTCTCCATCTGATTTGCCTTAAACGGTAGCACTTTGCTGTTTCACAACTGCTTTGCCTCAGTCTAACGGTCTGAATGGTTTTTGTTAGCCTTCTGCTGACTATTTGTTTGGAAGCTGCTGCTTCCCTCCTCTTCCCCATAAGCTCATTTTAAACTGTTTGCATGTCCTCAGCAAAAACGGCTGAATGTGTGCAGGATACTGCCAATAACAAGAGCATTGCTATTCTGATTGAGTGACATGTAGGAAGGTTCAGCATAAGACACTTTTGACTTTGCCATGCTGCTGTGCATTGGATGTGACTTTCATGTTCTTAGAAGATTTGATAAGTTGTTACTGGTTTTCCTGTGCGTTTTTCTGTATTTTGATGTATTGTAAAAAAAATAAAAAATACTTTGATTTACCACAGCAAGCTTAGGCTATACGGCTCAGAAAAGGGATGCGCGGAGCCTAATTCAAAATGAGCTACGCTGTTGACTCAAACCAAAATCTCGGTGCCGCCGCTTGCTCAACCACAGTTCTATTTCATTCTGTTCTCTTTATTTACAGACCACTTGTCTTTCAGGGGCCCTGCTTGAGACAGTCTAGTTTAGCTTTTATTTTGTCTTTTTTTTTATTTTTTAGCTCTTATCTGGCAGATAAGGCTTGTAGTGCAGCAATCATCCTTTTTGGCCACAAAGCAGACAAGGACTTCCTCTCTGTCAGCATTGTGTGATCATTCCAATGGCCTTGCCACTGCTCCATTTCACGCTGTAGTTTAGTCACAATAGCCTCCATCTGATTAGCTTAAGGTTAAACTGGGGGAGCTTGTTTAGTCTTGCGTGCTCTGTTCAAGTTTCCTGCCCTTGATTGGGGCGACTGTTCAGTGTTTTCTGTAGTAGAACATCATGTGTAGGCGGGCACAATGTCTCAAATGTTCTGTGTCATAGAACACCACCAAAAACTGTTTTTCAAAAGGCCCTTTGGTGCGTTTTTCTGTAAGTCCTTCAGCTGTATCGCAAAACAAGAGACTTTTGTTGCAGCAGGAATGTGTTGTCAATTTTCACTACAAAAGTTAATTTTTAAAGTTTACCGATTTTAAAAAATAAAATAAAAATGTGTATTTTTATTTTTTATAAACCTTCAGAAGAGCTCCCTAACCTTGTGTTCCTGTCTCTCTGTTTACAGTGTGTCGAGACTTTGCTGTGCTGGAGGACCACTGCCTGGCCCATAATCTCCAGGAGCAGGAAAGTAAGTATACTACCACTACACTTCAGGTTGACCTGGACATCCGCTTCTCCCGCCCATCCCTTATGGTTTCAGCTTGTCCTGGCTGTTCCCAAAGCAGAGCTCTCAGTGCAACAGAGAACAGACCCCTATTTTCGAATGTGTCAAGTAAAGGCGGAGTGCTTTGGGCTGGGATCGGGGCTGGGCATTATTTGACTTTTAAGTCTGGATGCAGACAGTCGGCTTCATGCACATTTTGAAGTCTCATTTACGTCAAAGCCATTTACAATATATTGTCCATAATAGCCGCAACTATTTCATGCAAACTGCTCTTCCGGTCTAGAAAAAGCACTTTGAGCTTCCTTTGCAGCATATTTATTATAAAGTATTCCAAGCTCCCATTTGTCTTCTTTACGAGAATACAGACTATCGAACATTTTTTCCAAATATTTAGAATTTAGAGAGGTCTAATGAATCCACAAGTTTTCCCTCAGAAAATCTGTCACGTCTGACAGCATAAAGAGCAGCGTCAGTGGAAGCAAAGCAGTAAAAGCAGCCATAAAACACAAGCCTAGCCACAGCTTGCTTCACCCAGCAGGCTTGGCACTGCAGGACTCCTGCTAGGCTGCAACCACAACAATAGCACTTTGGGGCTTTGGTGTGCGTTAGTGGGCTTGATGTTTGCACACTGTGTCTGGATCACATTAATGCCCATCTACTGTAGGACAACAACACAGTCTAGTCTGGGTGGACGTTAGGCCAGCACAATCAGATTAGCAGGGATTGTGATGTCATCGGGGGGGAACGCCTCATCCGCTTCAATCGCTCCGATGCGGGCAGTGCAGGAGCATCATGGCAAAGCTGAAAGACTGGCCAATAGTTTCTACCCTCAGACTATTGGGCTACCTTCTCCCCCCTGCTACTGCCCCTATGGACATTCACCCAACACGGACATCCCCCCAAAAACACACACGCACCGTCAACTCGCCCCCACACAAATGACAATCACTATTGTAGTTGTTAATATGTATATTTCTTTACATCACTCAATGATCATGCTGATGTTCCCCCTATGGTCATTCCAGCCCTGCAACATCCTTGACTCTACCACAAGGAAATGTTTTATTTATTTGTTTTTATTCATCACGGCCACAGTTGTTGTTGTTATGTACAGTCCATTTGGAAAGTATTCAGACCCCTTGACTTTTTCCCACATTTTGTTACGTTACAGCCTTATTCTAAAATGGTTTATTTTCCTCATACATCTACACACACTACCCTATAATGACAAAGCAAAAACAGGTTTTTAGAAATTTCTGCAAATGTATACAAATATAAAACAGAAATATTATGTTTACATAAGTATTCAGACCCCTTACTCAGTACTTTGTTGAAGCACCTTCGGCAGCGATTACAGCCTCGAGTCTTCTTGGTTATGACGCTACAAGCTTGGAACACCTGTATTTGGGGAGTTTCTCCCATTCCTCTCTTCAGATCCTCTCAAGCTCTGTCAGGTTGGATGGGGAGCGTCACTGCACAACTATTTTCAGGTTTCTCCAGAGATATTAGATTGGGTTCAAGTCTGGGCTCTGGCTGGGCCACTCGAGGACATTCGGTGACTAGTCCCAAAGCCACTCCTGACTGTGTGCTCAGGGTCGTTGTCCTGTTGGAAGGTGAACCTTCGCCCCAGTCTGAGGTCCTGCATGCTCTGGAACAGGTTTTCATCAAGGATCTCTCTGTACTTTGCTCTGTTCATCTTTGCCTCAATCCTGACTAGTCTCCCAGTCCCTGCATCTGAAAAACATCCCCACAGCATGATGTTGCCACCACCATGCTTCACCGTAGGGATGGTTTGCCAGGTTTCTTCCAGACTTGGCAATCAGGCCAAATAGTTCAATCTTGGTTTCATCAGACCAGAGAATCTTGTTTCTCATGGTCTGAGAGTCTTTAGGATCCTTTTGGCAAACTCCAAACAGGCTGTCATGTGCCCTTTACTGAGGAGTGGTTTCCGTCTGGCCACAACCATAAAAGTCTGTAAGGTGGAGTGCTGCAGAGTGCTGCAGAGATCCTTCTGCAAGGTTCTCCCATCTCCACAGAGGAACTCTGTAGCCATGTCAGAGTGACCATCGGGTTCTTGGTCACATCCCTGACCAAGGCCCTTCTCCCCCAATTGCTCAGTTTGGCAGAGCGGCCAGCTCTAGGAAGAGTCTTGGTGGTTCCAACCAAACTTCTTCCATTTAAGAATGATGGAGGCCACTGTGTTCTTGGGGACCTTCAATGCTGCAGACATTTTTTGGTACCCTTCCCCAGATCTGTTCCGACAGACCTCATTGCTTGGTTTCTGCTCTGACATGCACTGTCAACTGTGGGACATTGTATAGACAGGTGTGCTTTTCCAAATCATGTCCAATCAAATTAAATTACCACAGGTGGACTCCAATCAAGCTGTAGAAAGATCAAGGATGATCAATGGAAACAGGATGCACCTGAACTCAATTTCGAAGCTCATAGCAAAGGGTCTGAATACTTATGTAAATAAAATGATTTAATTTGTAAAAAATTGCAAACATTTCTAAAAACCTGTTTTCACTTTGTCATTATGGGGTATTGTGTGTAGATTGGGGGGGGGGGGGGGGGGGGGGACAATTTTAATCCAATTTAGAGTAAGGCTGTAATGTAACAAAATGTAGAAAAAGTCAAGGGGTCGGAATACTTTCTGAATGCACTGTATATAGTGCTATTTTATATTGTTTTTATTACCATTTTCATTATTATATTTCACTTGCACTGCATGTTGTTGAAGCCTAAGATTTTCACTGTTCACTGCAATCACACCTACAGCCCTGTACATGTGACTATTAAACTGAATCTCATAGACTCTTCAACTTGTCCTGAGAAACCAAATTCTTGCCTGCGTGTTTGATTTTTAGATGAATGTGTCATCTTTGAGATTTCAGTTTCTTTGTGTCTGCCCTTGTGTCTGTACTTGTCTGTGTGTGTCTAATCATAATTAGGCTGTGAATGTGTGTCGTTCATCTTTCAGTGTCACCCTTTTTTTCACACAGAAACCTAGGCTTTGAGTGAAACTATCTGACTGTAAGCACTGTCATTGGCTGCCTCCCAGTATTCATTAGGCCCTGAGGTGAAAAAGTCACCCTTCCCAGAATAGATTAAAGTCCAGGCCAGACATAACTACTACTTCCTACTTACTTCCACAAATAAACATTATCCCCCAGATGGCTGGGGATTACAGCCCTCGTGTCCCTCAGTAGAGCTGGGAAATATGGACAAAAATCCATATTGTGATAAATTGCCTGCAATTGATTCGATAACGGTAAGTTTCTAACAATGTGCACCTCAGTTTAAAACATAACATCCTTTAAACTCATGGCCGGCCCGCTCATTTAGGCAGGATTAGGGGGCCGCAGATATCGTATATGGTAGAAAGAGTATGTGGCCTTTTCTGTAGCCTACATTTTTATCTCCAGCCTCTATGACAATGTAATGAGACGGACACTTTTTTTACATCATGCAGGTTTCTCCGCTTAAATAGCCCGACCTAAATAGTGCCCAATCAAAAAAAAAAAATGTGCTGACATGTTAACAAACAACATATCCTAAAAACAGGACAGGGCAAAGTAAAATGTACAATATGGAATGGACAATCGGGCTACTCAAAACTGCTGTCCATGCGTTTCATCCCTTGGGCTAAAATTGTCATTTAGTTTGTATCTGCAAATGTTTTACAAGCTGACCTTAGCGAAAAAGAAAGCGCTTCTGCATTTCCCGCTATGTAATCACATTACAAATAGGCGCAGGATAACTCCTGATAAAGTTGGGTAGCTGACGTTCCGCCAATTTGATTAGTCACAGGAATCAGGACTAATAAAGCCATTTACAACGGCCTGTTTTACAGAGGGCCTAATATGGATGGGCATTCATGAAATTCCATAACAGGCTGACAAGGTAGTCTACACCCCAGGAAGCACGGTCCGTAGGCAATGTTTTTTTGTTGTTGTCCGGAACGGTAGTCGTGTGTGTGTGTGTGTGTGTGTGTTTAAAAAAAAATAAAAATAAATGGTAGGCCTACCAGATGGACATTCCTAAAATGACATTTCAGGCAACACTGTGGGGCAACTCCAGTCCTCTCGGGCCTAATTGGTGTCACATATTTGCCCCAGCTAACACACCTGACACTAATAATGAACTAATCATGATCTTCAGTTTAGAATGCAATTAGTTTCATCAGCTGTGTTGATTAGGGATGGGGGGGCGAAAGTTACACCACTCCGGCTCCCGAGGACCCGAGTTGCATATCCCTGCTGTAGGCTATACCTCAGTAATCACGGACTGATGCTGATGCCTTTTTGATCTATTTGGGTCTTATCTGGACTGGCCTTTTTTTTTGTTTTTTGGTGCAGTCAGGACCAGCCTTGATTTCCAGTCCAGACCAAATCTGGAACAGTCAGACATTATTGTTGGTTCATATTTTGTCTGGTCTGGACCAGCCTTGATTTGGCCCAAACATGGACATCTATAAATGACATATTTTCAACTTTCATTCAGAACAGAAAATTAACTTCATTAAAACGTCCAGAAAATACGTATTTTCACTGTTTCGTTCAGAGCCTAAATTGAACCTAGCTTCAACGTTTGAAAAATACATATTTTAGACGTCTTTTCAACGCCATTTTGCTTACGGGGACTATTCTTGTAGGGGCAGGCAATTTTTGGTCTTGCTTAGAGTGACAGTACGGCCAGGACCGGCCCTGTTTAAACTACTACGACGACAACCGACGACGATGGTTGTAGCCATCAATTGCCCCATTTAACAATCACACATATTAGCAAACTTATTTCATTTCAAAACGGAACATTTCTTGACTATAGACTATTGTAATGAACGATGTCCGCAAAATGCCTGCGATGAGTGATCTGTATGGTTGGTGTCAATCATTTTCGGTTTATCGTCCCAGCGCTATCCCTCAACCACAACTACTCCCACGAAAAGTCCAGGGAGATTTTAAGATCTATGGATCTGGACCTCTTGACTATTTAGTTGGGAGCCCATTGCTTTCCCAGTGCCCAAGGAGGACAGAATGTAGCACTCCAGCAATAATGTCTTTCAATCTGTAAAGTTGCAACAAAAAAAAAATCAATGGCTTTTCAACAAACTTTATCTTGTAAGAGAAATTCTATACTGGATGATAGGACGTCCGTTATCCATCCATACCTCAATGTGAAGAGTTTATGGATTCTGTTTGGGTCTGTCCTTGTATCAGTCCTCCGCCCTCCACTGCTATAGTGCGTCACGACAGGGCGGGTCCCCTCCTTTGCCACAGCAACAGTTCTGGTTTTAGCAGCCACTCCGTCTGCGTGTTCCTTTGTCTTGGAGGTCACTGGGAATTACTCTTACACGGTCTGGCTGTCCCCTACATTGCACAGTGTCATCCTCACTCCAACCAACAGATGGCTACTGCCCCACGACCAGCTCTGCTTAACCAAAACATTTGGCATATTTGCATCTGCAGCGAGAGAGGAACTCGAACAACGGTTATTTTGACTCGGAAGGCCTCAAGGGGGGATTGTTGCACGCAAGGCTTGGTTCACTCAACAGAAGAACTGCTGAGTGCATGGCTGTCATGGTAGGATATAGGGCCTATTGCTTTAAAACCCTGGTAGAACCGTCATGCACCAAAAGGCATGAATGGCCTTGGGTTGAGATAATAAATAGGCTGCATTCTGAAAGCATCCGTCATGCCTCTTAACCCAGGCAGATGGGCCAGCTAGGCCTGACATTTGGTCTCTCCATCACATTAGTCCTATAAACTTAAGCTTTGTTTATGCCTCTGAAGGATTCCCCTTTTCATTGTCCAGCATCACTGTCCCATGCGTTCTTTGTCATTGTCCAATGCTGTCTGGTCCTCTTGGATGCCAGCCACAGAGAACTGGTAGAAGTAGCCCATACAGAAACGTCATTTCCCAGGCTACGCTGTGTATAGACTTAAGCTAGTTGTAGTGTCTTAGACCAGATTGTGGCCCACTGATTAGGAGGATATCAGATCTCTCAAGTTGAGTTAACAAGAAGCCTTTATCCTGTGTTCTTAGAAATTCAAGATAACAGCAAACTGTGGTTTTACCCCAGGAGGAAAAAAATAGCATTGAACGTCACAATATATTTTGTTCTCTGTTGTCGTGTGTTTGCCCTAAAAAAATTGAGGCACCGTAAACCCACCACACAATCGATCAGCATTGTCCTAAAAATCGATGTCAGTCTATTTCTCTGGTGATCCACTGCTTCCCAGCTTGTCACCGCAGCAACTTCATGGAGCCTCTAGTAAATAGTGGTGTAATTTGGTCTTTTTCACATGAAGCCTACGAGTGGATCAATAGCCAGTCCAGTGGAGCTGAATGAGTAGCAAAGGAGTGAGCGACGCTCCTTCACGCGTTTTGGGCTGGGAGTGCGTCGGCAACGAGGATTTAGAGCCTGCCCTGTTCGAGTCCACGGCCCTGTCTCGTCACGTGCAGCCACTCACAGCCTTGGAATTGGCAGCTCCTCATCAAGTTGATCCAAGTGGGCTAGTTCGTCATAGCCAAGCTCAGTGAGTCACAAAGCGTCAGTGTTTTTTTCCCCCTCTCGTCTCGTCCACAGAGTGAACTCTAAAACAGCCCTTCTACTCCTCAAAATGTATGTCCAAACTGTTCGCTAAATAAACACACTCAACTCCAAGTACTTGCGTCCCAGTCCTGCGGTTTAAAAGGCACCAAAACAAATAAACCCGAGGCTTGTGACTGACGTCGTCCATCTTGTTCCTCAGCGTTGCAGTTTGGCCAGATGAACTGACTGTCGGTCTCAAATGGCACCTTATTCCCTACGTAGTGCACTACCTTTGACCAGAGGGTGCTGTTTGGGGAGGCAGCTTGCGAGAGCAATTCGTGTTCATGCCTTGATTGTGTACTAGTCAGCATGGTGTTTGTTTATTTTTTTGTTTTTTTTGTCCTTTACAGTCGAGAGCCACTTGGCATCCAACGTCCACAAGAGCCGTCTGGTGCAGCAGGACGTAGCGTTGGCCAAGCAGCTGCAAGAGGAGGAGGACCGGAGGGCCCAGGCCAAGGCCAAGAGACAACACCGGGACATGTGAGTGACACAGATACTATTATAAACCGGGTAGTTTGGGTCTTGGATGCAGATTGGCTGAAAGCTGAATTATATCAGACATTATAAACTGGGTGGTTCCAGCCCTGACTGCTGATTTGGCTGACAGCCATGGTATACCATGCATTTGGAAAGTATTCAGACCCCTTGACTTTTTCCACATTTTGTTACGTTACTTTACAGCCTTATTCTAAAATTGATTATATAATCAAATGAATAAATTATCACATTTACATAAGTATTCAGACCCTGTACTCAGTACTTTGTTGAAGCACCTTTGACAGCATTTACATCGTTGAGTCTTCTTGGGTATGACGCTTGGCACACTTGTATTTGGGGTGTTTCTCCCATTCTTCTCTGCAGATCCTCTCAAGCTCTGTCAGGTTGGATGGGGAGCGTCGCTGCACAGCTATTTTCAGGTCTCTCCAGAGATGTTCGATCGGGTTTGTCCGGGCTCTGGCTGGGCCACTCAAGGACATTCTGGGACTTGTCCCGAAGCCACTCCTGCATTGTCTTGGCTGTGTGCTTAGGGTCATTGTCCTGTTGGAAGGTGAACCAGGTTTTCGTCAAAGAGCTTGCTGTACTTTGCATCTTTCCTTCAATCCTGACTAGTCTTCCAGTCCCTGCTGCTGAAAAACATCCCCGCAGAATGATGCTGCCACCACCATGCTTTACTGTAGGGATGGTGCCAGGTTCCTTCCAGACGAAATAGTTCTATCTTGGTTTCATCAGACCAGAGAATCTTGTTTCTCATGGTCAGAGTCCTTTAGGTTCCTTTTGGCAAACTCCAAGTTGGATGTCATGCCTTTTACTGAAGAGTGGCTTCTGTGGCCTGATTGGTGGAGTGCTGCAGAGATGGATGTCCTGAGGTCTACTGACAGTGCCTTCAACCTCACGGCTGGAATTTTTCCCACACATGCACTGTCAACTGTGGAACCTTTATATAGACAGGTATGTGCCTTTCCAAATCATGTCCAATCAATTGAATTTACCGCAGCTGGACTCCAAAAAAGTTGTTGAAATGACTCAAGGATCATCAATGGCAACAGGATGCACCTGAGCTCAATTTCAAGTCTCATAGCAAAGGGTCTGAGTAATTGTTTAAATAAGGTATCGTTTTTTTTATTTTTAATACATTTCCCAAAAAATTATAAAAATGTGTTTTTGCTTTGTCATTATGGGGTATTGTGTGTAGGTAGACTGATGAGGAAATGTTTTTCTTTAATCCATTTTAGAAATAGGCTGTAACGTCACAAAATGTGGAAAAGGCGAAGGGGTCTGAATACTTTCCTAATGCACTGTATATCAGACCGTATACCAACGGTGTGACCAAACATTTATTTTTACCGCTCTAATTACATTGGTAACCAGTTTATATAGCAATCAAGCACCTCTGCATTGTTCCTGAGAACAGCCCTTAGCTGTGGTACATTGGCCATATACCACACCTCGTGCTTTACTGCTTAAATATGCCACACCCCCTCGGGCCTTATTGCTTATATATCATTCGACCACGGACTCTACTACGACCATAACACGGTAGCAGACATTTGGGTGTCAAATGTAGGAAAACGCACTCGCATCCACACAAACTACTGCTATCTTAACCTAGCCGGAGGTTCTAGAGACACTCCTAGAGAACCATGATCTAACCCACACATTAACCCTAAAGTCCTAGACGCCACCGGTACGTATGAATCGCACACATACTGTATTATACACACCGTTTACATGATGCTAAACACCCTGCCACAGCCACATTTTATTGTGTCATGTGGAAGAAAGTGCTCCACTTTTCTCTTTTTTTTGTGCCAAATATGCTGGCTCATGCCGCAGTGAAAGTTGTGCTCCGAAGTGAGTCTTCCTCACACGCTCACTAGCAGCAGGGCAGCGCCCCCAAGAGAGAGGCCAGATGCTCTGCCGCACATACAGCCCAGCTAATGCTGCTTGGCATGCTGGGAGCTCCTGCTGCCATCTTCTCTGCCTTTGCCCAGTGTGTGTGTGTGTGTGTGTGTGTCTGTCTGTCTGTCCCTCTCGCCCCTCCCCCACTTGTAGGCTGTTTTGTAGTGATGTGGGATAAAATCGATAGTTACATAACATATTATTTTTATACGCAATATGTTTTGCGCTAGTTGGCTGTACCTGCACCAAAACTAGTATTTTTCAGTTCATCAGCACTTTTTCTACAACAAATCAAATCAAAACGAGTTCTCATGGCTCTCTCTTGTCCCTCTACAGCAGACACGTGGTGAGCAACATGTTTGGAACGTCGAATCGCAGTAAAATCACAGTAGCGAATCACAATGCATATAGAACCGCAATCCATATCATATCGGCATCTTAAGTATCGCAATAATATCGTATCGTGAAGTCCCTTGGCAATTCCCAGGCCTATTGTCTCGCTCGCTCTCTTTACCCCATGCCTCGCTTAGCTCCTTTAGCCACATGGCTAGCTGTGGGTGTGTGAGGGGATGGCCTCTCAACGTCACTGCTGGCTTCGATAGGGTCATCTGGGGAGAGCACGCCACAGGCGCTGGTAATACAATTTGTTTGGGGGGCTAGCAGCCTGGCTACCACCTCGGCAGTGTAATTCATAGCATCTATTTCCAATATGTGCGTTTCAAGCAGGGTACCTGAAATTGAAATAGGAGCCGTTTTCTGAAGTTCAAATGGAAGTCTATTCATTTTGGTAATGCACGTATACTGTTATTGGTAGTCTCCACTGTTTTCAAAGGGAGCAGGCATTATAAAACAGATAAGAAAATAGCCTACATATTTGCATACTGGCATATTCTCCCGAATAATCAGTCAGCTCGGGTGTGAGCCGCCTGAGTCTCACAGATGCTGTGCTTCCGAATCGGTTCAGTTGACGAACACGCGCGAAGGTCATTGGAGTGGAGGCTATATGCGTGACAGATCGGTAGCAAAGACGTCCCATCTGCCTAATCTCGGACCCGTCGTCGTCTGCCCTGGCACCCTGAGCCAACACGGCTACAGTTCAACGTGTCAACGATCGCAGCCCGACTGTGTTAGCCTAGCTGTCGCCGCCACATTGTGACAGGTCTCCTCACCGCTTTACAACACCGGATAAATCTGTCTTTCGTAATCCTGAACAGGCCGAGAGGAGGAAGACTGAAACGGAGAGACGCTATCGAGGTCGCGCTTGATTAGTCAATCAAATCGATTGTGTTTTATAAAGGCCTTTTTTTTTTTACATCCGCAAATGTCAAAGTGCTTCTACAGAAACCCGGCCTAAAACCCCAGACAGCAAGCAATGCAGATATAGAAGCACTAGCGTCCTTTTTGTGTTCTGTGAAAGCCCTTGTTTTTGCCACTAGTGTTATGTAGTGGGGTAGTGTGGACAAGATACAAATAGCCCTACTATCCATACAAGAACTTTGGGCAGGGTACAGGTTTTGGGGTAGTTGACTGTTCTGTATTTGCTTCTAATGTTTTGTCTCCTTTGTCTCTGACACACACACACACACCTAGAGAGCGCAGCGACAATGAGATTGCCCAGGAGATACAGGAGGAATTGGTTCGACAGGCGGAGCAGCAGCGCAAGCAGGAGGAGAAGGATGCGGTAAGTGACTACACCCACACCCAATCAACAGCTCTGGGGTGAAGTGTCCCTAGGTACAGATCTAGGATCAGCTTCCCCCTTTCCCTAATCCTAACCATTAACCGTTAGTGGGGGAAATGCTAAACCGACCCAAGATCAGGGTCCAGGGGAAGCGTCAACCTGCACCCAATCAACATGGGTGCACCCCCTCCACCCTACCCCCACTGTAGTATCGATGGGTCACCACAGGCGGGTCACCGGATTGGCCTATTCAAATCCACTGCTGGTGTACTTGTTTGTTCCACTTTACTGTTAGTAAAGCATGTCTAGCCTAATGGAGCCTTGGCACCCGAACTGGGTTCAAATACTATTTTGAGTCATTTGAAATACTTCATATGTGCTTGATTTTTTTATTTTAGCTTACATGCTTCAATGGAACCAATAGAATAGTCCCAAAACGTCACCCTGCCCATCCGGCATTAGCCCCGGCAGGCTAAAGCAAACGCTAAAAGGTTTCAAATAGGCCTGTATTTGAATCCAGGTCTGACTGGCACTGTGCAGGCACAGGGCCATACTACGGATTCCTCATAGGCTACTTCTTCAAACCTTTTCATTTGTAATCCTTAGTGAAAAGCAGCAGGATAAAAATAACAAGCGAGGTGTCAGCAGTTTTGAAGGTGTTTTGTTTTTGTGTGTGTGTGTGTGTGTGTGTGTGTGTGTGTGTGTGTTTTCCAGGCCATCGCTCGTAAGCTGCAGGAGAAGGAGATGAAGGAGGAGAGGAAGCGACAGAAGCAGCTGGAGGCCAACTTTGAGGAGGAGTACTACGAGGATAAAGGAGGTGGGTCGAGCGCCCCCTGTCTGTTTCAGGAATCTAGGATTCTATTCCTCTGTTGTTGGAGGGAGGGATACGTTTGGGGTGAGAGTGGCCGGGATACGGTGAGAGTGGCCGGGATACGGTTGGGGTGAGAGTGGCCGGGATACGGTTGGGGTGAGAGTGGCCGGGGTACGGTTGGGGTGAGAGTGGCCGGGGTACGGTTGGGGTGAGAGTGGCCGGGGTACGGTTGGGGTGAGAGTGGCCGGGGTACGTGCATACACGCAGCCATTCACACATGCGTGTGTGTCAGGGTGGGTCATTATGGCGAGGGGTGGATTGGAAAGGTCATACAGTGTGTGTGTTGGTCAGGGATGGAGATGCACGAGGTGTGTGTGGAGAGGTGCGTGAGTTACTGTAGGGTTGATCTTTCGGACGAGGATTTAGGAGGGCTGTTTCATAGTTGACCTTGAGGGTGCGTACTGCGTAGGTACTAAAGTAGAAAAAAAGAGTTGTTTGTCATCGCTCGCTTTCTCTCTCTTGCGCACACACACACACACACCGTGGTTTTGCTCCTTAGTGAGCCGAGACAGTGCTTTGCAGGGCTGCGGGAACAGCTTAGACTTGACTGCAGCAATAAGGCTCCATTTTAAACAGTTAGAAGCTTGCTGTCAGAATAATCAAGAGACTTGAAGGGTCTTTTTGGCAGTTAATGTTTGTCATAGTGGGTTCCAGCCTCCTCATCCCCCTGCCTTAAAAACAGTAAGACATTTGTCGTTAATCATTTTAATATGTCTCATTGGGAAGTGTTGGTGGGCATTTTACCTTATTCACTGAGGCGTTAGTGGTGGAAGCTCTTTCAGGCCTCATAGCTAGAGGCACAGGTGTGTGCGTGTGTGTGCAGGGGGTATTTTTTATTAATTGGTTTCTTTAATGTTCTTCACCTTCCTCCGCAGCTGGCGCTCGCACACACGGTAGGCTGAGGTTTTCCTGCAGACCCAGCCCCACCTAGCTACTTTTATTTAGACAGAAGGCAAGGAGGAATATTTGCCCAGGACCGCTCTCTATTTCACCTAACGATTGGATTAAATCTTCTCTTCAAAGTGATTTTATTTTCTTTCTCTTTTTTAAAAGGAACAGAGAGTATAGTCAGGGATTTCGTTCTACTCTACACAAAGCTAAGGCTGTGGTTACAGTATATAGGTTAGGTGTGGACGATACACACACACACACACAGGTTTTCCCTCCACCTCTGTGTTGACATGAACAGGGTTGAAGGGACGGTCACTGCTGTCTCGTCTTTCCACACGGATCTCTACTTTCCTAGTGATTGGCATTTTTCTGTATCCACAAACCGTCTCAGAGTTGTCGTGCTGATCTTTTTTTCCGATTTAGATTACACGGACAGGAGGGAGACCTGATCCTAGATTAGCACTCCTGCTCTGAGATGCTTTGTGAGTATGGGCCAAGAACTAAAGCCTCATATGCAGTACTACCCTGTGTGTGCACATGCTGTCTGGCTGAGCATTTTAAATCTCAAATATCCATACATACACACACACTCTGCCATGTCTTATCTCTGGCAGGTTGTGTGATTGGCTGCCCCTCTCAGGAAATGAGGAAAGGAGGGGGCGCTGCCATGTTTGTCTTAATCCTCCAAATCGGGAGAGAAACGGTTGGTTTAACGCTCAGCCTCTTCTACGCAGATAAGCCATTGGAAAGAGAGGAGGGGAGAGAAGTGGGAAGGGAGGGAGAGGAGACCGAGGAAGGAAGGAAGACGAGATATCCAGGCTTTGCCTCGGTTTTTTTTTATGTATTAAGCCACAGAAATAGGCTAGAGAGAATCATTTCCAAAATGTTGCGTTTCAGAGCATGACAACCGCTCACCTTTTTTGGGATACTCGGTACCGACTTAGTTGGCTAATACATCTTCGGCAGATGACGGTGACCACAAAGTAGGCTCGATCCTCAAGCCACCATTGGAGAGCAGCCCAGGCTGAGGGCGGAACTTTTGTTTTTCAACGATGACTTCACTTCAGTGTCGTTTTAAGGAAACATTAGGACTTTTAAATGTGTTTTAACGTAGGTTTGTACATTCCCTCGCCTCGCTCTTGTTTCAAAAGTTAAACATAAACAGTCGTTTCGGTTGACGAGATTAGCTTCAGCAACATCTGCAGGATGGCCGACATTCCATTCAGCTGACGACAGGCTTTTTTTGGCCGGCGACCCCCACCATATAAAAAAGTTATGTAATCAAAGGCTGTTGTTTACTTTTTTTGGGGGTGGGGGGGACGGCTATGACTGTATTACAAATCGGTCTGACTACTTTTGACAGTATTTCAATCTGAAGGAAGTATGGTTTGAAGTGACTGAAATGCATCAGAAAGGGAAGTTCCCGAAGGTCATCAGGCAATCATTTTGTGTGATATTCCGTGTAGAAAAGAACAGCGTCGTTGATTGTTCTTTTCCCTCCTGTCTGATATCCGTGCCTGGTCTTGTCCGTGCTGCCCTGCGCGGCTTGAGGGGAAACGGTCTTATCTTTCAGTGATGGGGCCATAATATTTTGTCACTTAAAATGTTCAGAAGAAGAAGCCACGTGTAGGAAGAAAACAGAAACCGATCTGCTTGTTACAACCTCATCTGGCGGCTACTGATTCTTTGAACTAAGCATGAATTGTATTTTATATATTTTTTCAAATCAGATGACCCCCCCCACCCAATAATCGTCTGATTATTATTTTTATAGCTTTAAAAAAGCTGTTCAATTTCAAGTGCCTCCGACCACAGCTCAATACGAAGCTATCCGGTACGACGCACTCCAAGAGGTTTGTCTGTCAAATGCCACGTATTACTATACTATGTCCATATTGTTCCATTGCTTTCTCGTGGATGCCACTCACTGATTGTCATAACATGAATGCCTGCATGTCATCCCTTCTCACTGCCTGAGGTGCTTGGAGCAGTAGCTTGGTTTTTACCTCGGCTATCGGATGTACGGGGATCGGCTAACTAGCCATGATAATAACATCCCACTCTGCATTCTAACTCGGATCCGATTGTCTGGGAATAATTGGAGCCAAAATGGCACCCGTTTAATTATCAAACTTAAGTTTGCTGAAACTGTACGAAATATCCATGGCTCAACATTTTAAACATGCTCCATGATGGACCCTCACGGTCCTTACATGCAGGTGCTGTGACTTAACTAACCCTGTGTTCACTAACCAACCCAGTGTTTGCTCACATCTGCCATTGTCTTGTCCCATCCATGTCTTCCTTCTACATCGACCCCCCCCCCCCCCCCCCATCCCCCTCCCCTCGGCCCAGCCATCCGAGCCCCTCTGGACCTGGATGACAAACCCAGGCGACCTGGTTCGAACTCCCACTCCCCCGAGTCGCATCCCCTTACCCCAGGCTCACGACGCGACCTCTCCCCCGAGTACGTTTCTCTTGAGCCTAGCAGGACCAGATACGACTCTGTGGAGCCTAGCACCAGTGGACGTTCCAGATCCCCCGAGCACCATTTAGAGAGTAGAGGAGGGGGTAGTAGGGGCAAGCATGGAGACCCATACCCCGAGGACCACCTCTCCAATAGCAGGGGGAAACGTGGGGGCAGTTACCCAGACTACCACCACCCCACCGAGGGTAGAAGTAAAGGGAAGGGGGGCCAGAGGGGCCGAGACCCCCAGGAGTCCCAGTCCACCTTCTACCCAGACAGCCGTGAGCCCAGGAGACACAGAGAGGAGAGAGGGGATGAGGGAGAGCGGGTGGTGAGGAGGAAGGAGAGGCCCGCCCGGCCGCCCCCGCAGTCCCACAACCCTGTGGAGAGAGACGAGGCCTGGGAGAGAAAAAGAGAGTGGGAGAAAGACCGGCAAAGAGAAGCCAGGAGAGACGAGGAGAGGGAGAGAGACGCACCAAGACACGAGGAGAGATCGCGAGGCGGACAGAGACATGGGCTGCGATCGCAAGACCAAGAGCATGGCCGAGACAAACACAGAGAAAAAGACAGACGCCGAGAGAGAACCAAGAGCAGGGAGCGAGGTCTTGATGAAGACTATTACGAGCCCATACCCAGCAGCCGAGCCTGGACTGTTGGTGGGGTGGAGGGCCCTGGGGATGAGGGGGGGCCCATGGCCAGGCTCCACTCTGGCCCCAGTGAGCTGTGTGAGGAGGAGGAGGCCAGAAGGAGCCCCCGCCCCGGCGTGATGAGGGGGGAGAGGAGAGGTCACAAGGACCCTGAGGGGCCCAGCATGGGCACGGAGCGCTCCTACACGCACCCCGCTCCCAGGGAGCCAGGTACGGCGCAGTGCCGGGCCCATGGTCAACCGTGTGTGGTGTGTGCATGTGTAGCCTTGATTGGCCCATTGCTGGGAGCTGCTGGTGGTGGTTTTGGCTCCCTAACACAATAATTACTAATCATACCCTTATCTTCCTCTTCATCGTCATCTTCTTCCTCTTCTTGGTGTGGTGGGTTTCTCTCCTTCCCGTATCTGATTTATCGTTATGGTGACGATTCCACTGTAGTGGAAGGGGGGGGGGGGGGGGGGGGGGGGGGGGTCGTGATTTGAGCTCAGTGGATTCTGTTCCATCGGGAAATGCAACATGACAGATGGTCCAGATAGAAATGTACTGTGTAGAACAGATATGATTCCATTATTTGTTAGCTTGTATACATTACATTTCTGTCTTGAACCTTCTAATTCTAGTCTTCACGGGCTTCCGTCGGTGTGCAGTGTTTATAGCCCTACTCTCCACAACTGATCGAGTACTGGCATTGATTTGCCATCGATTTGTCCAAACACCTATCTACTGTCTCGGACCATAAATTTAAAAAATGCCAGTGACTTAATCTATAGACACTGCACTACAAGCCCTGGAGGAATCAGAGTTGGGGATACTGTGGTTTGTATCATTGACTCGACATACAGCTGTATTAATTAGTATGTGGCGCCCCCTGCAGGTCGTATCGTGCAAGGGGGACCAGGGGGTCGCGGCGCAGTGGTGGTAGGAGGGGAGTACGGGATGGGCGAGGCCACCCAGGGCATCGCCCAACTGGACCTGAGGGAGCAGGAGATCCTGGACATGGAGGTGGCCCGGAAACTACAGGAGGAAGAGGTCAAGGTGAGAGGACTGGTCAGCGAGTGAATGATGACGACCCCCCCCTACATTTTTTTTAAAAACACCCTTTTATTTTCAAGATCATCCATGTCACAACCGTGTACTGTAATACTCCCTCTCGCCATTCAGTTGGCCTCTGTCTTAGCCCCCTATTTTAGATGCATTTAGTTACAGCAGCATCAAAGATACATGTATAGTTGTCATTTGTGCTGTGTTTTGGGGGGGGGGGGGGAGAATGTGACTCAAACTTGGCTTCTAATTGTTGTTTTTTTCGGGTTCCAGGCGAGCAAGATGGACAAGCGCGCAGCCCAAGTGGCTCAGGATGAGGTAAGGATGTGGCCCCTTCTCTCGGTCTGGAAACTTCTGTTTTTTACAGACTGACGTGTCACTGCAAATCTCTCTCTCGCTCTCTTTCTCTTGGCTGTCTCTCTCTCTCGCTCTCTTTCTCTTGGCTGTCTCTCGCTCTCTCTCTCGTTCACTTTATCGCTCTCTTTCTCTTGGCTGTCTCTCTCTCTCGTTCACTTTATCGCTCTTTCTCTTGGCTGTCTCTCTCTGTCTTGCCCGGTCTCTCACGGTCACTGAAGTCTCGACTTTCACCCCATCAATAAAGCCATCTATTGAGTGTGACAGTGGTTTGCCTTTGTTAAATAAATGATAACCCTGGTCCCATTTATTCTCTTTGGTCGGTTTTAACCTGGGGTTAATCACATTTCACCACATCATGGGTAATAGCTCCTATCAGTGTATACTGCCAGATAACATATGAAGCAGCACTACTGTATGTGCCTGAAAAGTTAAATCTGGGATTGGAAAAACAACAGTGGGTACCAAGCCACTTGTTTAGGTAAACCGCTGGGGGATGGGGCTGGAGAAGTGTCACCGCGCTCTAATTCATTGGGACAAGGAGTGCGTCTGTCTTGTACTAGAGCTGTGTAGTGAACCAGGTTGTATTGGCGCCGTCAGGAGATAGCCCGGCTGCTGATGGAGCAGGAGAAGAAGGAGTACAAGAAGTCCAGGGAGAAGGAGAAGCAGGGGATGAGGCCGGAAGAGAGGGGGATGAGGCTGGAAGAGAGGAGGCGGCCAGAGGGAGGAGACTTCAAGGTGACTGGTCTTCTTCGCATCGTTTTTCTGGACGAGACGACTTTATGATCAGTAACACTGACTTTAGCACTACATGTACAGTATTTTGATAGTCATCAAGATGGAATTTGTGTTCAATACTGTAATGTATGGATGCATGTATTTTAACTTTGGTGCCGATTATGATCTGGTTTTGACATAGGAGTTCTGTAGTAAGAGAGCCACGGTGTATTGGCACAGTTTAGGGTGCCTTTTTTTTTTGTCAACTTGTTGATAATGGATTCGACCACAGATAAAGTGTTTTCCTGTCTATCTGTATGTGTGTTCCAGCCCAACTCAGAGGAGGTAGTGCGTCCCAGGTCCCGAGAGGAGGAGTATCAGAGGCACAGGAACCACCAAAAGCCTGTCAGGTATGTCTCACTCTATTAGCTGCAACAATGTAGAACACCTTATTACAACGTTGTAGCACCGATTTACAGAGGGGCAAACAAGTATTTAGTCAGCCACCAATTGTGCAAGTTCTCCCACTTAAAAAGATGAGGCCTGTAATTTTCATCATAGGTACACTTCAACTATGACAGACAAAATGAGAAAAAAAATCCAGACAATCACATTGTAGGATTTTTAATGAATTTATTTATCTGCTCCTCTAGAGCAGTGATGTTTTGGGGCTGTTGCTGGGAAACACGGACTTTCAACTCCCTCCAAAGATTTTCTATGGGGTTGAGATCTGGAGACTGGCTAGGCCACTCCAGGACCTTGAAATGCTTCTTACGAAGCCACTCCTTCGTTGCCCGGGCGGTGTGTTTGGGATCATTGTCATGCTGAAAGACCCAGCCACATTTCATCTTCAATGCCCTTGCTGATGGAAGGAGGTTTTCACTCAAAATCTCACGATACATGGCCCCATTCATTCTTTCCTTTACATGGATCAGTCGTCCTGGTCCCTTGGCAGAAAAACAGCCCCAAAGCATGATGTTTCCACCCCCATGCTTCACAGTAGGTATGGTGTTCTTTGGATGCAACTCAGCATTCTTTGTCCTCCAAACACGACGAGTTGAGTTTTTACCAAAAAGTTATATTTTGGTTTCATCTGACCATATGACATTCTCCCAATCGTCTTCTGGATCATCTAAATGCTCTCTAGCAAACTTCAGACGGGCCTGGACATGTACTGGCTTAAGCAGGGGGACACGTCTGGCACGGCAGGATTTGAGTCTTTGGCGGCGTAGTGTGTTACTGATGGTAGGCTTTGTTACTTTGGTCCCAGCTCTCTGCAGGTCATTCACTAGGTCCCCCCGTGTGGTTCTGGGATTTTTTCTCACCGTTCTTGTGATAATTTTGACCCCACAGGGTGAGATATTGCATGGAGCCCCAGATCAAGTGCAGGTCTACAATTTTGGCCTGGTGCAGGTCTACAATTTTGTTTCTGGTGTCCTTTGACAGCTCTTTGGTCTTGGCCATAGTGGAGTTTGGAGTGTAGACAGGTGTCTTTTATACTGATAACAAGTTCAAACAGGTGACATTAATACAGGTAACGAGTGGAGGACAGAGGAGCCTCTTAAAGAAGAAGTTACAGGTCTGTGAGAGCCAGAAATCTTGCTTGTAGGTGACCAAATACTTATTTTCCACCATAATTTGCAAATACATTTTTTTTTTTTTTTCTAATTTTGTCTGTCATAGTTGAAGTGTACCTATGGTAAATTACAGGCCTCTCTCATCTTTTTAAGTGGGAGAACTTGCACAATTGGTGGCTGACTAAATACTTTTTTGCCCCACTGTACCTAGATAGAGTCCAAGTCAAAAGTTTGGATACTTACACATTCAAGGGTTTTTATTTTGACTTTGTTGCATTGTAGAATAGTAGTGAAGATGTCAAAACTATGGAATCATATAGATTTTAGATTCTTCAAAGTAGCCACCCTTTACTTTGACAGCTTTGCACACTTTCATTCTATCAACCAGCTAATGAGGAATACTTTTCCAACAGTCTTGAAGGAGTTCCCACATATGCTGAGCACTTGTTGGCTGCTTTTCCTAGACTCTGCGGTCCTACTCATTCCAAACCATCTCAATTTGGGTTGAGGTCGGGTGATTGTGGAGGCTAGGTCATCTGATGCAGAACTCCATCACTCTCCTTGGTCAAATAGACCTTACAAAACCTGGAGGTTTGTTTTTGGTCTTTGTCCTGTTGAAAAACAAATGATAGTCCCACTAAGCGCAGACTCATCAGACCAAAGGACAGATTTCCACCGGTCTAATGTCCATTGCTCGTGTTTCTTTGCCTGAGCAAGTTCTTCTTATTATTGGTTTCCTTTAGTAGTGGTTTCTTTGCAGCAATTTGACCATGAAGGCCTGTTTCACGCATTCTCCTCTGAACAATTGATGTTGAGGTATCTGTTACTTGAACTCTGTGAAGCATTTATTTGGGCTGCAATTTCTGAGGCTGGTTACTCTGAACTTGTCCTTATTTTCTGGGTCTTCCTTTCCTGTGGCGGTCCTCATGAGAGCCAGTTTCATTATAGAGCTTGGTGGTTTTTACGACTGCACTTTAATAAAATGTACGTTTTTGGAATTTTACATATTGACTGACCTTCATGTCTTAAAGTAATGATGGACTGTCATTTCTCTGCTTATTTGAGCTGTTCTTGCCATAATATGGACTTGGACTTTTACCAAATAAGGCTATCTTCTGTATACTACACCTACCATGTCACAACAACTGATTGGCTCAAACACATTAATTCCACAAATTGACTTAACAAGGCGCACCTGTTAATTGAAATGCATTCCAGGTGACTACCACATGAAGCTGGTTGAGATAATGCCAAGTGTGTGCAAAGCTGTCAAGGCAAAAGGTGGCTACTTTGAAGAATCCCACATATAAAATATTAAGATTTGTTTAACACTTTTTTTTTTTTTTTGCTTACTACATGATTCACTATTACTCTACAATGTAAAATATGAAGAAAAACCCTTGCATGAGTAGGTGTGTCCAAACTGACTGGTACCATGTGTGTGTATATATATCCAGTATTAAAGCTGATCTAACCCCCCCCCCCCCCCCCCCACAACATTGCAACACTTATCACAACATTAAATACACCCCTTGTTACATTAGAAACTCTTTTTACACCAATATAATGCCCTTACAACATGATTTGTTCTTTCTCTCAGACCTCCTCAACCTCTTCCACATGACTATGAGAATGTGGAGACCAGCTACAGCTACTCAGAGAGCCACTACTCTTCCCGCACTCCAGCCAGACCTGAGGCTGCTTACAAAGGTTAGTCCAGCTACCGGAGGCCCCCGGCTGTGTTTTTAAGTTACATTACCCGACTAGATCAGCGTGTACATTGAGTGCAATGTTAGACTGGTTCAGTAGGACTCCCATTGTCACTTGGATCGTTTTAGTGCAGGTTTAACCCTCTTTCCAATGGAGCTAACTATCCAGCATACCACGTTGTTGACATGCGCTGAACGGATTAGTTAATTTCCTAAGAGATCTCCCACTGTTTTGGATTCTCTACCATACACACACAGTTGTGGTTGCAATGAAAAGTTTAAGCTTATGTCTGCTGTCTCTTATTTGTTTATGTCTGTCTCTTCCAGGTACCTATTACAGGCAGTGACCCAGGCTCCCTAAGTTATCCATCCGTGACTTTGTTGTTCCTTTTCTTTTTTACTCATCGTTGCTGTATTTTTAAAAACTCCCATCACTTTATATTGACCAAGAGCCTTGGGACAATGTCACCTAGTCGTTGGCGGTGGGATTCTCCAGCATGTCCAGTTGGCCGGGAGTTCGGGAAAGCGTGCGGCTGAGAGCATACTCTTTTATCGTTCCCTTTTTTTCCATTTTGGTTGTCTTCTTTCAATTGGCGCAACAGCCAAGAAGACTCAAAGGAGATGCCTTGTGATATTTATCCTCTTGCTGGCTTTTAACTGTTGAAGATGATGATGGGGGGGAGATGAAGGCGTTTCTGTTTTGCTGTAGTTGTCGTTTGCTGGTGTTTCCGTCCGTCTGTGGATCATGGTGAATCAATCCTTTGCTGGATATACTGTAACTGTGCAATCTCCGTCTATCTATCGCTGTCTATGGGATGTGCCTGTATTTGGAGCCGAAATGGCCTCCAATTGTACGTCTTTGAGCCAAGATGGCCGACGCTTGTTTTTTGCACTCCCAGGCTCCAGTTCTCCCGTCCTCGTATTGTGCTGCGCATCTAGGATGAACAACGTGACAGGCCCAGTCATACGTGCTGCGCTGCATATAATACTCCTTTTGAAAAGACATATTTTAGCATTTTATTCACAGGGGGGAAGAAAAAAAAGAGAACCTACTATATCAGGATGCTGGGTCTTTTGGCTTTGTGTTTTAATGCTTTCCAGTCCAGAAGCGAATGGTGATCGTATGTGGACTTCTGACTTGTTGCTGGCTGTATGCTGTTTCCATATGCGTGTATTTTTCCCCTGTGTCTTTCTAAAGGGGCATTTCTCTACTTGGAATGAAGACTTGGGAGGTAGAAGTGGGGTTTTATGGGACATACTGCCATGGTTAAGTGTTTTACGTGCATGCTTACTGACTGTGCTCTCTTGTGGGCTGAATTTCTATCCTCTCTGCGAAACTCTGACACTCCGTGAGTCAACGAGAGCCCAAGCCACTGAACTCCATCCATTTTGTTTTGTGGATGAACAAAATGCTCTTTGTAAATATTGCCCTAATATATTTGGTTGTATGTTCCATCCAGTATTTGATAGTCTCATCTGTTTACATGCTCTCAGCGCTAAGACAAGGTGACCAGTAAGAATTGAATGCATGTATATTGCACCTCTGTGCCAAACATAAGATTGTGGTGGTCTTGGCAGGGCTGTATTCACTTGGAACCAAACAGGACAAAACAAGGAGGGACCTAACTGAATTCGCAGAAATAGAAACTCTGATTTTTGTTGCAAAACATTTTCCGTTGCAAAATCTTGTTTTCTGTACATTCCATAATAAAAATGCATTCTGTCTCTCTCTTTCACACACACCACTCCTCTCTGACCGAGAGGGTTGTGTCACATGAGTAAACATTCCCAGGGTAGACATGCATGAGAGAGTGGAGGGAAGTTTCAGTCATCCACGGAATTAACAGGGAAAGTGAGAACAGGATTTCTTTCTACTCAAAAGGGACCTATTGACTCAGACAGCTGTGTTGATAGGGTTCACTGCTCTGTGGCCAGTTGTCATTTTCTCATCATATTGAATAAAGATCACAATAGTGGGAATAGAGAACACACTTATCAGACGTCCTCCTGTAATAGAGATGCATGTATCAAAAGGGGTTACAGGAGGCTATAGGGACTTTTGGATATAGTACACCTCCCAAATTGCACCCTATTCCCTATGTAGTGCACTACTTTTGACCAGGACCCATAGTGCACACATTTCCCCCCCAGAGCACTATGTAGGGAATAGGGTGCCATTTGGGAGACTTGCAAATGGACATGGCGCTAATAATTGTTTATTTCACAGGTGGAAAGAGTAAATCAGACACTGTTCCCAATTTGATCGACATTAAATGTTTAATTATGATCCTGTCGTATTTTAGATTTTTCCCCATTGACCGAGCTTCTTTATCCAAGTCCGATGGCGTTGGCGTGCTTTGTCCGAGTTGGTGGCATCTGCCCCGGAGACTCTTCTGTACTCGTCAAGACATTTTGATACGTGTAAAAATGTTCTGGATAAGATTTGTGCCATTTTAAGGATGATTATTGTCTGGGACTTGTCGATAAACGGGGAATCTCTGCTCTTTTTAAGATAATGACAGTGGAGGAGGATCGGTGTAAAAAAAAAAATCGCAGAACTAAGGGATGTGTATTTTTCCTTTCGTCTGATAATAGGATCACCTTGTGGACAAATTGAATATCAAATTAGAACACGTACATCATCGGAACAGATAGTGAGTGCATATTGGTGATTTGCTGTATACTGATTTGTGCTATATGCTGTGAGCGCAAAACGAACTGAAATCGAGTCTGTATGCGGCCTACAAAATCAAAGACGTGTGTGTTTTGGCGCTTACTGTGAGACTCTTTTGTATCATGAACTGAATAAACGTTTTGCTTTTACCATCTCAAAACAATATTTGCATGTGTTTTATTCACTAAACATATGTCCAATTCTGTGGCGTCACTTGTATTCTAACTTCAGGCCCGGGTTCGATATCACATTTCTATCGAGACTAAAACATGATGCAAGGCACACAAGTGAATGGTTTATGTATGGCCCCCAACTAGCCTAAATATTTTGAGGTGCATTTGGGTGCTATTACTGTAGCTCCCCTCGGAAAGAATCAATCGAGATTCAGACTCCTAGGAATTGGCTTAGTGTTTATTCAGCGAGTTACAGATATTGTACGAATCGTATTGCAGAAGAGTTGACAATCAAAGCACAAGTATTAAATATGCCAGTGTAAAGTCAACCATATTCTCTTAACACTACACTGAGAACATGTTGTGCTGCATTCCATCTTTTCAGTCTCTTGTCAGGGAAAAGGGATGGTCTGGGTGGGATTCCCCACTTACCTGTAGAGAGAGAGAGGACATGTATACACTTATTGCAGCATTCTGTTGATGCCCTGGTTTTGCCTGCACCACAATGTGGAATGGAGGAAGGCTGTCTCCAACACACAGTACTATCCAAGGGCCAATTCCATGTTTTAGCCTACAAGTTAAGACTTCGGTCATGTTCACTAGGCAAACGTTGAAGAAAAGATTCCGTTTGCTCTAAATAACATAAGGCTATCTGAACATTCCGCAACGTTGTGCCCCTGGTTAATGCGCCCCCTCATAATCCTGTAACGCCGACCAGGTTAACAGGAAGTGGCAAATGTTACAAAGCCACGTCTTATGTAGGCCTAGTCTAATTGTAATCTCTGTTCACACGTGTGTTTGTTCTAACTAAGCGGTTATGAGACATTTACCAGTAATGACATGGTTGACTCCTGATCAATATTTGCATTACAAGGCAACTGTACCAAATGAGTATCACCAGTTTGTTACAAGTGTAACCTGTTTTCACTGTAGGGCCTGCAACTGCTATGCGTGTACGAAGTCTTGTTGGGCACAGAGGTGAAATGGTACTCAAATCATTATGGATTGAAATTACTAAAAAACTAGCGCATTATTTTTCCTTGTTTGAACAGTGAAATTTGCTCACTTTTTCTCCCCTTCAACATTCATGATAATGCAGAAGAAAAGTGTACAAAAAATGTTTAAGGACACCTTCCTAATATTGAGTTTCACCCCCTTCCATTTTTTCTTCTTCAGAACATCCTACATTTTTACGGGGCTCGACAAGGTGTCAAGCGCTCCACAGGAATGCTGGCCTATGTTGACCTGAAATGCTTCCCACAGTTGTGTCAAGTTGGATGGATGTTCTTTGGGCGGTGGACCATTTTTGATTCACACAGGAAACTGTTTGAGTGCGGGAAAACCCCCCAGCAGCGTGGCAGTTCTTGTCACAAACCGGTGCACCTACTACCAAACCCTGTTCAAAGGCACTTCAATCTTTCACCCTCCTGAATGGAACACACAATCTATGTCATGGAAAGAGCAGGTGTCCTTAATCTTTTGCTACAGTATCCTACAATAAATTGTCAGCTGAAATAGATTTTTTTTGCTAAAAAAAAACAACTATCATTGTCCATCTCCAGATTAACAGCCTAAAATCTACTCATTTGGTTTTCATGATAATGTTGAGAGGGAGCAACCTTGCGATGAGTTCATGGCAATTTGATCAAATATAAAAGTGAGTCATGCTGGGTTGCGGTCATCGGGGAAAGTACATTAACCCATTTAACTCCTTCCTCATTAAACTCACAGGGAAGAGGGCTGAGTGCTTCAGTAGAGCTGGTTCACCAACATACCAGACATTGGAATTGTCTCAATTGCATACTCTCTCCTCGCCTCCTTCTCAAAACCCATTAGAAGAGAAGGTCAGAGGGGAGGGACCTCTGGCTCTCTAATCCAATGGGTTTTGAGAAGGAAGCGAGGAGAGAGGACACGAGGAGTACGCAATTGAGATGATCCTGTAGTGATGGTTTGCTTGCATGTTGCAACATCAGGGGGAGAAACAAACCCTTGGCAACCTACTGTGGGAAAATGTCAATTGTGTACTTCTCGCTTCCTCTCTCCTCAAAACCCATTGGATGAGGAAGACAGAGATCCGTCTGACCTTCCCCCTCCAATGGGTTTTGGGGAGAGGATGTGTAGAGTATGCAATTGACATTCTCCCACTGAGACTGCACACAGTAAGTTATGTCAAAGTTTTTTATTTACATTTTTATTTGATTGAGACACGCTACTGCCCCCTGGCTACAACAGGTATGTATGAGTCTTACAAACACAGTAAAAGACGGTTTCCTAGACAAAGCCTAGTCATGGATTAAAACATTCTCAATTGACAATGCTTTTTAGTCTACAACTAGGTTTATTCTGTGTCCGGGTAACCGGCTCAATCACACTCAAACTCCCCAGGTTATGTGGACTTCTCCAATTTAAAACCGGAGGCCTTGACACCTGTTGATGGACCTGCTACGCACACTACCAGAAACAATGACTGAAATCTGTTGGCACATCTCAGGCAAGGTTTCTAGCTGTGTGGGCAACATGTAACACCTGGAAAGGACTCTGAGAGAGGTAAACTACTGTTGTACATTTATTACTGTCCTAGGTGGATATTTGTATCATTAGTGCACGCACTGTGGTTGCCAACTATTGCAATACAACAATATCATGGTTCTTTGCTGTTATCAAATACATGTAGGCCTACAGTATTAAACGTTCTCTTGAAGCAGTAAGTAATTCCATGTGGCATGATCAATGCAATGACTATACTAGTTACATATATTAAGGATTTTAGCCTGTTTAATTCATAAAATCTAACGAGGCTGTCTAGGCTCAAACATTTACGACAGTTTGGCGTTTTGAAGGAGCCATTGCTTCAGTCATGTAGGTTGGTGACAGGTTATTCAGGTTAGTGACAGGTTATTCAGATGTTTACCTGTGCCGATTAAACTTTTAGTCAGAGTCAAACACTTGGAATTACTATTAAAACACTAGAAAATTGTCAAGGAACAACACGACGTATGGCAATGAATATAACATGCTTGACAGTTCAAGGTGTGCGTGGGCTAACTCACCTGCGGTGGCCTCGGTGTCGTCGAAATGTTCCATTTTAATAATCATGTAAATAATGAAGTCGAGCTGGTCAAGTAGAGCAGTCACTCGTTGTATGGCTTGCCTTACCTGAGAATTGAAAGTAAATGCAGCCGTCCCGAACCTAGAACATGCCTTGTCGAGACATGGAAAAGACACACGCCCAGTTGAATCAGCGCAACTTTCGCGCATTCATCATTGGAGAGGACAGCCAACTCAAACAGTCACCCGAGACACTTTTTGTATTGAGTTTTGAAAGTGCAGTAACTGCAGTCGACTGTGGCATTTTTTTTGACGCAGTATTTGCAGAATAGCTGCAGTCTACTGCAGTTGTACACAAATTACTGCAGTAAAAAAACTTATTTTGGACGCAGTATTTGCCTCATACTTCACTCAGACTGCAATCTTTTTTTTTTGTTGTAAGGGAATGGCGCTTGTGTTGTTGACGGCGAGACCAACATATAATTTTGACCAAATGCATTTGCCATTCCAAATGCCAAATCCTTTAATTCATGCCGTTTACGCTTTTTTCTTAATTTAAGTTAATATGCCTTGGGCACATCTTCAGTGGTCAAAGACAGAGGATGTGTCAGGCAGACAAGCACCTCTACCGAATTAAACCAGCCTTTGAGTGTTGACTCAAAATGTGTGAAATTAGTTATTAGTTCTCCCTAGTCTGCTATTTCCCCTTAAAACGTCATGGTTATCAATTAGCATTGACACATATGCATTGTTTACCTTTTTTCTACTATACTACAGTTCAGTGCCATTTTGTCAATGTTTGTCCATTTCTAGCTGAACCTCATGAGTGTAGGCTACGAAGAAAGATTCATGACTTATTTCATTGTAGCATTTCATCTCATGCGGTATACCATGAAGTGTCAGTGGAAATATTAGATGTCATGCTAAATTATGAAGTTATTATTTTTTTCAGTTGATAACAGTGAGATGGGAAAGATTATGGAACTTGAGTAACATGTTCCATGTGAGTCCCCCTCCCCCCTTCCTCTGATTAGGTTGGCTTGAGAGTTCTCTCTGAATCTGAGAGTTCTCTCTGAATCTGATGTCACATTCCTTTGCATTAAACTAAAGCTGGTGTGGTTGTGTGGTGCCACACCTTTTGGTTTCTGCATGAGGACAAGATCAAAAACGGCGACGACTTTGACTAATAAACATTTGGTGTTATGATTTCCATTTGCAAAAACAATTTGACAGTCTGTATAATCTCATTTCGGCTATCCCCTCACTAAAAGTTGCGGATCGGGAACCTATTATTTGGGCTCCCGAGTGGCGCAGCGGTTTAAGGCACTGCATCTCAGGGCTAGAGGCTTCACTACAGACCCTGGTTCGATTCCAGGCTGTATCACATCTGGGAGTTCCATAGGGCGGTGCACAATTGGCCCAGCATTGTCCGGTTTAGGGTTTGGCCTGGGCAGGCCGTCATTGTAAAAAATAATTGTTCTTAACTGACTTGACTAGTTAAATAAATAAAACATTTGCCTGTATAGTGATTTAAGCTGCATCGACACCCTGAATGCTGGTATGCGGGTAGAGAGAGATCAAATGCAAACATTCTCATCATTGGGTGTTAGTTAAAAATAGGCAACAGGCTGTTTGGCCCAGGGCACTGTGTGCTGTGCCTGATGCAGGAATGATATCGGACTGGTTTGACAACAGCAGTCCTGGTGTCTGTGCTAAGAGGGAGTCACCTCTAATACATGCCAAGACAGTCTGCATGTGTTCAGTCACATATCTGTTTTAAGGCATAGTTTAAAGTCACTCTACCGCAAAGGGACTTTCTGTTGTACTGATCTACTGGCAGTGTTTAAATCATTATAATTTTACCACTTTTAACACTCTTACACCAGGTAGTTAAACTTACTCAGCTAGTCTGTAACTGCAGATAAGATACTTTCCTGGACTAAAAAGCCTTCTCAATGGAGCTTCTCAATGAAAATTCTCAATTGAGAGCGCCAAGACGAGCGAGCGTCCAAGACGAGCATATTCGGTCTGGGAAACTGACCCAATGAGTAAAAAGGTAAATAGTGTCACAGATTGTTTTGAAACACTACATTTCTGAAAAAGGGGGAAATACAAAAAATGAAATACACAGACAAGGGAACATAAACTTAACATAGACTGATATTCATTTTTACAGATCTTACCTCAACTTGTCACATAGTGTCTTAGGTGTGTTACTTCGATAGTCCACTAGATGGGGACCTTAACCCAATAGAATGACAATGGACAGCACTCTCCTCCACAGATGTGTAAATATACAATAGACCCTCACTAAGCTGGCTTCTCTTATGGATCTGGGAATTCATTTTTTTTGCAGGACATAACATGTTTTATGAAATATTTGAATTATTTATGGGTGTTTTGGTTCGTGGGCTCCATTTTTCAAAACAACTGGCTGAAATTATCCATCACTTTAAATCACCATTGTTCAGAGAGTCCCAATAATTCAAAATTACCTGCAAAATAATTGACCTGGAAACAATTTTAACCACTTATTGTGTTTTACCTACTGACACAGTGAGTAGCCTTGATTTCATTGATTGTAAGGTGACGGCCTCAAACCTGTGATGCGATGACAGTATCCAAGTAACATGATAAGACATTAGAGGCCTGTTTTAAGTATTGTAGTTATCCTGCTGTTTTTTTAGGATAGGGCGGTGCTACCCTAAATAGAATCCCATTCTAGTTCTGTGGTGCAACGTATGGTCCTTGAGTGCTAAAAATAAACGTATTTTTGTTTAAATGCACCCATGTTAATATTGTACGTCATTTTAAACATTATTTTAATTGGTTATGCTTTGCAAGTTTACAGGTAGGCTACGTATATAATGTTAATTATGCCATATTATATGGTAATTGTCTCAAATCAATAGATGACTCACTTTTTTTTTGTCAATAAAATCAAGTATATTTCAAATGTTTGTGTGTACTGACCCTTTCTCTGGCAGTCATTTTTACCACATATTTGATTATTTATTTAACCAAAAGACCCTTGAGTTTAGAAACCTCTTTTGCGAGGGATACCTGGCAAGAGGTCAGCAGGAAGTATTCAGCATGTAGATAAAGTACAAAATAACATACAGGAACAATACACTAAAAACCACCCTCTCCAGTTTTAAGGTCTTTTGCAGGTCGTTCCAAGACTGAGGAACGTTGTAGGATAATTATCTTTTTCCCCATCTCAGGACTGGCCTTATGAACAGCTATTTCCATGTACTCTTATACAAACTCATACAAATAGGTTAAGAAAGGGACCACAGTTCCCTCAGACTAACACGATCTTTTAGGTGTGTGTCACTAGGCCTCGTTAAGCTGTCCCGTTCTAACAGCTGGAGGCCTACCGTACATGTAATGCTTATCTCCAATCAATTTGCATCAAAATGGGCAATCCTGAAATGTTAATCAAGTCCATCATGTAAGCCTACAATCCGCATTGGTAGAATTTAGATTTTGTGTCAAAATAAGGATCAAAATACCTCGGTTTGAATTTCATATGGGTTAGAAAAAGTTGTGTTTATTAAGAAAATGAATGGAATAGTTCAGACTGTGATGCATCAGATGACCTGGCCTCCACAATCACCCGACCTCAGCCCAATTGAGATGGTTTGAGATCAGTTGGACCGCAGAGTGAAGGACAAGCAGCCAACAAGTGCTCAGCGTATGTGGGAACTCCTTCAAGACCTTTGGGAAAAACGTTACAGGTGAAGCTGGTTGAGAGAATGCCAAGAGTGTGCAAAGCCGTCATCAAGGCAAAGGGTGGCTACTTTGAAGAATCTCAAATATAAAATATATTTTCATTTGTTTGACACTTGTTTGGTTACTACATGATTCCATATGTGTTATTTCATAGTTTTGATGTCTCCACTATTATTCTACAATGTAGAAAATAGTAAAAATAAAGAAAAACCCTGGTATGAGTAGGTAAGTCCGAACTTTTGACTGGTACTGTATTACAACTTCAGTTTTGTATAGTGGTGAGTGAATTCATTTGAATTGATCTCTTAAGAAATTAATACACGAGTTGCCTTTCCCTTTCTAACACACCCATTTTGAGAAATTGCCAACCTTTTAATTCAAAAATATATTCAAGCAAGTCCCGAGGGGGTGTGGTATATGGCCAACATACCACGTCTACGGTGACTCCCATGTCTTCTTATGCACAAAGCAACGTGGATACAGCCCTTAGCCTGTGGTATATTGCTATTATAAACTGGCTACCAATGTAATTAGACGTAATGTTTTGTCATATTCGTGGTATACGATCTGATACACCAAGGCTGTCAGCCAAACAGCATTCAGGGCTCGAATCACCCAGTTTCTAACTATGTATAACCACCTGCAGGCTCAAGTCAGCTGTCCTACAGATGGTTTCAATACAGCCAAAAGTGGATGCATAACTCACTGAACACAGGTGCAACGCAGAGAGCGCAAGACAATGGTCCACACCCTGTCAGGAATTTCACTATAGAGGAGTTTACTTCAAGAGATTTAATATACATTTAGTCAAGGATATTGTATCAATCTGTCAGCGTTTTTTCCTATTGTCCTTTTGTTGTGTCTTTTTTTTTTATCAACCCACATTTTAGTAGACCTATCCTTTATTATCTGAAGCTTGTCATCTCATCTGAATACCATGACCAGCTTCTCAGATATGTTCTTGCTTTAATCGGTCTCTGTGGCTCAATGACTGCGAATGGACTTTTACAAAGAGAGCACCCGGTAACATCAAAGGAAACATGCCTGTCGACGCCACCAAACACACGATGTGCGCCAATTACAGGTCGTTCTTTCAGCCGCCGGGTAAGTTTTCCTACGTGTCTGCCCCCCAGTGGCGACCCGTCATTCAGGGCAGGTGGAGCAGAGCCCCACCTCTGTTGAGCCCCACTTGTTTAGCTAAAAATATATATATATATATAATCTGGCAGTAACATGTCTCACATATTAGTTTGCAAACAATGTAAAAAAAACAACAACATTGAGTTAACAAACCCGGATACAAACATGGTCTCTTTTATGCTTTCTTGAGTGAGGCAGCTCCAAAATGCAGGTGTTTCAGCCTAGTTCAGTGATTTCTGTGGTGGGGCAGCCAGAGGAAAATACGGAGCTTAGGGGTTGGTAATGTTCTCTAGTTGCGCCATGATTGGCTCAGTGTTCTGTCACTCATGGGGACACTACATCCACTGCAAAGATCTACAGGGAGAGCTAGAAAGTTCAAGCCCCCTTGGTTGCTGCCATGGATTTACATAGAAGTGCCCATCCATGAAGGTTTAAGGTCATTGGCCACTCACGATATAGCATCTAATGGTGCGGTAAGTTACTTGATGTCCTATTGCAATGTAAAAGACACAGCTGAGTAATACACTATACATTTAGAGAAATATAACTGATGACGGCAACCATTTATTGTTACAAATAGTAATAGTTTAAGTATATATCTTCTCTCAGTCAGTTTTACACTAATGACTTTGATATGGATGTGTTCAATGTACTCAATGTTTGGGTATGTGTGAGAGTGTGGGGAGTATGAATTTACTTTTGACCTCTGACTTGTGTGTGTGAGTAGCGGAGATTCAGACGACCCGAGTGCTGATGATCCTCAGTATCCTGTTTTTAGCCATTTTGATACTGGTGCCTACACTGGGGGTGAGACGCACCCGATGCCTGGAGGAGGACGAGAAGGAGAAAGTAGCCATTGCTGGAGAAGTGCTCTTCATCACCATAGGTACAGTAGGCTTTTTCATATCAGTAACGGCTGTTGTGTGACCGCCTGCGTTCAATCTACTTAGCTCTGAACAGTGCATGCTACATAGTGAAATGCCAAAAGTTTTATCGAATGGCGTAACGCAACTCAGCTCTGTCCGCAGAGCTCTGTCCCATCGCCTAACTGCAATGCTGCCTTAGGCCACTTGTGCAACTGAAAATGCTGATACTGTAGCCAGATCAATTCCATTTTGAGTGGCAGAAGCTGTTAATACTGTTTAGTAAGATATGCTAAGATCACTCTTCTCTGTAGGTGCTGCTCTGTGGTGCTCACAGTGTTTTATTTTTGTAAACCAACAGGTTTGAAATTGGTTGTGCTGGTGAGCTGGGGTGCAGCCCTCTGCTCTGTGGTGGGTGGATCTCTGCTGTGCTACAGGTGTCCCCGGGGGTTGTCCACGGGGCTCGTGCTCAGCTCCATCTTTCTCTCATCCCAAATTAGTCTCCATCCCCCAGGCCCAACTCCGACTAGGTTTCAGGGGCTAGACCATGTCTAGAGCCTACTACTCAAAACTATGGAGGAGTAGAGCCGAATACGTGTAATTACTGAAGCACGAAACTGTGTGTGACTCGCTTACACTATGTTATGATTGTGAGAGTTCATTTGGGAAGTCGGTGTGCTCACCTGAAAGTATTTTTTGTAAGGAATTGTGTTTGGATGTGTGAAGATGGTTGGCAACAGCCTCTGGTCATGATGTCTTGCACCTACCATTGCCATATGTGTTTTCAACCTAAAGTAAGTAAGTGCATTCAGTAAGGAATCTACTAATATTGCCAATGTCTACCATTTCATAACATACCATTATCAATATACAGTACAATACTGCAGAGTTGGTTTGCAACATTCTATTCTACTCTCAAAATGTCCAGGTTTTCCAGAAATACTGGTTGAAAGATCCCAGAATCAGCCTGGAGGGAATAAGCAGGAAAGTTACTGGAACCTTAAAACTATATTGCAGAGTAAGTGTCTATAAATATCAGCTTGATAGGACTTTGCCTGATTGTGTCCTGTTGTGGCCAATAGTTTACTGTTTCCTGTGAGTCTGATATCCCATGGAACACTCAAAAGTCAAGAGACCAGTGGCCGAGCAGGGAAGGGTGTTGCGGGCGTATTCCACCCACAAGAGTTGCTGGCTCCAGGTGGTGGGGTTTGGTGGAGACGAGGCAACGAAGAACCGTCTCCAGGTCCTGATTGGCTCGCTCCGACTGGCCGTTGGACTGGGGGTGAAACAGTGGAGGATAGGTTGGCTGACGACCCAATGAGGGTGCAGAACGCCTTCCAGAACCGGGAAGAGAACTGAGTAGCGCGATCGGAGACCCAAGTTGCTGGGTCCATGGATCTGGAAGACGTGCTGCACCATGAGCTGGGCATTCTCCTTGGCTAAGGGTAATTTATGAAGGGGAATGAAATGGGGGGCTTTGGTAAACCTATCCACCACCGTAAGGATAGTGGTGTTTCCATCTGATGGAGGGAGACCATTGATGAAGTCCAGGGATATATGAGACCAGGGGTAGTGAGGAACATGGAGTGGTTGAAGGAGGCTTACCGCGGAGTCTTATTCTGAGCACACACAGTGCAGGGGGTGGCGAATGCGGTGACATCAGGAACCATGGTGGGCCACCAAAAGTGTTGTTGTACAAAGGCCAGGGTCAGACGGGAGCCAGGATGGCAGGCAAGTCTGGAGGAAGGAGTCCATTCCAGGACCGGGGAGCGAGCAGAGTCCGGGACAAACATCCGGTTAGCCGGGCCCCCCCTGGTTCTCTATACGCTGGGACAGGACGGCCCCCACTCCGACGTCCGAGGCATCAACCTCCACCACGAACTGATGGGAAGGGTCTGGATGGACTAAGATGGGAGCTGTGGTGAACCGATACTTGAGGTCCGAGAATGCCCGGTCAGCTGCTGAAGACCACGAGAATGGAAACTTGGGAGAGGTGATTGCTGCGAGGGGGAAGCTAGGGTGCTGTAACCCCGGATGAAGCTGTGGTAGAAATGAGCAAACCCCAGGATGCTTTGAAAATGCACTCTGGATTTGAGTTGAGGCCAATCCACCACCGCTCTCACCTTGTCAGAGTCCATCTGAATATTTCCAGCAGCAATGACGTACCCTAGGAAGGAGATGGTGGAGCGATGCAGTTCACATTATTTTGCTTTAACAAAAAGCTGGTTCTCCAGGAGACGCTGAAGGACCTGTCGGACGTGGAGGACGTGTTCTTGAGCTGACCGGGAAAAAATGAGCTGACCGGGAAAAATGTTGTCAAGGTAGACAAACATGAACCGATTCAACATATCACAGAGCACATCGTTGACCAGGGCCTGGAACACTGCGGGAGCATTGGTCAGTCCGAATGTCATTACAAGGTACTCATAGTGCCGCTAGCCATGTTAAAAGCTGTCCATTCCATTCGTCTCCTTCCCGTATCCAAACCAGATGGTAGGCATTCCGAAGGTCCAACATTCAGAAGATCCTTGCCTCCTGGAGAGGCTCGAAAGCCGAGGAGATGAGTGGTGTAGGGTAACGTTTTTTAACGGTGATGTAATTTAGGCCCCGGTAGTCGATACACAGATGCAGGGTTTTGTCCTTCTTCTCCACATTGAAGAACCCTGCCTCGGCGGGGGAGGCAGATGGACGAATACTCCTTGCAGCAAGAGAATCCTCAATGTACCTCTCCATGGTCTTGGTCTCCGGACCTGACAGGGAATACAGCCGCCCCTCGAGGTGATGTAGTACCCGGGAGAAGGTCGACAGCGCAGTCGTATGCTCGAGGGAGATATGTACAGTAGCGTGAGCCTTATTGAAAACCTCCCGGAGGTCCTAGTATTCCGCGGGAATGGTGGAGAGATCTGAGACTTCTCACAAGCCCGTAGGAAGACGTCCCAGGGCAGGCTGCGCTGACTTCAGACAATGCGCATGGCAGAAGGGGCTCCAACCCATGATAGACCCATTAGCCCAGTCGATCAGAGGATTGTGCCTCTGGAGATGTGAAAACCCCCAAACCACGGGTGCATGAGGGGATTCAATGGACAGGAACTGCAAAGACTCACTGTGATTACCTGACACTCTTAGGTTAATGGGAAACGTAGTTTGGGTGACTGTCAATAGAGCGCCCATCCAGCGATCTGATGTCCATGGGAATGGAGACGGGTTGTGTGGGGATTCCAGCTCCAACACCAGGGTATCGTACATAAAGCTCTTGTTGGCCCTAGAGTCAATGAAAACCTTGAGAGACTATTGCAGTACTATTTGTTCTAATATTTGTTCTGTCTTTTCTGGTGGATTAAACTGAAATTGTCGGCATCTTTCTATTGGATGTTTTAAAAACAGGGATATTTTGGAGATTATTTCCTTTTCAAATAACCGAAAGTGAAAGGTTGTAATCTGAATGAAGGGGAAAAGACCATCACCCCTGGTGAGACAAAACCGCGACTCATCAGTGAAGACTGTCCATCCTGTCTCCTTGTAGCGCTGTCTTAGGTGTCTCACAGTACGGACATTACAATTTATTTCCCTGGCCACATCTGCAGTCCTCATGCCTCCTTGCAGCATGCCTAAGGCATGTTCACGCATATGAGCAGGGACCCTGAGCAACTTTCTTTTGGTGTTTTTCAGAGTCAGTAGAAAGGCCTCTTTAGTGTCCTAAGTTTTCATAACTGTGACCTTAATTGCCTACTGTCTGTAAGCTGTTAGTGTCTTAACGACCGTTCCACGGGTGCATGTTCATTAATTGCTTATGGTTCATTGAACAAGCATGGGAAACAGTGTTAAACCCTTTACAATGAAGATCTGTGAAGTTATTTGGATTTTTATGAATTTTATGACAGGGTCCTGAAAAAGGGACGTTTCTTTTTTTGCTGAGTTTTGTAAGGTTAGTAGTAGTAGTAGAAGCTAACGAGCTAGTGGAAGTAAGTTAATGTTAGTCCCTCAACCTGCTAAGATGAAGTGTACAGTAGGTACAGTACCTGCTGCAGAAAGGTGAGAAAGGTGAGATTTAAATATTACTTTCTGTAGGTAACTTAGCTAGCAAGATCTTATGTCTGGCTGGTGCTTATTGACTAAGTAAGCTAATAATGATGTCACGACTTCCGCTGAAGTTGGCTCCCCTGCCTGTTCGGGTGGTGCTCGGCGGTTGTCGTCACCGTCCTACTAGCCGCCACCGATCCCTTTTTCGTTTGTCTGTTTGTTTTGTCTTGTTAGTTTCACCTGTGTTCCATTGTATGGCTTTATGAGCTTCCCTATTTTAAGTACGTGTACCCGCCCTTGTTTTGTGCGGGATTGTCTTTATGTTACGTGTGTGCGTTTTAGGTAGAGGTGGTTATATTTTCTGGACTTGGCACCCTGTGTTTTTAGGTAGTCACTTTGTTGTCCGCGCCCTGTGTTGTTGGGCTTGTCATTTTTGTGTGCCGTATTAAAGAGCACTTTTCCCAAGTGGAACTCTCTGTGCCTGATTCCTTCACCCACCTAGTCCCGCGTGACAGAATCCCGCACCTGACAACATGGAATCAGCAGGAGCAGCCGCACCTTCTCTCCCATCGATGGAGGAAAGGGTCCTCCATCATACCAGTGTTCTCCACAAGATTGGTTCAGCGATTGATCTAATGATGGAGAGGATCGATCGATGGGAGAGGAGTGGCCTTCCCACCTCATCTCCAGCACCCCCTCCTCCAGCACCTCCTGCCCCTGCTACCGCATCCGGCTCCGGGGCTCTTCGGCTGGCGTTCGCACGGGAGTATGATGGAACGGCGGCTGGGTGTCAGGGGTTCCTCCTACAACTTGAACTTTACCTGGCGACCGCTCGCCCTACTCCCTCCGGAGAGGAGAGCGTGAGCGCCCTCGTCTCCTGTCTGACTGGACAAGCCCTAGAGTGGGCAAACGCAGTGTGGAATGGCCCAGACTCGGCGAGCGATCACTACCCCGAGTTCACCCGCCGATTCCGAGCTGTATTTGATCACCCACCAGAGGGCCGTGCGGTGGGTGAACGGCTGTTCCACCTGCGTCAGGAGACGAGGAGCGCGCAGGACTTTGCCCTGGAGTTCAGGAACTTGGCCACAGGAGTGAGGTGGAACGACAGGGCCTTGATAGACCATTTCCGATGTAGCCTCAGGGAGGACGTTCGCAGGGAGCTAGCGTGTCGGGACACCACCCTCACGCTGGATGAGCTCATCGACATGTCCATCCGTCTTAACAACCTGCTGGCTGCACGCGGGTGTTCGGAACAGGTCCTGTCGTTTCCACCTCCCGGCCCTCCTGCTCCTATCCCTATGGAGTTAAGGGGGGCGGCTTCGATGGGGACCAGAGGAGGAGTTTCCTCCTGCACCAGTTGTGGTCGGCGAGGACACGCGGCCGACCGGTGCTGGAGGAACTTGTCTGGGAGTCGGGAGGGCAGGCGGAGCACTACTCGATCACCCCAGGTGAGTCAGCGCCAGACTCACCCAGAGCTTCCTGTCGGTCATATGTATGTGTTAACCTCTTTCCCTGGATTTTCTCCCTCTCTACAGCATAAGGCGCTAGTCGATTCAGGCGCAGCTGGGAATTTCATGGATCTGGGGCTCGCGTTAAGGCTAGGGATTCCCCTTGTGTCGTTAGACCTACCTTTCCCCGTGCACTCCTTAGATAGCCGACCATTAGGGTCAGGAGTGGTCAGGGAGGCCACGGTGCCGCTGGACATGGTAACGCAGGGGAGTCATAAGGAGCAGATTAGTCTGTTCCTTATCGATTCACCTGCGTTTCCAGTGGTGTTGGGAATTCCCTGGCTAGCTCAGCACAACCTGGTGATTTCCTGGCGACGGGGCTCTTAAGGGGTGGTCAGAGGAGTGTTCAGGCAGGTGTATAGGAGTTGCCGTTGGTGCGACTACGGTGGAGAGTCCAGACCAGGTTTCCATCGTGTGCATTCCCTCTGAATATGCCGATTTGGCTATCCCCTTCAGTAAAAGGAAGGCAACCCAATTGCCACCCCATCGTCGAGGGGACTGCGCAATAGACCTCCTGGAAAACGCTGCACTTCCTAGGAGTCACGTGTACCCCTTGTCCCAGGAGGAGACAGTAGCTATGGAGACTTATGTTGCTGAATCGCTGGGACAGGGGTACATTCGGCCCTCCGCATCACCCGTTTCCTCATGCTTCTTTTTTTGTGAAGAAGGAGGGAGGTCTGCATCCGTGCATTGATTATCGAGGTCTGAATTCCATCACAGTGGGGTTTAGTTACACACTACCTCTCATCGCTACAGCGGTGGAATCATTTCACGGGGCGCGCTTCTTCACAAAACTGGACCTGAGGAGTGCGTATAATCTGGTGCGTATCCGGGGAGAAGATGAGTGGAAAACCGCATTTAGTACTACATCTGGCCATTATGAGTACTGCGTCATGGATAAGGGTTGAAAAATGCTCCAGCCGTCTTCCAATCCTTCGTAGATGAGATTCTCTGAGACCTGTTTGGGCAGGGAGTGGTAGTGTACATCGATGACATCTTAATCTATTCTGCCACACGCGCGGCGCACGTGTCTCTGGTGCGTAAGGTACTTGGGCGACTGCTGGAGCATGACCTATATTGCAAGGGTGTGTTCAATGTGTGTTCTTCAAACAGGCTGTTTCCTTCCTGGGTTATCAAATTTCCACCTCCGGGGTGGTGATGGAGTGTGACCGTGTTACAGCCGTGCGTAATTGGCCGACTCCGACCATAGTGAAAGAGGTGCAGCGGTTTTTAGGGTTTGCCAGGGTTTTGGTCAGGTGGCTGCTCCCATTACCTCACTTCTGAAGGGAGGACCGGTGTGCTTGCATTGGTCAGCAGAGGCGGGCAGAGCTTTCAGTCGTCTGAAGGAGCTGTTCATCAATGCGCCTGTGTTGGTGCATTCGGACCCCTTTTAGCGTTCATAGTGGAGGTGGATGCGTCCGAGGCTGGGGTCGGGGCCGTGCTGTCCCAGCGCTTGGGCGTGCCACCCAAGCTCCGCCCTTGTGCCTTCTTTTCAAGGAAGCTCGGTCCGGCGGAGCGGAACTATGACGTGGGGGACCGGGAGTTGTTAGCTGTAGTCAAGGCTCTGAAGATGTGGAGACATTGGCTTGAGGGGGCGAAACACCCTTTTCTCATCTGGACTGACCATCGTAATCTTGAGTATATCCGGGCAGCGAGGAGACTAAATCCGTGTCAAGCTAGATGGGCCATGTTTTTTACCCGGTTTCGGTTCACCATCTCCTACCGGCCAGGCTCCCAAAACACCAAAGCTGACGCGCTGTCCCACCTCTATGAAACCGAGGAGCAGTCCGTTGAGCCAACTCCCATCATTCCACCTTCATGTCTCGTGTCACTGATAGTATGGGAGGTGGACGAGGAGATAGAGAGGGCCTCACGGTTAGAGCCGGCCTCCCCTAACTGTCCAGCGGGGGCTCAGTACGTGCCGAGGGGGATCCGGGATAAGCTAATCCGTTGGGCTCATACTCTCCCCTCCTCGGGTCATCCTGGCATCGAGAGGACAGTGCGTAGTCTTAGAGGGAGATACTGGTGACCCACGTTGGCTAAGGATGTGAGATTTTATGTCTCCTCCTGCTCGGTGTGCGCTCAGAGCAAGGCTCCTCGACACTTGCCTAGAGGGAAGTTACAGCCCCTCCCCGTTCCACAAAGGCCGTGGACACACTTATCGGTGGACTTTCTTACCGACCTTCCCCTGTCCCAGGGAAGTACTACGATCCTGGTCGTTGTGGATCGGTTTTCTAAGTCCTGCCGTCTCATCCCGTTGCCCGGTCTCCCTACAGCCCTGCAGACTGCGGAGGCCTTGTTTCCCCATGTCTTCCGGCACTATGGGGTGCCTGAGGACATCGTTTCTGATCGGGGCCCCCAATTCACGTCAGAGTTTGGAGGGCGTTTATGGAGAGACTGGGGTCTCGGTCAGCTTGACCTCGGGTTTTCACCCCGAGAGTAATGGGCAGGTGGAGCGCGTAAACCAGGATGTGGGCAGGTTTCTGCGGTCATATTGCCGGGACCGGCCTGGTGAGTGGGCGAGGTATGTTCCTTCGGCTGAGCTCGCTCAGAACTCCCTCCGCCACTCCTCAACAAACATGTCCCTTTTTGAGTGTGTGTTGGGTTACCAGCCGGTCCTGGCCCCATGGCATCAGAGCCAGGCCGAGGCTCCTGCGGTAGAGGAATGGGTACAGCGCTCCAAGGACACCTGGAAAGCGCTCCAGGAGTCACTAAGACTAGCGGGAGAACGGCAGAAGAGGAGCGCTGACCACAGTGAGGCCACCGTGTTCGCACCGGGGGACCGGGTCTGTCTCTCGACCCAAAACCTGCCCCTCCGCCTGCCCTGTTGGAAGCTGGGGCCGCAGTGTGTGGGGCCATTTAAAGTCCCGGGGAGAATAAACGAGGTGTGTTACAGGTTACAACTTCCTTGGTATTACCGTATTAACCCCTCGTTTCATGTGTCTATCCTCAGGCCAGTGGTGGCTGATCCCCTGCAGGAAGGTGAGGTGCCTGAGGTCCTTCCGCCCCCTCTAGACATCGAGGGGTCCCCGCCGTACACAGTACGTGGCATTCTGGACTCGAGACGCTGGGTGAGGGGCCTACAGTACCTCGTGGACTGGGAGGGGTACGGTCCGGAGGAGAGATGCTGGGTTCCGGTGGGGGACATTTTGGATCCTTCTCTGCTGAGAGACTTCCACCGCCTCCACCCGGATCGCCCGGCGCCTTGCCCTCCGGGTCGTCCTCGAGGCCGGTGGCGGCGCACTGCAGGAGTCGCGCGTCGGGGGGGGGGGGGGGTACTGTCACGACTTCCGTCGAAGTTGGCTCCCCTGCCTGTTCGGGCGGTGCTCTCTCTCCCTCTGTCTCATTCACATGACCATTCACACAGTCCAGTCCCTCAGTCCTGTCCAGAATATCTCAAGGTCCTACAACACCCTGATGAGAAGCCAAAAGCCTGGCCCCTTGACTGGTCCCACAGGCGAGGGGTGCCTGGATTGTGGGAGAAAGTGGGCACAGGTGGCCTAAAGTGCCTGGCAGAGGGCCCACCAGAAATGCAGGGGGTGGTAGGTCTGGGGACAGCTCAGGTGGTGATGAAACCATTCTTTCCAGTGTTAATGGTTCTGAAAGTTAAGGTTTCTCTAAGTTAAGCACACAATAGGCTGCAGCTTTACAATTTTACAGCTACAGTAGAATTCAAAATGTGTTTGACAGTAATCTATGTTAAATTATAGGCCATATCAAGATGCATTGTCACAGCTCAATGATATCACTCACTGATGTGTTTAGATCGACAGATCTAAAAAAAAAAAAAATTCTATTGAGTTTAGAAACAAAATTATATACTTCGTTCAGTTGTGGCTGTCTAGCTCTGACAAAGACTTACTCATGTACAGTACCAGTCAAAAGTTTCGACACACCTACTCATTCAAGGGTTTTTTCTTTATTTTGACTATTTTCTACATTGTAGAATAATAGTGGAGACATCAAAACTATGAAATAACACATATGGCATCATGTAGCAACCAAAAAGTGTTAAACAAATAAAAAATAGATTTGAGATTTGAGATTCTTCAAAGTAGCCACCTTTTGCCTTGATGACAGCTTTGCGCACTCTTGGCATCCTCTCAACCAGCTTCATGTGGTAGTCACCTGGAATGCATTTCAATTAACAGGTGTGCCTTGTGAAAAATTATTTCATGGAATTTATTTCCTTCTTAATGTGTTTGAGCCAATCAGTTGTGTTGTGACAAGGTAGGGGTGATATACAGAGACAGCCCTATTTGGTAAAATACCAAGTCCATATTATGGCAAGAACAGCTCAAATAAGCAAAGAGAAATGACAGTCCATCATTACTTTAAGACATGAAGGTCAGTCAATACGGAAAATTTGAAGAACTTTGAAAGTTTATTCAAGTGCAGTCGCAAAAACCATCAAGCGCTATGATGAAACTGGCTCTCACGAGGACCGGAAAGGAAGACCCAGAGTTACCTCTGTTGCAGAAGATACGTTCATTAGAGTTAACTGCACCTCAGATTGCAGCCCAAATAAATGCTTCACAGATTTCAAGTAACAGACACATCTCAACATCAACTGTTCAGAGGAGACTGCATGAATCAGGGCTTCATGGTCAAATTGAATTGCTGCAAAGAAACCACTACTAAAGGGCACCAATAATAATAAGAGACTTGCTTGGGCCAAGAAACACGAGCAATGGACATTATACCGGTGGAAATCTGTCCTTTGGTCTGATGAGGCCAAATTTGAATTTTTTTGGTTCCAACCGCTGTGTCTTTGTGAGACACAGAGTAGGTGAACGGATGATCTCTGCATGTGTGATTTCCACCGTGAAGCATGGAAGAGGTGTGATGGTGTGGGGGTGCTTTGCTGATGACACTGTCTGTGATTTATTTAGAATTCAAGGCACACTTAACCAGCATGGTTACCACAGCATTCTGCAGCAATACGCCACCCCATCTGGTTTGCGCTTGTGGGCCTATAATTTGTTTTTCATCAGGACAATGACCCAAAACACACCTCCAGGCTGTGTAAAGGCTATTTGACCAATAAGGAGAGTGATGAAGTGCTGCATCAAATGACCTGGTCTCCACAATCACCCGACCTCAACCCAATTGAGATGGTTTGGGATGAGTTGGACCGAAAGAGTGAAGGAAAAGCAGTGATCAGCATATGTGAGAACTCGTTTAAGACTGTGGGATAAGCATTCCTCATGAAGCTGGTTGAGAGGATGCCAAGAGTGTGCAAAGCTGTCATTATAGCAAAGGGTGGCTACTTTGAAGAATCTCAAATATATTTGAGATTCCCCAAATATTTGTGCCCCCAAAAATGTGTTTAACACTTTTTTTGGTTACTACATGATTCCATGTGTTATTTAATAGGTTTTTTTATGTTTTCAATATTATTCTACAATGTAGAAAATAGTTAAAAAAAATAAAAACCCTTTAATGAGTAGGTGTGTCCAAACATTTGACTGATACTGTACGTGTTCATGTGTAATGAGTGCGCTCAGAGTCAGGAAGCAAGTACAAGGGAGTGAGTGTTTTAATAAATAAACAACGCGCCGACACGAAACAGAGTCAATAACACCTTAGGAAAGAACCAAGGGGAGAGACAGGTATAGGGAAGATAATCAAGGAGGTGATGGAGTCCAGGTGATGAGGCGCTGGTGTGCTTGACGATGGTGACAGGTGTGCGGGATAATCAGCAGCCTGATGACCTAGAGGCCGGAGAGGGAGTATACGTGACATAATGTATGTGTTGAATAAACCCTTATTCCATATCACGGTGGATTCAGTTTATTACTGTAACAGAGTTAAACATCAAATCAGGTTAAAAGTGATTTGAAACAATGCCAGCAAAATATAACCTAGACTAATTTACTGGCTGACTGCAGTGAGTTGGAAGAAGCTACATATCCAGTCGTCTTCCACATGATTAGTTGAATCAGCTGTGTAGTATTATGACAAAAACCAAAACACGCACCCCTTGGGGTCCCGAGGACCAAGTTTGGTAAACCCTGGATAATAGGCACATTTTGTGTGAACTCAAAGACTTTGGATCTCAAGCCAAACCCTCCTGTTCTCTGCCCTTACTCATTTGGGCTGCTCAGTTATTGAAGGTGAATTACTGCCATCTGCTGGATCATAAAAATACTGCCACTGTATTACATTCCTTTACCACTCTTACATTCGTAATGTTGATCACAACCATCAAAGCAACATTTGCCATGCAAATGAAGGGCATTTCATTAATTTTCACATTTGCTCAGTACATGAAGGGTGTCATTTCCAATGCTATCGAGTTGCCGACACCGATTGGAGGGTGAGTGTTGAGCCAATATCCTCTCTGTATCTATTTGCAGATCCAGAGGCGTCGGGCAGTAGGTCCTCTGTTATCCTTGTCAAATGAATTGTGGTAGAAAATTCCCATCAAATTCTGATTCATAATATAGCTTTTTCTTGTGGCCATGGAGTCTTTGGGCCAGCATAGTGCCCATCTAAATTCTAATGACAAATACCATACTAGATCGATTGATTATACCTAACCCCTACTTTCAGCCTTGTACACTTTTGGAATTACTATGTCCTATGGGAGCAGCCAGAACATTTTGGATACTGAACTTTCCAGTCCAAGGGCACAAATGAGCTAAATTTACTACAAAAAATATCAGATATACCACGTGGTACACATTGTTGAAATTAGGACAGGGTTTGATGTGTCTTACTGAGCCAAAAGCAACTGGAAAATGGGGTTTGTGCTTCAAGTTACCCTTTGAAATGTCAAACTCCATACAAGTGTCATCTGTCAACTTTCAGTAAAAAATAAAAATCGCACTTGAAGTGACCGTAAACATTTAATTAAACCGATTGAATCAAAGTTGAACAAGAGTTAGCAAAGTTTAGGATGAAGGGTATAAAGTCGTCGATGTTGTCTGGCAGCGTGGGATTGGTGCCAACAGCAAAACAACGTCCCCTAATGTATCCTGGAGAGAAAGAGAACAGGTGGCAGTGGAGTTATCGTTCAAATGATGTGAAAGGGATTGAGTACTCTAACACACAGGAAACAAGAAAATAGCCTGATGTGGACACCAGTTCAGCGGGAAACTATGTGAAAGTGTCAAGGAGTCATCTATAGTTAATACCACACAACATGAGAAAGAGACACACCTTGAGAGCATCATGCCAAACAGGAATTGTAAAGAAGGGTCTTTCCTTGAAATACAGGGAAGGAGAGGAGGGTCTCAGCTGAGGTTCAAGCGTTCCGATATGCTCTGTCCAGTTGTCCCTCAAACAGGCCTGTAGGTGCCATCAACCGGCCTACATACCATCTGAGTGAGTGAACTGTGAGGATGGCAGAGAGAGAGAGATGAATTATCAATGTTGAGCATTCAATAAAAAAATATAGTGTAATACTGTTCCAGAGTCAGATTGTCTCAGCACGGTAGGTTACAGCAGAGTTAGAGAGATATGCAAACATACAGTCATGGGGCCAGGTGTATTGCTTCTCATTAGGGTGTTGTAGGAGGAAGTAGTGTAGGACCTTGAGAGCTTCTGGATATGTGAATGGTACTGTGAATGAGAGAGAGGGAGAGAGGGGGGTCAGTAATCAAGTAATATCAGACTTTCTCCATATCACTGATCATCAGCCCCCCCTGAAAAGGTGTTAGGTTTGCATTCAGAAAAGTAGGCCAACGGTTGTAGCAATTCAATGTAGCATCCTCACCATTGTGCTTTTTCTACATCTGCCTTTCAGTAAGCAGGGAAATAGGTTCATGAGTTACACACACAACAATCAAAAGTCAGATTGCAACTCACTGTATTGGCTGGTGTAACTAGATAAAGTTCATGGTGATCTGCACAGATGCCACACTGTGTCCTTCTCCTGCGGGAACATTCTGCACCCACCCACACACACACAATATCAGCATGGGCTATAGAAAGGAGGCCATTCTAATAATTTGGTCAGGTACTTAAAAAAAAAAAATAATAATTAACGTGCATATCACAATCTAGCATAATGGTAACCTACTTTCTGGGCTTTACATGGGAGATTTTCAAGCATTTTGAATGAACAGCTGGTTGGGAGCCAAATGATGCGGCTATTTTACGTGAACCGAGCCAAATGAGCTCCTTGAGTGACAGGGGGGCGGGACGGGTCTCCGTGGAAAGCGGCGTGTAGAGAGAGAAAGAGAGAGATACTCCTTATGGACTCAAACGGGAAATATATACAAGAAAATACACTTTTTCACAAACACACAGTGTCTAAACTCTGGTGTCCAAACACCCAGCGCGTCCTGGATCGTCTGTCGGATGGACAAGGTAGGGTCACCCAGCCACATAATAATACACACAGGCACAAACGACCTGAGAGCACAGCAGGAAAGGGTGGCCACAGCACTCAAAGGAGTGATTGAAAAAGCTTCTTCTACAAGCGGTTATCTCCACCTTGTTACCACGAAAAGACTTCCACCCGTCTACCATGCAGCGGGTAAACGCAAGTATTTCCCGTGACTGTGCCTCAAAACCAAATGTTAACCTGGCCCACCGCTCTACCCCGGACTTCAACAGCCTTTATGACCAGGTCCACCTGTACAAGGCAGCAGTGCCCAACTTCGCCCGGACCCTAAAGGTCATCGCCCTCAAAAGCAGCCCCAACAAGTCACACAGGAGCAACAGATCAATACACACCTCAACCAGACCAGCGAGACACTCTCCCAGACCTCCGGGTCACAACTCCTGCAGCTCTGTTGCACACTGGGTATGTACATAGTCAATGGTAGGCTACAAGGGGACTCCTATGGTAGGTACACCTATAGCTCATCTCTTGGCAGTAGTACTGTAGACTACTTTGTCACTAACCTCAACCCAGAGTCTCTCAGAGCGTTCACAGTCAGCCCAGTGACACCCCTATCAGATCACAGCAAAATCACAGTGTACCTGAACAGAGCAATACTCAATCATGAGGCATCAAAGCCAAAAGAATTGAAAAATATTAAGAAATGCTATAGAAGGAAGGAATGCAGTGTGGAAACATACCAAAAAACAATTAGGCAACAACAAATTCAATCCCTTTTAGACAACTTCCTGGACAAAACGTTCCACCGTAATAGTGAAGGTGTAAACTTGGCAGTAGAAAACCTAAACAGTATATTTGACCTCTCAGCCTCCCTATCTTATCTGAAAAGGTCAAACAGAAAACCTAAGAAAATTAACAACACTGACAAATGGTTTGATGAATTTGAGAAACATATCCAACCTAAAACATAGTGACCCAGAAAACCTGAGTCCATGCCTTCACTATGGTGAATCACTAAAATAATACAGAAATACACTACGGAAAAAGAAGGAACAGCACATCTGAAATCAGCTCAGTGTAATTGAAGAATCCATAGACTCTAACCACTTCTGGGAAAATTGGAAAACACTAAACAAACAACAACACGAAGAGTTATCTATCCAAAATGGAGATGTATGGGTAAACCACTTCTCCAATCTTTTTGGCCCTGCAACAAAGAACAAACAGCAAACACATATACATGATCAAACACAAATTTTAGAATCAACTATTAAAGACTAGCAGAACCCACTGGATTCTCCAATTACATTGAATGAACTACAGGACAAAATACAAACCCTCCAACCCAAAAAGGCCTGTGGTGTTGATGGTATCCTCAATGAAATAATAAAATATACAGACAACAAATTCCAATTGGCTATACTTAAGCGCTTTAACATCATCCCTAGCTCTGGCATCTTCCCCAATATTTGGATCCAAGGCCTGATCACCCCAATCCACAAAAGTGGAGACAAATGTGACCCCAATAACTACAGTGGGATATGCGTCAACAGCAACCTTGGGAAAATCCTCTGCATTATCACTAACAGCAGACTTGTACATTTCCTCAGTGGAAACAATGTACTGAGCAAATGTAAAATTGGCTTTTTACCAAATTACCATATGACAGATCACATGTTCACCCTGCACACCCTAATTGACAAACAAACAAACCAAAACAAAGGCAAAGTGTTCTCATGCTTTGTTGATTTCAAAAAAGCCTTTGACTCAATTTGGCATGAGGGTCTGCTATACATATTGATGGTGGGGGAAAAACATACGACATTATAAAATCCATGTACACAAACAGCAAGTGTGCGGTTAAAATTGGCAAAAAACACACACATTTCTTTCCACAGGGTCGTGGGGTGAGACAGGGAAGCAGCTTAAGCCCCACCCTCTTCAACATATATATCAACGAATTGGCGAGGGCACTTGAACAGTCTGCAGCACCCAGCCTCACCCTATTAGAATCTGAAATCAAATGTCTTCTGTTTGCTGATGATCTGGTGCTTCTGTCACCAACCAAGGAGGGCCTACAGCAGCACCTAGATCTTCTGCACAGATTCTGTCAGACCTGGGCCCTGACAGGAAATCTCAGTAAGACAAAAAATAATGGTGTTCCAAAAAAGGTACAGTTGCCAGGACCACAAATAAAATTCCATGTAGGCACCATTGCCATAGAGCACACAAAAAACTATACATACCTTGGCCTAAACATTAGCGCCACAGGTAACTTCCACAAAGCTGTGAATGATCTGAGAGACTATGCAAGAAGGGCATTCTATGTCATCAAAAGGAACATAAAATTTGACATACCAATTAGGATCTGGCTAAAACTACTTGAATCGGTTATGGAACCCAATGCCCTTTATGGTTGTGAGGTCTGAGATCAGCTCACCAACCAAGAATTCACAAAATGGGACAAACACCAAATTGAGACTCTGCATGCAGAATTGTGCAAAAATATCCTCTGTGTACAATGTAGAACACCAAATAATGCATGCAGAGCAGAATTAGGCCGACACCCGCTAATTATCAAAATTCAGAAAGAGACATTCAATTCTACAACTACCTAAAAGGAAGCGATTCCCAAACCTTCCATAACAAAGCCATTACAGAGAGATGAACCTGGAGAATAGTCCCCTAAGCAAGCTGGTCCTGGGGCTCTGTTTACAAACAGACCCCACAGAGCCCCAGGACAGCAACACAATGAGACCCAACATAATCATGCGAAAACAAAAAGATAATTACTTGACACATTGGAAAGAATTAACAAAAAAACTGAGCAAACTATAAGGCTATTTGGCCCTAAAAAGAGAATACACTATGGCAGAATACCTAACCATTGTGAATGACCCAAACTTAAGGAACGCTTTGACTATGTACATACTCAGTGAGCATAGCCTTGCTATTGAGAAAGGCCGCCGTAGGCAGAACTAGCTCTCAAGAGAAGACAGGCTATGTGCACACTGCCCACAAAATGAGGTGGAAACTGAGCTGCACTTTAAAATCTCCTGCCAAATGTATGACCATATCAGAGAAACATATTTCCATCAGATTACACAGATCCACAAAGAATTCGAAAACAAACCCAATTTTGATAAACTCCCATATCTACTGGGTGAAATACCACAGTGTGCCATCACAGCAGCAAGTTTTGTGACCTGTTGCCACAAGAGAAGGGCAACCAGTGAAGAACAAACCCCATATTTATGTTTATTCATTTTCCTTTTTGTACTAAAACTATTTGCACATCCTTACAACACTGTATATAGACATACTATGACATTTGAAATGTCTTTATTCTTTTGGAACTTCTGTGAGTGTAATGTTTACTGTAAATGTTTATTATTTATTTTACTTTTGTTTATTATCTATTTCACTTGCTTTGGAAATGTAAACATATCCCATGCCAATAAAGCCCCTTAAATTGAAATTAAATTGAAATTGAAATGAGAGAGGGACGAATCTTTCTCCCTCTCAGTGGCGATTTTATCATGTAATCTTGGTAGGGTGCAACTTTGGTTTTAGAAGTGGGGGGGACATAATTATTATATATATTTATTTTTATCCAGTCAGATAAACACTCCAAACAGCCTACTCGACCGCTCTGAGGCATCCGCATGGTCCTAAAGCACACCATTTCCTCGGTTTGTATCACATTCCAATGCTAAACTGGGGGGGACAAAAATGCAATTTAAGATTGTGGGGGGACATGTCCCAGGACTGAAGTGGCACCTTCGCACACATTGCTGAATTTGAGATTTTCAACTTGTGTAATGTTTATCTCCAATGGCCGATGAGCACCGATACGTTTTATCTATAATTTATCTTCATATGAAAAATATTGAAAAGGATTTGCCAGTAGATTGCCGACCTGATGCATGATGATGACTGCTTGTCTACCTTGCTAGCTAAGATTTTGAAAGTATGGTGTTGACATGATTCGTCCAATCAAAGCCACGGTAGATATAATGTGATTTGACGTTGTTTTATCTGTGGCCAATGACCTTGAGCCTTCTTGGATGGCAACTTCTGATGTAAGTCAATGGCAGCACCCAAGGGGGTTGAATTTTCGAGCTCTCCCTTAGATTTTTCAGTGATGTCGTGTCCCCACGAGTGACAGAACACTGAGCCAATCACAGCGCAACTAGAGAACATTACCAACCCCTGTGCTCCATATTTTCTGCTGGCTGCCCCACCACAACAGGAAGTACTGAGCTAGGCTGAAACACCTGCATTTTGAAGCTGCCTTACTTAAGAAAACAAAAAAGAGACCTTGTTGGTATGCGGCTTTATTAACTTTTTACATTGTTTGCAAACTGATATGTGACACATATTAATTCCAAAAAAACATGCAAAATATCGCGTCGCCACTGCTTCCTCTCTACCGCACCTGCTGTCTCGACCTCAGAATGCTCGGCTATGAAAAGCCAACTGACATTTACTCCTGAGGTGCTGACATGTTGCACCCTCTACAAGTACTGTGATTATTCTTTGACCCTGCTGGTCATCTATGAACATTTGAACATCTTAAAGAACATTCTGGCCTTAATGACCATGTACTCTTATAATCTCCACCTGGCACAGTCAGAAGAGGACTGGCCACGCCTCAGAACCTGGTTCCTCTCTAGGTTTCTTCCTAGGTTCTTTCCTTTCTAGGGAGTGTTTCCTAGCCACTGTGCTTCTACAGCTGCATTGCTTGCTCTTTGGAGGTTTTGGGCTGGGTTTCTGTATAAGCACTGTGTGACATCTGCTGATGAAAAAAGGGATTTATAGTCAAATATGGTATATCGCCTAGCCCAAGGGACAGTTCATACACTATATATACAAAAGTATGTGGACACCCCTTCAAATTATTGGATTCTGCTATTTCAGCCACACCTGTTGCTGACATGTGTATAAAATCGAGCACATAGCCATGCAATCTCCATAGACAAACAGCAGTAGAATGGTCTTACTGAATAGCACAGTGACTTTCAACATGGCACCGTCATAGGATGCCACCTTTCCAACAAGCCAGTTCATCACATTTCTTCCCTGCAAGAGCTGCCACGGTCAACTGCAAGTGCTGTAATTGTGAAGTGAAAACGTCTAGGTGCAACAACGGCTCAGCCACAAAGTGGTAGTCCACACAAGCTCACAGAACGGGACCCATTGCGAGTAAAAATCGCCTGTCCTCGGTTGCAACACTCACTACCGAGTTCCAAACTGCCTCTGGAAGTAACGTCAGCACAAGAACTGTTCATCGGGAGCTTCATGAAATAGGTTTCCATGGCTGAGCAGCCGCACACAAGCCTAAGATCACCATGCACATGCAAGAGTTGGCTGAAGCGGTGTAAAGCTTGCAACCATTGGAGCAGTGGAGACGCGTTTGCTGGAGTGATGAATCACGCTTCACCATCTGGCAGTCCAACAGCCAAATCTGGGTTTGGCGGATGCCAGAAGAACGCTACCTGCCCCAATGCATAGTGCCAACTGGAAAGTTTGGTGGAGGAGGAATAATGGTCTGTGGATGTTTTTCATGGTTCGGGCTAGTTCCAGTGAAGGGAAATCTTAACACTACAGCATACAAATACATTCCAGACTATTCTATGCATCCACCTTTGTGGCAACAGTTTGCGGAAGGCTCTTTCCTGTTTCAGCATGACAATGCCCCACTGTACAAAGTGAGGTTCATACAGAAATGGTTTGTTGAGATCAGTGTGGAAGAACTTGACTGGCCTGCACAGAGCCCTGACTATACACCCATCGAACACCTTTGAGATGAGTTGGAACGTCGACTGCGAACCAGGCCTAATCGCCCAACATCAGTGCCCGACTTCACTAACGCTCTTGTGGCTGAATGGAAGCAAGTCCCAGCAGCAATGTTCCATGTGGAAATCCTTCCCAGAAGAGTGGAGGCTGTTATCACAGCAAAGGGGGGACCAACTCCATATTAATGCCCATGATTTTGGAATGAAATGTTCGACAAGCAGGTGTCCACATACTTTTGTAGTGTATCACAATGGCTCATGTTGTGGTATGAAAAGTTATTATTTCCCTTACCACACATGTTTGATTTGATTCGAATAATATGCTGTCTGGTAAGAAAGTGTTGAAAGGGGAAAATTATATAATTTAAGTATTTCTCATAAGAGCAAGTAATGACAAGTACCAGAAAGTACTAGAATGACTACATGTGGCCTGCAGGGGGAGACTATATCCAGTGATTGGACATTTTGAGAGAGTTACGAAAGGTGATATGAGGTACTCCAGGTATCCTTCGATCTCTCAAAGAAAATGGTTTATGTTTTTTTTTTAAATAATGTTTTAAAAATGTGAGTCCCATTTAACATTTCCAAAATTGTGTATGGTAATATCTAGAGGGTAGGCTTGCAGTGTAGCCTAATAAGCTAACAGTTACAACAGTACTCTAACACCTCTACAACTGAACAGTAGTTAGTTACACTCTACCCTGTGTGTTTACTAGTATAGACTACACTTCAAACAGTTCATCCAGATTGGATTTATACTTTTTCTTGTGAAGTAGCCTAGCCTATAGATTTAGGCTGATTGTTGCTATGATACAACTGTTATTCGTGCAGTACCATAGCGCAATTCATAAACGTAGTAACTAATTGTGTCTCAACAACACGGCAAAAATCACAAGAACTCAGTGAGATGTCATGACCATTAATTTCATAGCAGAGGGGGAGGAGTTAGTGTGTGTGAGGGGGGTCATTACAACAAATGTGTCCCTGACTGAAGTAGTCCAATTTCCGCCCCACAGCCGTCCGCAACATCTACCAAAGGACGCATTTAATGGGACTCGAATCTTCATTTTCAACTCTTACGTGACTGTCACGTTCCAGCTGGACTCCGCAAGCCGCCCATGGTAATTGTATTACATGACTGAGGATTTTGTACAAACTGCAAGCTAGTGCGCTTGAGTAGTGTCCCACCAAAGATAACTAACGACAGAAAGATGGATGTGCACTTTCCCACTAGTAGTATCTTGTCCATTGTCCTTCAAGCGCTCTTGTTGTCGTCTTCATATGGTTCGCTGGAGCCCTACGACCTTTTATACAATAATGCCGTCGACGCCTTTTACAGAAGTGACTATAAAGATGTAGTGCGATACATGGAGGGAGCGCTCAGCAGCTACGCAGAGGTCCGCCAGACTAAAGTCCGATGTCGACTGAGGTGCCAGGACCAGCACCCGTTTGACTCTGTTTCCATGGACCTGCAGTTCTTTGACGTGGTTCTCCGAAGATCAAATTGTCAAAACGAGTGCATCGAAGAGAAGGTTGGAACGCAGTCCATGCACAAAGTCAGCGAGGATGTCAACCAGGATTTCCAGAGACGAATCCCGTACAACTATCTTCAGTTGGCGTATCAGAAGGTAAGGTGTTTTTTTTGTATATCTGACAATCAGCGTTTGATAGGAAAGTTCTGGATATTAGTCACCCACCTTTATTCGGCTTACAGCGTATCATTCGGTGACCTACATACAAAGGCTACTGCGATAAACTCGTGCGCAGCTGGATCTTCACCGCTGTTGCTGCTGCTGAGCAACGTGAAGCCGTCGGTGTTGCAGTTTCTGGGGCGACGCAAGAAGATATACAATGTTTACATAAGTCTCTGATAGAGCCTACCTACTGTATCAGTTTTTGTTGCAAATCATTTTTGGGACTTTGAGTGGAACTTTGTTTCCGTTTCAGGCGTGTTCTCCTTCCCAGCTCTGTTATTAGCCTATGTATAGCCCTAACACAAAGGGCTATTGTAGCCAATGATAAGCAGCTTTGTGCTTCAATTTCTGTGCGTTTTAGTTCTGCGATATGTTGTGTGTCTATTGCAATATAGACCTGCGGGGAAATGAAGCAAACTGTGTGCGCAGGTTCGAGGCTGAGGGAGGGAGAAATTTCCATCACTCACATGAAGTGTGATCACAAAACTTGCTATCTTTATAATTTAACGTAAACACGACGTGCTCACACACGCACATATCCATCAATACCAGTGACATGCGGCGAGGTCTGATACCGCGTTCAAAACAACTGGGAACTCGGAAATCTCTGACTTCAGTGCGTTCAAGACAACTGGTAACGCAAAAAAAAAAACGAGCTTTGACTGGGAAAATTCGTTTTGAAAGGTCATCTAACCCGGAATTGCAAATCGGAAACTCTGGCTTCTTTCTAGAACTCCGACTTTCTGACTTGAAGATCACTGACATCATGTTTGACCTCGTCATTTTCCAAATGTCTTGAAGCCAACCATGAGGTCAGTCTTTCCGACCACTGAGATTGAAATTATTATATTATTTATTTTCTGGCCCTTCCTTTGAAATGGGTCCTTAAACTCAGGTCTTGGTCTTTCATCCCTTATCACCCCGTTACGCTAGAAAGTCACACGTTTAAAACGGTTTCAGAGGCAATATGCTAGCCACCCTGATCAGTTTACTTTTAGTTAGCGGTAAAACGGATGTAACAGCCAAAAGGCCGATTACGTGTGACGTCCGTTGGTAGGTGAGAACACAGCCTTTCCCATAACTTTTTTTCACTCCAATACCCATGCGCATTTATTATTGGAGCGCAATGAAAATGGATGGGACATATTGGGCGTTTTAGTGGATCACTTTGTCAAAATGAGTTGTGGATCACGCCTTTCAAAATGAGTTGCATTATAGGGATACAAATGTTCGACAAGGGCCTACATGTCACGTGAACTTTACCACAACCTTGTGATCAAAGGTCACGAAGTTTAAACTGCAGTCGACTGCTCCTCACCAGCTGCAACTTGTTGCCACCACCTGCATTGTCAACCAATCATTAGTGTTTTTGTTTGACCCACTTGAACGGGACAACTTTGCCTCGATGCTATGTATACAGTGTACAATAGTATTATTGACTAAAACAAATGTATTGATGTATTTTTCATTTGTTATTTTTTCAATAATTATCACAGGGTAGGTAAGCCGCATGTCACTGAACACTACACACATTAGCCCCTCTCCCAGTCTCTCCCCGCACTCATTCATAAAGTTTTCCAGACATGCCTCTGCCATTGAAGGGAAACAGGTACACACATCTGTTCACTTGTTTTCAATTTTAGAGAATTCTATGCGTTTTTACAGCCTGGTGGTTTGCTGTGCCATGCCAACTGCTGGCCGCAACTGCTGAAGTGTGTGTTTTTGCTTTGGCTGCCAGTTACTCCTTGATTTCCGTCCCATCTCACAGAAACTAATGGTATCAGATTGCAGGGTGCTTCTCAAACCCAGATCTGCAGCACTTTGTATGACATTGGACTGTCTGAAAACATATGCATACGCCTAACAACATCACAGAGCTGGTGAATGATTGTGATCTCCCCAGTAATTAAGCACCAGCAACATCGAATACTGCATCTTGTGGTCAGTTGATTGTGAAATAATGCAGAAATACCCACAAGTAGACAGAATCATCATCACTGTCCCAAATTGTCTCGGATAAGTTAGGCCCTATAGCCGACATTGACGCTGAGATCAACCCTTTCCTCAGAGCTCTTAGATTTTACTGTGCTGCTGGCAGATGGGTGTGGGAACAATGAGAATATCTATTTGAATTGTAGAAGAAATATCATTCCCTTTTTTTATAGACTCAAGTGCCCAGTTAATCATTCACATACCCTAATGGCAGTAATCGGGGCGACCCGACCAAATTAACATAGAATTGTGAGTTATAGATCTATCATTCCCGTTGAAAGCAAGTCTAAGAAGCGGTGTATCTTTTCTATATGCTCTGTTTCTATGTTTCCCATTATTTATTTTCATTTTTGCATATTTTACCCCAGCTTAAAACAGCTGGAAATATATTTCACGGCCTCCCTAGTGGTGCAGCTGTCTACTGCACTGCATCGCAGTGCTTGAGGTGTCAGTGCATACCCAGGTTCGATCCCAGGCTGTATCCTGACCTGGAGTCCCACAGGGCGGTGCACAATTGGCCCAGGGTCGTCTGGGTTAGGGGAGGGTTTGGCCCAGGGGGCTTTACTTGGCTCTAGTGACTCCTTGTGGCGGGCAGGTTGACCTCAGTTGTCAGTTGAATGGCATTTCCACCGACACATTGGTGCAGCTGGCTTCTGGGTTAAGCAGGCGGATGTTAAGAAGCGTGGTTAGATGGGTCAGGTTTCGGAGGACGCATGACTCAACCTTCGCCGAGCCCGTTGGGGAGTTGCAGCGATGAGATCGCAATTGGATATCACGAAATTGTGGAGAAAAAGGGGAGGTAAAAAATAATACATTTATATATTTCACAGCGGTTTAGATGGCATAATGATTCTCTACAGGATGTATTGCTTGTTTTGTCACATAAACTGAAATTAGGCAAAATATTAGAATTTTTGCAACCAGCTAATGGCAAAGTGATTTCTGCATATTGAAACTTTAAGGTCTATAATAATAGGGGTTAATTTAGGGCATGTAATTCACAATTGCATGAGTTTGGCTTTAGAAGGACAATTCTTTAGTTTGTTCCTAATTAATGTACGCATTGAGACATCTATGTCTCATTCATCCTTTACATGAACTAAGTGTGTAATTGAGATGCTATCAGAAGCCCCTGGATTTCCCTGAACTTTGAACTCAGGATGGGCATTGCGGCTCATCAAAGAGCCTAGTGGACACCCGGCTACACTTCCCCGGCTGCCTACAGACGTATTCGTCTGCCGCCTGTGTGAGTCATGGGGGATCCAATGCCAACTCGCTGACACAGGTCCCCCACCTTAGAAGTGGTGGGGAAGTCACTGTCTGCAGGCAAAGATGGTTCTGCTTCCCTCTATCTGGATTGGCCCAATGCTTTATAGACTGGGGGTGCTGCGGCCCATAAAATAACAATGTACAAGTCTAGACATTTGGGACAGACATCCTCTTAGGCAAGACCTTGGCCCAGCCCTGTAAATATTACTCATCTGTGCTGCAAAGGGGAAATTATTTTACCACCATCTGCACAACAGAGTTTGGTGGCATTATATTATGATATTTTCAAACAGAATAATAAGCACACAAAAAAAAGGCAGTAACTAATACCACCATGGCTGTTTAATAGATTTACTCCTCTGCGTCCCTGCATGTCTCCCAGCATGTTGATGTCTTTCTGAACTAACATGGCAGCGCATCAAGGCCTAGGGGTCCTGTGTTGACCTCACAACAGGTCGAGGGGGCGATCTGAGGCATTCCTATTGGTTGGCTTAATACGACAATGTTAGTAAGAGCAGGCTCTGTGAATGTGTGTCGGTGTGCATCGAGGTGGGGGCGCGTACTGGTGATTGTGAAAATAAACAACATTCCTCCACTATTTAACATTCCACCTCTGGACCCAGCCTCTGGCATAATGACCCCTTTCGGCCTGGCAGAGGGGCCCATAGACACCAACACAGACACCAACTGTTCTGCCCTATTAAGGCTGGTACATGTGTCCCCAATTCGCTCGTCATTTAGCTGGGCAAATATTTGTTTTCTCCCTTTTGTGGCCTGTTTGCTTTGCTAAAAGGAGAGACACGCTACGCTTGTGCATGAGGTAAAGGGAGACACTTGTACGGGCCGTGGGGCCTGACCCAGGTAGACAGCAGTAGTACCTGGTGGTTGGCCAGAGCTGGCTCCACAGCTTAAAGCCACAGCAGGATCAAAGGCCCTCAGCAGCCCCTGGACTCCCAGGACCTGGTCCCCCTGGCCCCAGGGCTCGATGCTAATCCAGTTTTTTTTTATCTGGATCAAAAAGGGTCTTAGGTGGTGGGCACGGCAATGGGTCGGGCACGGCTGAATTTAAGAGAACATTTTGGAGGTCCTGCCACACCAAATAGTGTCCCCCTCTACATCACCATGGGATTCGGTAAACTATTAGCGTCCGTTGCTATGTCAACAGTGTAATGACCTAATGATTTGAATTTTTGGAGATTGTTACAGCCTAAATGGCGTTCTTTTCATCCTCGCTATGCAAACAAGGCTGGTTTCCAGGGCAGTTTCGCTGTTTAAACAAGTTTTGTTGAGCTAATAAAATGAAAACATTCATTTGAACTACTTTTGGGTACCTTGTTAACATTACAACATGAAATCCATGTCTTAAACGTTGCTACGTTTCGGAAATGGCAAAGAAAACGTGTAATCTGCTTTACACATTAGAGTTACTTACCTTACAGATCAGGAAGACATGCTAATTCCCACTCCATTCATATGCAAATCCATTTGATTCATACACTGGCTTGTCTGGCTGCCATGTTTTTAATTTAACCTGCCCTTCCCTTATCTATACTGACATAATATCATTTCAGTAGTCCTGTTACGATAAAAAAAAAATCTGTCTCGCATAGCTCATTAGTACACCCTGGTGGTTGAATATATATCTATCTATTGTAGGTCCTAGGATACAACAATGAATAGTGTGGAGCCTAATAGATACAAACAAAGGATAACGAACAATAATGAACACCTTGTGAAACAGCTGTGAAAACCAACCTGGCAATATTTAAGATTTGAATACATTAACTTTGATTGTTTTTGGTACAATTGTGTCGTTCATTTCATTTATTTTTTGGGGGGAGGGGCTCACTCACATGGCAATCATAGACTAAAATACTGAATTCTGGTGTGTGGAATATGGAGGAGGTGGTTACTGTGTGGGTGGAAGGTTCTGCCTGTCACTTGTTTTCAACAGGCAGCCAGTCTCGGAAGGGGGACGTGAAGAGGGAGACTGCAAAGTCCAGGCACTGCTGCTCTCTTTGTTCTGAGCGTTTGCAGTGCTAGTGTTTTTAATTCATCTGTGTATCTCACATATTATGAGCCCGGTATGATGGAGCAAGAAAACATTCATAGCAGATAATGACAACATGACAATAACAGTAGATGATGTAGATGATCATATAGACAATAACAGGAGATGACTAACTCTGCTCCTGGAGAACAGGAGCAGAGTTAGTGGTTTAAGTTTACAAAGAAAGCGTTTCAATCCCGAATATTTGACTGTTACACTGTTTGAAAAAATGCTTAGGCAGCCCGTCCAAGGATTTCGATGGCAGAACAATCCTTGTAATCGCCAACCCATCTGGGGGAGGGCCACTCCATTCTGAGGGGAGTTTGAACTGGTGTGAACCAGAGATCCTAACCACAGTGCAGTAAGGCCCGGTGGGTGCCGTTTGTAATGGAAGAGAAATGTAATTAAATAATAACAGGGATGCCTCTCTTTAAGTACTTATTTCCCTTGTTATGAAGTTTGTTTGTGGCTAGATTAGTTACTGTATTAAAAGTATTTGCCATGTATTGCCAATTAACTGAAACGTATTTGAAGAGACAAAGGAACAATTCAATTTGATCACTTGAATAGCTGTATTTCTTGGAGATACGACTGGGGCCAGAGGTTCTATATGGCTTTGTCTAGGGCCAGATGGCGCAACGGTTTGATTTATAATGAATTCATTTATTACTTGACATATGAGGATAATCTGCCTTCACAAATTCCGTCTGCCCACCATATGACACATTGGACTGCACGTCGCTCTTGTATCTCATTGTGGACAAACTGATTTCCCATTGTTGCTTTGTTTTGGAAACTTTCCCCACCTCTCCCAGCGTGACTTTATGAATCCTGCTGTTCTTGTTCCCTGCTCTCTCTGTCCGGAATGCCTCGCATATTACAAGTCTATCTCAAGGCTCTACATCAGCGTTTCCCTAACTCGGTCCTCTGGACCCCAAGGGGTGCACGTTTTGGTTTTTGCCCTAACACTACACAGCTGATTCAAATTATCAAAGCTTGATGATTAGTTGATTATTTGAATCAGCTGTGTAGAGCTTGGGCCAAAACCAAAACGTGCACCTCCTGGGGTCCCGAGAACTGAGTTTGGGAGACCCTGCCACATCATGAGGACTCTAGGACTTGTGTTTTCCACTGTGAATAACTTGATGATTTGATATCCACTCAGCAGGCTACTTGTTGTTGTTCAGCTCCAACTGTCTCCAGCGTAGATCTCCTCTGAGATTAGGACTTGGACGGGGCTTCTGTTTCACTCAAATCCCTGCCTTGATCAGAGTGGATGTGTGTAAGGGAGTTTCAGTACGGAGGGATAGGGGAGGCTCGTGACCCTAACCAATTACAAGGACTCCTTTTACACCACGCCACCGAAGTATTGATCATCGTCGCATCTGTCTCATTCAAAGTGCTGTCATCACGCTGATCCAGTTAGCTAACCCGCCGACAAGGGCAGGAGAAGGAGGAGGTGTCTGTTTCTAGGAATGCTGGAGTTGGAAGCTGGGTTTTTTTTCGAGTGGAAAAAAAACTCTCTCTCTCTCCACGACGTTTCTATTACCCATGATACTCCAGCACAGTATGTGTCTGGCATGGGGGGAGTAGATCCTGTTATTGTCGTCTGTTACTGATAGTGGAGGATAGAAGAGCTGAGAAGAAGGAAGGGGTCGAGGGGATGAATATTATTTACACCAAACAGAGATCCAGAGTCAGGGTGACTCCAGGACAGAGAGCAATTTGATTTTCTTCCTCTGGAACCTTTCGATAAGGGATATTCCTCACAGATGAAGGATAGGACCTAGGAAAAAGGATAGAGGCTTAGGAGAAAGACAGGGAATGCATATGGTGAGAGGCCCCCCCCCCCCCCCCCAAAAAAAAAAAAACTTCTCCACCTTCCTGTGTTTTGAGGGCCAGCTCTAGCCTACAGATTAAGGACCCGGAGAGATAGATGTCATGTGGAACGAATGTTTTAGAAAAGTGTCTCTACGTACTCTGCCGTGTTGCTTTCATGAAACCTTTCGCCGAGTCGATAAAACTCTCCTTACGGTGCACCTTCGCTTCAGCTCATGGGCCAATCCCGAATCCTCCCCTGGCTGACTCTGAAGCATGCTATAACTAACTTCCTGCACTCTGCCCACGGTGAGCGTGGCCGGGCCTAGACGGAGTGGCACTCGGCTCTGCCAAAGACCTTCTGCATGACTACCTCTGAGCGGATAACAGCACAGCAGGAATGTGGGTGAACTTTCTCCAATGGACTGTACTGTATTACTGCATCACCCTAATGCTGTCTACCTTATTAACGATCAGAAGGCTAGGGGAAAGAAGGGAGGAGAATCCTGAGAATGACTTTCTAGAAGACTGCAGTGTTTGCACGGGGAGATGAGGCTGCAGACTCTGGAGGGAGAAGAAAGAGAAAGACCTGGCCAGGAAGTGACACTGTCAAGTGTTGACACAGTGTAAAGCCGTAATCAATCGACAGAGAGAAATTGCCCGTGCTCTTGTTTCTGAATCCAGGAACAGAGAAATCAAGCGTCTGCTGCTTATTTGATATCGGTTTCAGTTCCTTGCCATAGATCACAATATCCCTTGTCATGGAAGTAAGCAGTTGGATGGCGACGCAGTATCCTGATCCAACCAGCCAGTGATCAGAGAGCATGTCTCTCTCAGTTACTCTTGTTTTAATTAAAGAGGCATTCATCAGTTTGAGCGGAGGGCTCAGGGGTTGGCATTGACTGTGTGAGTGTGGGATGTGAATTATTGTGTGGGCTGTGAGGGGATGAACCCTTGGTTGTCTCCTTGGGAAGGATCCTGCCTGTGGAAAAAGGTGGAGTGTCTTGCCAGGCCCAGAATCTGTTAGGCTTGATTAATGACTATGTGCTGCTGAAGGTTTGGATCAGCAAACTTGTGGGACCCTCCACCTTCTCAATTTTGAACGATCTGCTTTTGTCCCCTGCCAGTATAGCAGAAGGCCTGGCTCTTTTGAATGACCAGAGGAAAAACCGTGAGAGTGTGTGGTGTGCACATGCAAACACGTTGTCTACCGTTATGTTTATCTACGTGGGTCTATGTGCATGTTCACACAAAAACAGGAAAGTGAAACTTTGACAGCTTCGAGGATGAACTGCTGTCAGGTGTGCGAGGCCAGAGAGAACATCCATAGAGACTAAAGGGACATTTGTCTATGAACTGACAGTTTGCTGTAAATCCCACAGAGCTACGCTATGGGCCTAGAGGGAGATATCTGAGTTGGGATTGGGTAGGAGGGGGATGATGTTGAGGAGAAAGACAAACTGTGGTGGACTTATTCCTAGGTCTTCCGTGGTGTGACGCACCGTCCGGTCTTTCACAGTGGGGAGAAATGGGAAGGGGGTAATGTACACTAAGGGCAGGACAGAATTGGTCACCACAGGTTTTTTTTTTTTTTGACCGAGGTGATATTGTCCACAGTCAGCCACTGGCTGATGATGTGTTCTTATTTTCTTGAGTGGTTCTCTGTCTTAAGAAAGAGTCCGTTTCAGCATGGACAAAGTCCTCGTTTGAGAAGTTTCCACAGGGAAAGTGACATTTCCCTCAGGTACTTTTTCCGCCCTACACTTTGAATGTTTACACCATTGTGTTCAATAAAGACATGAAAACGTGTATATATAATTGTTTGGGCGTTATTAGTTGAAGCAGACTGTGTTTGTCTATTGTTGTGACTTAGAGGAAGATCAGGTCAAATTTGATGACCAATTTATGCAGAAATCCAGGTGATTCCAAAGGGTTCACCTACTTTTTTTTGCCACTGTAGGTCGGCCGATACCGTAACTCTTTCTGCCTGACCTTGTGCTATAAAGTCATCTCGGCTCTCGTATTCCTTCCCTGGAAGTTTCTGGAGAGCTGGGCCCTTCATTTATAACTGTTGCATAAATGTAACACTAAATATATGCGCGTGCCACTCCTGAAAAGACTGCGCACACACAAAACTATTGAGATTTCTAAACTTACCGCACGCCACACGTACGCGTGTTTCCCCATTTATATATCTGGCCTGTCCTGAAACTGTGTGCACGTGAGCAAGCATTATAACTCCACCTAAAAAACAAAAACGCCCATCATTCACCTGTATATGGTGACAATCAATGTTGACACATTTTTTTTCCGGCACTGAGCAAGTTTGTGGTCTGCTGAGCTCAAACTTGAACATTGTGAAAAAGTGAAGTGCAACTACCAGCTCACGTTTACTGTGGACACTGAGTCTATACCCGCTTTAAGTTACAGTTTTAACAGTGGCCAAGTAGGCTACTCTGGCTACTTGGTCATAATGTAGGTGTACCAGAGTGGCCTACCATCAAAAACAATGGACAAAAATGCATCCCATAACATTTTAACATGGAAATAGCTGTTCTATCATTCAGCCTACAGTAGCAGAAAATGTGTGGTGTTCAATGTAGACCTACATTCCATGAGACTTTTGGAGAAAAAAAAACATGCAGGGCTTGACATTAACCTGTTTATCCACTTGTCCTCCAGACAAGGAGGTGACTGAACATGTTTTGTTGTTTGATGCAAGAAACCACTTTACAATGTCAAATTAATTATTATTCCCATACCATTATTACAGAGAATCAGACAAATTATACTACCCTCTGCCTATTGGCTACTTAGATTATTCAAGACTGTCTCAAAATATAACACTGCCCCTTTAAGACTTAAAAAAATGCTCTTTACCTGACTCGCTTTTCAAAGATGGCTAGAAATTAGGGATGTCCCACGCCTAAAAAAAAATGTGTAGAACGAGAGTCGTCCTGTACTTTCGATCAAGCGATTGGTCGAAATGTTTAAACTTGTTTTTCCCATATATAGACAGACACCCTATGTGTTTGAAAAAACATCTACTTCATATGCACTGAGCTTGTCTGATGCTTTAAGCACACTGTTTAATTAAATAATGAAGACACACAAATCACTCAAGAAAGAGCCAAATGGTCACACTGTTTAAAAAAAACAAACAGCGAGTGCTTGTGTGACTGGCGCACGTTGTCTCATTCTCCTCCCTACTGCAGTTAAAAGGCACCACAGCACAGCAAGTGTTTATTGCGCTGTTCGTGCTGTGACATCATTTCAGCCATTTTAGTTTCTTACTAGTTTCTGACTGAAAAGTTCTATTACCGAAATCCCTTAATTGTTTAGGAGAAACATTCCCTATTCCCTCAACCCTTTCTCTCTTTATGTGAAACATGTAAGCATCGCATGCATGTGACCAATAGGCTACAGGTATAATTGATAATAACAAACTCCGAAAACAGCAAGACGTGACAGTAAAATGGATGCGGCGAACGTGAAAAAGTCACTTGAAACAGGGAAATGTTTACTGGTTGCTCAGGAGGGAAAGAGGAAGTCAGATCTGTGGAAGACATTTGACCTAGTTGTGGAAGCTTCTGGAGATGTAAAAAATTTGACCGCTTGGATCAGTGTAAGCAACACTAAATTAATAGGTGTACCAGAGAGTCTGTTCTAACAAAATAAAAAAATATATAAAGCCTTTATTACAGCAGACTAAAAACAGTGGCATGCAGTATGAAGCTCGCTCATCCATTTATATGCAGAAGATACAGTCTTATACTCAGCTGGCCCCTCCGGATTTTGTGTTAAACGCTCTACAACAAAGCTTTCTTAGTGTCCAATAAGCCTTCTCTGCCTTTAACCTTGTACTGAACAACTCCAAAACAAAGGTCATGTGGTTTGGTAAGAAGAATGCCCCTCTCCCCACCAGTGTGATTACTACCTCTGAGGGTTTAGAGTTTGAGTTAGTCACATCATACATCACATCATCATTTTGGGGCAGCAGGTAACCTAGTGGTTAGAGCATTGGGCCGGTAACCGAAAGGTTGCTGGGTTGAATCCCCAAGCTGACATTGTAAACATCTGTAGTTCTGCCCCTGAACAAGGCAGTTAACCCACTGTTCCCCGGTAGGCCGTCATTGTAAATAAGAATTTGTTCTTAACTAACTTTCCTAGTTAAATAAATGTACAATAAAAAAAAATATACAAGTACATGGGAGTATGGCTGGACGGTACACTATTCTTCTGTCAGCACATTTCAAAGCTGCAGAATGAGGTTAAATCTAGACTTGGTTTCGTAATCGCTCCTCTTTCACCCCAGCTGCCAAACTAACCCTGATTCAGATGACCATCCTACCCATGCTAGATTACAGAGACATAATTTATAGATCGGCAGGTAAGGGTGCTCTCGAGCGGCTAGATGTTCTTTACCATTCAGCCATCAGATTTGCCACCAATGCTCCTTATAGGACACATCACTGCACACTACACTCTGTGAACTGGTCATCTCTGTATACTCGTCGCAAGACCCACTGGTTGATACTTATTTATAAAACCCTCTTAGGCCTCACTCCTCCCTATCTGAGATATCTACTGCAGCTCTCATCCTCCACCAACAACACCCGTTCTGCCAGTCACATTCTGTCAAAGGTCCCCGAAGCACACACATCCCTGGCTTGCTCCTCTTGTCAGTTTGCTGCAGCTAGCGACTGGAACGAGCTGCAAAGAAACACTCAGTTGTGGCTGCCTCGCGTGATGTATTGTTGTCTCTATCTTCCTTCCCTTTGTGCTGTCTGTGACCAATAATGTTTGTACCATGTTTTGCGCCGCTACCATGTTGTGCTGCCGCCATGCTGTTTTGCTACCATGTGGTTGTCATGTTGTGTTGCTGCCATGTTATGCTGTTGTCTTAGGGCTCTCTTTATGTAGTGGTGTGGTGTTGAATAAAGGTTCAATGACAACAATAACAAACAAGTGGTGAATTGCGGTTTATTTATTGTTTAGGCTAATTATTCAAAGCTCCCTTTGTTATTTAATTTTTAACCCCAAAATACTTGATTGCGTTTCAAAGCATGAACGCCTCATATGCTGTGAGATGGCACGAATGAATGAATGATCGATTGATACAGTAGCCTGTATAGGTATTGAAACATAGGCCTCTGTAAGTTACGGTATTAAGACTGAACAGGATGCTCTCTTAGGCCTACAGCTCGATGGTGGTTATACAAGACTACTACACAAAGGCTACTAATGATAACGACATTACTTATTATTATAATAGTAATAATAACAATAAGAAGGAAATCAAGAAAAAGGAGGCTACAGGAGTGAGAGCTGCGTGCATATTATGTGTGACAAACAGGTGCTGTTAGATTACAATGTAATTTTTCTGCCTGTTTGGAGCAGTGTAAACAACACTAAATTAATTCTAAGTAATGCCAGTCTGTTCTAACGGGGGGGAAATAAAGCCTTTATTACAGCATAGCAAAGGTTCAAAACAGCCGAATCTGTGAAATTGCTTTATCCAACATTTTGCCTTTGCATGAGGCTTTGTGCTTGCGGAATCAGTAGACTGTTAAACAAACACTCAAACAGGAAACAGATGCAAGATCTACCTTATTTCTGTAGATATGTATGGATGATTTATAAAGCCAGGCACATTTAACAGTTAGGGTCTTGATTATAGACCTAATTAAGTTGGTTTCCTCTCTCCTCAATTTTCTTAGAGGCAAGGGCTGTTTCCTCATCTCTGCTGCTGCTCCCTCTGCCGCATTGTTCTCAATCCCAATATGCTGGTGTACTTTGCTATTATGCACATAGCAATTTAGGGAAAGGCGCCAATTCTACGGCGCACTGAAGATTATGTTTCAGAACCGAGGACAGCGACCGTATCCAACACGGCAGAAAGCACTTTTGTTATAAAATAATATCAGATTTATTAGTGTTGCACCATTATTTTTGCATAATATAACCATATACAATTTCAGTATCACATCTCTTACAGTACAGCACTGTGCCCTCTGCGTGGCATCCGAAATTGATAATTCCACTGAGACAGGCGCAAATCGTCCAGTCGACACACATTTTGTGCTCTTGTAGAAAGCAACCCATCTTTGACTAGAAATTAACTACCTCTGGGCTAATAACTCACTAACTAGCAAAGAATATGAACCAATGTGCACAGGTCGCTACATGTAGCTCTCGCTTTGATCTCAAACCAAGTGCATCTACTCACGACAGCTCATGCTGTAAACACAGTCCAGTTCAAAGTGAATGGCACAGATCCATATGGCAATGGCTATTTGCTTATAGGCCTACTGCAGCTCTAACCGTTTATGGCACACTGGTCTGTGTAGAGTACGGGCCTGTGTCCTGCCTGTCAATGCAACAGAATCCATCTCCAATGCGCTCTGCCTACAAGAAAATCTGACATTTGCTGTATCTGACCGTGTCTGAAAGACAAAAACAATGCAAATTGTTGTGGACCTGTCAAAAGATAGTTTGAATTCAATAATGTTTTGCATTTACTTTTTCACTAAGCAAAATATACTGCACTCCCCACTGTCTACTCTGATTTTTCTGTTTAATTAGCCTACAGTAGGCCTAGTTACAGTAGCCTACATACTTCAATGCAAAAGATCTACTGTCTGTTCACTTGGTAAATTCTACTGTATGTTATAAACCGCATTCCCTTTCGGATGCAAAAACTTTAAATTATAATATCTAATAGGCATAATTAGAGATGTGCATGGTAATTTGTTGTATGGTTACTTCGGGAATATGAACTGATCATGGCCAGAAAAGGTGAGGAATTTGTTCCGCAATGGTTAGGATGTTAAGTGTGTTTTGAAATTGAAAAATTAAATATTGTTTACTCGATAAATTTGTCATTACGGTATTGCCGATAGTCCCGCTACAGAGCAAAACTGCTGCTATGCCAGGAGCCATTCAGTGCTTCGGCCACGAGCACTGCACAATGCCAAGGAATGTCAAGCGGCGAAAAAAAATAATCAGCAGCAAGCTAGCTCATTCTCCAACAGAAAGGTGCTATATTGAGAAATAGATTTTGGTCACTGTGTCAAACTCCTGTTGTAAATATTAGTTTAGGTTTAATTCACTAGTAAAAAATACTTGTGTCGACGTGCCCGGACATGCAAGCTAGCTAGCTACCTAAGCAGATAGCTGTGTGACTTGTCAGCAAAGATTATGTATAACTAACCCTTTCATCTGTGGTTTTAGCTACCTATATTAGCTACTATGCTAGCTAGCTAGAAAAACATGATGCTAAGATAACAAATAGGAGTTATTAGCCAACGTAGCTAGCTAATGTTAGCTGGTTATCATTTTGAACATGCACCATTTTCAACAATGAGCCATCTGACTTGCGGTGTTACCACAGTGTTTCTAATCCTCTTTGGTGTAATGTCAGCTATTTACTGGTGTGCTGATCTGACCAGCCGCAATCGTATCCGTAAATTGAAAGTTCATTGTCGGATTAGATGATTTTCGTAATAGGGAAAGAAGGAAGTGTTTTAGAATACCTAAATAAAGGTTGGCAATAGGTTTAGCTACCTAAGAAAATTCCTGCATGTTTATGGCCAAGAAAGATGTTCCTGTGTTCTCACTTCTCAAACTAAGTCATTCAGTGGCAACGCCATTGAACTAGTTAACATAGTAGCAGTAAACAGCAGCCAGCAAATGATATGCGTGGTCGAGAGAGATGTGAAAGGGAGCGGAATTACAGCCTCGCTCTATCCAATCGTAGCAGTGAGATCAAATTACAACACATCCATTTCTTGAAAGATTGCTGAACTAGCCAATTTAGTTGTTTCGAATTTTATCCTTGCAGCTGAGTTTTTTAGAGATGCGTCCTGACAGCTGAAAATGTTTAAATCTACAAATAAGGACGTTACGTTGGACCATTTGCATTAAATAGATGTTGTTTTATACCGTCAAACTAACAGCAGTGCCTATATGATGTCCTTCCATACAGGTATGACATAGGGCTCACGAGTGGCGCAGCGGTCTAAGGCACTGCATCTCTGTGCAAGAGGCGTCACTACAGTCCCTGGTTCAAATCCAGGCTGTATCACATCCGGCCATGATTGGGAGTCCCATAGGGCGTTGCACAATTGGCCCAGCATTGTCTGGGTTTGGCCAGGGTAGGCCATCATTGTAAATAAGAATTTGTTCTTAACTGACATTCCAAGTTAAATAAAGATAAAGAATTGATGCTTCTATGCAAATGTTGTTGATCAGTAGGCCACATCGAAGGAAAACAGGTTATTTTTCATCTGTAGCACCATACACTGATCAGTCAAAATGAGCTCAATAACTCTATGAGTAGGCCTATGCCATCTTAACTTACCCAGTTCATCATTGGGGCCATGTCTTTGCAAATGTAAATTGTAACAGCAGCTGTTATCTCCTTTCATCTTCGTGATTCTTTGCCATATGGGGTGCCGCGGGCAAAAGCCTCTTGTAAGGGGGTTTGTTTTGAGCACACGACTGTACTTTTTGGGTTCTCATCCGTAGACTCTCTCCGTATGATTCTTGCGTAGGTGGTAAGAGGTTAGTGGTGTTTGAGCCTGTTGTTGGGTCCGGCCTGCGGCATATTTTGCAGAGGACAGTTTTCTGGTCCGTGTCAGACTTTTCATACCCAAACCATGTCCATGTGACCGTAGTAGTCCCTCTTTTAGGTAGGAGCTTCGTGTCTCCGTGCTCTGTGTCACGTTCACTCTCCTCCACGTTTGTTTGTGTTGCAAATTTCAAATGCAAAGCTTCGTCCAATTGACAAAAAATATTACGTAAATATGATTTGCGACACAACAAAATAAACGATAGAGCATAATATGAAACGATTAGACGCTTTTCTATCGTCACACGATATATATCGTCATATCGCCCAGCCCAAATTACCATTTATTATGTTATGTAGTTAGGTTGGTAAAAAACTAAGTCAATTTTATTGTTTCTGGGAAGTTTTGTCATCAACATTTTCAAATGTAATAATATTCGAATATCGGCCTAAAATATCAGCCGTGGGGCCTCCTTGACCCCCAAAAATCGGTATCGGGCCCTCAAAACAATCCGTATCAGTCATTCTCTACTACAAAAGTCAATGGAAAATATGAACTGTCTGTTTTGCAGTTAAACTGTGCTTCAGCCCAGATAAAATAGAGCAAAATACTTGAAATATCTCATCTATTCACTTCTATTTACTACAATGAAGTGGGTCCAATTAAATGAAATGGCAGCTTATCACCACATGTTTTAGGCCTATAGGCTATTTTACATCACAGTCAGAAAAGCTGAGGAATTTATTCTGCCGAGGATCATAGAAGTAAAATAAATAATAAGAAATATATGCCTTTCTGAATTTATTTTTCAATTTTCCCTCTTCTCACTAACATCAAATGATTGCATCTTGTTATTGTATTTAGCTACCTGTTTTTTTTGTTATGAATAAGAGTGTCATCATATATTCCTGCACAAGGCTACTACTAAGCTACTTTTGGCTTCTTGCAATGCTTCAGACTTCAACCACTAAAAACTGTGCGTACGCAATGGTCTAAAGTTTGCGGGAGGATAAGCACATTCTCACGTCAGGTTCAGTTTTGATCAATTCCAACTTTTGTTTGAAAACTGGCACACACATGTTTTGGGGCATATTATTGTGTGTAGGCAACGTTTATAAATGAGGCCCCTGATGTGTTTAGGGTGGAGAAACTGAGTTTGGGGTGTGGCGAAAAAGGACTTTGAAATCGTCCTCTGGTCTTTTCCTAAATAAGGACGGATTTCGTCAAACGTCTAGATGTTATCATCTTTCAGTAAAGCCTGGACCATTGCTTGATTGGCCCACCCAGTTAAGGAGATTAGTTTAGCTAGCTTGTACTGCCCAGTCATGCAATGAATTGAACTCTGTCCTAGTGAATTGAATTAAACTTGACTGAAGTCCTCTGTGGAAACAGAGAATCTGTGGGGCTTTTGGATATGCCTGCGATAATATAGCAGGCAGCGGTCTGCTCCTCAGATGTCACGGCAGATCCATACGTTTCTGATTACCCACCGCGATTCAATCAACACACTGTGGTTCAAACAACGCAGCCAGGCTGCAGGAACTGATCGGGGGCCTGTGTTGTGCAAGCCGTGTCTAATCAGACTGCGGTGCCGTAAGGCCGAACGTAAGAGTGATGACAGCGATCTACGTTGTGATGCATGACTGGGTCCAATGTAGTGGCCATGTTAGAATTGTTTGCGGCCTTTTGAGATGGTAGGCTTGTGACATGTTTACATGTCTCTTTTAATGTCTCATAATGTGCTGAATGGGGTTGGAAAAATGTTGCTAACTTCCCCAAAACCCTGTTTTTACAGAAATCCTGTTTTGGCGGATTCTGGGTATTCCTGTCGCTCTCAGCTCTCACTCTCTCACCCCGAGACTGAGGCTATTTCCTGGTGAAATGTGGACCAGGGTGGCAGTATAACAAACACACACGTGTGTGTGTGTGTGTGTGTGAATTAGAGAGACAGAGAGCGAGACACATGTTTAAGCATAAGCTAATAGCCCAAAAATGATTTATTTCTGACAAGCTGAGCTTTTTCAATCTTGGAAAAATGTGAATATCCTGTTCCATGAGATTTGGACACAGAACACGATCTCGATATGGAGATTTTTTATAACACACCACTGCCACCCCAGATTCACATTCCACATGATGCTGGGCTTCCAAGTGGTAACCTCTTTTCTACTCCTCTTCAGAAGGGGGGGGGGTCATTTTCAAGACCTGACCTGGCTGCGACCCAAAGCCGACCTTTGAGGCAGGCATCATCTACACATCTGTTTCAGATTGTGTGCCACTTCTGTGAATTACAGCTAAATGCAGCCCTAACCAGCCATGATGGCTAACAGACTCCCTGCCTGCTCGATTACAGTGGTTTGAGTGGTTTATTTGACACACCTTTTACAACGAGTGCCTCACTGTCCTCCTTCCTCACCAGACAGCCCTGCTGAAAATTAAAGTTCAAGTCCTACATGTGCCAGGGTCACAACTCTTGACTTCCACTAGGTTATTATGACTAAGCAAAGTGCTGAGGGAGAGTGTATATGTTGGAATTGTCCACCACGTTATCCTTTATCAGTGGACCCGGGACAGATGTCCTTACAGAACCTTGACCGTACATCCTGGGGCTTCCCCCAAAATTCACAGGGGGGAAGTATGTCATGATCCTCACAGAAAGAGTGGGAGTTATTTCGCAAGATCTCCCGCTGGCTTCCACAGCACCCCAAGCAGATTAGCTCGGTTGATGAATGGGATGTGGAGAGAGTTTCGGAATGTAGTAATGAGTAGTGAATTAGAACTATGGAAATAGATGACGGTGATCTGGCATGACGTGATGACAATAGCCGCAGTCACTTGGGTTCATGCCTTTGGAAAGTGAAGTTTTCTTGTGCAATAAACCCGAGTAATAGCATTGTCTTGGAATAACGCGTAGTGCGAGGATGATTGGGTCGATGATTGGAGCAATGGGCATTCTTGGTTGAGATTCAATCAAATGCCTCTGACTGCTTCCTGACAAGGTCGTAACCCTGTGAAGATCCCACACTGGGGGTTGGGTTGGAGACGTTAGGTCAATTTTGTCTTACACTCCCCTGGCCTTAACGGAAGGAAATATGAGACTTCCCTTCTGAGGTACCTAGCTGTGAAAGTGTTCCGTCTCCTTCTCTTCATCTCCGATGAGTGTAACAGCTTAGAGATCAGTGTCAGGCCCTGACTTGGGCCCCTCACGGTCCCTGTTTGTACAGGACTTTTTGTTGTTGTCTTAGCTGTATAAAAGACACTCCACAAGCTTAACCCCCAGTTCAACCGATCAACGTTTCCCTTATGTCAGAGTCCTGTCCAGTTAAGTGGAGTCTGCCGACTTGATGTGGAGATTCCTCATACGAATGACTCCGCTCCTGGTGAGAACAGACCGGACCAGTGTGAGGAGATGAGGTGTCAATGTGACTGTTTGAAGAGCAGTGAAGGCCGGCGCAAAATCAACGTAGGCGGCTAGCCGCTGAGATCAGTGGGGGCAATGTACAGAACAAACAGCTAGATTGTGTCGTGTGCATTTGAAGTGAATGAGCAGGTCTAGTCGTAGTAGCTCTTCATGATCAAGGCTTTGCCCGATGGATGCTGTGATATGTACACAACTAGAACAGACTCCGCGTGGATGTCTTCCTGGAGAAGCAGGCAGCATCATGTGTTCTCTCTGTGTTTAGTACAGAAGGCTTATATGGAGAAAGAAGGATAGGGAGGAGGGATGGGGTAACTCATTCACTCTCTCTTTGAAGGTAGACGTTGAGTAGATGTGGATGTAGATGTGACGTTGAGGCGAACGGCAACGCGGGTCAATTTCCGCAACAACTAAGAAAGTTTTTAGCTCGAGGCTCAACTTCTCCTCTGTTTTGGGTTCCCAGGCTACCACGCTGTGAACGGCGTGAAATGAACCCGTGCACATGCGCAGATACCGTGTGTGACTGTCCACCTTTAGTAGTAGGCCATTGAAACCGAGTAAAACCCGTTTCAATTCTTTGACGACTATCAGCTCAAGTATACTGCTATTCATAAACATGTGTGAAGCTTTTTATTTTACATCTGTTTTTACAATGACCCCCTGCACTTGAATTTATTGGGTCTTGTCAGCTTTATTTGCCATGATATCAACTTGTCATTAGGGTGCTAGTTTCAAAGTCGGACTTAAGTAAAACGCTCAGCGGGCTGTGAATTGACACGGTGGATAAGCCCTCCTCGTGTTCATTTTCAAAAGTTGTGATTTTGAGAGAAATGACTGCGACCACCACATGACACATTGGGAAGGGATTCAGGGATTCAAACCAGCGACCTTTACCGGCCGGTGCCGCCACACGTCGACTTTGTACTGGTACCCCCGTATATAGCCTCGCTACTGTTATTTTACTGCTGCAGTTAAATTATTTGCTACTCTTATTTTTATTATTTTACTTGACATGTTCTTTCTTCTTAACTTCTTAAAGCATTGTTGGTTAAGGTGAAGATTATCACACCTGTTGTACTCGGCGCATGTGACAAATAAGATTTGATTTGGCCCAACAAAGTCCACATGCGCTCAATAAAAGGGAAGTTCTACATTTTCCTGGATGCCTTTACAAAGAAGTGACCATAAAATGCTCTCTGGAGATGGGAAACTAACCAGCAATGTGATTCCTTGGGGTGAAATCACAAACATCATGGCAAACCCCATGAGGGCTGAGCGATATGGCCAAATGATCATATCACAGTATTTGAAGAACTGTTGATGATATTTTATGTTTTTGATGAATAAATGTTCTAAATGTACTTTATGAGTGGTGCGTGAAACGAGGGTGGCAACACATACATTCAACACACGCAGTTGAAGTCGGAAGTTTACATACACCTTAGCCAAATACATTTACACTCAGTTTTTCACAATTCCTGACATTTAATCCGAATAAAAAGTCCCTGTCTTAGGTCCGTTAGGATCACCACTTTATTTTAAGAATGTGGAATGGCAGAATAATAGTTGAGATAATTATTTATTTAAGCTTTGATTTCTTTCATCACATTCCCAATGGGTCAGAAGTTTACATACACTCAATCAGTATTTGGTAGCATTGCCTTTACATTGTTTAACTTGGGTCAAACATTTCGGGTAGCCTTCCACAAGCTTCCCACAATAAGCTGGGTGAATTTTGGCCCGTTCCTCCTGACAGAGCTGGTGTAACTGAGTCAGGTTTGTAGGATCCTTGCTCGCACAGGCTTTTTCAGTTCTGCCCACACATTTCCTTTAGGGTTGAGGTCAGGGCTTTGTGATGGCCACTCCAATACCTTGACTTTGTTGTCCTTAAGCCATTTTGCCACAACTTTAGAAGTATGCTTGGGGTCATTGTGCATTTGGAAGACCCATTTGCGACCAAGCTTTAAATTCCTGACTGATGTCTTGAGATGTTGCTTCAATATATCCACATAATTTTCCTTCCTCATGATGCCATCTATTTTGTGAAGTGCACCAGTCCCTCCTGCAGCAAAGCACCCCCAAAACATGATGCTGCCACCCCTGTGTTGCACGTTTGGGATGGTATTCTTCGGAGCCTCCTCCTTTTTCCTCCAAACATATATTTTTCTTTCATCAGACCAGAGGACATTTCTCCAAAATGTACGATCTTTGTCCCCATGTGCATTTGCAAACTGTAGTCTGGCTTTTTTTATGGCTGTTTTGGAGTAGTGGCTTCTTTCTTGCTGAGCGGCCTTTCAGGTTATGTCGTTTTACTGTGGATATAGATACTTTTGTACCTGTTTCCTCCAGCATCTTCACAGGGTCCTTTGCTGTTGTTCTGGGATTAATTTGCACTTTTCGAACCAAAGTACGTTAATCTCTAGGAGACAGAACGCGTCTCCTACCTGAGCGGTATGACAGCTGCGTGGTCCCATGGTGTTTATACCAGACTTGTGGAGGTCTCTATTTCTTTTTTTTTAGGTCTTGGCTGATTTCTTTTGATTTTCCCATGATGTCAAGCAAGAGGCAGTGAGTTTGAAGGTAGGCCTTGAAATACATGCACAGGTACACCTCCAATTGACTAAAATTAATTCAATTAACCTATCAGAAGCTTCTAAAGCCATGACATCATTTTCTGGAATTTTCCAAGCTGTTTAAAGGCACAGTCAACTTAGTGTATGTAAACTTCTGACCCACTGGAATTGTGATACAGTGAATTATAAGTGAAATAATCTGTCTGTAAACAATTGTTGGAAAAATGACTTGTGTCATGCACAAAGTAGATGTCCTAACCGACTTGCCAAAACTATAGTTTGTTAACAAGAAATGTGTGGAGTGGTTGAACAACGAGTTTAATGACTCCTACCTAAGTGCATGTAAACTTCCGACTTCAACTGTATGTATAACTTTATCATCTGGACTGTCTGTTTGCGCTCATTAGTATATGTAGTTGGCACCCTTCATGGAAATGTACTATTTCTTGTGCTAATTGTTTTAGCATTCTAGTAATAGACGTCTGTCACGCCCTGACCGTAGATTGCTTTGTATTTTTCTATTTTTAGTTTGGTCAGGGTGTGACGTGGGTGGGTATTCTATGTTTGTATTTCTATGTGTTTGGCCTGGTATGGTTCCCAATCAGAGGCAGCTGTCAATCGTTGTCTCTGATTGAGAACCATACTTAGGCAGCCTGGTTTCGCCCTTGAGTTGTGGGGTAGTTGTTTTCTGTTTGGTGTGTATCACCTTGACAGAACTGTTTGGTTCTTGTTACTCCTCGTTGTTATTTTGTTTAGTGTTCAGTTTTGATTAAATTTCCAACATGATCACTTACCACGCTGCGTTTTGGTCTACTCCTTCTTCCACCAACGAAAACCGTTACAACGTCCAATGGGCTTTTTTGTGTGTTTTTGTGTACTAAGCCGGTAACACTAAGTCCCTGGATGAGAGTAGAACGGTAGGACGATATGAAAATCTGGATACTGCTCAACCCTAATGTTTACATTTATCTATTGTTTTGTTTCTGCTTTGTTTTGTTTGGGTTCAATTTACCACAGCATTGCGATTCACTGTAACTCTGCCTCGAGTAAAGAACTTCTTGAGGCTCTCAAGGCCACAGGAAGTGGGCGTCGGGGTGATTTTACTGGTGGAAATCCATCTCTCTCCGTCAGCACACACTCCAAAAACATGGAAAATGTTTGTTCTAGTTTTTCACTTTGGAAAAATATTGTTTTTTTTCTTTGGCAAGATATCGTTTAGAGTTCTCTCAGCTGTTTCTCTGGGGGTTTACCTCGTCACAGCATGTCCTCATCCGAACGGACCTGTCAGGTGTGTCTACACAGATCTGCTCCCCCCTACTTCTCAGTCTTTCCATCTCAATTGGCGTGGTAAATATAGATGTGTGTGAAAGAGATCAACCCGGCTCAACGTATTTTACTGGTTTGTGGCTCAGTGACACTGCCCCCGGTTAGGATAGGATAATAAAGGATAAAGCATCCCGATAGTTAGCACACAGGAACGTTATTTTAAACACGCTGAGGAAGATGAACACGGGGACGTAGATGGGGATGGTTCTGAGAGGCACAGAGAAAGGAATAATGACGATTCACATACAGGCTACAATGGATCGAGCAGAGTAGTGAATGAGCTGTAGCCATGTAATGGCACACTATGAGAAGACTCTATGATAATACATTGCAGCAATAAACTGTTACACAGCAATACTCGATAACAAGGACTGTCTAATAAGCATATATTCGAAAGCAGAGTAGGCTAATGACGAGCATGTTTGCTGACAAGGAATAAACAATGGCCGTGTAAGAAAGGAGGGTATTTACATGAAGGTAAGTTACCTAAAGCAGAGCTATAATTGTTATATTAGTAATTGTTAGATTACTAATGTATTATTATTATATATGCAGAGCCAAGTTAAACAACAACTACAACTTACTTGGAGGGCTAAACGTTTTTGGGAGAACTGCTGTTCCATAGAAAGCTGACATCGTAGAAGTTTAATTTGTCACAGATTGGGCGGTGTCCAGATTGTCATACCATCATACCCATCTTGTGCCATACCGGGATATTCAGTAATGCTGGTTCTGAACACAAGGGGAGTTGTTTTCAAACCCCATTGATACTATGTAATCTGAAGGTTAGCAATGCTATAGGATTCTTCTGAGAGGAACCCTAAACCAAATCATATCCATGGCCAGATAGATGCTTTGAGTGATCTCTGAGCGATGTCTCTGGAATGGCTTTCTGCTTAGTTATTACCAAGAGTGAATAAATACTTATTAATGAGGTCTACATGGTAGGATGTAGTCACAAATCAACTGTTTGAGGCTGGTTGCTAAGCAGTAATGAAACAAACAGAGGGACCAATGAGAAATCTGGTTCTCGGTGTGGGGACTGCAGGCAGCTCTTCATCAGGGAGAAATGTATTGGCTGAGCTGGTGGTAAGGATTACTTCACCTTTTGCCTTGTGGCCTCTAGCAGATGGCTAACTCCTGGTCAGTCAATGAAATGTATTTATAAGTGCTATACAGAAACCCAGCCTAAAACCACAAACAAAAAGCAATGCAGATGTAGAAGTATGGTGGCTAGAAAGGCAGGAATTTAGGAAGAAACCTAGAGAGGAACCAGGCTCTGAGGGGTGGCCAGTCCTCTTCTGGCTGTGCCGGGTAGAGATTATAAGAGTACATGTCCATTTAAGGGCAGATTGTTCTTCAAGATTTTCAAACGTTCATAGAGGACCAGCAGGGTCAAATAATAATCCGTTGTTGTAGAGGGTGCAACAGGTCAGTGCCTCAGGGGTAGATGTCATGCAGAGGTCGAGAGTGCAGGTGCGGTAGAGAGAGAGACGAAAACAGCAGGTCCAAGTAGCACGTCCAGTGAACAGGTCAGGGTTCCCTAGCCACAGGCAGAACAGTTGAAACTGGAGTAGCAGCATGACCAGGTGGACTGGGGACAGCCAGGAGTTATCAGGCCAGGTAGTCCTGAGGCATGGTCCTAGGGGAGAGAGAGATTTAGAGAGAGCATACTTAAATTCATACAGGACACCAGATAAGGCAGGATAATTCCGCCAGATATAACAGACTGATCCTAGCCCCCCGGCACATAGACTATTGCAGCATAGATACTGGAGACAGGGGTGGGTCGGGGGACACTGTGGACCCGTCCGAAGATACCCCCGGATAGGCCAACCAGGCAGGATATAACCCCACCCACTTTGCCAAAGCAAAGCCCCCACACCACTAGAAGGATATCAACAGAGCACAAACTTACTACCATGAGACAAGGCTGAGTATAGCTCACAAAGATCTGAGGGGGCGCAAAACCGGACGGGAAGATCACATCTGAGACTCAACCCACTCAAGTGACGCACCCCTCCTTTCCCCCTAAAGCACTAGTAAGCCACTGACTCAGCACCTGTAATAGGGTTAGAGACAGAAAATCCCAATGGAGAGAGGGGAGCCGGCCAGGCAGAGACAGCAAGGGTGGTTCGTCGCTCCAGTGCCTTGCCGTTCACCTTCGCACCCCTGGGCCAGACTACACTCAATCATAGGACCTACTGAAGAGATGAGTCTTCAGTAAGGTTGAGACAGTCTCTCACATAGATAGGCAGACCATTCCATGAAAATGGAGCTCTATAGGAGAACGTCCTGCCTCCGGCTGTTTGCTTAGAAATTTGAGGGACAATAAGGAGGCCTGCATCTTGTGACTGTAGTGTACGTGTAGGTATGTATGGCAGGACCAAATCGGAGAGATGGGTAGGAGCAAGTCCATGTTATGCTTTGTATGTTAGCAGTAAAACCTTGAAATCAGCCCTAGCCTTAACTTCTTGACGCTACCTATCCCATTAGCGGGATAATTGTCATCAACAATCTCTGAATTGCAGAGGGTCACATTCAAATAATATTACTAAAAATATTTATATTCATGAAATCACAAGTGCAATATAGCAAAACACAGCTTAGCATTTTGTTAATCCACCTGTCGTGTCAGATTTAGAAAATATGCTTTACAGCGAAAGCAATCCAAGCGTTTGTGTAAGTTTATCGATCACTAGACAAAACATCATGAACACCTAGCATAAAATAGCTTGGTCACGAAAATCAGAAAAGCAATCAAATTAATCGCTTACCTTTGATGATCTTCGGATGTTTTCACTCACGAAACTCCCAGTTACACAATAAATGTTCCTTTCATTCCATAAAGATTATTTTTATTTCCAAAATACTTCTGTTTGTTTGGCGCGTTATGTTCAGAAATCCCCAGGCTCGAGCGGTCACGACAACACAGACGAAAATTCCAAATAGTATCCGTAATGTCCACAGAAACATGTCAACGTTTTTTATAATCAATCCTCAGGTTGTTTTTAAAATATATAATCGATAATATATCAACCGGCACTGTCTTTTTCAGTAGGAGAGGGAGAGACGATGGCTGCCCAAGCTCTGTTGCGCAAGCAAAACTCATGCGAACACCTGACGCGATGTTATCTTTCTCGCTCATTTTTCTAAATAAAAGCCTGAAACAATGTCTAAAGACTGTTGACACCTTGAGGAAGCGATATGAAAAGGAATCTGGTTGATATCCCTTTAAATGGAGCGAAAGGCAGGCTATGGAACATGGAGCTTTCAAAATAGAAGCCACTTCCTGGTTTGATTTTCCTCAGGTTTCGCCTGCAATATCAGTTATGTTATACTCACAGACAATATTTTGACAGTTTTGGAAACTTTAGAGTGTTTTCTATCCCAATCTGTCAATGATATGCATATTCTAGAATATGGGCCTGAGAAATAGGCCGTTTACATTGGGAATGTTATTTTTTCCAACATAAAAATAGTGCCCCCTAGCTGAAAGAGGTTAATAGAACGCCAAGGTAGAGAGGCTAGCACTGGAGTAATATGATAAAATGTTTTGGTTCTAGTCAGGGTTCTGGCAGCCGTGTTTAACACTAACTGAAGTTTCATTTAGTCGTTTATCCGGGTTGCCAGAGGGTAGAGCATTGCAGTTGTCTAATCTAGAATTGACAAAAGCATGGATTAGCATTTCTGCATAATTTCTGGACAAACATTTTCTGATTTTTGCAATGTTACGAAAATGGAAAAAAGTGGTGAAAAGTTGGGGCTTCACCATGTTTCTTCGAAATGTAGAGCTGTGTGTTGTCCGCATAGCAGTGAAAGTTTACATTGTGTTTCCGAATGACATCACCAAGAGAATATATAGTGAAAACAATAGTGGTCCTAAAACGGAACCTTGAGGAACTCTGAAACTTACAATTACACCCTCACCTGTTAACAGCGCCTGTTGTGTCAATATAAGCTCCATTCTTCATTTGAGTCGTGGAAAATCAGCAGAATGTTTTATGTGCAGAAAGAGTTTCAGCCAATTGACTTGTGAAGGTGAAAAAAATGATCAGTCACATTACTTTAAATGTCAAGACAGTGCTGCCTGGAGGAACATCTATCTGCTCTTTCTCTCTCTGTATCATCTGAGCTCACTGAAAAGGCAGTGTGGTACCTGCCTTAATGTTACAGACATGCAGGTTGCCTGGGCTCAGGCTACCTGTGGTAGGAAGCCTAGCAGAGAGCCTCTGTAATGGGAAGTCCAGGCACTAAGCAAAGTCACACTCAGTATCATCTGACCTCAGACGGGCTGAGTGGTGCTGTAATAGGACAGGATGGGGACTGTAAAAGGAAATGAATGGCACATGAGTGAGTCTTGACTAAAATTGAAGGAAGATTTGTGTTCACTTGACTGGGCAACTGAATTCGCAGAGGTTTCTGTTGCAATATCGATTGAGTATTTTCACACCACTAGCCTACAGTATGACATGTGCCATAGGTTAGCCGGAATTATGTGAGTGAGGAATTTGATACTTGAGGGCTTTAGGGAGAGGCTCCCGATGAAAAGGGGGCTCCCCCCCCCCCAATAACTGGTTCTGAATCCAAGTACACCCACGAGCCACAAAACAAATCTGAACCCCAGAGTAATGCATCAGGAACTGTCTCTACCCCACCACATCCTGTGTGAAAATGACCGGAGTGTTGAGAAAGTAACTTATGACCTGTGTGTTTTCAATCAGGGCACCCCGTCCATTGGGGATGCTCTTCTGGATGGTAAAATAGCCCTCTCCTTCAGTTCACCCTCTTTTCCCAGTGCCCTTCAGCTTACTGTGACTCAATGGGGCTTGGACAAGGTTTAGAGACCAACACCACTTTCTGGCTAAGCTTTTTTTTGGATGAGGGTGGAGGGATATGTCTCTTTTTTTTTGTGGGGGTCTTTTCATAACTAAGAACGCTCCCTTCGTACAAGAACAAAAAGCAGTGTTTAGAACTCAGTGGAAAAGCTCTTTTGCCTATACACCTGAGACCGGTTCCTCTATTATATTGTGCCCTCTACGCTGCCAAGGGCGAGTACCGCTTACCATCACCTGGTTGAGATATAGAAATGAAGGTAAAGAAAGTTTTGAAGGGTTTAGGAGTGTCTTCAGGTTTCTTTTGTCAGCCCCACCACTTAACAACGTTCGCGGCTCTGTGTGGAAAAACTCCCATTCAAAACAAACCGCTATCTCTGCCCCAGGGCCCCAGGACAAAAGGGCAGATATTATGGAAGGATGTAACTATAGCTTACTCCCGACACAGCCGCGTGGAGTGCCTGGTGAAAGTTGAGCATGCAGACAGGTAGGGCACTTATCTGTCAACCTTTCCCTCTAATTAAACATGCTCTTTGGGAATTACCCCCCTTCTGGAAGATTCTGTTCTTACTGTACGCTTCTCCTTTGACATTAACTCACCTTGCTCCCAGCACTTAGCCGCACGTACTCCCCAGTCTGTCACAGAGCATTTCCCATTGTGACCGTTTCTTTCCAATGACGTTAGCCGCGGAATGCGAAGCCGCATAGTTTTATTGCTGTGATTATTTAATTTAGACTGCGCTGCTCCCTGCTATTAGTTCTCCGTGCCACACACGATCAGGACCCCAGGACTGCTTACTGCTTGGCAGTGAAAGCTGTGGGGAGACGTACAGCAGTGCTTTCAGAAACCCTTCACACCCCTAGACTTTTTCCACATTTTCTCGTGTCGCAGCCTGAATTTTAAAATGGATTCAATTCAGATTTTGGTCACTGGCCTACACATAATACACCATAATGTCAAAGTGGAATTATGTTTCTTGACAGTTTTACTGATGAATTGAAAATGAAACGCTTAACAAAGTCACGTAATAAGTTGCATTTACTTACTCTGTGTGCAATAACGGTGTTTGACATGATTTCAAATGACTACCTTCTCTGTACCCCACACATACAATAATCTGTAAGGTCCCTCATTCAAGCAGTGTATTTCAAAACACAGATTCAACCACAAAGACCAGGGAGGTTTTCCAATACGTCGCAAAGAAGGGTACCTATTGGTAGATGGGTAAAAAAAAAAAAGCAGACATTAAACATCCCTGTGAGCATGGTAAAGTTATTCATTACACTTTGGTCACTACAAAGATGCAGGCGTCTTTCCTAACTCAGTTGCCCGGAGAGGAAGGAAACTGCTCAGGGATTTCACCATGAGGCCAACGGTGACTTTAAAACAGTTAATGGCTGTGATTGGAGAAAACTGAGGATGGATCAACAGCATTGTAGTTACTCCACAATAATAGCCTAATTGACAGAGTGAAAATAAGGATGCCTGTACAATCCAAAGCTCTTAGAGACTTACCCAGAAAGACTCACAGCTGTAATCACTGCCAAAGGTGATTGTATCATGTATTGACTCAAGGGGGTGAGTACTTATGTACATAAGATATTTCTGTATTTATTTTTCAAATACATTTGCTAACATTTCTAAAAACATGTTTTCACTTTGTCATGATGGGGTATTGTGTGTAAATGGTCATTTTAATTAAATAAAATGATATCTGTAACACAACAAAATGTAGAATAAATCAAGGGGTATGAATACTGACTTTTTAGTTGTGTTACAGCCTGAATTCAAAATGGACTAAATATATTTGTTTTCTCACCCATTTACATACAAAACCCCGTAATGACAAAGTGGAAACTTGTTTTCTAGAAATGTAGCTCTGACATCCCAGGATATTGTGTATGATTCCTGGTCAGGAGCGTATCGAATGGATCTAATGGAGGTAGTTGCATGTGTGGCTGTCGGCCGCCACTTCCCCTCCTCTCGAGTTGTGACGGGATGCAAGAACTGAAGATCCGAGCGGAGCCACCTGATGGGTTCATGCTCAGGGGAACGTTTGTCCCACTCCCTTGTTGCCCGAAGAGGAAGTGAGGTCAATCACTACTCAGGGAGTTAAGGGAATACATTTTCTTCCACAGCCCCTGGTGCCTCAATCCCATCACATATAATAGTCACAGTTGAGTTGTTCATTTACTCTCTATGCCCTCCCCTGCCGTTTATTGTATGGAGAAACTATGGAGAATCTCCCTTCAGGAACCCTGTTACTGGCTCTGCCTGGCTGACTCCTCAAGCTGCAAGCCAGGTGGTGGCGATGCTATGGTGGTGGTGTGAGATTCCCAGACCCAGACTGCTTTGTGTGTGAGACGGCCTGGTAGTTTTTTTCCCTCCAGCCTGCCTGGGATTGCTGGAGATTTCCTTTCGTCCCCTGGGGACGGACAACTCTCCTTGCCATGACTTAGTGGGAGGATCCCGTCTGCATATGTCACTCCTTTCGCTTTCTTTTTCTTTTACTCCTTGTCGTAGATCTGAGAGATCAATACAGTAGCTGAAAGAAACAGAGGTTTCACTCAGTCCTCGTTTTGTCTGGTTAACACTTTTCACAATGGGCTTTTAAGCTATATCGTTTTTCTTTAATACTAACTATTGCCTATGGTCGTATAGGATCATACATCTTGTGGATTATTTCACTTGGGTTTGATTTTCTTTCCAGACTCTTCTTCGTGTTATAGACATTTCTCTTTCAGGGGTTCCTCAGTCGAAAAGGGGAAGAGTTATTTGCCGCAAGTGTGTGTCTTCTCCGGCACATCTCCTTAAAAGGGGGAGTGATTTATGTTAACGCTGTTGTAAAGGCCACGCCTGAAGTCAATCGCTTCCAGCTTCTACCGGTGACGGATGAGGAAAACCCTGGACTTGGTGGGCTTGATGACAAAACAAACTCGGGGTCTTCAATAAAAATAAAAAAAAATTCCCAAGTTGGCACATTTTTTCCAACAAAAATAATTTACTTATGACAGAACGGGGATGTAAACCTTAACTAATGAGTGTATTTTGGCATCTCGTCCCATAAACTCTCTGACACTGACCTCTGCCTGCTAGTTCAGACAAAGACTTGACTGGTCTTGCTCCATGCCCACAAAATTGGTTTCCATATGGCCATTAGACAATGCTGCCTGATGATTTAGACTAAGTGTTTTGTTGAGTGACCTCACCATCGTTTATCACCTCAATTAAAAATGTGTCTTCCGGGGTGCTCCCACTCTCAAGGCAGGTCAAATAGGCACTATTAAAAGGCTGTTGTTCAGTTTAGATTTCAGTTAGCAATGGCTCAGGTTATTAGCCCAGCGATGACATTGGGGGGGGGGGGGGGGGGGGCTCTGCTTTGCATCAACCAAGCAGGCCTTTTCTCGGGAGCAATTAACACCTTTAAGCACAGTGTATTGGATAATTACTTGCCCATAGGGCATATGAGAAGAGAAAGCCCTTCTGCTTCACAGCTGCTTGTTAAACAGCTGGGCGTAATGAACTCTGACCTCCCTGACCTGTAGTTGTCATCTTTCCCTCCTCTCTGTTGGGAGTTGTCGGACCATCTCTATTTGATCATCATTTGTCAGACCTAGAAGTCTCTTCTCTTAGTTTGTTTATGTCTGCCCCTCCCAGCCGAGTCTAACCCACTCGCTGAGTCACGCACTCAACTATGGGTTTTATGGTTAAACAGCTTTGGGTGGACAGTGTTCCAGACTCACCATCAAACTGAGACTTTTACCATGTTTAATACCAGTCTGGGACTCTATGGTGGATGACGATGGATGCTGAACTTTTCAACAAACTATTCAGAACCTTTCTCTTTCATTCTCACACTCTCTCCCTCGCTGTCTCTGTCTGCCTGTCTCGTTCTCTCTCTCTCTCTCTCTCCCTCTCTTTCTTCGCTCTCTGACAGAAAAGGAAGTCACATGTGGGCGAGAGTGTTCTCGTCTGGGTCACACGGTCTCGCACCTTGTAGTCAGGAGGGCCTGCTTGATGATAGCACATGGAAGCCTAGCGAGGAAGTCTTGCTGGCATGCTAGACAACGTGTCTTCCCCAGACGTTTGTTGTTAAGTATAAAGTAAGACCAGACATGCGTGTATGCTGTTAATTTACATCACAGACACGCGTCACATCACGGTGGCGATAAAGGAAAAAGCTTTAGGATCACATGACTATGGCGGGCTTGTTACTCTCTCTTTGATGCTTGCGAATGACTGTGTGTGTCATCAGTTAGTCTGGGATAGCAATTACTGCCCACTGTTCTGTTTTCAAGTTCAGCTCATGTTATGGTGTTTTTGTAATACACTCTGAATTGACACATGTATAAGCGCAGCTCCTAATTTGGCTGATGATAATTGCAACTGTCAAAATTGAGGATTTTGCCTTCCATTATTTATAAAAGTCGTTGAAAGTGTTGTCGCCTTTTAAGCACATCAAAGCTTGAGATGTATTTTAGGATATCAGTATTCATGCTTGTCCTGTTCAATTCCCCAGTGTGCAATATGTCTGTCAAAGAGCTACTTAAACACAAAGAGACACAAAAAAAGGCTTTCGAAGTTACCAGAAGGACCGGGGGGGGGGGGTTTCAGGATCAGATAAAAGTTGGGCCTTTCAGGAAACCCTTTAATGATGAATCACGACTTCACCGCAACATTGCTTTTGGGAACGACAGACTTTGCTGGTGAAAGCAAGCCTTTGACTGGTGTTTCTCCCTGCGGTGCTGGCACCAGGCCTCACACCCTCATTTAATGACCGTATAAATAGCCCTGGCAACAGCCCTCAGCCATCTCAGTAGTCGAGATGTGTGTTTTTAGCATTTTTATGACCGCTATTTTGCAATTCATCCTTTCGGTCAGGTGGGAAAATGTCTTTAATTTAAGCGATCTGGTGAGAACATGACATATGCAGTTGTTGTTTCAGGGTGCTGCCTCGAGCCATAACATTCCTCGTATGTTTGCCTAGAGAGACTTTTTTTTTTTTTAATGATGGAGCACGTTCCGTGCAGCCTTAGCGGTGGATGTTTAGAGGAAAAGTGTGTTATGCTCCAATTGGATCAGGTGAATATAAATATTTAAGCGGCATTCGTCAACTTGAAGTCGTCCTGTTTTCGTCCTGCCACACAGCCTTGTGCTAAGTTAGAGGTTGTTATATGCAAGGATTTTGCATGGGCAATGCCTTTTTAAAAGTCTGAATTTAAAACAGTGGGGAATGTTTGGGGGTCTATACATTTGCCACATCAGCAGCCAGAAAGAGCTTGGCTGCTTCCCAAATCACACCCTATTCCCTTCATAATGCACCACTTTTGACCAAAGCACTAAGTGAACTGAATAGGGCAGAGGGTGCCATTTGGGACGCAGACCCTTGTGTTACACTAAACAGATGTGTCATTGCCAACCTCCTGTTTGCCATGTAATGCCAAACCACTTCCTCATATACCCCTGTATATTCTGGGGTAAGGGCTGGAGCTGAAACTGAGACCTCTCTCACACGGAAAAAAATCAAAATTCCTCTAATACTTTTATAGTCCCTTATGGCCAAAGCTGATGCTGTAAACTATCTTAAAAATGGCGATGGCCATTGTTTATAGACACATTCATAGCTCTGGGAATGCTTTTAAGGAGGAGAGGTGAGTGCCAGTGTTTCCAGTGTCTGATTCTTGGAGGAACAGATCCCAAGGAGTATTATGAGGTTTGGCAGTAAAACAACCGAGAGGGAGAGCTGGTTGCTGAGGAGGGAGACACATTTGAAGAGAGAACGTCCAAATAGTTAGAAAGCATTCGTGCCCTGTTTTAGGGTCAGAAAACGGGATCAATTTACCATAGAGATCTCTTCAAAACAAAAACACAGGCTTCAAATAATTGTTAAAATTTTTTTGGGGGGACATTTATTTAACTAAGCAAGTCAGTTAAACATTTTTTTTTTCTTTACAATGACGGCCTACCAAAAGGGCTCCTGTGAGGACTGGGGCTGAGATTAAAACAAATAAAAAATAGATATAGATATAAGACCATGCACGCACGCACGCTATCTCACTGTCTTGTCTAACAAACAAAGAAATTACATGGTTTTTGTAGCAATTCCCATTACACAGACTACATCACAAACCCTAGCAATTACCTAATTGACAATCAACTTCAATACAGGTATGAAAAGAGTATACAAACACATTCAGGTAATATATTCCACATGATAAATATAAATGATATTTATAAATATCCCCTCATCAATAACATTCAATAAAATGTGCTTCTCATAATAAACGGCTGTTAAATCAATGTCTGGACGTGGTAAATCAGGGAAGACTTTAGCTTGTGACAGAGGACACACTGTAGGACAATCGTCACATATGTAAACAACATTTAATCTGTAATAGAAGGATAAAGGTCCTATGCAGCATTTTATATCTCAATATCAAATCATTTCTGGGTAGCAAATGTTTTTCAAACGGCTTATTAGCAAAGAGAAATCTCTCAAGCAGGAATTTTGCTTAGACAAAAGAAAACTATAAAAAACATTTTGCTAGGACTGTCTGGGTGTGAAAAACCCAGAGAGGTTTGGAACTCTCTTTCTTATTGTTCTATTAACTAATTTACCACCAAAAACAGGACGAAATTTCAGGCCGGTCTTTTCAAACAGCTCTTACACTAAAAGGGCATTATCATCATTTTCAAAATGTCACAGTATTATTCCAACCTCAAAATACACAGAGCTGGTAAAAAATGTGAATCAATTATATGTCGGTACATTATGTTTTCTTCCTTGTCTTCTCTCTCTCTCTCTGGCGGCAAATTATGAATAACTGTAGGCGTGTGTGCAGAGGCTTTGAGCGGGCCAAATCCGACATTTGAGCGGGCCACAGACAGAGAAGTCTACCAGGGGTTGCTAATGTAAAACGGCTGTCCTCAAAACAGTTTGTAATGTACTTGGGGCTCATGTACGACACACTTGAACTCGCACTACTGTCCGAGTGCTTAGCTTACAGAAACCACCTCTATTGCGTATGCAGATATGCGTATCCCCCCCGCATGAACCTTATCATCACACCAATGACATCTAGGATCCAAATTTACCGCGTGTCTGCCTTGATGTTCCCGAAAACTCCATGGACAATCTCTAGTGCGGTGGAACCAAGAACGATATGTGACCGCTAGGTTACGGTGCTGTCCTTTCTACACCACGATTCTAACGGCACTCAAATCAATTAAGGTAACCCTCATAAAGATCTGTTGCCTACACCAAATAGTCTTACTCATCACTTATTATTATTATTATTACAAATAGAAGATTATCACTTCTCACAATGATGCTCGCTTAGTAAAGTTAGCTCAGAGCTGAAACAATGTCTCGCAAGGTCACAATGATTCATTTGCATTTTACGTAACCGAACTGAATATAACAGCATATGCTGTAGCATAGTAGGTCTATAATATGTCACACCAAAAATGTAAGGCAATAAATAGGCCGTAGTGTCGAAGTAATTACAATTTAGCAATTAAATACTGGAGTGACAGATGTGCAGAAGATGAATGTGCAAGTAGAGATACTGGGGTGTAAAGGAGCAATGTAAACAACAATATGGAGATGAGGTAGTAGCATGGGCTATTTACAGATGGGCTATGTAGCAGCACCCACCCGTAGCACGCGCTCCAGCAGGTATATTTCCTTGGTCATCCCCAAAGCCAACACCTCCTTTGGCCGCCTTTCATTCCAGTTCTCTGCTGCCAATGACTGAAACGAATTGCAAAAATCACTGAAGCTGGAGACTCATATCGCCCTCACTAACTTTAAGCATCAGCTGTCAGAGCAGCTCACAGATCATTGCACCTGTGAGCTGAGAAGGCGTGGTTTTACGTAGCAAAGACTTATAGATGACCTGGAGCCAGTGGGTTTGGCGATGAATATGAAGCGAGGGCCAGCCAACGAGAGCATACAGGTCGCATTCGTGGGTAGTATATGGGGCTTTGGTGAAAAAACGGATGGCACTGTGATAGACTGCATCCAATTTGCTCAGTGGAGTGTTGGAGGCTATTTTATTAATGACATCTCTGTCAAGGATCGGTAGGATAGTCAGTTTTACGAGGGTGTGTTTGGCAGCATGAGTGAAGGAAGCTTTGTTGCGAAATAGGAAGCCGATTCTAGATTTCATTTTTTGGAGATGCTTAATGTGAGTCTGGAAGGAGAGTTTTCAGTCTAACCAGACACCTCGGTATTTGTAATTGTCCACATATTCTAAGTCAGAACCATCCAGAGTAGTGGTGCTGGACGGGCGTGCAGGTGCGGGCAGCGATCGGTTGAAGAGCATGCATTTAGTTTGACTTGCATTTAAGAGCATTTGGAGGCCACGGAAGGAAAGTTGTAGGCATTGAAGCTCATGTGGAGGTTAGTTAACACAGTATCCAAAGAAGGGCCAGAAGTATACAGAATGGTGTCGTCTGCGTAGAGGTGTATATGAGAATCACCAGCAGCAAGAGCAACATCGTTGATGTATACAGAGAAAAGAGTCGGCCCGAGAATTGAACCCTGTGGCACACCCATAGAGACTGCCAGAGGTCCTGACAACAGGTCCTCCGATTTGACACACTGAACTCTGTCTGAGAAGTAGTTGGTGAACCAGGCGAGGCAGTCATTTGAGAAACCAAGGCTGTTGAGTCTGCCGATAAGAATGTGGTGATTGACCGAGTCGAAAGCCTTGGCCAGGTCGATGAATACGTCTGCACGGTATTGTCTTTTATCGATGATGGTTATGATATCGGATTGCATGGCTGTGTGTGGCTGAAATAGCCAAATCCACTCATTTGAAGGAGTGTCCACATACTTTTGTATATATAGTGTATATATGAAACACAAGGAAATCACATTTTTGACTGCACTAGACCTTTAATTACCTTACTGTGATTGTTTTCCATTAACATTGTAAAAAATAAATAAAAATGCCTTCATAGCAAAGACCGATTTCTCAAGCAAGAATTTAGTTAGGAATGGAGGGGGAAACTGAAAACTAGCTGTTGTTGACAGAGGTTTGGAACTCTCTTCCTTATTGATCTATTAACTAATTTACCGCCTGGTAATGTCACCAGGCAGGCCAAAACTCCCTCCCACCAAAACATGCTGATATTTCAAACCACTCTTACACTAAAAGGGCATTATCATCAATTCCATAATTCCACAGTGGGTAAATCGAGACGTTTTCACAATTTTAAACGAGGTCAATCAAGATATATATACCCTACGCTTATTCACGTTATCTATTCTCCTTGCCCAATTTAGTTTGGTGAGTCTGTAACTTCTCAAACTCAGCAAGGGACTGGAACCTACACGCGTACCAGTGGCAGTCGGTGAGGTTTAAGATGAGGGAGTAGTTTTTGTTGTTGTTTTCATGAGCATGTCCTTATTTCTATTACAGCATGTTGGATGACTGTCCTTCGTATTCCATTCACCCAGCTCAATGTAATATCGATAGATTTAGGCTACTACATGATACCCTATGCCCATCATGAGGTTGCTACAACCTAGCCTATGAATGAAAGTTGAGAGAAACATTTGAGTAATCAAGGTGACAGACACATTCAATACCACCTTGCACACTCTTGCCTTCACCTAGCTGATCTAGGCTGTAATCGTGAGTCCAACAGTTGCAAACAAGAGTTTCTATTGGACAAATTCAGGTATGTTTATCCCCGTTTCATTCCGTTTGCTTGCGTTTAAGAAACGTTTTTCAACAGATTCGGCAGAATGAATACACCCCTGATCACACTCAAACACAGTTCACTTTCTTGGCAGCCACATATAAACAGCATGATCTTTTTGCTCGTTGTAGACTTTCCTCTAGCATCTACACACTCTCCTCCTCTCATCTTTTCTCTTCGCTTGTGGACTTCAGTGCACAACACATCAGCTGTATGACAAGGCGAAAAAACCTTTCCAAGCCAAACCTCTATATCATAACCGCTACACACAGCCTACATCTTTGCTAGTCAACATAGCTAATATAACTAACGTGCTAGTAAACCCTCTACAATCATGAAGTACAGTGTACAGTAAGCAATCAGTCTAGAAGTTATACCGGCGGGCCCGGGTGAAAAATAAATAGATAAAAACCAAAAGCTCACCTTGACTCGAAAGAGTTAAAGTGTTGGATAGCCATAGCCAGATAGATAACATAGTATCCTTCTCTGTTTGAGGCGGGTGTTTTAGTATACTAAACTACAGAGCTGCATTCCCTAGCTAAGTTTAAATGAAAAAACAACAACAATTAAATATAGCTCTCTCTCTTGCTTCTACTTAATTTTTTAAATAAATTAGTTTGTTAAAAACTGTTCAACTATTGTCTCAACTATTCACCACATTTTATGTACTGCAGTGCTAGCTAGCTGTAGCTTATGCTTACAGTACTAGATTCGTTCTCTGAACCTTTAATTGGTTGGACAACATGTCAGTTCATGCTCCAAGAGCTCTGAATGGTTGGAGGACGTCCTCCTGATGTTTTACTGTCTATGGAAGGGATTGAGAACCATGAGCCTCCTAGTTTTTGTATTGAAGTAATGTACCCAGAGGAGGATGGAAACTAGCTGTCCTCCGGCTACAGTGCATCAGAAACTATTCAGACCCCTTCACTTTTTCCACATTTTGTTACGTTACAGCCGTATTCTGAAATGGATTAAATCGTTTTCTACAATCTACACACAATACCCCATAATGACAATGGGCTCTGACTGGGCCTCTCAGTCGCTGTCCTGTTGGAAGGTGAACTTTGAGTTTGAGTTTATTTTATTTTTACAGGGACAGTGCACATTAATCAGCGTTTCAGTAAAAGTGACGGTTTTAGCCAGCCGGCTAATTTTCAACCGCAGTCCCTGGGCAGGTTATTAAAACCAATTACAATATAGACAATAGCAACATAGGACAAGCAAGACATAGCATACAGACAGAGCAACATAGGACAAGCAAGACATAGCATACAGACAGAGCAACATAGGACAAGGAAGACGTAGCATACAGACAGAGCAACATAAAACAAAAAGCAGCAAGACAAAATTCATAAAAGCAACAAAGTGTTTCCACACCTCACAAGTTACAGACACCCCAGTCTGAGCGCTCTGGAGCAGGTTTTCATGAAGGATCTCTCTGTACTTTGCACTGTAAGGATGGTGCCAGGTTTCCTCCAGACGTGACGCTTGACATTCAGGACAAAGAGTTCAATCTTGGTTTCATCAGACCAGAGAATCTTGTTTCTCAGAGTCCTTTAGGTGCCTTTTGGCAAACTCCAAGAGGGCTGTCATGTGCCTTTTACAGAGGAGTGGCTTCCGTCTGACCACTCTACCATAAAGGTCTGATTGGTGGAGTGCTGCAGAGATGGTTGTCCTTCCGGAAGGTTCTGCCGTCTCCACAGAGGAACTTTTGGAGCTCTGTCAAACCTTTGGGTTCTTGGTCACCTCCCTGACCAAGGGCCTTCTCCCCCGATTGCTCAGTTTGGCCGGGTGGCCAGCTCTAGGAAGAGTCTTGGTGGTTCCAAACTTCTTCCATTTAAGAATGATGGAGGCCACTGTATTCTTGGGTTCCTTCAATTCTGCAGATTTTTTTTGGTACCCTTCCCAACATCTGTGCCTCGACACAATGCATTCTCAGAGCTCTATTGACAATTCCTTCAACCTCATGGCTTGGTTTTTGTTCTGACATGCACTGTCAACTGTGGGACCTTATATAGACAGGAGTGTGCCTTTCCAAGTCATGTCCAATCAATTGAATTTACCACAGGTGGACTCCAATCAAGTTGTAGAAACATCTCAAAGATGATCAATGGAAACAAGATGCACCTGAGGTAAATTTCGAGTCTCATAGCAAAGGGTCTGAATACTTATGTAAATAAGGTATTTCTCTTTTTTTACATCTGAAATTTGCAACAATTTCTAAAAACTTGTTTTCAGTTTGTCATTGTGGGGTATTGTGTGTATATTGATGAGGAATATTTTTTATTTAATCCGTTTTAGAATAAGGCTGTAACGTAACAAAATGTGGAAAAGGGGAAGGGGTCTGAATACTTCACAAATGCACTGTATACCATAGTGCTACCCTACGGAGTGACGTTGAGGCTACTGTAGACCTTCGATGCAAAACAGTGTGTTTTAACCAATTATTTGGTGACGTTAATATATTTAGTATAGTTTTATCTACAAAGGATAACTTTTTGAATGTTTCACTTTACATTTTTCTGAAATTCACTGAGGAGAATGGTCCTCCTCTGAGTAGCTTCCACTGATGCGTACATGCACACACACATATATGCAGACACCTACCATTCCCTTTCCCTATTAAGGTGCCTGCATACTAGGTTTGTTTTGCTCCTAGCGGAACTCGGCTAGGCGAAACAAACGACTGTGCCTCGCATATGACCTTTGCTTGAAAACAAGAAAAAAAGCAGCCATATTACTGTTAGTTCCTCTTGAGACGCCGTAGCTACAACATGGCTAGTATACACTTCCTCAAAATAGTACGAATTAACATAAGATAAATCAAGAAATCCATAATAAATTGACGTTTTTACCTAGGAGTTCTTAGTCGTGCAGTTTTACATCTAACTGGGCGAAAAGGGTCCATATCAGCAGATGCGTTTACATGTTTTAGATATTCTAGAGAATACAGGCCATTTCTAATGCATTTTTGACATTCTGAATCCAGATGTCTCTTTTAAACATATATGATATTGGGATTACTCCGAATATTAGACCGGGACATTTACTATGGCCGGATATGGACTCATTCGATACACTGAGATATGTGACATCCTGTTAATTGACCACAAAATCAAAATGTTGCTATGGCCATCTCTGTCTCTGGACTTGAACACCATTGAAAACCTGTGGTTTGAATTATGTTCTCCAATCTCATTAAACATAGTATTGAAAACCGGGGTGCCAATAATTGGGACCCCTATCTTTTGGAGATGTTTTGTTTTATTACAATCTATTTCTCTGAGCAGTTGAATTAGTATAAAATAATATCATTTCCCAATTTTTTTGGAACATGCAATTTAACTCAGTATTTGTATTATTTATTTTATACAGTCTTTTTTTTAAATCAAGGACCCTACTGTATACATTTCAAACCCCGTGACAAACTTCACCATGGAAACAATGACAAGCGAAAGCGATGTCACCGAAATTACAAGTTTGTGCTGAGCCTGAGCCAGAGCATCACGCTCGCATTCCGTCCATGTCCTACAACCACAAACAACTTAATGACTGAGCACTCTCACCATCCCCTCCTAGACTTGCTAGCACTTTCCCTTCCTCATGAAGAGAGAAATAATCATCCTTCCCTTTTCTAGAACAGGCCCAAAACCAACACCAAGACCCTGCAACTAGTCGTCAAGCCATGCGAGGGCCATGACATCATCCTTTTTAGATATGCAGGTCTAAAACAGGAAGCTGCCCCTATGGCGGATGGATGGATCTACGGCTAGGCTAGTGGTTTAAGGAGGGTGCCGCTGCTAGGAGATGCCGTCTACCATAGCGTCATTTGTTTTTATCACTGGTGACAGTTATAATACTCAACATTGCATCGTGCATCAAAAGGTTTGGCTGGTCCTCATTTAAGTCCCGTAGATCACTTCGGGGTTCCTCGGGTGTCCACCGAACTAGGTAAATCCGCTTTTAGTTTTAATGCACCTCGTTGCTGGAACCAACCACAGAATACATTACAATTGGATGTTCTGGTGCCGCTAGGCAATTTCAAATAATGGTTAGGAAACTTCTTACTGGGGAATGTAAATGTTTTTTCTTGAATATTTGTGTTGTGCTCTATTTTAGTTTGTTTTACTTTGTATCTGATGTTGATTCGATTTTGTCTTATGAATTGTATATGCTGGGCTCCCTTGCGAAAGAGACTCTGGTCTCAATGGTGACTCACTGTTTAAATTAAGTTAAATTAAAAATGCCAGCTTGCTCTTGGGTGGTTGTCAATCTCCTCCGCTGCTGCCTCAATGATGACGTCTGTCAGTGTTAGTGGGCGCACCTCAATCTAAAGTGCCTTCCTTGATCTTGTCTCCTTTCCTTGGTCCTCACTGTATGTTGAAAGAATGGAAAAGGGAAACCAACGCCCTAGACATCACCTACCCAGTTCTTTCATATCAGTGCAGATGAAGGAGAGGAGACAAGGGGAGAAAGCCGTTTTAGACATAGTGACCAACCATAGTCACAGCTGATTTGTATTTATATTTATTATGGATCCCCATTATTTCCTGCCAAGGCAGCATCTACTCTTCCTGGCATCCAGACAAAATTAAGGCCAGTTATACATTTTAAAAACATTACAATACATTCACAACAGATTTCACAGCATATTAAGTGTGTGTCCTCGGGCCTCTGCTCTACTACCACATATCTATAACACCGTCCATTCCATGTGGCCTTGAGCTGCTTTCGCAGAGACTTGTTCCTGAGTGAAGACGTTGATCTTGGGTCAGTTTTGCATTTTCCCCACTAACGGTTAAGGTGAGGATTGGGGGAGGGGAATCTTCACTCCTTGTGGGGTTTCCCCTTCTGACCCCCTGACTGCATTTGGAATGCAGGCCACATAGTAACAGCCGGGGACATCTCACCATGAAGTCGTCAGCCAGCCACTGACACGACCCCTGACCTTGGACTGTCCAACTGCTCCCGGCCAATCACATCAATGTCACATCAAAGGGAAAGGGCCAATGTGAGGTCCTGACCTTGCGAAGCACATACGCACCTAATTGCACGCACAGATGGAAACGCATGCACTTCCGCATACCAAGACACACCTATATTCTGGACTCTCTCAGTGAAAGCCCATTTCTCCTACAGCACTGTGAGGGTTTACCTTATTTTAAGACATAATCCGTGACCCAGGATGTGTTATTGTCTTAAACACGTGACCTTTGGCCGACATAATTTCACTCTAAGCAAGGGTGGCCATTTGAGTTTTGTTGTACTATTGTGGGTGTCGAGGGTGGCTGGTCAATTCCTTTTCATGTGATACACAGGGCCCCCTCTCCTGTCTGTGTAGGGGGAAGTTGCCCCTAGATGCTGATTTTGCCTCAGTTTGGAATTTCTCCCACAAATGGTTAGGGTTAGGATTGGGGAGGGGAAGCTGATCCTACATCTTTACCTAGGCAAAACTTAAAACTGGATCATCTCCTGTTGGTACTGCGCTAATGCAGACCGTCAAACTGACAGGTCTAACCCATGTCAACCCTCTGTGCTATTAGTTGGCCTGGATTCTTGCTAGCATGCTGTGTCAGTAGCTCTGGTCATTCGTAACGTGACAAGAACTGCTACATGAACAGCCCATGCTAATGGATGGCAGAGTGAAAATCCATCCTATGGCTGGTATGAGGAAATCAGAGAGACCGTCTTCTAGATGAAGATAATTGTTGAATCCTCCGGAAGTTCCTTAGAGCAGGGGTTTTCAAACCTCTCTTCTTGTCCCCTAGTTGGTCCATGTATTTGAACTAATCCAGATTAAGCACACCTTATTCAACTTGTCAACTAATTATCAAGCCCTTAAGGTGAGCAAGCTCGGAGCTAGTTGAGGGCTGATGAAACGTCTGGGGGTCCCCGAGGAGTTTGAGAACCACTGCCTTAGCGCTGCTGATGTTGACGATGTTTAATGCCCCTCGGGAAGACATTCTTTCCACAGTCACATCAGCTGAACCATCCCTCCTGTCGTTCCTTGGTGAATGTCAATGGAGAGAGACACCCGAAAGATGAAGGTGATGTATTGGTGTGACCTTACAGTTTCTCCCCCCTCTTGCCCCTTTGGCCGCAGTCTCTTACCCCATCGTGTAGTATACGGTGTTGTTCAGGGTGTACTGAGAATCCTATCGTCAGTCAAGCCAGTCCTGATGTATGTGACCTGGGTGGAGTGCCAAATGGCACCCTATTCCCTACATAGTGCACTACTATGGGCCCTGGCCAAAATATTGTTTTTTGGGGTTTTCGTGAAGTGTAATCCATAGAATAGTCCTTTGGAGGATGGATTATTGACATATATTTGACATTTGTAGCTAAAAGTATAATTGAGGCCTTTAACCAGGCCAAAATGTAAGACGCCATATTATTGTATCTGTAGATGCTATATAGCAAAATATAGGGAATAAGTTGCCACTTGAGATGCTTCCTTTGTACAATAGGTGCTGGAGTTTTCAGACGACTGGGCATGAGTCCGGACTTGAGATGGTCTTTTATTAAGGACACTCCTCCACATAAACTCTTCCCAGCACTGTCCTGTTTTTACAAGATGTCGGGGGAGGATGTGAAGTAAGATTAGATATGAGGAGAGGATAGCCCTGCTGTGTTTCCACAGCTATGAAACACGGACGATAATGGACTTCTTCCATTTCACTGATCTGTGTACATAGTCATAAAGAGAAACGTCAAGCACACAAACACTTAAAGGGATAGTTCACTCAAAAACTATCCTTCCTCCGCTGTTGGTACAATCCCCTAAAATAGTGCATGTCAGCAGTTACGTTTTCAAGATGGTACACATTCAGTGCAGAGCTAAAATTGTACAGAGCATCTTGCATCATATGATGAGTCCACCGCTCTGCCGTGAGAGCCCAAAGTTCAACTATCTAACTAAGCTTACCCATATTGGATGAGTTTTATATTTTGAATGTTTTGATAAACTGCTATCACCTCTGCCTCCCCCGGAGCTTTCAGAAAACAAACTTCATCCCTGTGTCTTGTTGGCTAAGATAATTGACAGGAGGAGTCAAGCCCTCGGCTGTCGTCCTGGTTAAATGTATTTCTGGCCTCCCAGGCTGTTGATGCCCCTCAGGCAGGTTGGTCTGTTTCCTATTGCCTCCTCCGTACTGTTGCGGTGTTCTCACCAGGGGGGTGAGAGAGAAAGAGAGAGAGAGAGACTCTGACGGACAGGTTAATAGCTCCCTCTCTTTACTTCTAACAGGGGTCTAATAGTTCTCTCACCTCAGGAATTGTCTTGTCGTGGGCTAAGCTACTGAGAATTTTGCAGCTGGGGAGCAACCTAGGATCAGGTTCTCCCCTGTCCACGTTATCTTATTCATTGTGGTCTAGAAGGCAAAACTGATCCTAAATCAGCACTCCTACTCTGAGACGATTGATTGACATCCAGTCCTTGGAACGGTGTCTATCTCTACCCATTCACTAACCACCTAACCTTTCTTTTCCATTGCCATAGGGCAAACCTTCTTGGAAGACAAGTCTCACTGTTGAGTGTTCCGTGACATTTAGTGAAAGGTTATACATGTACAAATGAGATGGGATCTATTGAGTAATTTGCTGTAGGGAATGGGGAGGGAAAACGGGTACCTAGTCAGTTGCACAACTGAATACGTTCAACCAAAGTGTGTCTTCCGCCTTTAACCCAACCCTTCTGAATCAGAGAGGCGCGGGGGGGGGGGGGGGGGGGCTGATTTAAGGATTAAGGGAGGAGCAGACAGGTCTTGTCCTGAACCTAACCCCGAGGATGGACACAGATCTTCGTCATAGTCTGGATCGTGAGTTTTGAATTAGGAGCTGTGCCTGTAGGAGTCTTGACCATCTCATTAAATAAATGTTCTGCTCTGACATGGTTGTGACTTGTGGTGCCCAGTAGCACACTGCTTTGATGAGTTTGAGGATGTTGCCGCGATTGACTGGATGCTGACGCAAGTCCCAAGCCCCAGATCAACATTCTTGCTTGAACTGTTAACGGTAATATTCTTAAGTGCAAGATCCACTTACAACGTTCAGGGAAGTGTAGGAGAAAAGTTACAGGAAACATTGTGTTTAATGCAAATCATGCATGTGTTGCATTCTGAAACGGAGGGTCTTGAAGATCTGCTGATCCCTTTTTAAAATATGAACAATTTGCACAGCTGGCCCATGTGAATGATCCATTCATTTCAGATATGCCTTCAAATTCATCTCGGATTCCAAATGTGTCTTGAATGTGTTTCCTTTCAGTGGAGCCTTTCCCATGGACATGCCTAATACTGCAGGCTGTGTCCTGTCTGTCCTTTTTAGAACTCCTTCGTAACTACACGAGCAGATTGATTTCAACATGGACAAATGCATATTGTATTTGATATTTCTCTGGAGAGGGGTTGGGAGGGATAGAGCGAACGCCGGGTAGCTGGATGAATGTTGGCATTGTCTGGGCACACACACACACACACACACACACACACACGCCTCGGAGGGGTCCGTCCGTAATTGTTTCTATGAAATGGGACTGTACAATTGACTGTATAATTACTTCAGGGATTTTGCTTAAATGTTTTTCATGATGTTTGTATAGCCCGCACACACACACACACACACACACACACAGCCCTACAGGGACAAAATGCATATATTGGCAAGTTTGTGGGGGGACAAATAACTAATTGAAAATGTTTTACGTTTTCCACAGAAAGGGCTGCTTTATTCCAGTGGAAACCGCAGGTGTTTGAAAACGGCAAGAGCGGTTTAGAAATAACACTGGGGCCGGCCAGGCCTGTTTTTAGAGGCTCCTGGGAGAAAGGAGAGGGTGTTATTGTACATAGGGAAGGAGGGCACGTCAGAGAAGTGCGAGGAGGATGTTTGAAGCCCCATTTTCGTCTCACGCCTCACACACCCTCTGTTTTCAGGGTGCCAGCACAAAGCAGGCCTTGTGTGTCAGCGCGGTGCAGGAAAAGGGGGCAGACTGCAGGGAGTGAGTGATGGTTGGCTGAGGATACAGTAGCTGGTGTTGCCTTGGGATCGTTGAGGAGAAAGGGATAGTCTTTCTCTGTCACTGATTTGACAACCACTCCACGGAGGCTTCACTCAAGAGTCCTGAGAAGTGGAGTGAATGGTCTGTCATGTCCAATCACCTTAATGAGTAAAACGTCACACACGTGACCAGTTTCAGTGACAGAGTACTCCTGCACTGCATAATAAGCATCTCCATTTTAGATCTGTCCAAACACAGATTCCCATCAGGAAACTGGCATCTGAGATTCATCATAAAGGGCACGAATTGTATTTTGTTTGCTAATAAGTTCTCCGACCACGACCCGCTGTTCCCACTCTGGGTCCCTTCTGCGTTCCCGACCACTGTGAGGGAGCCTCCGTGTTCTCTAATCAAAACCAGCCGGCCCCCCTGTTCAGGACCAGACCACACAGCCAGGGTAGCTCTACACTACCCAGTGCTCCTGTGTACAACGGCAAGATTATCCCACCACTGTTTTCTTTCCTTTTCAACATACAGTCTTGTTGGATTATTTTCCTGCCGCTGCAGCCTCTTGTCCTCAAGCGGTCTTGTCTTAATGAAAGAGGCTGTGTATGTGGCAGCCGGCCAACAAGGCTTTTTAGGAATTCCTCAGACATTACCTTATTGGATGACCACGCATTGGGCCCAGGGTGGGGCGAGAATAACCAGAATGGGTGCAGTGTGCAGAGCTTCCAACGGGGAGGGGACATAACGAGGAAGAGAAGGGTAGGGTGAGGTAAGAAGCGATGGAGGGGGAGCTGAAAGCTCAAGGATGGCCAGAAAGCGCACCTATGACATCACATAGGAAAGTTCCCCTCTCACCCCCCCCCCCCCTTCTTATAGCAGCACAAACGTGTTTTTCATTGAGGCGTGTTATATGCGCTAGCCGTGTTGCAGCCTATGAAATACACACTGCAGCTGGCTGGCTGGTTTCCTGGTCGGTGTTGGTGTGAGTTATAGTGGAGCGCCAGTGTCTTAAAGTGTTGTGTGCTTTAGCGGCTGAGGAAAAACATGCCCACGTCTGGTCAGTTCAACCAGTCAGCAGAGGTGATCAAGCGCCTTATTCAGACTCCATGTACAGTAGCCTACTGACGTTCTGTGCTCCTTGTGAAGTTGAACCATGAAAGTGCTTTTAGTTCATTAGCTTAACGGGCGGACTTAATGAAAATCACTGTTTTGAAAGGCGCCTGACGGAACGGTTTATTTGTCAGCGTCACACTCACGTCACAACAAGCACTCTTTAGCCCTGTGTACTGTATGTACTATGTGTGAATGGGTGTGAGAGAGAGATTTCTCTGACCCCTGTCTAAGTGAGCTGCACAACTGATCGGACACAGACTTGATATAATCTGATCGCCAGGGAATGAGTGATCTGATCTACAGGTGGAAGCACCCTCCGCTGCATCTGTGACAAGGCACATAAGTTGTTTTCCCGTTTCCTCGGATTTCTAAAGCGTTCCTCAAACAGTGGATCTGGATCGACACAATGTAGGGGAGACTGGGGGCAGTTGTAACCGTTTTTGTATTTTACTCCATTGCTCAAACTAGGCCAGACATTTTTGATATAAGAAACGTACATATGTCTTCAAATCATTCATACCATTTATATGTCTGTACTTAAGATATTGATTTTATTGAGCGGACTGTTAAATTTGTGCCACAGGCAATTATCACGAGCTGTGGTCAAATGAAACACCTAAAAATAATAAACTATAAACCAAATTCACTTAACTTCAAAAACATTCATTATTATGAATTATAATCTTATCATAGACATGCAGTTGGAAGTCGGAGGTTTACATACACTTAGGTTGGAGTCATTAAGACTTGTTTTTCAACCACTCCACAAATTTCTTGTTAACAAACTATAGTTTTGGCAAGTCGGTTAGGACATCTACTTTGTGCATGACACAAGTCATTTTTCCAACAATTGTTTACAGACAGATTATTTCATTTATAATTCACTATCACAGTTCCAGTGGGTCAGAAGTTTACATACATACAGTAAGTTGACTGTGCCTTTAAACAGCTTGGAAAATTCCAGAAAATGGTGTCATGGCTTTAGAAGCTTCTGATAGGCTAATTGACACTATTTGAGTCAATTGGAGGTGTACCTGTGGATGTATTTCAAGGCCTACCTTCAAACTCAGTGCCTCTTTGCTTGACATCATGGGAAAATCAAAAGAAATCCGCCAAGACCTCAACATTTGTTTTTAGACCTCCACAAGTTTGGTTCATCCTTGGGAGCAATTTCCAAAGGCCTGAAGGTACCACGTTCATCTGTACAAACAATAGTATGCAAGTATAACCACCATGAGACCACGCAGCCATCATACTGCACAGGAAGGAGATGCGTTTGGTCTTCTAGAGATGAACGTACTTTGGTGCGAAAAGTGCAAATCAATCCCAGAACAACAGCAAAGGACCGTGTGAAGATGCTGGAGGAAACAGGTACAAAAGTATATATATCCACAGTAAAACGAGTCCCATATCGACATAACCTGAAAGAAAAAAGAAAAAAGCCAGGTTTGCAACTGCGCATGGGGACAAAGACCATACTTTTTGAAGAAATGTCCTCTGGTCTGATAAAACAAAAATAGAACTGTTTGGCCATAATGACCATCATTATGTTTGGAAGAAAAAAGGGTAGGCTTGCAAGCCGTAGAACACCATCCCAACCATGAAGCATGGGGGTACTTTGCTGCAGGAGGGACTGGTGTACTTCACAAAATAGATGGCATCATGAGGGAGGAAAATTATGTGGATATATTGAAGCAACATCTCAAGAAATCAGTCAGGAAGTTAAAGCTTGGTCACAAATGGGTCTTCCAAATGGACAATGACCCCAAGCATATTTCCAAAGTTGTGGCAATATGGCTTAAGAACAACAAAATCAAGTTATTGGAGTGGCCATCACAAAGCCCTGACCTCAGTCCTGTAGAAAATGTGTGGGCAGAACTGAAAAAGCGTGTGCGAGCAAGGAGGCCTACAAACCCGACTCTGTTACACCAGCTCTGTCAGGAGGAATGGGCCAAAATTCACCAAACTTATTGTAGAAAGCTTGTGGAAGGCTACCCGAAACGTTTGACCCAGGTTAAACAATTAACGGCAATGCTACCAAATACTAATTGAGTGTATGTACTTCTGACCCACTGGGAATGTGATGAAAGAAATAAAAGCTGAAATGAATCATTCTCTCTACTATTATTCTGACATTTCACATTCTTCAAATAAAGTGGTGATCCTAACTGACCTAAGACAGGACATTTTTACTCGGATTAAATGTCAGGAATTGTGAAAAACTGAGTTTAAATCTACTTGGATAAGGTTTATGTAAACTTCAGACTTCAACTGTATGTAATGATTTTGCCAAGAAATGTGTATTTCTATGTACGAAATAAAAATTCCTGGTAATTGCCAGGGACCTCACATTTCGATATTATCACAATACTTAGGTGTCGATACAATATAAATAACTATTATATATGTATTGATTTGATGTTCCAAATGACAGGAGGCTGGGCTGAGGGTAGGACGGCTCATAATAATGGCCGGAACAGAATCAATGGAACGGCATCAAACACATGGAAACCATGTGTTTGATATATATACCATCCACCTATTCTGCTCCAGCCATTACCACGCGTCTGTCCTCCCCAAGTAAGGTGCCACCAACCTCATGTGTTCCAATCACTATATACTGAGTATACAAAACATTAAGAACACCTGCTCTTTCCATGACATAGACTGACCAGGTGAATCCAGGTGAAAGCTATGATCCCTTATTGATGTCACTTGTTAAATCCACTTCAATCCGTGTAGATGAAGGGCGGGACACAGGTTAAAAGAAGGATGTTGCATTAAGAATGTTGCATTACGTTTTTTAAATCATGTTTTTTTTTAAATGGAGCGGTAGATCTCAGCCTGCCTTTTGACTCAAAGGGATCTTGACTCTGTTAACACTGTCAACGTTTTCCTTTACTGTGGCAATTGTGTTTGAATCAACCCAATATTAGCCCATTTCAATGCAACATACCGAAACAAAACAAACTATGCAAGAGATTTTGTTGTAGGCAGAACGCTGTCATGACGTTGGGACAACGCATTGGAGTAGGATTCTATTTCATTGACACGCACTACTCAGCCCCTACTCTACACAGACCGGTGCGGCATAAACAATCAGAGCTTCAGTAAGGACAATATGCAAATAGACCATATGGATCTTTGCCATTTACTTTGAACTGGACTGTGTTTACAGCATGAGCGGTCGTGAGTAGATGCGCTTGTTTTGAGATCAAAGCGAGAGCTGCATGTAGCCACGTGTTCACATTTTTGTTAATATCCTTTGTTAGTTAGTGAGTTGTTTGCCCAGTTATAGATCATTTGTAGTCAGCAATAGGGGAGCGAGGGCTTCCTTCAAGAGCACAAAACATATACATTTCTAGACATCTTTGAGTCAGGTAAATAGCTTTTTTGGTCTTCAAAGGGCACTGTTGTATTTTGACACAGGCTTGAATAAGCGAATTAGACAATAGGCAGAGTGTAGCATAATTTGTCTGAGTCTCTGTAATTATGGTATGGGAATAATAATGCATTTGATTTTGTAAAGTCTTTTCTTCCATCAAACAATACAACAACAATTTCAGTCACCTCCGTGTCTGAAGGATTCATTTCAACACCCTGCATGTTTAGTTTTTTTCAAAAGTCTCACGGAATGTAGGTTGTTATTTTTGATGGTAGGCCACTCTGGTAGGCCTACATTATGATCAAATAGCCACAGTAGCCTAAAGATAAAACTGTAACTTAAAGCGGGCACAGCCTCAGTGTTCACAGTAAACGTGCACAACATTTTCACTACCTTAAAGTTTGTTTAAGCAGACCTGAAATTTGCTCTGTGTCAAAAATGTTTTGAAGGAACATGGGCCAGCATCCCTGTGGAACTCTTTTGAAACCTCGACTAATTGAGGCTGTTCTGAGTGCAGGGGTGCAACTCAATATTAGGAAGGTGTTCCTAATGTTTGTTATACTCAGTGTATGTACGCTGCAAAAAGACGAGAGAGCATGTGAAGTCAGGGAAATAAAAGTGCTGAAAAAATATTGACTTTCTAGTTTAAAAGAAGACTGAGAAGAAGCTATAGGATGAACAATACAAAATTGGTACTTGGAGTCAAATATCCAACAATATAATGTTGTCCAAAAATAATATTGCGATATGTAACTACAATTTTTCCTCAATTTTCCTCAATTTTTCCTTTTAACAACAGTAACGCACATGTTTGTACATGGCCATTAGTTTCCTCTCAAAACATCTGAACAATCTAATGGTGCCCAGATTATATCTGTTTACAACTTATTTGGTACTCTACTGGACCTCAAGCCTGGGAAGTTAGTGTTTGTATAATTAATGTATAATTCATACAATCTTCAAGTTAAAATCATTTGTTTTCATAATTTGGCTCAAATATTTCTGCTCATTGATTGAGTCGCTTTAAACAGTCGTACAGAGGCCCAGTCGCAGGACATGATTGATTGACATTTTTTTACTCTTATTTTTTTTATTTTGTTGCTCTTATCCATTAATATGTTGTATACTTATGGATTTGTATTTACTGTTATATGAGTGTAATAAATTACATTTAAAAAATAAAAACTTGAAAAAAAGAGAACAATAGTGTGGTTTTAGCCATGAAAATTCTGCTATTTTGAATTTATGGACATTAATGCTCAGGGCAGTAGAAGACCAATCCGATGGGGGGAAAAACGACTTTCAACCCTAAAAAACAAACATTTGCCCATAAAATTTGAAAACAGTGAGATATTTGACTGTAACTTTTCAAGCAGGGAGAGATCCTAAATGTGCATGTGCTGTGAGTTTCATCACTCTAGCTTTTTTCAAGGTTTGACAATTGCCCCCCCGTTACAGTCTCCCCTACTTTTGAACTGAAATGAGCTGAGAAGAAGGCGTTTTATAGATTTACAACATAATCCCTTGTCTATTATACTCTTAACACCTCAGGTAATTGAACATTTACACATATTTTCCTATAGGTGGGGTTCCCAATGCCAAAAACTCCTGCCTAGAAGACTGCTACTACAGCTAGTAATGCCCATTTATACAAATACATTGTTTGGTTTAAGCACCATGGAGTGCATTTCCAATTTGATTTCTGGCCAGATGGAGATTCAATCATACTCCCCATTTGTTGATGATTTACAGTACACACTGTTGAATGGTTGTGGTAGTTTTCTTGGATGTTTTACCAGATGCTTTTATCAAGGTGCCAAGCAGTAGTCTCCCCCCCCCCAAAAAAAAACTTTCAGGCAGCATCCATCAAAGCCAGTAGGTTTACAGTGGAAACTATGAACACGGTTTGCGATGTATGAACAGGCCACATTTATCCCTATTGTTACAGTTTGCCTTTAGCCACACGTTAATCTACTTACGTTTTTGGGGCATTGATTTTAAAGTAGCGGGGAAAAGTACCTTAATTCAAGGTGCCATGATCAGTTCCATTCTCTCCAAATGGGTTCATATATTTACTGCCTCTCCTTTACTTTTCCTTGCCAAAAAAGATTGGCGGAAAGCACTCCCGATGTTGTGTCTATGCAACTAAGATGTTAAACTTATGTTTGGTCTACACACACACATAGCAACTAGACCACAACATCTTCTTGATATGACTACCATACTGTAGACATTCTGTAGTTTTCCTCCCTGTATGGCTAAGCAACCCCAGTCCAAATTGGACCCAACCTTCGTAACATGAATATCGGGTTTGCAACAGTAAACTCTTTCTTGGTTCAGCCTAATCAGTGAATAACTACTGTGTTTACAGACCACTAAATATTATAACACGTTATAAGAATACACCTAGTGTAGATTTAGTATATCTTCTGGTATTAACGTTACATAGTGACCTAAGAGATGACTGGAATGTATGCGAAAGATCAATGCAATGTCAATAGGTGATGATAGACTTTTGAAAGTAAAGCACATTTTTACAGACGTCTCCCAAGTCCTCAACTGGCAGCTGCATTAAATAGTACCCGCAAACACCCGTGTCGACGTCAACAGTGAAGAGGCGACTCCGGGATGCTGGCTTTCTAAGCAGAGTTCCTCTGTCCAGTGTCTGTGTTCTTTTGCCCATCTTAATCTTTTATTTTTATTGGCCAGTCTGAGATATGGCTTTTTCTTTGCAACTAGAAGGCCAGCATCCCGTAGTCGCGCCTCTTCACTGTTGATGTTGAGACTGGTGTTTTGAAGGTACGATTTAATGAAGCTGCCAATTGAGGACTTGTGAGGTGTCTGTTTCTCAAACTAGACACTCTAATGTACTTGTTCTCTTTCTCAGTTGTGCACCAGGGCCTCCCACTCTTCTTTCTGTTCTGGTTGGAGCCAGTTTGCGCTGTTCTGTGCTGGGAGTAGTACATAGCGTTGTACGAGATCTTCAATATCTTGGCAATTTATCAGATGGAATAGCCTTCATTTCTCAGAACAAGAATAAACTGACAAGTTTCAGAAGGAAGTTCTTTGTTTCTGGCCATTTTGAGCCTGTAATAAACCCCACAAATGCTGATGCTCCAGATACGCAACTAGTCTAAGGAAGGCCAGTTTTATTGCTTCTTTAATCAGGACAACAGTTTTCAGCTGTGCTAACATAATTGCAAAAGGGTTTTCTAATGATCAATTAACCTTTTAAAATAATTAACTTCGAATTAGCTAACACAATGTGCCATTGGAACGCAGGAGTGATGGTTGCTGATAATGGGCCTCTGTACGCCTATATAGATATTCCATTTAAAAAATCTGCCGTTTCCAGCTCCAATCGTCGTTTGCAACGTTAACAATGTCTACACTGTATTTCTGATCAATTTGATGTTATTTTAATAGACACAAAAAAATAGCTTTTCTTTCAAAAACAAGGACATTTCTAAGTGACCCCAAACTTTTGAACAGTAGTATATGTTAAAATTCCGTCACCTTCCACCTAGAGCCTTCCATTTTGGGGCCAGTTGAGGACATGCAGGTTCTCAAGAACAATGCCAGCAAGTCTAGGTCCTTCAGTGATATAAACACATGGAATGGCCCTACTGGTTATGCCTGGCCATGTATAAACACAGGTCATCACATCTTTAGAGATAATGGATATCATCGAAACGACAACAATCAAATCAAACAATGCATCTCATCGAAGCAGCGTTTCCTCTTAGATACGTTCTCTGGCAGATGTTTGATTTCTAACTTGACCCTAGTTAGCAGTGCTTGGCAGCTATTCTCTTAGGGGCCTTAAAACCATTATTGGCTGCTGTTGTTATCATACAGGCATTACTGCCGCTGGAATGTGTACTATGCTAAGTCCTGGGGCCAAGGTACTCACTGGACAGTACTTCTTTGAGGGAAACCGTAATCGTTTTAAATACCTTTTTCGCGATGGTCAAACTTCTGTCAGTGGAGGCTTAGCAGACTAGGCCGGGTGTTTTAATAGCAGCAGTGAGAAATGTTTACACGTATAACAGCCACAGGCATACATTTGACACCCCAAGCGCTACATGCGCTAAATGCTATTAGCGCGTAGTTAGGGTGTTGTTAATCTACTGGTCCCCATTGAAGCCTGAATGAGGATGGAAGCTGTTTCCATTTGTGTCCTGACCTAGGATACAGTACTGTAGACATTTGGCATACGGTAATTCCTGGCATGATTCCTCCGATAAAACAAGTAGAAGACAAGTACATTTTCTCAATGGGGTCAATCTCCATGCCAGACATGAACAGATCCATAGAGGTGCTGGTATGTGTGCATCCAAAACCTTAGCCTGTTAAAGACCCACAAGCTCTACTCTAGAACTCCGGTAGGCCGTAAACCCCCAGCAGTTTCCAAGAGTTTAAGGCTTAAGTTCTCACTCTTTGATTCTGGCCTTCTGTTCTAGAGTCCAGGGTACTAAAACTCAAACCATGACCCTATAGCCTGCCAATGACCTAGAGCAGGGGTCATCAACTAGATTCAGTCAAGGGACAATTTTTTTCTGGAGCGGATGGTTGGAAGTCCGGAACATACAGTAACTACAAATAATTTGTAGACTGCAAATAAATTGACTGCAAAAAGCCCAAACAGATATAATATTTGCGTAATTATTTCAAACCCTGCTTACATTTGTATGTGTCTCCTATATTATGTGTGGGAATTCTTTGGCATAGATTTCCAAAATTAAAATCCCTTGGAGCTGACTTCCTGGTGTTTTTGCAGTAGTTTATGTCCAACAGCTAAAATTCTCAACAAGTAAAAAAATATATTATTAGTATTATTTCCTTTGCTCAGAAATCTTTGGGAGGGCCAAATAAAATCACCCATGGGCCAAATTGGGGAAACCCTGCCAGTTGGGGAACCTGACCTAGGGTCTTCTAGTCTAAGGTATTTTCTGTGTTTTAGAAAGCAGCTTACTTAGGGATTTTATGAATATGTGTGCAGGCCAGTCACTGCCAGATTTCCCCCAGTTCTTCCAAGTTTGTGGGAAGACAGTGGTTGCTGGTTGCCTGGTTGGTGATTACTGCTGACTCTAGTCTTGACGCCAACCCCTGTCTCTTGTCTCCTGTCAATTTGTGTCGGAGGGATACGTGCTCGTCATCACAGCCCCGCTGTGTCTTTGACCCGGATACAGCGCGATTGACATATTTCTGAAGTGAGTGTGAGGCTCATGGGGAGAGAAACATGCAAATGGCTGTTTGACTTGGCTTCTCGCCAATCCCACAAGGTTTTTACTCAGTGAGAATGCCAAGGCGGCCCAACTAGGGCTATAACACAGGTTTGTTTTCTGTAGGGAGGACAGGGTGAGGGTGCATACTGGGCACTAGTTATTTCCCCATTACAGGTGCACCTTTGAAATTCATGAGGGGAAAAACATGTGCTTACTATACAAGGACTCTGTGTTCGATACCTGATGGTTAATGGTAAGGTTGTTACGGTTGTTAGCTTTGAAGCGTAAACAGGTGATGCTGGTGTGTATTGATCAATTATTATTTTTTAAATATGAAAGATTTAATATTTTGTTTTGGGAAAAGTCTTACTGTCTTAAGGAGCTGTTGATAACAAAGATTGGTAGTTAAACTGAAAGGTTGGCTGAAAGTAATTGTAATCTATTTTGCATAACTTACTACAAGAAGACTGTCTATATCAGCCTCGTAGTGATTCTGTGGGAAGAGTGTGGTTTTCTCATTACACCTAACCCCTCCTCAGATGTCCCCTTCTCAACCTGGTCCCGGGGTCCTATGTTTAGTATTGGACTGTCGCCAAGGCAACACAACGGAGGACAACCCCCGATACATGTAATAGAGATTGATCTAGGAGTTGTCACAAAAAAAACTAAAGATGTGGCTAATCTAACATCACTCTTCAACACGAGTCTCCCTGCTTGATAATGGAAATAATTGTGATATGCCTGGGAGTATTTGATAATGTTATTCCATAGTGCTATTTGGTCGTGCTGTAATCCCTCTTTAAAAAGTTGATCTATTCGCACTGGGCCTGCAATGTCATCCCGTGGGGGATATTTGGACTAATTTGGGGGTTTGATTTATGTGCAGATGTTTTTTTGTGAAATATCAGAGTGATTGCGTCATGCTTTACTATACTGAACAAAAAATATCAACACAACATGCAACCATTTCAATGATTTTACTGAGTTACAGTTCATGTAAGGAAATCAGTCAATTTAAATCAATTCATTAGGCCCTGTTCTATGGATTTCACATGACTGGGCAGGGGTGCAGCCTTGGGTGGGCCTGGGAGGGCATAGGCACACCCACTTGGGAGTCAGGCCCAGCCAATCAAAATGAGTTTTTCCCCACAAAAGGGCTTTATTACAGGCAGCAACACTCCTGAGTTTCATCAGCTGTCCGGGTGGCTGGTCTAAGACGATCCTGCAGGTGAAGAACCCGGATGTGGAGGCCCTGGGCTGGCAAGGTTACGCGTGGTCTGCAGTTTTGAGGCCGGTTGGACGTACTGCCAAATTCTCCAAAACGACAATGGAGGCAGCTTATGGTAGAGAAATGAACATTAAATCCCTGGCAACAGCTCTGGTGGACATTCCTGCAGTCAGCATGACAATTGCACTCTCCCTCAACTTGAGCCTGTGGCATTGTGTGTGTCACAAAACTGCACATTTTAAAGTGGTCTTTTATTGTCCCCAGCACGAGGTGAACCTGTGTAATGATCATGCTGTTTAATCAGCTTCTTGATATGCCACACCCATCAGGTGGATGGATTATCTTGGCAAAGGAGAAATGCTCACTAACAGGGATGTGCACATCATTTGAGATAAATAAGCGTTTTGTGCGTATGGAACATTTCTGGGATCTTTTATTTCAGGTCATGAAACATGGGACCAACACTTTACGTTGCGTTTTCTAATTTTGTCCAGTATACAGTGTGATACTGTACTCCTGGCAGTCTCCTCTTTAGCCCCCCCTCCAGCATCACAGATCTTTTCTCTTTCCATAAACCAGTGACATCACTGGATGTTTTGAGGTCAACACTGCGGGGTATCACTGTAAATCTATTATCACTATAGAGAATGAGTCTCTCAGCACGGCTGCCCAGTCCTGTATGTTGCTTATGGAATACCACTGAGGTCTTTATATGGCAGTTTTCATAGCGAACCTTCACCCTCACTTTGCTATGTTCTATTTAATTGCACAATTTTCTGAAACTGTGTTTTTCTTAGAGGAAACTACTTCACACAAGAAAGATTTAAAACGATGTAAAAGCGCTACTTTTGGTACTTTGCTCACTTTAATGGTTGTGCAGAATTGTGATCACAGATTCATGATGGTATTGTGGCCTCATGATCAAAGCCGGATGGCAGTGTGCTGCTGTCGTGCGTCAGATTGAGTCTCCTCCTCCGCTTTCTCGCTCTAGTCTCTCATGTCTCGAGACAATAGATCTGGCAGTGCTGAGACGCAGCTGTGTTGGTGCTGCAGCTGGACTTAATACCCCTTTCTCCTGACCCTGCCTTTCCGAGGCGTTAGGGGGAGGACTGGGGAGAGTAGTGGAGCAGAACGGCAGGTGGGCCTAGACAGTCCACAGGTGGCTGGATTCCACCCAGCCCATCTCCTGAACGTCACAGCTCCGTCCTTGGCTCTAGCTCTCGGACGGAGAGAAGTCCGTCGGAATTCATTGTGATTACCGGAAAAGTGGAGAGGTCAGCATTTGGATGGGACACAAAAATGCCTCCACCGTCCCTCTGGCTGTCCTCTGGCCGATAGGTCCTTAGCCTCAGCCTGGGCAGCACGGGGAGAGGTGGACAGTGCAGGAATGTAGTTGATGCCAGTTCGCTCTTTGGCCTTTCAGAGGTAACCAAGCATGTCCACACAGCTTTTCTTTCCCCTGCTCCTCTCCGTGGCTATGTCGCAAAAAGAGAAGGGAAAAAAAAGAGAGGAGATTGTTGATCAGCACAGCACCCAGATAAGGACTTTGCGGCCAGCATTCCTAGTCCGGAAAGAGCCTAGATCTGACAGTGGAGTTACAAGCTTGGAGCCTGGTCTTTGGTCTCAGACCATTCAAAACGGCACCTGTTTTTAACGAGTACAGGAAGGATTTAAAATGAGCAGGATCATGTAGTCACCTCCCTTCTTACGAGACAGAGCTAACGTTGCACCACATGAGACCCCCATCTAGACAGAGCTCACTGTCTCGTACACTTATTCCTTGGACGCTAAGCAGGAAGCCACCTCTGCTGCTTGCTCGCCCGCTACCACTGACCATAACCTCTCTCTGTCTCTCTCTGTCTCTCTCTCTCTGTCTCTCTCTTACCCTCACTCCCACACAGACAGAGGTCTGTGAAGCATCCCTAATCTCTTGGGAGTGTGTTATTGTATCCCTGCGATGTTGAGGGTCTGTCCATCTCTGTCCTGGGCATGTTTCTCAGGCCATGACATGCCACATCTGGATGTGAGCTATTGTGAAAGGTGGTTGTTTTTTCCGGCAATGTCCTAGAGAAAGATTGGCAAATATCTTGCTTTGTCAGGACTTGACAGTGATTTGATCAGATCTGATAGCACCCTGAGAGCTCTTCAAGCAACCAACACAGGACGCAACAGGAGCTGGAGGAAAACCATACCTTTCTTTCCCTGTTGATGTGATCCAATCTCTTAAACTGCGTTTCCTTATCTGACATGAGCAGGCAGGTTAAACGTTCGAAAAAGTGGAATTAAAAAGTGACATTTGAGGTTTTACGACCCTTTGATATGAAGGGAGATATGGCGGGATGGAGGGAGGGAGATGGGGAGGGATGGAGGGGGGGAGGGAGATATGGAGGGAGGGAGATATGGAGGGAGGGAGATATGGAGGGAGGGAGATATGGGGGGAGGGAGATATGGAGGGAGGGAGGGAGGGAGGGAGGGAGGGAGATATGGGCTTCTTAACTGTAGAGCCATGGGGGAAAAAAACACTGTGTCCTAAGTACAGCGGTGCTTGTGAAGGCAGAATTAAGACCTCAAATTTCACGGCACGTGGGAATCCGCTCTGTCTGCAGCTAGCCTATTAGAGTGGGCTGTTAGTGAACGATGCTGTTAGTCTGGTTATATTCAACAGCTGTGGAGCCTTTGTGTCAGTTCCCCAAATGGTGATGTGGGACCCACCGGTGTGTCATGGCTATTTCAGAGGAAAGAAACTTTGGCTTTTTCCATTTGTCAAAAGAACAATGGAAATAGCATGTTTTCAAGAACATTCTTAAAGCGTTATGGTTTTGGCCGAAACATTTTAACGAGCTACTGTCTTCCAGAACCATTAGAAGACCACTACATTTCTGGGTAAATATGAAGCGTCAAACAGACCCACTTGTAGTCAATGATCCCTCAACAAATGTCACACAGGTCATTGACTAGTTAAAAACATGGAACCCAAGTGAGAGTTCAGAGCACTTCTTAGCGGAGATTGCGTCGGCAAGCTGCCAAGCCTGAGAAATAGCAGCGGCTGGCTTTTTTACCATTTTGACCATGAGCTCATTTAGACCAGCAGCCCCAAGGTCTGTACAGTATCCACAGCAATTCTACTCAAACACCCCCACGTCTGTGTTGTCTTGTTCGGGAGGCCTCTGATAGGAGTCAAAGATGCTTGACAGGCCCAGTTTTATCCTTCTGAGTTTATTCTTGATGCATTTGGTCTGGGATGAAAGAAAATCCTTGGGTTTGGGATAATTATTTCATGCTAATGTGCCCAAATGTATGATTCCCACGTTTCCAGATGAAGGAAGCAAATCCATCATTTGGGGTGACATTGATGGAATGGATGGTTTCCATGTCGACGGGAAGTAAATGGGAACAATGTGTCCTTCTAAATGTCACGGTTCTTCTCGCCTGCTCGTCTTCCTGCTCAGCCAGAACCATTCATATTGCAAACCAGATAACTTAACAAAGGAGTCTTTTTGTGCTCAAGTCAGCACTGGTTTTAAAGGTCTTCTTTGATCTGTGGCTTGTGATATGCCACTCTCTGTTAGTGCAGTAGATTCTCCGCCAACCCTAAATCTTAGCACTATATTTTGTACAAAAAAAAAGGTGTGAGGTCATGGCCTTAACCCGTTCTTTGAATGGCACGGTACACACCCCATTTACTTCATTTGATTGCTTCTGCAGTCTCTGCCCTGTCCGCATAAATGTCGTCCAAGACTTTGTGGTCAGTGGCTGGGGGGAGGATTACAGGTAATTGAAGGGGCCACTTCAGTAGAAGTGATCATGTCCTTAGATCTCGATCTCGTCTCTAATGAGACAGTGTATCATCTTGGTGTGAGACCTGTGCCGTCCTCTATATTCCATGTGAAGGGAGTGGTGATGAGGAGGCGGGTCAGGGTGTGTCTCCACTCCCACTTCCTGAGGTGAACACTGTCATTAATATACTCCACTGTCCTGTACTTACCTCGGCCACACCAAAGTATTCCACGTGGCCACACTGCCCTGCTAGAGACAGCTGGACTACAGGACTATATCATCTGTGTGTGGTTGATTTCTCCAACTGTGGCGCAATGAATTTGACCCTGGGAAAGGCTATGTTTGGCTAAAAGCAGCTATTTGTCAGCCAGGTGCAGCTGGCGTACACTCATGTGTAGTGGTTTTCATGGATATCTGTGCTAATTTCTCTCTCTCTGTCGCTCTCTCTTTCTCTCTCTCTCTCTCTCTCTCTCTCGCTGTCTTTCGCTCTCTCTCTCTCCCCCGCTCTCTCTCTATCTCTCTCTCTCTATCTCTCTCTCTCTCTCCCCCGCTCTTTCTCTCTCTCTATCTCTCTCTCTATCTCTCTCTCCCCCTCTCTCTATATCTCTCTCTCTATCTCTCTCTCCCCCTCTCTCTCTCCCCCGCTCTCTCTCTATCTTTCTCTCCTCCTCTATCTATCTATCGATCTCTCTCGTTCTCTCTCTCGTTCTCTCTCTCGTTCTCTCTCTCTCTCTCTCGTATAGCTGAAGCAGTTGGACAAGGCAGCGGCGGCGGCCCACACCTATTTCCAGGCCAACCCAGAGCATGTGGAAATGGATCAGAACTTAGAGCAGTACAAGGCTCTGGAGGGATCCGACCAGGACCACTTTGTGGACAGAGAGGCCCGGCCTCATCAGGTAAGAGTGTGTAACTGCCTGTTTCTCGAGGCTAGGGTTACAACAATTTTGCTATCTTTTTTTCCGCAAATTCCCTGGTTTTCCAGAAATCCCAGGAATCCTCCAAACAGCATTTATGGGAATTTTGGGAAAGTTTGGAGAAAGATGCATCCCTACCCAAAGTACTCTCAATGGGGATTTTCCATTGAGAATGATTTTAATCCATCTTTACACAACTTGTTTGATTAGTGTAAAAATTCAGGGCCTGTTTTATTACCTTTAAATGGCATCCTTTCCAACTTCCATGACGTTGAGACAATATTATTTTCCCCTTCCCCCAATACGATCTAAACTCTACTGTCCCCAAGTAATTGTTCTTCTCTAGGAAGTAACGATAGAAGTAGCCGATGCCAATGAGCTACATGGACACTGAAAAGACAATACAAAAGATAAATTATAAACTGGGTGGTTCGAGCCCTGAATGCTGATTGACTGACAGCCGTGGTATGTCAGACCGTATACCGCGGGTATGACAAAACATTTATTTTTACTGCTCTAATTACGTTGGTAGCCCGATTTATAATAGCAATAAGGCACTTTTGTTTGTAGTATATAGCCAATATACCACGGCTAAGGGCTGTGTCTAGGCGCGCCTCGTTGCGTCGTGCATAGGAAAAGCCATATACCACCCCCCCCCCCCCCCCCCCCTTGCCTTATTGCTTATGTCAAGAATTGTTCGATGGGAGAGCAGTGATGGAAAAAGTACCCAATTGTCATACTTGAGTAAAAGTAAAGATACCTTAAAAGAAAATGACTCAAGTAAAAGTGAAAGTCACCCAGTAAAATACTACTTGAGTAAAAGTATTTGGTTTGAAATGTACTTAAGTATCAAAAGTAAAAGTATAAATCATTTCAAATGGCTTATATTAAGCAAATCAGATGGCACAATTGTCTTGTTTTTTTAAAATTTGCGTATAGCCAGGGGCACAGTTCAACACTCAGACATCATTTACAAACTAAGCATTTGTGTTTAGTGAGTCTGCCAGAACAGAGGCAGTAGGGATGACCAGGGACGTTCTCTTGATAAGTGAGTGAATTAGACCCTTTTTCTGTCCTGCAAAGCATTGAAAATGTGACTAGTAATTTTGGGTGTCAGGGAAAATGTAAGGAGTGAAAAGTACATTATACTCTTTAGGAATGTAGTGGAGTAAAAGTCACAGTCAAGAATATAAATAGTAAAGTACAGATACCGCAAAAAACGACGTAAGTAGTACTTTAAAGTATTTTTACTTAAGTACTTCACACCACTGGGTGTGAGTGTGTGTATGTGTCTGTGCATATGAATGGGAGTGTGAAGGAGGGTGAATATGTGTAGGAGGGTGGGAGAGAATGGGTGGGTGGCTGCACGGGGTATATGCTGTATGTGAATGAAGGCGAATGGATGAGTAAGTTGATATATGGATGTGTGTAAATGTGTCTAAGAAGAATGGAGGGTGGGAAAAAAGACACAAAGTGGGGATGAACTTTGCCTGGGTGGGTAAGGGAGGGCAAGGATGGGAGGGGGTGATAAGCTTTGCTTGGGTGTGGAAAAGGGGGGAGAAAACTGGGAGGCGGAGAGGGAGGATTTGGCATGGGCGAGGGCGAGGGAACTTATACTTATCATCTTAACCCGGCACAGCCAGAAGAGGACTGGCCACCCCTCATAGCCTGGTTTCTCTCTAGGTTTCTTCCTAGGTTCCGGCCTTTCTAGGGAGTTTTTCCTAGCCACCGTGCTTCTACACCTGCATTCCTTGCTCTTTGGGGTTTTAGGCTGGATTTCTGTACAGCACTTTGAGATATCAGCTAATGTAAGAAGGGCTTTATAAATACATTTGATTTGATTTGAAGGAACAAATTAACTATACTACACGCTATACTATAATGTATTTTAATTTGATTTTGTGGCTTGCAAACCTGCGGTAAAATGAATAAGAGTTCTGGACCGATTAGGAGAGGATGTCGAGTCATTATTGTCCCTTGTTTGTCATTATAGTTATGACTCAACGGTGGTTATTGGTGAGAGTGGAGAGGGGCTCTTTCCAAGGGATTGGGACGGGGTGACTGGGCGGACATCAGACACTACTCTGAAGTGTGTGTGGCCGGGGGGGCTTTACTTGGCTTATCGCACTCTAGCGACTCCTTGTGGCGGGCAGGGTGCCTGCAGGTTGACTTCGGTCATCAGTTGAAGGGTGTTTCCTCCGATACATCGGTGCAGCTGGCTTCCGGGTTCAGCGGGCGGGTGTTAGGCGCCTTTTGGCGGGTCATGTGTCGGAGGACACATGACTCGACCTTCGCCTCTCCCGAGCCCGTTGGGGAGTTGCAACGATGAGACTGTCTTCAATGGCCTTTTCTATTTCTAACTTTGGAAGCTTTAAACTTTCCAGCTGAAATAGTACATTTATAAAAAATATTATGTAAATGTCCTAAAGCGAAAAATATATACAAATAATACATTATCGGTTTAGAAATGAGCACAAGCCAGGGATGTCCTCTCTCCCTACTCCTGTTTGCACTGGCGTATTGAACCGCTTGCAGAAAGAATTATACAGAACCCAAATGTAACAGGTACCAGTATTGGTAAACATGAATATAAACTAAGCGTATTTGCAGACAGTCTCATGATATACCTGACCAATAATGAAAACTCAATGCCCCCCCCCCCCGACACGAAAAATATTTTCAAAATAATCTGAAATCTTAGGGTATAAAATGAACATGGAAAAAAACAAAATAATGGCAATAGGATAAATAAAAAGAAATACAAAATCTTACTTTTAGTTATCCAATCAATTTATGGGTTAGTAATTACCTAAAGGGAGGAAGGATGCATTTTAATGGTGTTGGAACAGGTCCAGAGACAGACAGAGGCTCCATCAGAGCTTCCCTTCCCTTAGAGCTTTGGCAGTAGGCTTGGGCGGTATCCAGATATTCATACCATCATACCATTCTTCTGCCATCTTGGAATTTGCGGAATTACCGGCATAGCAAACAAGGAGGCACTAAAAAGGCAAAAACAATCCCATTGGGTGTCTATTACCAGAATGCTAAATGCTAAAAAATCTGCACAAGTAATAGCGAAATCACATAGACGCTGTTAGTTAATGCTAACGAAAACAATAAACTAATTGCTAAGACAGGAAAATCCAGCTCATACAGTTATAATACAAGCATAGCTAGTAGCTACCAAATATAATTTTCGGTGAGTGTGGATATTTTCAAGCGAAAATTAACCAGATAAATTGTGAAAATGAACAAAGTTGTGATGCATGCTTTTCTGAAGGAAGAGCAGCAAGTGTACACAGAGGAGGGGGTGCAATGCAAATAGTCTGGGTAGCCATTTGATTAGATGTTCAGGAGTCTTATGGCTTGGGGGTAAAAGCTGTTTAGAAACCTCTTGGACCTAGACTTGGTGCTCCGGTACCGCTTGCCATGCAGTAGCAGAGAGAACAGTCTATGACTAGGGGTGGCTGGAGTCTTTGACAATTTTTAGGGCCTTGCTCTGACACCGCCTGGCAATAGAGGGTCTTGATGGCAGGAAGCTTGGCCCCAGTAATGTACTGGGCCATATGCACTACCCTCTGTTGTGCCTTGCGGTCGGAGGCCGAGCTGTTGCCATACCAGGCAGTGATGCAACCAGTCAGGATGCTCTCGATGGTGCAGCTGTAGAACCTTTTCTAGAAGAGGAGTGAAGAACGAAGGATAAAATAAACACTAGTAGGAAACCCAGTGGAAAAAAATGGCAGATGTACAGATAACTCACCAAGAGCTCTTGGACCACTCAAGCACAGCAGAAAGCCTTTATAAGATATCTGGCTAACATTTAGCAGTGAATTGCATACAAGTGTAACTTTATCACCTCATGTGCAGCTGCACAACAGAGAATCACTGATAGATATTGAAGGCTATGGACTCGCCAGCTCCCGCTTTCTCCCGTTGCGCTATTTACAAACAAACGTGTGACTGTCTCCACTGTCCTGGGAAACTACGGTAAGTTTCATAATGTAAAATAATGTGACAGGTGAAATGAAGAACGCAATCTGCTTTATCTCTTGAAGTATTGCACAAGGTTATTGCGGATATATAAGTAGCTAGAGAATATTCACATTTTACCCTGGCATATGGTAATACGGTATACCGCCCAAGCCTATTTGGCAGGACCAGGCTGGGCTTTCTCTCTTTAAACCCTCTTGCCTCTTTCTGCCAAACAGAAATGGGTGTACAGTCTTTCAATTGAACATTTTGGTGTTGACAGGTCTCTGTTTCTTTGAGTGCCATATGCATCGTGCCTACAAAACAGTAAGTACCTAGCCAGAGCATTGAGTGCCAGTTCGCATTAGCTGAACCAGTGTCTGTTTTTAACACATTTTCAGCTATTACCATTCCAAATAAAGTGCATTACCATTCTAAATAAAGTGCATTACCATTCTAAATAAAGTGCATTACCATTCTAAATAAAGTGCATTACCATTCTAAATAAAGTGCATTACCATTCTAAATAAAGTGCATTGCCATTCCAAATAAAGCGCATTGCCATTCCAAATAAAGTGCATTGCCATTTCAAATAAAGTGCATTGCCATTTCAAATAAAGTGCATTGCCATTTCAAATCAAGTGCATTGCCATTTCAAATCAAGTGCATTACCATTCCAAATCAAGTGCATTACCATTCTAAATCAAGTGCATTACCATTCTAAATCAAGTGCATTACCATTCTAAATCAAGTGCATTGCCATTCTAAATCAAGTGCATTACCATTCCAAATCAAGTGCATTACCATTCCAAATCAAGTGCATTACCATTCCAAATCAAGTGCATTACCATTCTAAATCAAGTGCATTACCATTCTAAATAATGTGCATTACCATTCTAAATAAAGTGCATTGTGTGACTGCTCTATGTGTAAATGGTTCTTTGTGTTGGTGGTTATCCGTGATCCAAGTCTTTTGGCTGACAGTGGTCAGTGCAATTTCATGAGCGGAGACGAGTTTAGGTAATTGACTGCTGCTTGTGGAGAGCACTGAAGCCCATTGAGGTTTGGTTGTGGAGGGATGTTGTCAATGCTCACACACTGTCAAATTCATTGTAGTGCTGCAGTGGTGCCTGACTGCAGGTTTGTCTCTCCATACAGACACAGACCACACACTGTTTACTCTGTGCTTTCGTCATTTAGCAGGCAGCTGCAACTTGTATGAGCTGTCTATGATTGTCTATACTACAACTCGATGTGTATAGATGTGGTCGCAAGCTGAGCTAAATTCTTTATCCCTATATCTCTCTGCCTCCCCTATTATTGTGTCTCTTCTCTCCCCTATCCTCCTCTCCTATTCCCACCCTCCCTCCCCCTCGCTCCCCACAGAGGTCCTTCTCAGCCGGGGTGAAGCTGTATGACACTGCAGACTACAAGGGCGCCATCGCCCTGTTCGAGGAGGCCCTCCAGGAGTACTACAGGGCCGACGTGGAGTGTCGGGCCCTCTGCCAGGGGCCCCAGAGGTTCGAGGAGCAGGACCATGTCCTCTACCGCTACAGCCTATACGAACTGGTCTCAGGTCAGTCACTATGTAGTTCTGTGCGGTGTCTGTGTATCTATAACACCTCCTATGTAATGGCTAAGTACACAGCTGTCACCATGTCTTGAGACGTCTTAAGACACGCGATGGCTGGGTATGTATGTAGTGTTTATAACAGATCCTATGTCGTGTCTACGTAGTGCCTTTAACACATATACACTGAGTATACAAAACATTAAGAACATCATGACATGGTGGTGTTCTTTGGTATACCTAGTCAGTCTATGCAGTGTCTAACACCTCCTACATAAGTCGTGGTGTCTCACATCTGGTTATATATGGTTTATTTTACTCAAATCTGAGTTTTCTGGCTCTGATTCGAATTCAACTCTTGTTGTACTCTGTTCCTTTGTGACTCGCAGATTGATTGCTCGGTGGATTTTGACACCGCGCAGTTTGTTGACCTCTGTGAATAGATATATATGGATATGTAATATGCGCTGCGTGGGTGTGAGCTGCTTGTTTTGTATGCTGTATTGCTGACTGACCAGAAGACCTTAGTACTTGATTTAACTGTGCTCACAGCTACTTTACTGCAGTGAGGAGTCTCTCAGCAGCCAGGGGTAGTATTTTTTATTTAAAAAACAGAGCTTTCTACTGGTTCACATTGCTCACAACCCCCTGGTGCAAAATGTCCCCCCCCCCCCCCCCCCCCCCCGAGAAACATAGCCTTGTGAAAAACAGCCATTTATCATGTTATGAAGTGGAGGTTTAATGTGGGATGGGAAACATCTCTTGCTTTCAGATGTTTTGAAATGGCATACGGCTATTGGGCAGTGGGCTGGTACATGGTGGGGGACTTGGCACAGGGTCAAAGACAGGGTTGGGTAGGTTACTTTCTAAATGTAATCTGTTACTAGTTACCTGTCAAATCAGTAATGTCACTTTTGGATTACCCAAACTCAGTAAAGTAATCTGATTACATTCAGTTACTTTTAGATTACTTTCCCTTTAAGAGGCATTAGAAGAAGACAAAAATGTATGTTACCAACTGAACGACATCTATTGCAGGATAAATCAATGTTAAAGTTTACATAGCTGGCCATATATGGATGTTACATTTACCTTTATGGGTTCGTTATGTAGGCTTCTTCTAACCCATCACTTTCTACTAAATATAATAATACGTTATATATGTACATAAAAAACAGAATTCCAGTCATTCCAATAAATGTTATACCCCTGAAATGTTCAAGAATAGGACTTGGAAATATGGAAGTATAGATTTGCCTAATTGTTTTACCTGAGCATGACCCCAAAACTAAGGACTTATTAGCTAGCCGTAGTCTGTTGTTTATGATTTGTTGTCAAGGACGGATTGCGCTCATTGTTTTGAGTTGAAAAATAAATGCTGCTCATGGAATGGCCTGCTTTCAGCACTACTGAAAAGTGCTATTTACATGTAAAAAATGAATGGCATATGTTGCATTTGTTATAGGCCTATTGTTTACCTTTTTGTTGGTGACACTTTATCTTAATAATATGCAGTTGTTTAAAGGGCAAATCCACAGATGAAACAATAACAAAACGTAGGCCTCTGTTTTAGTAAAAAGCTGAGGGATGGTGTCACCTTACAGAACCTTTTATTTCTCTATTCAGGGTGTGACTAGGGTGGGTAGTCTAGTTTTTCCTTTTCTACGTTGGCCGGGTATGGTTCCCAATCAGAGGCAGCTGTCTATCGTTGTCTCTGATTGGGGATCATATTTAGGCAGCCTTTTTCCACCTGTTGTGTGTGGGATCTTGTTTTTTTTGTGTGTGTAGTGCCTGTGAGCACGCCACTACGTTTTGTTTGTTTCTGTATTGTTTCGGTGAGTTTCAATAATTAAACACGTGGAACTCTACGCACGCTGCGCCTTGGTCCATTTATTCTACAGACGACCGTGACAGATGGGCCTGGAGAAATGTAACCACTCTCAGATGAACAGACAGAGCTATGGATGCAAGGACTGACCATCCATGATATCAAAATGATTGTTTTAACCATGTTATGAGGCTATACAGTGTCGGTTTACATTTACAATGTTTACAAACCTTGGGAGAAAAACAAGCTTATATTTTGGGTTCTCATGGAGTGTGACAGTTGAACTAACCTCATGAGGCATTTAATAGGTTATATTCTTCAAGAATCAATGGATATACTGTATATATCATTTATAAATCCCAAAATTGATGTAGCAACTACAGATTCAAAAGTGTGCGAGTTTCAGCATGTGTCCTTTAAGGGGAAAAAAATAATGTATCAGCTTGAATTAGATTGAGCAATAAAAGCCCCACTTTTATTCCATAGGCTGGGATCCACACTATGCAGCTGTTTGTTGCAAGAGCGCATTTTTCACTGGCTGTCCACTGGTTTCAAAATCAATGATTGATACGCAGCTTAAACTTCTTGAATTCAACCATTATTGGGTTGAAATACACATTTAGACATCCACAACCACAACAACCACAACCCATATGGTGCAATTAGCTAAATGAGAGAGCAGCAATGTGATTCACATCAATGCGCTATGTAGATATCAATAATAAGTGACATCGGAATCACCGTAGTCTACACCACTGCTGTCATCCTTACCTCCAAGCGTTTAGTCAAGTTGGATAATCTTTGGATGCCGACAGCAGTCGCACCATTGGAAGACATAGCTTGGACTGCAGCCGACAAAAGCCTATTCCTGCTCTTTTCCCTCGATCCATCAAACGCATTTGGTGTGTCATCATAGTGGACTTAAATTTAAATTTGCGCCTTTTTTCAATGCTGATTTGAAGGTCACTGAGAAAACGGAGAAGTGTCAAATATCTTTTTCCCGAAAACATCCTCTCTGAATTTAAAAGTAATCCTCGAAGTAATCATCTAGTTTTTCATAAAGTATCTGTAATCTGATTACAATATTTTTGCTGGTAATGTAACGGATTGCAGTTTCTGTTTTTTTTTGTAATCCCTTACCAAACATGTGGAAGAAGGTGCTCTGGTCAGATGAAACCAAAATTGAACTTTTTGGCAACAATGCAAAACGTTATGTTTGGCGTAAAAGCAACACAGCTCATCACCCTGAACACACCATCCCCACTGTCAAACATGGTGGTGGCAGCATCATGGTTTGGGCCTGCTTTTCTTCAGCAGGGACAGGGAAGATGGTTAAAATTGATGGGAAGATGGATGGAGCCAAATACAGGACCATTCTGGAAGAAAACCTGATGGAGTCTGCAAAAGACCTGAGACTGGGACGGAGATTTGTCTTCCAACTAGACAATGATCCAAAACATAAAGCAAAATCTACAATGGAATGGTTCAAAAATAAACATATCCAGGTGTTAGAATGGCCAAGTCAAAGTCCAGACCTGAATCCAATCGAGAATCTGTGGAAAGAACTGAAAACTGCTGTTCACAAATGCTCTCCATCCAACGTCACTGATCTCGAGCTGTTTTGCAAGGAGGAATGGGAAAAAAATTCAGTCTCTCGATGTGCAAAACTGATAGAGACATACCCCAAGCGACTTACAGCTGTAATCGCAGCAAAAGGTGGCGCTACAAAGTATTAACTTAAGGGGGCTGAATAATTTTGCACGGCCAATTTTTCAGTTTTTGATTTGTTAAATTGTTTTGAAATATCCAATATATGTCGTTCCACTTCATGATTGTGTCCCACTTGTTGTTGATTCTTCACAAAAAAATACAGTTTTATATCTTTATGTTTGAAGCCTGAAATGTGGCAAAAGGTCACAAAGTTCAAGGGGGCCGAATACTTTCGCAAGGCACTGTATTTGAATGAGGATAATTGAATGAGGTGAAGTTTGAGATGGCTGCCATGTTTTAGCCAAATCGTTCTTGCAAACTGAATCTTTATTGATTTGACGGAAACAACCCCCTCAGTTTGGAAATGGTCTAATGTTTTTTTCATATTAATAGTTTAAAACAACATGAATCTTGAGATAAATAGACTGTTTTTTCATTATGAAGGGAGTACTGGTACACTCTACTAAACAGAAAATACCCCTACGCCATATCTCATGTGGTTCTGCCATTAATTTTTAGAGAGAGCTACTTACCGTAAGTTACCTCCTCGAGGATACTTTTTTTCAGATAAATGACTTTTCCACCTGGACTACTTCATGGGATAGTTCATTTTAAAACTACCTCCCTTCATCTCTTTTGGCCACTCAAGGAAAATGGCCGACAAGGCTTGAAACATGACTCCTCACACATATTTTGGTTCTTGGCATTTCCCGTGTAATATCCTGGTATTGTAATTTCAAAACATTGTTGTGGCCATGAGTCTGTGTTTGGCTAAGTGGTCCAACAGACCACTGAACATCTTGAAAGAACCTCTAAACGGGCGGAGATGAGTGCAGGAAAAACAATGAGCAGTGTATTGATTGTGTGAAGTCCAACACAGTTGGAGACAAATGTGTACGGTGTGCATATGCTTTACTCTTTCCTCTGGCTGTCTCTGTGTGTGTTCACGTGCAAAGCCTTTTTGACATCTTTTTGACTTGCTCTGTTACCATCTTAGATGATCCAAAAAGCCAACAGTCTGAAACTGGGCCAGCATGAGTGCCTAGCTATTGCCTAAAGACACAGCCATAGTGAGCCCTGCTTGTAAATCTCCCTCTCTCTCTCTCTCTCGCTCTCGCTCTCTCTCTGTTTCTCCATCCTTTGTATTCAAAGTGCTTTATTGGCATGGGGAACATTTGTTTACATTGCCAAAGCAAGTTGTAAACATCACACTCATAGTAAACATTACACTCACAAAAGTTCCAAAGGAATAGAGACATTTCAAATGTCATATTGTGGCTATATACAGTGTTGTAATTATGTAGTTCAAAAGGGAAAATAAATCAACTAAAATTTGTGTTGTATTTACAAAAGTGTTTGTTCTTCACTGGTTGCCCTTTTCTTGTGGCAACAGGTCACACATCTTGCTGTTGTGATGGCACACTGTGGTCTTTCACCCAGTAGATATGGGAGTTTATCAAAATTGGATTTGTTTTTGAATCTTTGTGTATAATCTTAGGGAAATTTGTGTCTCTAATATAGTCATACATTTGGCAGGAGGTTAGGAAGTGCAGCTCAGTTTCCACCTCATTTTGTGGGCAGTGAGCACACATCCTGTCTTCTCTTGAGAGCCAGGTCTGCCTATTTTTTTTGTTTTTTTTAATTAATTCTTTCCAATGGGTCAAGTAATTATCTTTGTTTTCTCATGATGTGGTTGGGTCGAACCCTGGGGCTGTCCAGGGACTCTGTGGGGTCTGTTTGTGTTTGTAAACAGAGCCCCAGGACCCATCTCTCTCTTTCCCCACCCACCCACCCTCTCTCTCTTTCTTCACTGTCTCTCTCTCTTTCCCCACCCCTCTCTCTTTCTTCACTGTCGCTCTCTTTCCCCACCCTCTCTCTCTTTCTTCACTGTCTCTCTCTTTCCCCACCCTCTCTCTTTCTTCACTCTCTCTCTCTTTCCCCACCCTCTCTCTCTTTCCCCACCCTCTCTCTTTCTTCACTGTCTCTCTCTCTTTCCCCACCCTCTCTCTCTTTCTTCACTGTCTCTCTCTCTTTCCCCACCCTCTCTCTCTTTCTTCACTGCCTCTCTCTTTCCCCACCCACCCTCTCTCTCTTTCTTCACTGCCTCTCTCTCTTTCCCCACCCTCTCTCTCTTTCTTCACTGTCTCTCTCTTTCCCCACCCACCCTCTCTCTCTTTCTTCACTGTCTCTCTCTCTTTCCCCACCCACCCTCTCTCTCTTTCTTCACTGTCTCTCTCCCCACCCACCCTCTCTCTCTTTCTTCACTGTCTCTCTCCCCACCCACCCTCTCTCTCTTTCTTCACTGTCTCTCTTTCTTTTCCCACCCACCCTCTCTCTCTTTCTTCACTGTCTCTCTCTTTCCCCACCCACCCTCTCTCTCTTTCTTCACTGTCTCTCTCCCCACCCACCCTCTCTCTCTTTCTTCACTGTCTCTCTCCCCACCCACCCTCTCTCTCTTTCTTCACTGTCTCTCTTTCTTTTCCCACCCACCCTCTCTCTCTTTCTTCACTGCCTCTCTCTCTTTCCCCACCCACCCTCTCTCTCTTTCTTCACTGCCTCTCTCTCTTTCCCCACCCCCTCTCTCTTTCTTCACTGTCTCTCTCCCCACCCACCCTCTCTCTCTTTCTTCACTGTCTCTCTCCCCACCCACCCTCTCTCTCTTTCTTCACTGTCTCTCTCCCCACCCACCCTCTCTCTTTCCCCACCTCTCTCTCTTTCTTCACTGTCTCTCTCTTTCCCCACCCTCTCTCTCTTTCTTCACTGTCTCTCTCTCTTTCCCCACCCTCTCTCTCTTTCTTCACTGTCTCTCTCTCTTTCCCCACCCACCCTCTCTCTCTTCACTGTCTCTCTCTCTTTCCCCACCCACCCTCTCTCTCTTTCTTCACTGTCTCTCTCCCCACCCACCCTCTCTCTCTTTCTTCACTGTCTCTCTCCCCACCCACCCTCTCTCTCTTTCTTCACTGTCTCTCTCCCCACCCACCCTCTCTCTTTCCCCACCTCTCTCTCTTTCTTCACTGTCTCTCTCTCTTTCCCCACCCTCTCTCTCTTTCTTCACTGTCTCTCTCTCTTTCCCCACCCTCTCTCTCTTTCTTCACTGTCTCTCTCTCTTTCCCCACCCACCCTCTCTCTCTTCACTGTCTCTCTCTCTTTCCCCACCCACCCTCTCTCTCTTTCTTCACTGTCTCTCTCTCTTTCCCCACCCACCCTCTCTCTCTTTCTTCACTGTCTCTCTCCCCACCCTCCCTCTCTCTCTTTCTTCACTGTCTCTCTCCCCACCCTCCCTCTCTCTTTCTTCACTGTCTCTCTCCCCACCTACCCTCTCTCTCTTTCTTCACTGTCTCTCTCCCCACCCACCCTCTCTCTCTTTCTTCACTGTCTCTCTCCCCACCCACCCTCTCTCTCTTTCTTCACTGTCTCTCTCCCCACCCACCCTCTCTCTCTTTCTTCACTCTCTCTCTCTCTTTCCCCACCCTCTCTCTCTTTCTTCACTCTCTCTCTCTCTTTCCCCACCCTCTCGCTCTTTCTTCACTCTCTCTCTCTTTCCCCACCCTCTCTCTCTTTCTTCACTGTCTCTCTTTCTTTCCCCACCCACCCTCTCTCTTTCTTCACTGTCTCTCTCTCTTTCCCCACCCACCCTCTCTCTTTCTTCACTGTCTCTCTCTCTTTCCCCACCCACCCTCTCTCTCTTTCTTCACTGTCTCTCTCTTTCTTTTCCCACCCACCCTCTCTCTCTTTCTTCACTGTCTCTTTCTTTTCCCACCCACCCTCTCTCTCTTTCTTCACTGTCGCTCTCTCTTTCCCCACCCACCCTCTCTCTCTTTCTTCACTGTCTCTCTCTCTTTCCCCACCCACCCTCTCTCTCTTTCTTCACTGTCTCTCTCTCTTTCCCCACCCACCCTCTCTCTCTTTCTTCACTGTCTCTCTCCCCACCCACCCTCTCTCTCTTTCTTCACTGTCTCTCTCCCCACCCACCCTCTCTCTCTTTCTTCACTGTCTCTCTCCCCACCCACCCTCTCTCTTTCTTCACTGTCTCTCTCCCCACCCACCCTCTCTCTCTTTCTTCACTGTCTCTCTCCCCACCCACCCTCTCTCTCTTTCTTCACTGTCTCTCTCCCCACCCACCCTCTCTCGCTCTCTCTCGTTCTCTCTCTCGCTCTCATCACCTCTCCTCATCAGCCATAGCCATAAGGTTCTGACCACAAAGTCATCCAGAGCAGGTCTGGTCAATGTTTAGTGAACTCATTGGTCAGTTACAGCCCCACGTATCCAGCCCTGCGTCTACAGCCGTTGAACTGAGAGAGAGAGTTGTTTCAGATTTGTTTTCCTTTTTTACTACTTCAGTTTCATAATTACTCCATAAAGTCTTGTCAGCAAGTACTCAGTGTACAGTCTGGCGTTAATGCTCCATAGAGGGAAAGCATTCGCTTAACGTACTGTCTTATTGTTACATTTTTGTTAGTCCAAAGTGTCATTGCGTCAGGCCTAGCTTGTGAGTCCATAGACTCCAGGGCCCATATTCATAAAGATCATGAATGCTGATCTAGGATCAGGTCCTCCCTTCTTAATGGAATCTTATTCATTATGCGCTAAAAGGAAACTGATCCTGCTCTGAGAGGCTTTATGAATGTGGGCCCAGAAGCAGCACAGCTGGATAATGTTGGATGTTCTGATGTGGAAGGATGTGTAACAGGCAGCGGAGGCTGCTGGGGGGAGGACGGCTCATAATAATGTCTGGAACGGAGCGAATGGAATGGCATCAACGCATGAGATTGATGTACTTGATACCATTCCGCTCCAGCCAGTACCGCAAGCCCGTCCTCCCAAATGAAGGTGCAACCAACCTCCTGTGGTGACAGGGGTGTCAGGCCTCTCATAGCACTGGAAAATAGTCATGTGATTATGCAATTATACACACACACACACACACACACACACACACAGACAAGCGTAGTCAGCTGTGTTTGTGTTGACATTAGCCAGTTGCGCAGTTCCCCTCACAGAACACTCTGCTTCTAGCGGTATTGTGGTGGCCTTGAAGCTAAGCTGAGTCGATGGCAAGCGTGCTTTGTCTCAATCACTCGTATCATTGCGCAAACATGCCAAAAACGTACAGTCTTGGCTTTGATGAGGCTTTTCTCAATGTCTAATCATGCCAAGAGTTATTTTTCCGTAGGGCTTCAACAACCGTAGAATCAGCGCAATTGTAGTTTCTTTGACCGTGGGACTATGTACCTCAAGTGCTGAATGAAGTCTAAAGTGCTATTTTGATCTTGATGGAGAAGTAAGGTTACATGGAAAGGCATTTGATTTGACTTGATTTGTTAGGATCCCCAATGGCGACAGCTAGTTTTACTGGGTTCCGACACATAATGAAAAATACATTACAGACAAAATACTTTATAATTGACATACATTTGAAAACATAAACACGTAGTGTGTGGATCGTAAAGTTTGGTGGAGGAGCAATAATGGTCTGGAGCTGTTTTTCGTGGTTCGGACTAGGCCCCTTAGCTCCATTGAAAGGAAACCTAAACGCTGCAGCATACAATGGCATTCTAGATGATTCTGTACTCCCAACTTTGTGGCAACAGTTTGGGGAAGGCCCTTTCCCGTTTCAGCTTTGCAATGCCCGCATGCACAAAGCAAGGTCCATACAGAAATGTTTTTTTGAGATCAGTGTGGAAGAACTTGACTGGCCTGCACAGAGCCCTGACCTCAACCCCATCATAAACGTTTGGGATGAATTGGAACGCCGGACTGCGAGCCAGGCCTAATTGTCCGACATTGGTGCACGACATCTCTAATGCTCTTGTGGCTGAAAGTCCCCGCAGCAATGTTCCATCTAGTGGAAAGCCTTCCCAGAAGAGTGGAGGCTGTTGTAGCAGCAAAAGGGGGGACCAACTCCATATTAATGCCCATGATTTTGGAATGAGATGTTCGACGAGCCGGTGTCCACATACTTTTGGTCATGTAGTGTACATGTGAATGGAAGGAATTAATTTTCCTTTACACTACAGTATTCACAATGTTATATATTTATGTGATCCTGTAGTGGTTTACTGTCTTCCAACGTACTTTCTTCCGTGGTTTTGGGGGTGGCACAATATAAGGAGTTACACAAAGCACCTTTCGTGCAATTTTATTTACAGTTGCAAGTGACAACATCTCAAAAAACGTTGCTGATACACGAAGCAACTCAAACGCGATGGAAATTGCTCGTGACAGCCAATCAAATTGAACCCTCTTTTGTTTACTTGATAGCTACCTACACCAACAGCTAGCTAGAATAATGTGTTGTTAACCCGATATAAATGTATTAAAATACTTAAAAGCAATACAAATAAAGTTGTCCAGCCACAATGGTTTGAGAATTATATATCTCTTCCTTGGAGAGCGTGTGCCTCCATTCTCCTCTCTCCTCAATGCAGAGTGTGGTTCTGTGACAGCATGCTCACGCTCAACCTCATTGGCCACAAACACTCCATCTGGCTCCTGTCCCCCTCCCCCTCTTCCTCTCCAACTCCTGCCCCCAGCCCCTCCAGACTGACATCACGGAACGATACAGCAACCTTACACAACGGCGCCATGAAATGAACATGACTGACTCTCTCTCCTAAAGAACGGACATGTTTGTTGATAAACTTAGGGTCTTCTTTTCTCCATCCATGTGTGAGAGCAACAAATTACAGACCTGGCCCGGGCAACGAATCAACAAATGCAAAGAAGAGATTATTGTTGGTGTTCTTTAGTTATAGAGATACAGGAGTATCCGGTTGTCTGACCTGTGATTTCACAGTGGTTGACTTCACAGGAGCATGTCACCGGGGGGACATTGGTTAACCTGAGTCCCACCTCGGCCATCTCTTTCTTTTTTTGTTTGTCATTAGAGAAAGGATGACGATAGTTTATACATGCATGTCACTAGGTCCATTTTATTCCTGTGCTAAATGTTTCATTCACCCACTACTGTTACCCACTGTGTGTGGAAGGTGATGAAACCGTTGAACGCTAAGGTTTGTTGTGTGGCTTTAGGATGTGAATTCCTCAGTCGACCTGAGAGTCTCAGTGAGTGAAGCTAAATGTAGTGCAAATGAAAAGAAAACACATTTTGAATCGGATCTACTAGCCACTGAATCTGAACCAAGTGTTGGGCTGACGTGTCCATAGTGATTGCACATCTAGTACGGAGAACGCAAAGCACAATATCTACAGTAAATCGGTGGCGACCTGGCTGAAAATAAACTTTTTGGGATCGCAATAAAGAATGTACGGCAGTCAGTCGGATGACGACACTGCATGAGACATTACGGTAGGCATTGCGAATGGTTCCTCGTCGTGATCACACGGCTCAATGCTTTTCCTTTAAAACTCTGCTTGATAAATGCTCATGAATATATGACTTCCCCCTGTATCCCCACCCACCCTCCTGTGTGTGTTTCAGACCACTTCACCCAGGCGCTGCACTGTGAACACGAGTGTGTGAGGGACCTGTCGACCCGGCCCGGCCGTCTGTCTCCCATGGAGAACTACCTGCCTCTACACTACGACTACCTGCAGTTTGCCTACTTCCAGAGTGAGCAACAATCCCCCTACTGCACCCTACTTTCACCTCGGTTTTACCTCTTACGCTTCGACTGCCTGCAGTTCACCCGCTTCCAGAGTAAGGGCTGGAAGTATCGCCGGAGATCCGCGCTATAGCTAGATGGCCATTTAAAGGCAACGTACCCGCGTTCGCGGAGACTGCATTCGCGGTAAAAACCGCTGCATGTGTCGGCTCAATCGGATATTACCTTCGCAGTTGAATGTGGATCTTCCGAGATTCTTCCCCCAATACGGATTGAATCCAACCCCAAGTCTTACCTAACCGCACCCTGCTTTACCCTACCTGACACTGCTTGCCGACTTTCCAAACCACAGGGTGTGGTGTTCAGACTGCAGCGATGGCCAACCCAGATCTTGGAGGGATGTCGTGTGTACAGGCTTTTATTCACTAACAATAACACACCTATATCGAATTATCATGAATTAGGTCAGTATTCCCCTGTTGACTCTGAGAGACAGGGAGCTGAGGAACACCTGGTCGCGGGCATTTGAAAAGGCAGGGATTAGAAAGGCCAGAACTCGTATTCATAAAGCTTCTCAGAGTAGGAGTGCTGGTCTAGGATCAGCTCGACCTTTTAGATTGTAATAAATCGGGACAGGGTGGACCTGATCCAAGATCAGCACTCCTAATCTGAGACACTTTGTGAATACAGGCCCAGACAATCAACACCAAACAGACCAGGACCACACCTCAATAGAGAAGCACACACTGTTCCACTCAAACTGATTCAGCAACATTTGTCCATGATCTGGTCTGTTGTTGTTCATAATAGGCCACCAGCATTTGTGTAGTCTGAGCTGTTTGGGGATCAGACATTAGTGGAAGGGGGGGGGGGGGGGGGGGGGGGGGGGTTGGCAGGACAACATAGGAAAGGAGAGAAGGAAGGAAAAGCCAATGAGCTCATCATATGTCTAATAAACCCAATTGGCTCATGGGATCCTAGGAAAATCACAGAGCTCAGTGAATCATTCCCAGCAGCAGCACTTAAAGCGATAGTTCAGGATTTTGGCAATGATGCCCTTTATGTACTTCCCCAGAGTCGGATGAACTCATGGATGCCCTTTTTATGTATCTGTGTCCAGTATGAGGGAAGTGGGTTAGTTTCGCAGGCCAATGCGTTAGTGCAATGACTGGAAGTCGACAAGTCTTGAGTCGCCTGTCAAGTCAAGTCTCCCCATCACTCAGCAGCCTCACATTGCTCTGCGGGAAGCTGTTTCCTCAATGATCCGTTCGGTGACATTGTCGGGGGGGGGGGGGGTTTACGGCCTCAAAGCCCCTCACTGTTTACGACCTGGGAACCAGGAGGAGACGCGCTGACCGCAGAAATGCTGCTGCCTCAGGCCTGGCCGCCCCACCAGGAAGTGATATGTGAGCCCAACTACTTTACAAGATGGTAAAGCGCACGTGTCCGGGTGGATGTATGTGTGTGCATGCGTGTGAGTGTTACTTGCAATTCACTACTTGCTATAAGCACTTTAGGGACGGGAGATACTGCCCTAGCCTGGAGCCTGGAGTGTGTGTGTGTGTGTGTCTCACTGTTGTAGCGCTACTGCTGCTTGCTCCATTGTGGTCATGCCCCTGGAATGTTCAGCCGCGCTAGACTTCAAAATCTCATTTAGACCTAGGGGTTGCTTTATGACGTGGACCTGCGCCGAACTTTGAGTGGAAACCTATAGGAAGTGTCTGTCATACTGTCTTCATCCCCAATGGCACCCTATTCCCTATATAGTGCACTACTTTTGACCAGAGCTCCATGGATGCTATTTGGGATGCAGTCTTACAGGGGAGTTCAGGGAGGGAGTCTATAATGGAGGTGTGATGACAGTCCCTCTTGTTTAGGCGGGGCTCAGAAGGATGGATGGAGGTCTTTTCTACCTCTCTACCTCGACTCATTAAACACCACCTTGCCTGAAACCTATTTCTATTGATTTGTCTCTCTCTCTCTCTCTCTCTCTCTCTCTTGGGTCTTTGTTTTTCTTTCCATTCTCTCTCTCTCTCTCTCTCTCACCCTTTCTTTCAATTTCAATATTCAATTCCATTTTCAATTGTGTTGTCAAAGCAATACAACAGAACTTAACACTAACGTCCATTTTGTAATGTCTTCTCTCTGTCTCTCCAGTGAACATGGTGGAGGAGGCGATGGAGTGTGCCAAGTCCTACCTGCTGTTCCACGAGGGGGAGGAGTTTATGACGGAGAACGTGGACTACTACAGAGAGGCCGTGGGCCACGAAGTCAAGCCCCGGGAGGTAGGACCTTGGTTGCATCCAAAATGGCACCCTATTCCCTATATAGTGCACCATATTTAATCCGGACCCTCATGGGCTATTCCCTAGCCTGGTCCCGGATCATTTTTGTGCTATAATTTAAGCTATTTGTCAACCCAAACTGTTTGGCATGATAATGAGTGGCAAGGAGTGGCATGTTGGCACAAAAAGACTGGCACCCAGGCTAGCTATTCCCTATATGGTATAGTGCACTACTTTTGGTAGTAATAAATAGTGCACTGTAAGGAATGTAAGACGCACCTTGTTATTTGCTTTGTTCACATTGGAGGGTACTTTAATCAGTTACTGTTGCTCTTTCTACGTTGTATGGCCAAATAGTTGGGGCCCAGGGTTTAGTTTTAATTCCTACAGATTTACTGCCCAATAGGTTTTATAAGCCTGATATTGCTGCGTGAATTTAATGCCAGATTTTATTTTTTTGTGACTCATCGTTTGTGTTTACCGGCAACTATATCCCCTTGGTTGTTCCTAATTATCAGGTTATTGGGAATGTAAATGTGCTGATAATTCAGAGCCGACGTTTGGAATAGGCTGCGTCTCAAACGGCTCACTATTCCCCGTGGAGGGAATAGGGTGCTATTTGGGGTGCATCCAAAGTCAGTTTGCCTGGAGAACTATCTCGAACTGGCAAATTAGCAGCCGGTTTTACCCCAAAGAACTTGTCCCCCCCCAAAAACGGTTGACTTTAAACCCTCAAAACCTGCTGCACTCTCTGTACAGCCAAGGAGTCTCTTGTTCTGCGCTCCCTCCCTTGCAGGCCCATTTTCCTGGAAAGCCTGGAACCTATTAGAGTGAACGTGAGTTCTCCCAGTAGGGCCAGGGTGTGTGTGCGAGAGAGTTTGCGTGCGTGCGTGTGTGTGTGTGCGTGTGTTTGTGTGTGTGTGCATGCCAGTGGACAAACCGGTGCAGCTAATGACTGTGGTTAGGACTCTGACATCAACCATCTCAGTCCCTCTGGGTCTCTCCTCTCGGCCCCTCGACTCTCCTTTCCTCCATTCCATCTTTCTCTCCCTCTCAGCCCCTCTTCTCTCCTCTCCATTCCTCTCTCTTTCTCATCCTTCTCTCTCTGCGGCTTCAGGGACCTCATTTAGCCAGCATTTTGAGCAGTGAAGAGCCGTGGTCTGTCTGCCTGCCTTCCTGGCAAGGCCTCCTGTCCTTCAGGAACAGGGAGGAGGGGTTATATCATGCATCAATGCCCACAGAAACAATTTAGGAGCTGTTTACATTACAGGTGGAAAGAGGAGATTTTTTTCGCCCACCACAAATGCCACTGGCTACTCGGGTTTCAAAACAGCCTCGCCACTTCATGTCTATTGCAGATGATCAACCATTCTTTCCCTCATTCCTCCTCTGTAACAACATGCCATTTGACACCCACCATCTCAGATTGTTCTGAAATCGTTTCTGTAGTTAGAAACAGATAAGATTAGCATTCCTGCAACAATATTTTGTTGAAATATAATTAAAATGTCCAATTTGGGTGCAATCAATTCGTCTCAGAGACTAATTGATTGCACCCAAATTGGACATTTTAATTTATAGGATTCATTTAATATTCAATAAATATAGTACCTAACATCCGATTTGGGCCAAACTTTTTTCTAACAATGAGTAAGACATAAGGAATCCAAATAAATGGTCAAAAGACCAACCCAACCCAACATTGAATATACAGTATCAGTTCTCTATGTCTGACAAGTAGTATGGGGCTGCAGCTTGGAGTATTGTTTCTTCATCCTATGTAATGTATTCTCAGCGAATTTGGTTTTTTTTTTTTCGCCTGTTCAAAGAAATTAGTCACTGAAGTTGTTAGGTTTATGTCCCATCCTACATCCTGATATTACCAGCTTCTGACCACTGCTGTTGTTGCTTTCAGGTGATTATTTTGTTACTCTTATTATACTGCTCAGTTTATACACTGCCCCCATCCTCCCCTTCCCAAAATACACATGTAAATGTTGGCCTATAAATTGTGCCATCCTGTATTAAAATTATGCTAAAATGTTTATTATATTCTACTGAGCCATTTATGTATACTATGCGTATCCCGTACATACAACTAATAAAACTTGAAACTTGAGGGGGGAATCTTCAAACGTTTTTTTCACCTAATAGCAGGAACAGCACCATCTAGTGGTCAGAACATGGCAATATCAGGATGTAGGGACATAAACCTAACAACTTCAATGACACATTTTTCTGAACAGGGCAAAAAAAATATATACACAAATTCACTGGGAATACATTGCATAGGATGAAGAATCAATACTCCGAGCCGCAGCTCCATAGTACTTGTACTAGAGAACTGATACGACACTTAACAAAAATCTAAACACAACATGCAACAATTAAAAATATTTTACTGAGTTACAGTTCATATAAGGAAATCAGTCAATTTAAATAAATAAATTAGGCCTTAATCTATGGATTTCACATGTCTTAGAATACAGATATGCATCTGTTGGTCACAGATACCTTAAAAAAAAGATAGGGGATCAGAAAACCAGTCAGTATCTGGTGTGGCCACCATTTGCCTCATGCAGCCTGACACATCTCCTTCGCATAGAGTTGATAGGCTGTTGAATGTCGTCTGTGGAATGTTGTTCCACTCCTCTTCAATAGCTGTGCGAAGTTGCCGGATACTGTCGGGAACTGGAACACGTCGATCCAGAGCATTCCAAACATGCTCGGTCAATGGGTGACATGTCTGGTGAATATGCAGGCCATGGAAAAACTGGGACATTTTCAGATTCCAGGAATTGTGTACAGATCCTTGCGACGTGCATTATCATGCTGAAACATGAGGTGATGGCCTCAGGATCTCATAACGGTATCTCTGTGCATTGAAATTGCCATCGATAAAATGCAATTGTGTTCGTTGTCCGTAGCTTATGCCTGCCCATACCATAACCCGCCACCATGGGGCACTCTTTTCACAACGTAGACATCAGTAAACTTCTCACCCACACGACACCATTCAGTCTGCCATATGCCCGGTACAGTTGAAACTGGGACTCATCGGTGAAGAGCACACTTCTCCAGCGTGCCAGTGGCCATCGAAGGTGAGCATTTGCCTACTGCAATTGGTTACAACGCCAAACTGCTGTCAGGTCAAGACCCTGGTGAGAACGACGAGCACGCAGATGAGCTTCCCTGAGACCGTTTCAGTTGTGCAAACCCACAGTTTCATCAGCTCTATGGGTGACTGGTCTCAGACGATCCCGCAGGTGAAGAAGTGGGATGTGGTGGTCTTGGGCTGACGTGGTCTGCTTTGGAGGCGACTTATGGTAGAGAAATGAACATTACATTCTCTGGCAACAGCTCTGCTGGACATTCCTGCAGTGAGTATGACAATTGCACCCTCCCTCAAAACTTGAGACATCTGTGGCATTGTGTTGTGTGAAAAAACTGCACATTTTAGAGGGGCATTTTATTGTCCCCAGTACAAGGTGCACCTGTGTAATTATCATGCTGTCTTAATCAGATATGCCACACGTGTAAAATGGATGGATTATCTTTGTGAAGGAGAAATGCTCACTAACAGGGATGTAAACAAATGTGTGCACAAAATCTGAGAAGAATAAGCTTTTTTGTGCTCATGGAACATTTCTGTAATCTTTTATTTCAGCTCATGAAATATGGGACCAACACTTTACATGTTGCGTTTCTACTTTTGTTCCGTATATCTACACATTGTTGGGAATGGATTGGTGTGTGGTGTACGTGGTTGGCTTTTGACAATTTCATTGGATTCCTCATGTCTAACTCCTTGTTAGAAAAAAAAATGTTTGTACAAATCGGATGTTAGGTACTCTTTTATTGAATAATATATGAATCCTATTCATTAAAATGGCCAATTTGTATACAATCAATTCAATGCAATGCAATATCGCACAGTCCATTTGGTCCAGCAATGAGGCGAAGAGAGGGCTGGAGGGGGCTTGGCTGCTGAAGAGGTGTAAGGGTTGGGACAGTAAATAAGATATAAGAGGCACAGTGGTTATAAAACAATAGTCTTCCTTAAACGTTCTGCTTCAAGGGGTCAAATTTGGGAGATCCAGTCGCTCGGTAATATGCTAAAGTGATGTCATAAAAAAAAAACTGTTTTTAACCTGTGGAGATTAACATGGCTGCCCGATATCTCTGTGTTTCTATAGAAGGCCGAGTGGTACCTGAGACGCCATAAGCAGGAGCTGGAGCTACTAGTGATTGGCAGTGAGAACATGCACGTGGAATTTACAGAGGGGGTGAGTACAGTGCATTGATGACAAAATGGAAACTCAGCCTCTTATTTTGAACTTTTTGGGCTGTCTCTGATACTTGTGAATGGCTTCCATGACTACTGAAAGGTCAATTGGGGGTGACTGTTCTGGTCCTGTTACTGGAACGAGTCATTTTTGAAATAGGGACACAGAAAATGAGAGCCAGCGCGCTGGGGCCAGATTACTGATTTAGGATCCGTTTGGCTTTTTAGATCACAATTAATAAGATTAAATTGAGTGGGGTGGGGTCTGATCCTAGATCAGCACTCCTACTCTGTGACACTTGTTGATACATATGGGCTGTATGTAGGACAGTAACAGGTGCCTGGTAGTTACACCATTATAGCCGCAGGACACAGCACCACCTAGAGGCCATGATGGAAAACCATTGGTGCTCCAGCTTTTCATTCATGTACTTTTTGCACTTTAATGCTTCTGGATCTGCATCTATTCCACATAGTTGTAGTATAGATTTAGTATATATATTATAATATCAGGAGTTTGTATATAGTGTATACACTGAGTGTACACAACATTAGGAACATGACACAGACTGACTGGCTGAATCCAGGTGAACCCTTTTATGACACTTGTTAAATCCACTTCAAGTCATTGTAGCGGCCCCCCTCTTGACAGTGAAGGTAACAATTAGCGGTTTTACAGGTCATTTCCTGCTATTCTACACATTTTGCCATAGGAGGGAGGCAATTAAGCCGACATGGGCTAAATGGTGACTGCTGATGCACAACCACATTTCTAAATTGTACCTTGTGTGTTCTATTATTTTAACTCTCAGCAGTAAAAATATATAGACAGTACCGGTCAAAAGTTTGGACAAACCTACTCATTCCAGGGTTTTTCTTTATTTTTACTATTTTATACATTGTAGAATAATAGTGAAGACATCAAACCTATGAAATAACACGTATATAATCATGTAGTAACCAAAAAAGTGTTAAACAAATCAACATACAGTACCAGTCAAAAGTTTGGACACACCTACTCCTTCACGGGTTTTTCTTTATTTTTGACTATTTTCTACTTTGTGGAATGATAGGGAAGACGTCAAAACTAACAGACATCCCACTAATCGCAAACAGGATGGGATGGCGTATCGCTGCAGAATGCTGTAGCCATGCTGGTTAAGTGTGCCTTGAATTCTAAATAAATCACTGACAGTGTCACCAGCAAAGCACCCCCACACCATCACACCCCCTCCATAGTTCATGGTGGGAACCATACATGCAGAGATCCTCCGTTCACCTACTCTGCATCTCACAAAGACATGGCGGTTAGAACCAAAAATGTCAAATTGGATTAATCAGACCAAAGGTCAGATTTCCACCAGTCTAATGTCCCTTGCTCGTGTTTCTTGGCCCAAGCCAAGCTTCTTCTTATTATTGGTGTCCTTTAGTAGTGGTTTCCTTCTTGACATTTTCCGGATTGACTGATCTTCATGTCGTTTCTCTTTGCTTATTTGAGCTGTTCTTGCCATAATATGGACTTACCAGATAGGGCTATATTATGTATGCCACCCCTACCTTGTCACAACACAACTGATTGGCTCAAACGCATTAAGAAGGAAAGAAATTCCACAAATTAACTTTTAACAAGACACACCTGTTAATTTGAAATGCATTCCAGGTGACTACCTCATGAAGCTGGTTGAGAGAATGCCAACAGTGTACAAAGCTGTCATCAAGGCAAAGGGTGGCTAGTTTGAAGAATCTCAAATATAAAATACATTTGGACACTTTTTTGGTTACTACATGATTCCATATGTGTTATTTCATAGTTTAAGTCTTCACTATTATTCTACAATGTAGAAAATAGTCAAAATAAAGAAAAACGCTTGAATGAGTAGGTGTGTCCAAACTTTTGACTGGTACTGTATATATTGGTGAAATTGGTCCGTGGGCCGACAAAAGGGGGCAGCCCATCCCTGATTCAGACAAGTGAGACATGGATTGTGTATGTGTACCATTCAGAGTGTGAATTGGCAAGTCAAAATAATTAACTGCCTTTGAACAGGATGTGTCTGGAACTTCAACACTGCAGGGTTTTTCACGCTCAAAAGTGTCCCGTGTGTATCAGGAATGGTCCACCACCCAAAGGACATCCAGCCAACTTGACACAATTGTGGGAAGCATTGTAGTCAACATGGGCCAGCATCCCTGTGGAACTCTTTCGACAACTTGTAGAGTCCATGCCCCGACAAATTGAGGCTGTTCTGAGGGAAAAAGGGGGTGCAACTCAATATTAGGAAGGTGTTCCTAATGTTTTGTACAATCAGCGTAGGTTTACTTACTATGCCTGTAATATGTGGTTGTCTAACCTAGAAACCTTAAGATGAGCGCTATAACTGTAAGTTGCTCAGAACAAGAGCATCCGCTAAATGACTCAAATGTAAAATTCTGATCTGTCAGTATTTTACCTTGTCTTGTAGCATTACTGGACCAGCACAGGTGGAAGAGAGGATTCGAACAGGTGAGCAAACCCAGAAATATCCTCTTGGAAATGTTAACTTGTTCAATAGTTGTCCCATGGAATGTCCTGTATATTAACGAATATCAGATGTGTAGTTCACAAGGACAACACTGTGTCAGATAGATAGTTTAGACTCGAGTGATTCTTTTCACTTATAGACAATAATAAATGAATGAAAACTGTATTATGTCCTGTGTCGTATTTGACTGTAGTACCTCTGCTTTGTGTGGTATACACCACTGACATCTATTGGATACTTTCAGTATGGCATGCATCTTGTGTAATCTGTTGTGGCAAATAGTTGCACACTCTATATATGCTCCCAATAAATACTATTTAGGGTATTTCAATTACTTTCAAAGACATTTCAGAGTAAGTGTTTATATATATATATATACTTTTTTAAATACAAGTAAAATACAAGTCAGTTGAATATCGGAATATATTTGGAGATACTTTCAAACACATCAAATAGAAGTAGGCAATTCGGCCACATTATTTGAAAAATACTCAGAAAGAAAATAAGTATTTCAAATACAAAGACTCAAATACACATGTATTTGTCTGCTAGCTACTTCCGTAGATGTAACATAAGAAGACACTGAAGGCCTACCGCAGCCCGAATGATTGTCCTCAGCCTTGTTATAAGCATGTACTGTCTGCCTGTTTATGTGGCTCTGTGCTCTGTTCTTGCATTCCCCCAGGATCCCCTCTGGTACCGATGGATGGATGGAGTATGTACCCATCTCAGAGAAGAAGAACTTCACTCTGGCCCCACCACAGGAGCTCAGAGAAGGTAGGACATCCTCTGTTCCCGACACCAATGCTTTTCCAACCTCTCCTTCGGGGACCACCGGACGCTTCACAATTTCGTGGTAGACCATGAACTAGCACACTTGATCGGTTGGCAAATGTGTGCTAGCTCTAGAATGGTTGAAATACATGGAACGGCTTGACTCTGAGGAGAGGTTTATAGGACTCTGCAAATAAAGCAGAATTTAGATTGAACTAACCCATGATGTGATGTGTAAACAACTTGACAGATGAATGTGTTCCAGCATAGATGAGGTAACACTTTGCCCTCATCCTCTATACTGGTGTGTGTGTTTGTGTGTTTGTCTGCGTGTGTACTGTAGGAGGGCCCTTGGTGTATGACAGTGTGCAGCTGGTCCAGAACTCAAAGGCCCTGAACGGAACTCAGAGGGTTCTTCTGGATGATGTCATATCTGTGGACGAGTGTGCCGAGCTCACAAACCTGGCCCATGTAAGACGGCTAAATCTTATATTTGGTATTTTGGGGTATATTATTAGGATCCCCTTTAGCTGTTGAAACATGACAAAATACAGAACATTAATAGACAAGAACAGCTCAAGGACAGAACTACATCCAAATATTCACTATCATGAATTGTACTGTGTGTAAACGTGCATTTCAAATGATCGCTATTTAGTGTGTCGTTACAGGCTCACAGTGAACACTATGGGCCGGTTCTCCAGACACATATCAGGCCTAATCCTTGGACTGAAAAGCGCTTTCAATGGAGTATTCTCCGTCAAGTATGCTTTTTAGTCCAGGACGAGGCTTAATCCGTGTCCAGAAAACTGGCCCTTAGTGCACTTTGTGAACATGGCCATTGTTTGGTACTTGATAAATGCATTTCTAGAATATGAGAGCCAGGGGTTCAGTGCTCTTGTTTGGTCTACAGACTGTCACTATGGCAGGAGACGGATACCGAGGGAAGATGTCTCCTCACACGCCCAACGAGAGGTTTGAGGGAGCCACTGTGCTGAAAACACTGCAGGTAAGCAACGCGCCTATACATAGACACAATGGAGAAGATTAACTGAACCTCTGTTTGAAACCGCTTGATTCGTATTGCCCTTTTCATATAACAATCTCTCAGTAACGCTCTTGTCTCAAAGTTATCAAATGTCACTCTTTCAGTACCTTAGTAGGCAACTACAGAATATGTTTGGTTCCTTACAAGCAGGGATGCAAATTAAGATACCCTGCTAGCCTGAGGCTCGTATTTTTCAGACTGGGCTAGTAGAACAAACTTTGGAAAAAGTGGAGAGTGTCACCCAGGCTAGTAGAAGTTGCAGTCTACTAGCCAGGCTGGCCAGTGCCGTTCTATCCTTGGCAACATGCTGAGGGAATATTTACCCATGTTTCTACTGTGTTACCTGCAGTACGGCTACGAGGGCCGTGTCCCATTGAGAAGCGCTCGTCTGTTCTATGATGCCAGTGAGAGGGCCAGACGCATCATCGAGTCCTACTTCCTGCTCAACTCGACGCTCCACTTCTCCTACACACACCTGGTGTGCCGGACCGCAATCACAGGTGAGCCAAGTCGCCAGTGATGCTACTAATTATAATGAAATTCTTGACTTGAGAAACATTTTGGAATTCAGTTTACTTCCTGAATTGACTTCATTTAAATGGAATTGACCCCAACCCTGTTATGGTATCATTATATCATTATCAACCTTTCATTATAGTGTCACACAAAATTGAGCATTATGTGACTTTGAGAGTTTGAGCATGTAGGTTTAGTCAAATTTGGTTTAGTTTGCCTCTTTGTTGCTTTAGTCAAGTTCGTCTCGGTTTGGTGCGGTTTTGGGGTTAATAAAGTTGGCCTCTGTTTTGGGTTTAATATAAGTTTTATGTCTGTTTGGTATAGGGCAACAGGACCATAGAAATGACCTGAGCCATCCCATCCACGCTGACAACTGTCTGTTAGACCCAGAGGCCAACGAGTGCTGGAAAGAACCACCAGCCTACACCTACAGAGACTACAGGTTACCACCTAGCTCTGGGCCTTCATTTTTCCGCGATGAATATACATTTCAATGTAGTTAGGAAGCAGCTTAGGGTACAAGCTCTGGTCCATGGCTAAGCTGCCTCCTAACAACATTGAAACATATTTGCGCTGTCAATGGCACCATATTATTACCGTTACCTAGTGTTAAATAGTCATGGCTCGAACACATTTCAATGGTTTTCATTGTGTCCTAAGTGCTCTGCTGTACCTGAATGGAGACTTTGAGGGAGGAGAGTTCATCTTCACAGAAATGGACGCCAAAACAGTCACAGTGAGTCCTCTCCTGAGAAGGGAAATCTTAATTTTTTTGAAGAGTGAAGTGATCAAAATGTCTCATGTCATTGCCCGTCTTTTCGCATGTTTTTATTAGTCCTACTGTCTTACCCTTTCTTCGTTTGGAGCCTTGTCTAAATAAAGTTGGAATTTCCCACGTCCAATGTGATTCCATTCCACCACGACAGTCAGGTACTGACCCTGGTCTCCCCCCTCCTCCGTCCCCTCCTCCTCCCCTAGGCACAGGTGAAGCCAAAGTGTGGTCGTATGGTGGGGTTCTCGTCTGGCGGGGAGAACCCCCATGGCGTGAGGGCCGTCACCAGGGGGCAGAGGTGTGCCGTGGCCCTGTGGTTCACCCTGGACCCCCTCTTCAGAGAACTGGTAAACACACTACAGCCGTGGCCCTATCATAATGTCTTCTTTGATTATGTCTTTCACAGAGACACATGTCTAGAGTATAGTACATCATGTTATGTACAAGATGTTTATAATGGCTATTGATTTAGGGATATATTTATTGCTCTTTAGTTAGGAAGATGATTATTTCGGGAAGATGTTTATGTCATGAGACATAACTCCTCCTCTGTTTTCTCCCTCTCTCCCTCCCTCTCTCTTTCTCCTCTAGGAGCGCCTGCAGGCAGATGAGGTGATGCAGGCGTTGGACAACCAGAGCAGCCAATCACAGTGGGACACAAGCCTCAACATCAACCCCAAAGACGAGCTGTAGTAGTCCGCCGGCCCCCAGCCCAGCACCCCCCAAATCTTTATATCTATCTATTTATTTAATGAAGTTTGGATCAGAACAATTTTATTTTTGTACTGTTTGAAGTGCAAGGTTATATAGTTGTTTGTGTTGCCGTCGTGGCATTTAGTCTGTTGTTGTGATTTTTTTCTCCTTCTGTACATACCAGTACTTGAGTTCGCGTTTGGGTCTTTGTTTTTCTTTCCATTGACTCTCTCTCTCTCTCTGTCTCTCTGTCTCTCTCTGTCTCTGTTGGGGTGAAACCCAGTCATTGTGCCTCACACTTTATAAGGTCCAGTTGGCTTTGTGATGACTTTATAAGGTCCAGTTGGCTTTGTGATGACTTTATAAGGTCCAGTTGGCTTTGTGATGACTTTATAAGGTCCAGTTGGCTTTGTGATGACTTTATAAGGTCCAGTTGGCTTTGTGATGACTTTATAAGGTCCAGTTGGCTTTGTGATGACTTTATAAGGTCCAGTTGGCTTTGTGAGTAAGGTCCAGTTGACTTTGTGATGACTTTATAAGGTCCAGTTGGCTTTGTGATGACTTTATAAGGTCCAGTTGGCTTTGTGATGACTTTATAAGGTCCAGTTGGCTTTGTGATGACTTTATAAGGTCCAGTTGGCTTTGTGATGACTTTATAAGGTCCAGTTGGCTTTGTGATGACTTTATAAGGTCCAGTTGGCTTTGTGATGACTTTATAAGGTCCAGTTGGCTTTGTGATGACTTTATAAGGTCCAGTTGGCTTTGTGACGACTTTATAAGGTCCAGTTGACTTTGTGATGACTTTATAAGGTCCAGTTGGCTTTGTGATGACTTTATAAGGTCCAGTTGGCTTTGTGATGACTTTATAAGGTCCAGTTGGCTTTGTGATGACTTTATAAGGTCCAGTTGGCTTTGTGATGACTTTATAAGGTCCAGTTGACTTTGCGACGACTTAAAATGCTCAGTTCCCTTTGTGATGACTTTGTGTAGTGTGCGGGTGTGCGCGCACACAAGGTTGTTACAACACAGACCTGTCATACAGATGAACAGTTCTTACTGCACTGTGATCAAGCGAAAGAGAAGAACAGCAGTCGACATTGCCGTTCTCTTGTTATAGAAAAGACAACGGGCTGTTTATAACGTTTCAAACATGAACTCATAAAACAAATCGGTCGTGGGATTATCTCCTTCGGGCGGTGTAAAGACAGTTGATATGATTCATCTACTTATTCACTGAAACATTGGCTGGAGTATATGCATTCACCGAGAGAAAGAGGTCAGGCTTTTCTTTACAAACAGGGAGCTGTAAATCCCTTTCGGTGACTGACAACGATGACTGAACTGATCTGTCACTATTTTCCTGTGCACTTTCTTCTCGTTTGTGGTGTGGTGAAGAGACACCGTTTTCGTGACTCACATCCCTCCCTAGCTCTGGTCCATGGCGTTAGCAAGCCTTACTAACGCCTTGGACCAGAGCTAATCCCTCCCGTCAATTGCAATCAAACGCCGAGCAAGATAACTGTTTACAAGTTAGCTGACACACGGGCATGGAGTGTGTTTTGTTGTTGTTGTGTGTTTTACGTGTCTGTTTTTAAGATAGACAGCTGCTATTGCAATTGTCGGCATTTGATATTAGAAGCTTTTTAATAAAAGATGTCATTTATTCCTGTTTAAAGGAATTCCTATTTTAAGGTGGCTTATAGGTGTCCTTTCCTTTCGAAACTTCCTCATTTCCTGGGTCAAAATAGACAGACAGGCACACACACTGTTAAAATTCAATGGAAAGAACGTGCCTTGTGTACTATGATATTTCAATGATTACAACTGCTAACTATACGTAACTTATGCATTTTAAGTTAGATTAGGGGTTTTATCTTATCTTTTGATAGGGAGGATGGCCACTCACTAATATTTAAATATAAATTGCTGTAGCACAAACAAATTGTTGTATCCATCTATTTTGTTGTTAATGTGTACTTATAAATTAAAAAGACAATATTTCAATAAATAACTTAAACCGTGTCCTTTATTATTTGGGAACGTGTAAATTGTTTACAATTTGTGAACACATTGTCTATAGGTTCAGTTGTAAACCAACAGCATTTCATGTAGTGGTTTTACAAAAATGTATTTGAAAATCTATACATGAATATGACGATAAGTAAATCGATCTTAAATATCAAGATAAACATAGAGGTGAATTATTCATAGTACTGACTGTTCCAACTCAGACTTGTCTAATTACAAACGATGTATGCCGTATCAAACCATCGTTCTTTTTAAATCTCTTAGCATCTATAGTCAGTGCATTGTCTCAAATCAGATAGCCGCGGGAAGTAGGGGTGCTCCAGCACCCACTGAGAAATCGGGAAAAAATGCACACACCCAAAAAAATCTTCGCAGCACCCCCACCCTCAAAACATCTTCAGAATGAAGCCGTAGAATGACGCCCTCTGACGGAAGACAATGTGGTCGGCGTAGATGCCACTACTACAAAGGACCTAATTTAAGATAGATTTAAGAATAAACTTAAACACTCGGTGACAAACAGTTTATAAAGGCATTGTGGTAACAGTGGCAATATGGGCTACCCACACCGAGACGACCTACTAGCACTGCAGGCATTGGTGAGCTCAATGTCTTCTAGTAGGCTAGGTTAAAGTGCATCAGCAACAGAGAGGGAGGGGGCTGTTGACAATGTAGAGAACAAGTGCCAGTAGACCTATGATCACATTCTGTATATATATTTGTCGTCGCACAGCTATTGAGCCAGTCACCTTGGTTATAATCATTCATTTGATCAAATAATCTCTTTATATACTGTACACAGCGAGCACGGGATTGATCCCCGACGCCTGATCAATTCGGAACCCTGAGGAGTTGTGCATGTCTTACGAGGTAACGTCGAAGGGAACAGAACTTCGGAGATCATCTGTGACAAATGAAAAGGTAGAAAACAAAGCCCTTCTCTCAACAGTAGTCAACAACAGTGCTGATCCCATCTAAAGATTCACTTTCAGTAAAAATGCCTCATTTTAAGTTGTATGCTAGTTGATACTGGAACAGAGCCTAGATTTCTTTGGTGATTCCCCTCTCCCCCCCCCCCCAAAAAAAATGTTTCCTTATGAAAAAGTGTAGATTAGTTGTACCTTTATAGAGCAAAAATTGACAACTATGTAGGCCCTAAGTCGTATACAATTTCATCCGTGTCCATGTGTCTCTGTGTATCCTGTACCCTTAGCTTTGCTCAGATCTCGACTATTTCCTCTCGAGGTATGATGTTGCGAATGGTGGGTTCAGAAGCGGTACGCCAGGTGCTCAGTGAAGCGGAAAGGCTTGGTCTCGTTGACGGTGCACAGGAGGTCCTGCATGCGCCTGGCGCGCCGCTCCTCAAACACCAGCCTGCGGGAGCGCTCTCTGGCCGCCTGCTGCTCCGCCCGCTTCTCTGCCCGCTTCTTCTTCAGCCACCTGAGGAGAGAGAGAGAGAGAGAGAGAACCTGACACATTATTTAAAAGATCTTGAGTGTCCAGGACCAGGGCGATCCAACCCGGTTCCTGAAGAGCTACCCTGATATAGGTTTTTAACTCCAACCCCAGTTGTAACTAACATGATCCAGCTTATCAACCAGCTAATTATTAGAATCAGGAGCGCTAGATTAGGGTTGGAGCGAAAACCTACAGGATGGCAGCTCTCCAGGAACAGGTTTGGAAAGCAATGGTCCAGACTATCTCCAAGGCCCTTCAACAGTAGACAGACTGAGTAGGGACTCACAGTTTGAAGGCTCGTTCACACTCTTCTCGGTTGTGCATGTAGAATCCACTCTCCTCCTCCAGCCTCTTCATCTCCTCCAGCTGTCTGTCTCTCTGCTGTTGTTCGTGTTTCCTCTGCAGCCACGACTTAAAGGCCTCGCCTGGGTCACTGTGCTCCCTCTGAGGGAGGCGGGACACGGGGAAAAATCTAGTCAAAACGTTTTCACTCACTATCCTACTTTCTTGGTTTGCTTTACACAAGCTTTCTGGTGCAGTATATTCTATGATTGCACAAAAGATTATAGCAGTTTAGCATACAGATACCCAATAACAACTTTTTCATTTCTTTATAATACGTATCAGAAAATAACTTTCTTCCCTTTATTTATTAAATTATTTAAGTAAATAGCATGTACATTTAGCTGAAAGCACTGATTTCTAGCCTGTGCTTGTGTGCTAGTGTCGCCCTCTAGTGGCCTGTGCGTACCCTGCCATTCCTTCTCTCCATCTCCTGGGCTCTGTCGATCCTCTTCTCATCCTGCAACTGCTCCCTCTTCCTCACCAGCCATGCCCGGAACGCCAGCTCATTCTCCTGACGCTTCTGCTCATCCTCCTCCCTCTTCCTCTGCTCCTCCTGAGAGAAGGGGCAGGGGCAGGGGTAGAAATAGAGAGAGAGAGAGAGAGAGGAGTCGGGGAGATAAAGAGAGAGGGGAAGCAAGGAGGATCATATAAAAGCAGAAGGGGGAGAGGTAGAAAGAGTTACACAGGAAAACAGAAAAGGGGATTTATCTTTCATGATAAGCATTGGGACGTCCTGTGCTCCCCACCTCTCTGGCGAGCCTCTCTCTCCTCTCCTGTATTTTGTTCAGTAGCTCCTTCTGTTGGGGCGAGAGAGTGAAGGTGGCCTGCTGGGTAGCGGCACTGTTGGCCGACTGCACCCTGCGCTTGGTGCCCCTCCCCCCGCTGCCCCTCTGGCTGTGACTGGCCGAGTTGGGCCGGTTCCTGGGCTGGGCCGGAGGTCTGGGGGCGCGGTGGTGCTCGATCCCTATGGACATAGTGCTAGAGATGGGACGCAGCGGGGAGGATGTGGGGGTCTTGTTCGGGCTTAGGTCACTTGGACGGGAGGACGAGCGTGAGTTGTCGCTGGGGAAGCTCGCTAAAGGTGGCAGCATCAGGCCACGGCTCTCCATCTCCTTCAGGCTGACAAGGTCAAACTTGCCATCTTTCTCCACCAGGACTTTGCCCTCTTTCCCCAGTCCACTCTGGCCAGCCTCCCCACCACCCCCACCCTTGAGCCCCTGCCCTCCTCCTTCCCCTTCCCGAGGGTTGAGCTTCAGCTCAGAGAGCTTCCCTGACACCTCACTCTCTACCTCCATTTCCTTGCTGGCCGTGCTGCTCACCTGCTCTACCACCCCTGTCTTTTGGGGGGTGCTGCTGTCTTTCTCGTACTCCAGTGGCGCCACCACCAAATCCACCAGCGTTTCTTTGAAGTGAAGGCGTCGGCGCCGAGTCATGTCCGGCGCTTCCTGGTCCTGCAGCTGCCGATTGGCTAGCTGGATCTTCTCCAGGATGTACTTCTTCTCCTCTTCCGGTTGGTCTTCCAGCACCGGAGGGGGCGGCGCTAGGGGGGATCCGCCTTTATATGGACTGTCTCGGTCGGAGTCGAATTCCAAAGGTTCCATGGGCGAGGGCCACCTCTCCTCCTCCTCCGCCTTCTCTGACTCGCTCGCCCACTTCTCCTCCTTCAGGCTTTTCTTGTCCTCCTTCCTCCCTCGCTTCTTCTCTTCCTCCTTCCCCTCCTCCTTCAGCTCCTTGTCTATTTCGGCCTCGATGTCCTCGTAGTCAGGTTCCTGTTGAGGAGGAGTGACGGAGTTCTATTCACCTGAGTCTCTCAGCAGACAGTGTGTCAGCAAACGATATGTTAATTAGGTACTTTGATACTTTGTGAGAGACATGACGACTGTGTGTATGTGTGTGTGGTTATCAATGTACCCAGTCCAGAGCCCTATAGCTGTGGCCCAATGAAAGTGTCTGGATGTGTGTCAGTGGGTTGGATTTCACACACATACACTGAGATGCAGGCGCACGGTAACACAACACCACAAACTGTGGGCGCATTTGAGCAGATCACTTTTGTCAGGTTGGTGACCATCGTTGGTCACCGCCTTCCAAAGTGTGTTGTATTATGAGGATAAAAAACTAGTCCGATTTGCGCTTGCATGACGACTGCATGAGCTTTACAACAGATCAAAAGTCATGAAATTTTGACTGCAAATGTATTTCTGCAGTTGCTCTTCACCAACTTCATCCTGCAGCCATTACCTGCGTTGTGGGAGGCTCTATTGCCAACCAATCATTAGGGTGTTTTTGTTTGACTCGTGTGATCATGACCAAAGACCTGACTAAAACAGGAACCAACTTTGCCGCCATTCATGTATAGTTGAAAGTGATATTTGTGGCTCTCTTTCACCAATTGATAGTACAATGTTAACAACTATATTTACAGTTTGTGAGTGTGTGATATGGGGGTTGGAGACGTGTTTATTTTTGACATTACAAAGAAAAACCTCCACAAACACTGGCAACACTGCCATGTTGCACTGAGCCTTGCTGTTGGAAAACCGCATCAGTGTCCGACCTTCGGCTGTCCCAGATGCACTTTCCCCCACTTCACTCCTTAACTTTTGTTTACAGTTGGTTGCTTTCGCCTTCCTACTCAAAAGATCCCTGTGACATTGTCACAGGAAGTGGGCAAGCCGGGCGACCCAGCGGCTCACTGACCTACTTGGCCGTCGCTCCTGAGGTGCATTCAGTTCACTTGAACGGTTTGTACTGAACGACACGTTTCCCCAAAACGTTGTTATATGTTCTTGAATAGACTTTGAAGTGCGTTTGCTCCCATTTAGTGGGTGTGGCAAGGTGTGGCTTGAAGCAATGAGTGACATTAAAAGGCAGTGGCTATGCTGACAGCGTTGCCCAACCCACAACCCAACCCTCCCCTTTTTTCAACTGGACGTTCAGTACAGCTCCGTTTCCGGTCAGTGGAACGTTCCAGAACATAAAAACATACTTAACGCAGCCCTGGGTCCTCACTGATCAGCTAATCCCCGCTGACCTACCTGGCGCTCCTCCCCTTCCCGCTTATCAGCCAATCCCTCTGACCTACCTGGCTGTCGCTCCTCCCCTTCCCGCTTATCAGCCAATCCCTCTGACCTACCTGGCCGTCGGTCCACCCGTCCTCGCTGATCAGCCAATCCACACTGACCTACCTGGCCATCGTTCGTCCCCTCCTCACTGATCAGCCAATCCAGGTCCTTCTCAAAGTCGTCCTCATACTCCTCCTGGGTCCTAGTGCTCGTTGGCACCAGACTCATCTTCTCCAAAGGAATAGCGTGAAGGACAATAGAAGATCAACCGGAGCATTGTATATGCAGGGCCATTTGTGATGATAGCCCCATAATTATACTTCCAAGGGTATACATACGTCCATTGTATTTAAATTCACACCAGTTCAGTTCGAGTTTGTGCATTGACAATCCCTCATAAAACTAAAATAGAATAGCATTCCCGACTGTTTGAGCACACATCACAAGCATACAACTTCTGAACACTCACAGATCATATGTCACACAATACTATAGTGGACCTGTATTCAGGACTCCCGTGGCCCTCCCATGGCCAAATGACGCATAGCGCAGGATAAACACTTCAACCTGGGACAGGTGCAGTTGTTTGCATTATTTTTTATTATGGGATCGTATTGTGAAATAGGCCAACTTGTCTTAACTGTTGTTGGAGTTACTGGCAGATTTATTGCAGCTTGTAGAATATTACTGATTACAACAGGACTGCGTGATGTGACAGACAGACATAGCCTGGTCTCTAGGCCCCAATTCAAGAGGAAACATAGAAGCCTAACACGATGATGTAACATTAGAATAGGCTACTATTTCCACAAGCAATAGCCTACACACTTTATTGTGAGGCGCAAGTCTGAAATAGTTAGAAGCACAACCGTACCGTTACCCAAACATCGAAATGAACTCACCACTACCAGATGCTTGTGCGTCTCCTTTTTACTCAGAATAAAAATAAAATAATGTGTATTATATCCTCTTATGTGGGAACTCGTTATTCGTTTTAATGGCCTACATTTTGGTGATACAAGCCGGCCGGAGCACCTGTCCAGATAATCTCCTGTGCGTGTCCCTCTCCCCTGCTCCACTAAAGGCTTTAATAGTCCTGTTGTCATAGAGACCTACAACACGCACATGCGTAAAACAGAAAACAAGTCTCTCACACTCGCGCAAACACACACTTCTTCACCTCAATGCACACAGACACATCTATACATCTATCAAACTGTCAGTCATGAGTACTGGGAAGGATTTTATAGACTAGCGTAGGCTACACTCTAAATATGTGCTCCAAAATGGTATTATGAACATGTTATTATGAGGAATTAAGTGCACGTCTTGTCTTTGTGTTGTTGGAAATAGTGACATAAATAAATGAAGACCTACGTGGCATATTTTACGTCATGCTTTAATAACATGTGAATAAGAAAATAAATCCATTCGTCATTATGCGACAATTATTATTTTTCAATGACTATCTTGGCAAAGAGCGGATAAGCAGAGACGAAAGGGGTCTCTTATCACGTTCTGGATAATAACGACACGCCTACAGAAAAGCACTGGCTTGTGGGTCTTGCTGTTTGCTGTAATTTACTATCAATCAAACAAACCTGGACAGACTCATCGAGAACACCATTTCCCATGCCTCCTCGCTCGGTTCAAGACAAGGACACACCCCCGGACCTTAGCGTGCCTGCACGGCTGTCTACTTGTGATTGTAGTTTTCAGTTTTGCTAGATGGATGTCTACAAACTGTACATTTTACATGGAGATGACAGCTAGATCATTTACAAATCATGGCGACCATCGTTCTTTATTCCATGAACAGAACGGCGCAAACCACGGCGAGACTATGTTTTTTTCCGTATTCAACGCGAGGTTCCATAGTGGACTCGCGCATATCTTTCTTCCATAACACTTCAGTCCGCAGGTTAACTCCGCTTCCGGGAGCGAGATGGGTTCCCAAAGCTACTGGAGTGCAGTTCATGTCCAATGGGACTGCAGGCAAAACGGCAACCGGGCGAACCAGGAGAAGCGCCCTGCTGGTTGCTGGAGCAGCGGCGGCAGTGGTGGGTTTTGTGGCTAGCGCTAGTCACTTTCAGCGGGCTGAAATGGCAACCATGATCACCAAAACAGAGGAGACGGAGATATCGGAGAAATGCAAGAAGTTTATGTCTCCGCCGTGTACTGACGTCAAAGTGCTGCAGCAGAAAAAAGAGGAAATGTGCACGAGGATGGAGATGCTGATCATGGAGACTCAGGCGGAGTTCTGCAGAGCGCTCGAGGAGGTGGACGGCGGCAAGTTCAAAGTGGACAAGTGGGAACGGAAAGAAGGCATGTAATCGCTCCCTTTGGCACGTGCCATTTGGTACAGACGTACCCATCCCGCATGGATAGTCGGTTAGGAACCCCAACCTAAGGCCAGAGCATCTTACCTATAGGCCAACGTAGACCAACACTATAAGACCAAAAGTATGTGGACACCTGCTCATCTAACATCTCATTCCAAAATCATGGAATGATTTGCTGCTATAACAGCCTCCACTCTTTAATAGATGTTTGAGCATTGCTGCGGGAACATGCATTCAGTCACAAGAGCATTAGTGAGGTCATGCATTGATGTTGGGGAATTAGGGCCGGCTCGCAGTCTGCGTTCCAATTCATCCCAAAGGTGGTTCGATGGGGTTGAGGTCAGGGTTCTGTGCAGGCCGGATGGTGAAGCGTGATTCACTGCTCCAGAGTCCAACGGTGGTGGGCTTTACGCCACTCCAACCGATGCTTGGCATTGCGCATGGTGATCTTAGGCTTTTCATGAAGCTCCCGACGAACAGTTTCTTGTGCCGACTGCTAGAATTTTAGCAGTCGTTCAATCTTCTTGGCGTAACAGTTGGGATAATGGGACAATTCTGAGTACGACACATTTCTCACCTCTGGATTGAGGTACGTTTTCCGAGCCATAGTTTGTGCCGGCTCTGCGGTGTCTTAACCTAATCAGGAAGCCTGTCCGACTCCAGTGCAGCTGTAAACTAAGATCGGAGTCTATTCTGGCTAATCCAAAGGTTATCCACCCTGGCCTTGTTTTTAAACTGAGCCCAACATCCACAGTAGCACCTTGCAACATTCGGCACCCATGCCATTGTCTCACTGTCTGTTTTACATAGCATCATTAAGGTGCCTTGGTGTTTGGCTCTTTCTTCACTGTCTTAACATCTTGCGTCTGTATCAGGCGGCGGGGGCATCAGCTGTGTGCTGCAGGATGGGAAGGTGTTTGAGAAGGCGGGGGTCAACGTGTCCGTGGTGTTTGGGAACCTGACCGAGGAGGCCGCCAAGCAGATGCGCAGCAGAGGGAAGGTTCTCCGAGGGAAAGATGGTGAGTGGCCGCCCTAGGTTCATATCAACCTCATTCATTTCAGCAATACCTTATGTTGTCTTGCAGTACCGTGTGTTACCTCATGCTACGTGTGCCATTCCGACAACCTGATGTGTTCAAGGAATCAGGAATGGGATCCTTGAGTCCGACTATGGTTGAGATGTATATTACAGTATTGTATTGTATAATATTGTATTATGTTCACTCCTAGGCATCCTGCCATTCTGTGCCATGGGCGTAAGCTCAGTCATCCACCCCAAGAACCCCCACATTCCCACAGTGCACTTCAACTACAGATACTTTGAGATAGAAGAAGAAGATGGTGAGTTTCAGGCTGTGACGTCACACCATTCAAGTGTTGGAGCTGAGATAATGAATGATGGCTCTTGTCTTCTCGTGTGTGTGTGTGTGTCTGTCCCAGGCACTAAACAGTGGTGGTTTGGTGGCGGTACAGACCTGACTCCTACCTATGTCAATAAGGAGGATGGCGCTCACTTTCACAACAGTCTGAAGGAGGCCTGTGAAAAACATCACCCCAAGTACTACCCCGACTTCAAAAAGTGGTACGACCCATATCGGTGACTTCATGGGTGGGTGGGTGACTACACTGGGTGGGTGGGTGGGTGACTACACTGGGTGGGTCTCTACTGTTCAACGGGGATAAGGAGATTCTCGTCATTATCTTCAGCTGTTGAATGGCCATTTCTTCAGAGCTAGTGAATGACGTGTCAATGAACGGGAGGGTAAGTGAGTATGGATACTGTACATGGATGTGTGTGTCTGTGTTACTTTAATGGCTAGGTTCCTATAACCTATAAGCATACAGTAGTTGTATTTTTAAAGAACATTGGATTACATTTTCATTGAGCGTAATCATATCTAATAACTACCTCTGTGTTTAGTCATTGAAACCAGTAGCTCAACATTTCTACCGTGTTTCAAATACCTGTAAAAGTACTGCATTGTACAAGTTATGCTGCAATTATGGAAATTAACATTGGTAACACTTCAATTAAACCCTGCTGGTATAAAATCATGAGTATAACAAGTTATACAGCAATATACAGTACCTGCGGGCAGGTATAATTCAAGTGTTTCCGTAACCTGCAACATTTTTTGTCCTCAAGCTTAGTTTAATTCAAAGCACTCCTGCTGCCTGCAGGTGTGACCGGTACTTCTACATCCGCCATCGTGGCGAGACGCGGGGCATCGGTGGCATCTTCTTTGACGACCTGGACTCTCCCAGCCAGGAGGAGGCGTTCAGCTTCGTTAGGAGCTGTGCCCAGACCGTGGTGCCCTGTTACCTGCCCATCGTCTACAAACACCTCGATGACCCCTTCAGCCCAGAGGAGAAGGACTGGCAGCAGGTGCGGAGAGGCAGGTGGGTACAAATGAGAGGGTGTGGGTGTACCTCGGGCTGTGGCGGTCATGACGTTTTGTGATTGTCAAGCAAATAACTGCATGTCTCAAGGTAATTGACCGTTAATTAACATAAACACATTTAGCATCTCCCTGGCTTCCACGCATAGAGGACAAGCCACTGATGCAGACCTTTTGGAACGTCTAATAAATCCATTATGTATTTTAGACACGTCTAAAGAAACATAATATGAAGAAAATGTAGTCTTATTTCAGAAGAACAGAATGGCATACTCCTTGTCCTTATGTTAGGCCCTGATCTGGCTATGCAATATGGCTGTGGGCTATACTAGTTAATTTAGCAAACCAGATTTGCATTGTTTTATATTATTTTATAGTATGAAGAATACAATTGAACATAGCTGAATAAAATAGAAAGGATGTTTTCTCCAAAAGATTTCTGAGGGAGTGCGCACATGCCGCTATTCTGTGAGCAATTAACAAAGAAACCGGTCTTCCTATATGCTTAATTTAGTTATTTATGCAACTTTAGTTGTGATCAAAGAATATAGACCAGCGTTAGAATGTCAAAAAAAAAAAATCAAAGGCTGCATGATGTGACTCTGATTATTTGAAAAAAGTCACATGAAAAGGCATGAGCTCTGCTTTGTTTTTTTGCGCAGGCTGCACACACTTCATCAGTCTCTCATTCACAATTTGACATGCACTTGCTAATACCTCGAATTTCCCTGTGACATCCCCTTTGTGTAGCCGTAATGTACCCTAAAGAAATCCATGCCTTTTGCGGCCAGTGGCCGCTGTGCCCTTGGGCTGAATATAATAATTATAATTCCCTTCTCCCGGCTGCGTGCTCTGAAGCACCTCTCACTCACATGGCTCAATTCTTATTAGCCAATGCCCGTCACATGATCGGGTCTTTCTCACAGGCTACAAGCGAAGACAAACACATCGGGGATGCAACTGTGCTCATCCTTATCCAATTCCGAGGTGCACATTGAAGATATTGGAAGAACTGTCCACATGTACTTTGTCAGCCAACAAGATGAGTGGGCCTAACGAACAGCAAAAGCACTAGCCTATCAACGTTTGTACTATGGGTGATAGGCAGCTTATGTCAATCTACTATGTCATTCTACTATCCACCATAGTACAAAAGTTGACCTATTCTGTGCGAGAAATAAATATTTCAAACATAGTCTGGGACAGTTGTGGGATGCGATAGATCCCAAATTAATACAACCACTAACATAATAAAAAAATAAAAACGTTTTTAAGCAATGAGGCTGACGCAACATATCAGAACTTTTTTAGCTTCAAATGTTGATCAACTATTAGACTATTTATTCACATTATAAGCGCAGCAATGTGCACACGGCAGGAGGCTACAAACGCGAATGTTCCAAAATGCAATCACGTAGCGGGAAAACACCATTCTCAAACGTGACCACAAATGCGATTTATGCATGTCATGCTTTTAGTTGTGATACAAACCTTATCAAAACATATAGACATATGGGCTAAGCTACATGAGGTATGCAACTTAAAAAGGCATGCGCTTTTGATTAATACAGTATATCATTCATAAGTCACCCATCAGACTGTTCATTATTTAATCTTTGTCTTTACATACATTATTTAGTATATGTGTGAAATTTGTTTTAATTAGACTGGCCCATTATCTTGCACGTGCCTCGAAACAGGAAAAAAATAAATACATGTCATCTATGCACTTAAATAGCAAATTGAGGACGCATTTCCCGTGGTTCCTTTTCATGCCAGCCAGGAAGGCTATACTCCTGTTGTAAAGATAAGCAATGTGCTTAATATTAGGAAAGTTGAGAAATAAATATAGTAGGACTAGCCTATAAAAAGCTGATGGGATCCTCTTTTTAGTAGAGGCCATCACTCTGTTTTCTATTGCAATTCCATAGCCTATAGAAATTATGTGTAACATTTCCCGAGTGGCGCAGCGGTCTAAGGCACTGCATCTTTGCTAGAGGCTCACTACAGACCCTGGTTCGATCTGGGGCTGTATCACAACCGGCCGTGATTGGGAGTCCCATAGGGCGGCGCACCATTGGCCCAGCGTCGTCCTGGTTAGGGTTTGGCCGGGGTAGGCCGTCATTGTAAATACGAATTTGTTCTTAACTGACTTGCCTAGTTAAATAAATAAAAGAGCTCATGTGAGGTGTTTGATTAAATTTGCATTGATGTCAGAGTGATTAGAGGGACAATAGAGTGCTGAGTACCAGGCAAGTTTGGTAGGCTACTAATGACCATCAGCAGGATCAGAGCTTGGAGAAGCCTAATTACCGTGACTAAAACGATCACTTGGAATTTGACTGGCAACGTGTCGGTAATACGGTCACAGTAACAGCCCTAGGTGTACCTACATGCTTGTGCATGTGTAATAACAGTTTGGTTCTGTGTCTGTGCTTGTGTCCCATTTAAGCCTTTGGTCTGTGTGTGTGTGTTTTCAGGTATGTGGAATTTAACCTGGTGTATGACAGAGGGGTGAAGTTTGGACTGGCCACCCCAGGCTCCAGGATCGAGAGCATCCTCATGTCTCTGCCCCTCACAGCCAAGTGAGTACTGTTACGTCACAGTCATGCTGCTGCTAGCACTGGATGTATAGCACTAGTGATTGGGAATGAGTACTGGGGTTGCGTCCCAATAATCTCTCCTTCCTCCTGATGTGTTTACTCTTACACTACTTCTCATAAATTGCACTTTTTAAACCCATAAAGGGAAGTGAACACTTTGGGAAAAAGTGAGAGATTATTGGGACGCAACCTTGAACCAGTGAAGACTCTGTGTGTAGTACTGTGTGATCTACTGCGCACGCTGTGTGTGTGTGTGTGTGTGTGTGTGTGTGTGTGTGTGTGTGTGTGTGTGTGTGTGTGTGTGTGTGTGGTACTGCGTACGCCCTGTGTGTGTAGTACTGCGTACGCCCTGTGTGTGTGTGTGTAGTACTGCATACGCTAGAGGTCGACCAATTATGATTTTTCAACGCCGATACCGATTATTGGAGGAACAAAAAAGCAGATACCGATTAATTGGACAACTTTTTTTATTTATTTTATTTATTTGTAATAATGACAATTACAACAATACTGAATTAACACTTATTTTAACTTAATATAATACATCAATAAAATCAATTTAGCCTCAAATAAATAATGAAATGTGTTCAATTTGGTTTAAATTAAAAATGCAAAAACAAAGTGTTGGAGAAGAAAGTAAAAGTGCAATATGTGCTATGTAAGAAAGCTAACGTTTCAGTTCCTTGCTCAGAACATGAGAACATATGAAAGCTGAGTCTTCAATATTCCCAGGTAAGAAGTTTTAGATTGTAGGAATTATAGGACTATTTCCCTCTGTACCATTTTTATTTCATTAACTTGTTATGGCTGCAATCCCGTTAACGGGATAATTGTCATCAACAACCGCTGAATTGCATAGCACATAGCAAATATTTATATTCATGAAATCACAAGTGCAATATTGCAAAAACCAGTTTAGCCTTTTGTTAATCCACCTGTCGTGTCAGATTTTGAAAATATGTTTTACAGCGAACGCAATCCAAGCGTTTGTGTAAGTTTATCGATCGCTCGACAAAACATTAAGTACATTTAGCATCAAGTAGCTTGGTCACGAAAATCAGAAAAGCAATCAAATTAATAGTTTACCTTTGAAGATCTTCGGATGTTTTCACTCACGAGACTTACAGTTACACAATAAATGTTCCTTTTGTTCCATAAAGATTATTTTTATATCCAAAATACCTCAGTTTGTTTGGCGCGTTATGTTCAGAAATCCACAGGAAAGAGCAGTTACGACAACGCAGACAAATTCCAAATAGTTTCTGTATAGTTTCCGTGTCCACAGAAACATGTCAAATGTTTTTTATAATCAATCCTCAGGTTGTTTTTCAAATATATAATAGATAATATATCAACCGCAAATGTCTTTATCAGTAGGAGAGGGAAAAGCAATGGCTGTCCAAACTCTGTTGCGCGAGCAAAACTCATGCGACCACTTGACGCGATGTTATCTTTCTGGCTCATTTTTCAAAATAAAAGCCTGAAACTGTCTGAAGACTGTTGACACCTTGAGGAAGCGATAGGAAAGGGAATCTGGTTGATATCCCTTTAAATGGAGCAAAGGGAGGCTATGGAACATGGAGTTTTCAAAATAGAAGCCACTTCCTGGTTTGATTTTCCTCAGGGTTTTGCCTGCAATATCCGTTCTGTTATACTCACAGACAACTTTAGAGTGTTTTCTATCCAATCCTAATAATAATATGCATATATTAGCAACTGAGACTGAGGAGCTGGCCGTTGACAATGGACACCTTTCATCCAACCTACTCAATACTGCCCCTGCAGCGATAAGAAGTTAACCTTTGACTATTGGATGATCTTATAGGCACTTTAGTATTGCCAGTGTAACAGTATAGCTTCCGTCCCTCTCCTCGCTCCTCCCTGGGCTCGAACCAGCAACACAACGACAACAGCCACCCTCAAAGCAGCGTTACCCATGCAGAGCAAGGGAAACAACCACTCCAAGGCTCAGAGTGAGTGACGTTTGAAACGCTATTAGCTTGCGCTAACAAGCTAGCCATTTCACTTCGGTTACACCAGCCTCATCTCGGGAGTTGATAGGCTTGAAGTCATAAACAGCACAATGCTTGACGCACAAGGAAGAGCTGCTGGCAAAACGCCCGAAAGTGCTGTTTGAATGAATGTTTACGCGCCTGCTTCTGCCTACCACCGCTCAGCCAGATACTTAGATGCTTGTATGCTCAGTCAGATTATATGCAACGCAGGACACGCTACATAATATCTTGTAATATCATCAACCATGTGTAGTTAACTAGTGATTATGATTGATTGATTATTTTTTATAAGATAAGTTGAACTAGCTAGCAACTTGCCTTGGCTTACTGCATTCGCGTAACAGGCAGTCTCCTTGTGGAGTGCAACGAGAGGCAGGTCGTTATTGTGTTGGATGAGTTAAATGTAAGGTTGGATCCCCCGAGCTGACAAGGTGAAAATCTGTCGTTCTGCCCCTGAACGAGGCAGTTAACCCACCGTTCCTCGGCCGTCATTGAAAATAAGAATGTGTTCTTAACTGACTTGCCTAGTTAAATAAATATTATTTTTTAAATCAGGCAAAATCGGTGTCAAAAAATACAGATTTCGGATTGTTATGAAAACTTGAAATCGGCTCTGATTAATCGGTCGACCTCTAGCACGCTTTACAGTGTACGCTAGAGTGTGTGTGTGTGTGTAGTACTGAGTACGCCCCGTGTGTGTGTGTGTGGTACTGCGTACGCCCGGTGTGTGTGTGTGTAGTACTGCTTACGCCCTGTGTGTGTGAGTGTGTAGTACTGCTTACGCCCTGTGTGTGTGTGTGTAGTACTGCTTGTGTGTGTGTGTGTGTAGTACTGCGTACGGCCTGTGTGTGTGTGGTACTGTGTGTGTGTAGTACTGCGTACGGCCTGTGTGTGGTACTGTGTGTGTGTAGTACTGCGTACGCCCGGTGTGTGTGTAGTACTGCCTACGGCCTGAGTGTGTGTAGTACTGCCTACGGCCTGTGTGTGTGTAGTACCGCTTACGGCCTGTGTGTGTAGTACCGCTTACGGCCTGTGTGTGTGTGTGTAGTACCGCTTACGGCCTGTGTGTGTAGTACCGCGTACGCCCGGTGTGTGAGTGTGTAGTACTGCTTACGCCCTGTGTGTGTGAGTGCGTAGTACTGCTTACGCCCTGTGTGTGTGAGTGTGTAGTACTGCTTGTGTGTGTGTGTGTAGTACTGCCTACGGCCTGTGTGTGTGTAGTACTGCCTACGGCCTGTGTGTGTGTAGTACCGCTTACGGCCTGTGTGTGTGTAGTACCGCTTACGGCCTGTGTGTGTGTGTAGTACCGCTTACGGCCTGTGTGTGTGTGTGTAGTACCGCTTACGGCCTGTGTGTGTGTGTGTAGTACCGCTTACGGCCTGTGTGTGTGTGTGTAGTACCGCTTACGGCCTGTGTGTGTGTAGTACCGCTTACGGCCTGTGTGTGTAGTACCGCTTACGGCCTGTGTGTGTGTGTGTAGTACCGCTTACGGCCTGTGTGTGTGTAGTACCGCTTACGGCCTGTGTGTGTAGTACTGCTTACGCCCTGTGTGTGTGAGTGTGTAGTACTGCTTACGTGTGTGTGTGTGTGATACCGCGCACGGCCCGTGTGTGTGGTACCGCGCACGGCCCGTGTGTGTGTGGTACCGCGCACGGCCCGTGTGTGTGTGGTACCGCGCACGGCCCGTGTGTGTGTGGTACCGCGCACGGCCCGTGTGTGTGTGTGGTACCGCGCACGGCCCGTGTGTGTGGTACCGCGCACGCCCGTGTGTGTGGTACCGCGCACGCCCGTGTGTGTGGTACCGCGCACGCCCGTGTGTGTGGTACCGCGCACGGCCCGTGTGTGTGTGGTACCGCGCACGGCCCGTGTGTGTGTGGTACCGCGCACGGCCCATGTGTGTGTGGTACCGCGCACGGCCCGTGTGTGTGGTACCGCGCACGGCCCGTGTGTGTGTGGTACCGCGCACGGCCCGTGTGTGTGTGGTACCGCGCACGGCCCGTGTGTGTGGTACCGCGCACGGCCCGTGTGTGTGTGTGTGGTACCGCGCACGGCCCGTGTGTGTGTGTGGTACCGCGTACGGCCCGTGTGTGTGTGGTACCGCGTACGGCCCGTGTGTGTGTGGTACCGCGTATGCCCGGTGTGTGTGTGTGTGTGTGATACCGCGTACGCCCTGTGTGTGTGGTACCGCGCACGGCCCGTGTGTGTGTGGTACCGCGTACCCGTGTGTGTGGTACCGCGTACCCGTGTGTGTGGTAGCGCGTACGCCCGGTGTGTGTGGTAGCGCGTACGCCCGGTGCGTGTGTGTGTGTATTACTGCGTACGCCCTGTGTGTGTGTGTGTGTGTATTACTGCGCACGGCCTGTGTGTGTGTGTGTCGTACCGAGCACGGCCTGTGTGTGTGTCGTACCGAGCACGGCCTGTGTGTGTGTCGTACCGAGCACGGCCTCTGTGTGTGTCGTACCGAGCACGGCCTCTGTGTGTGTCGTACCGAGCACGGCCTGTGTGTGTGGTACCGCGCACGGCCTGTGTGTGTGGTACCGCGCACGGACTGTGTGTGTGGTACCGCGCACGGACTGTGTGTGTGGTACCGCGCACGGACTGTGTGTGTGGTACTGCGCACGGCCTGTATGTGTGTGTAGTACCGCGTACTGAGTGTGTGTGTGTGTGTGTGGTACTGCGCACGGCCTGTGTGTCGTACTGAGTACAGCCTATGTGTGGTACTGCGTACGGCCTGTGTGTGTGGTACTGCGTACGGCCTGTGTGTGTGGTACCGCGCACGCCCTGTGTGTGTAGTACTGCGTACGGCCTGTGTGTGTGTGTGTAGTACTATGTACGCCCTGTGTGTGTGTAGTACTGCGTACAGCCTGTGTGTGTAGTACTGCGTACAGCCTGTGTGTGTAGTACTGCGTACAGCCTGTGTGTGTAGTACTGCATACAGCCTGTGTGTGTAGTACTGCATACAGCCTGTGTGTTTGTAGTACTGTGTACAGCCTGTGTGTGTAGTACTGCGTACAGCCTGTGTGTGTAGTACTGCATACAGCCTGTGTGTTTGTAGTACTGTGTACAGCCTGTGTAGCGAAGTGAATGCTCTAGGGCTTATTCAATGATCAAGTAGGAATGTGTAGTGTTGAACTGAATTGACTGTCACAGAATAGGGAGTCATGTCATAGCAACTTGTTTGGAGAGTGAAACACTAATGTCTTCTAAATTAGCAAAGTGCTAGTGGGAAATGAGAGCTGGCTGTTTCCATTGAGACAAGCAGACAGTGCTCTGTGAATGCATCCCAAAAGGCACACTATTCCCTACATAGTGCTCTAAATTTCTTTAATGACCTTAGTGATCACTGTTTTACAGCCTGTGTTCGTGGGGCGGCAGGTAGCCTAGTGGTTAGAGTGTTGGGCCAAAAACTGAAAGATTGCTAGATTGAATCACCGAGTCAAAAATCTGTCGTTCTGCCCCTGAACAAGGCAGTTAACCCACTGTTTCTAGGCCGTCATTGTAAATAAGAATGTTCTTATTGCCTCGTTAAATAAAATACAAATTGAGCAGAGCCCTGTGGAACACACACTGTGCATGTCCCTCATGGTTCGTACCATGACCGAGCTGCACCACAGCATCAACCAGAGCCCTCTAATGTCAGCTGTGTACATTACATTTCTATAGGCACTCACTGAAAAAGCCCCAGACGCCTCATTCACGCCGACTCTCTTCACAGGTGGGAGTACATGCATGAACCTCCTAAAGGTTCCCAGGAGGCCGATACGCTGGAGGTGTTACGAAACCCCAAGGAGTGGGTCTGAAATGGCCGTTGCCGTGGAGATACCAACCTGACTCAGCCTTCAGAACAGGAGCCGACATGAGATGTTGACTGGAACAGGCGTCCGTCCCTTTGACTGCTTTGTCATTGGCCAACTCACCGCTGATGCGATTAGCTAGTTACTGGAAAATGCACACCTGCCTTTGTTTCTTATTGCTTGATATAATATTGTCTGTGTCAGATAAGCCTTAACACTACCATTTAAATGTTTTATCCAGAGTGACTTACAGGAACAATTTGGGCCTGTTGATTTCAAACTAGTGACTTTTTCGGTAACTGGCCCGACGCTACCCCTTTGCCTTCCGCCCGACTGCTTCAGTTAATATTTCCTGTGTACCAACTGGTCTAGATTGGCTTGCTCTGCTAGTATATTTGTCTCTCTAGCTGTAGTCTGAGAGCCCTCTTGGTCTCCAAAGCAACCCAGGGTTGTGTTCACCAGGCAAGGCACTTTGAAAGAGAATTCATGTTTCAAACCGACCCGGGAAAGTGGACTGACCCCACTCAGGGTGTGTGATAAGCCATTGATGTAAAATATAATTACAATATGTTATGTCTAGCACTTTGTACATGTCATACATTTATAAAATACATTGAGGGATCAACATAACCTGTGATTCTCTGGACTCAAACCCAGTACCTCATCTGCTGCGCTAGACAGGGGGAATGCACCAGTCGTGTTTTTCCACATAGGTCAAGTTAGAAATGTGATTGTTTTTAATGCCCTCCATTCACCTCACAAGGCATTTTTCTATTTGTCTTGCCTGTAAACTCCACTCACTATGCTCTGCCCACTGATCTTTTATCAATTAAGCCAGACTACTTCCTGAATGTTGACACGGTTAGGACACCAGGGCTTTAGAGAAATATAAAGTCTCTTCATGCATGGTTAGGTTTGAACAGCCTTTTTAAAATAGAGCATGTCCAGTGTTTTTGGACTGCAGAAGGACCAAGACAAGTCATCCATCATGCTTTTTACATTAGACAGAGTGGTTTGATAAATTGAGGCACTGACAACTGCCCCGCATGTTTAAGTATTTTTATTATAAATTACAATTCAAGCTCAGTACATATTCAAAGGTTTTTTTTTTACATTTGCTTAAGGCGTAAAAACTGGATTTCAAAAAAGGTAACAGTACAACAAATTGGCCCTGCCCAGAATTCCTTGCCCCCGTTACCTATACCTGAACTTAACGGACAGGTGGAAGCAATTTAGCAACAATTCCACCTCGTCTGTATGTCACCACATACTGTGTCTATTATATATTGAATCCTCAAGTGGGTGGGGGCTGTGTCTGGACAGGGCCATATGGAGCGTTCATGACAGCTCAGAACCTCAAGTTAAAATGAACAATAGTTATTTGCGTAGGTTGATTCGGATACCTTCCAAGTGGGAAACTCGGGCCTCATCGTTCGAGTTGTCTTGAACGTACAAATAGACCATCAACACGTCACAGGTCATATAGCATTGGGACAAGTGCTGAGATCCACAGGTCAACAAAAAACATCAGTGCTCGCAAATCTGTAATGAACATATTACGCAGGCCCCGTACATTAGTTCTACAACTAATGTACAACATATGGCACAATAGAAAGTTTTTTGTAAAATATGTTTTATTACAAGCGTTGGAGACACTGCACAATTAGTGTGTAAACATTTACTGTGCAGACAAAGGCCAGGATTCAAAAATCGGTAAAACGCGGTCGACAATGCACCTTTTTAAAAAGTCAATGTTCCTGCATTAACAAAACACTAGATGACGGCTTAATGGAAATTACTTTCAAAGGGCGAGCGCGCAAATAACGTGGATAAGATTGAATCCCGGCCAAACTATCCGTTGTTTCATAACCAGGGTGTCAAATGAGTAGTAAATCAGTTGTACATCCTAAAGTGTGTACAGGGCCATTGACGTATTGTGATAATGAATATTAGGCAGATAGTCGGTGCTTAGGATGTCTGCAATTAGTCCCCCAGCTGCATAATTAGCATGTAAAATAGACCGTTGTATCAATAGGTGACATTGCTGAGTTGCGCTGAATAGACCCAAACCAGACTTGCCTTAGAATTCATGAGCAAACGGCTCAGTTTGAGCCTTAACAGAAAGTGACTTCAGTCACGCCACATATATCCACTACATTAGTATCAATGTAGTCACTACAGTTATCTGCAGAAAAAAAAAAATAGAAGCACTCGAGTGCACTCTTATACATGCTCACCCACACACTGTCCATAATGGCATTTATCGCCGTGAGTGAAAAAGGGCCATTGTCGTTTCATATTCTGCTGCTTCCTGGCCCATATTCCCTTGCAGGTCACTCCACGCCAGCACAGCTCAGATAATGTCACTCCGACAGACAGACACAGGCTTGCATCCCAAACTACCCTATACCATATTTAGTGCACTACTACCCATAGGGTTCGGGTTAAATGTAGTGCACTGTATAAAGATATAGGGTGCCATTTGGGACAGTCTTCCACAATTCATACGACGCTGGCATAGATCCAGTAAGTCTACGTGTACATAGCCAATACTGGCTTACCAAAACATATGGCTAAAACGACAGCAAAATTGCTTGTTTTTTTAACAATTCACTTCCTGAACATCCAAAACAACTTGTTTGTTCTCTCATTTTTCCTTTACACCACACAATTGTCATGCACCGTTCATTTGCAAGCCCCGAACCTCCAGGGTAGTCATAACATAAATCTATGGTAGTATGGAGGAAGCTAAAAAAATACAATGAAAAAAAAAAAATACATTTTGGTTTTGTGATATCAAACATTTGGTATCGTCTCTGCTATCACTCAACTCCTATCCGATGGTCAGTGCAAGCGTAGACGTTATTGCATCCACAACTCTCCGTTAGTGTAGTAACGTAACAGTTAAAGGGAGGTGAGGTGTAGGCTGAGACCAAGAGGATGATATAGCTGGATGGGGGCTGGAGAGAGAGGAGGGGAGCTGGTGGGGCATCAGGTAAGACAGAGCATGGGGGGGGGGGTTACTTCACTTCCCATGGCCAATGATGTCGTCATACTGAGGCGGCGGCTCGGTCTCTATGTGCACATCCGTATGGCCAACTGCCTCCTCGTAAGACGGCGGTGGCTCTCCCCTGCTTCCCCTCGCAGACGTGACCTCTGAGCCCGGGTATGCAGGGCTGCTATGGACGCTGAGCTCGGAGTGGTCGTGGAAGTCCCGTCCCCACTGGTCCATGGAGACCACTGATAGTGTGGGGTCCCGGTGGGAGCCCCCCAGGGCGGGGCTGCGCTCCGAACGCTTACGGGAGTGGCAGCGCCACACAGTGATGGCCACTGCTGCAATGAGGAGGAGCACCAGGAGCAAGGGGAGGATCAGGTAGAGGGAGTGGACTCCGCCAACCGCCGACTGCAGCCCGCCACCTGGGCTGCTCTCCCGCACATACTCCTCCCAGAACCGTTGCTGCAGCCAATCAGAGAGCTACATCAGACCAATTACTGGGCAGAATTATCAATTCCTGGGCATTTACGGTAAAAGAAACATGTGAAGTCTACAAATGCCATTTGCAGCATTCTGAATGCCGTACTCCAGAGAGCACACACGCATACAAAACAAAAACACAAAGCTGTCCACATATGTGCGTGCTGCACATCCCTCTGCAGGACGGACTGTGCATTCCCTGTCCTGACAATAGTTGCAGCAATGACCCTCTCCCTACTGAGCAGCACTATCAGAGTCAGCTACCCTTCCTGCTGATTATAATCACTTCCTGAAAAGCAGGAACATTCCACAGGCCAGCACACTTGGAGTAGGATTACACGTGTTTTTGTTATCAAGTGCGTGTGTGTCAATGAGGGAGCAACAGCGAGACAAAGAGCATTGTGTGTGCATCCGCGTGAGCGAGTGTTGCGTACAAGGTTAGGGTCAATTCCATTTCAATTCAGGAAGTAAACAAAGGAGGTCAAATTTTCCTCAATGCTTCCCATATAAGAAACAAAAAATAAAAATGGAATTTGAATATCAGTTTACGTCCTAATTAGACGGAGCTGAAATGGAATTAACCCCAACCCTGGTTGCGCACGTGTGTTGCGTGTGTGTCTCACTCACAGTTTTCTCATCATTCTCAAAGGCCTCCCTGGCCTCTTCGTAGGTGCAGATCTCCTCCCTGCACTCTCTCTGGATGTTGCCCTGCCGGATCTCCTCTAGCAGGTAGCTGTTGTCCCTGCGCTGCCGGCTCAACACGGAGTTGGCCAGGTCCGACGGCAGGAACACTGTCAGAGAGAGAGATGGAGGGAAGAGAAAAGAGCGAGAAGGGGAGGAAGAAAGAGAAAATGTGATGAAAGATTCAGAAATGGTAGGGAGAGAACAGAGGACAAAAAGACGGGAGAGAGGGAGAGATGCAGAGAGAGAGAAAAGAGGCAGAGGATAGTACAAAGCCAGCAGAAAAGAGGGAGCTGCCTACTAACTGCATTTCTGTATAAAACAAAAGCTTCTTTGATTAGAACGGCCAATCCGGGTCGGTATAAATGAAACTAACTCTGGGAATCAAGAGAGGGGCACAGAGCGGCCCTCTGTTGGACTGATTTGGGACTCCATGGACAGGAACCATATTGTGTGTAAAAAAACATTGATTAGACTCACAGAAGGGAGAGTTGGCTAACATTTGTATTTTCCTGGACAAACCACAGTGTTGAGTAGTTGTTTAAACAAGGACCAGCCTTGCCTGTAGTACATTTACGTAAATGTACATGCCGAAGCCTGTGAATAGCCTAGAGAACAAACGTACCACTCCCCATGATTCCTGCTGGTCTGTTTGGGGTGGGTGACAGTGTCTGTTGGCAGAAAAACATTCACCAGAAACAGTCAGTTCCATGTTTTTAAACTGGGACAAAGTCAATGAGAGGAAACAAGACAATAGTAATCCTAGTCAGAAAAAAAACAATTAAAAAAAACCCAGGTGATTCAGACATTTAAAGCATTCTACATATACAAACCATAAAGTAGGCCTAGGTTCATAATTGCCACAGTGTTTAAGGCTAACGTTACTCTTCCCATAGAGCATCCGAGTTCGCATAATCCTGTTATACCTATTGAACTCCTGACAGACGTATTAACGGAACTGGCCGTCACACACGGTGTACTGTGAATTCCAGACATCCGTGGCCAGCTAAAAGATGAATTACCAAACGCTGACCAGGGTTACACAGGAATGTTACCGCGATGACCGAAATAGAACACCAGCAGAAATGTAACAAACAACGCGCCGCCCGCCCCGTTCCTTCCATCTCTTCAAAAGCGCCACAGGATGTGAATCGCGAAACCGTTATTAGAACAATAAAAACTGCTTTATTCTCTGGCGATATTATCACAGCTGCCTATAGGTGTGAACAGTGAGAGAGATGGACAACATCCGAGATTGAAGCTGGCTGACGTTTAGCTTGCTGACAATCGGATGATTTGTAACAATTTCGCTGACTGATTTGCTACATTGTAGGCTAAGGAGAGACTCCTATCGTTCCGATGAGCAAAGGTTTTAGCTGACCGCTTCAAGAATAAACGTAGGATTCAAAGCATTTATTATTCAAATGAAAATGGTAAATAATTCAACTTTTATTTACCTGTTTTCCTTCCCGAATGCGCTCTAAGCTCCACTAACGCCTCAATGGCCAAAATGTTTCTACGCACGCGTAAAAGCCTGTTGGATAGGCGTTTTCTCTTTTTTCCATTTTAAAGGGACAGTCAGGTGACTGGCATCAAATCCCTAGAAGGCTATGTGCTATTTCTACACAATATCATTATTTGTTTCACATTATATCATTTGTGAGTGTGCAGCAAGAACTAAAGAGACTGTGTAAAGCTACTCACGGCGCACAGTTAGGCACCCTGGAGATATGTAGTCCACATTTAGTTAATGATTAAATGCACAAGAAAACGTTGCCTGTCGAAGGCATTGACTCGCGAGTCAATAGCAATCTAGGCCCTAGCAATCTACTGTCTAGTGTCTAGGCCCTAGCAATCTAGGGCCTAGACACTAAGCATTTTGTCATTTAACAAAGTGTACTGAAATGACATTATCTAAATGATCTCTTGAATGATAAAATAATAGATAGCACTGTACAATTTAAAATCGGTTGTTAGTCTCATCACTCAGTAGCATTAGACTATCAATCAATTAAACTGAAGAGTTGACAATGTTGTGACAAATTCAGGGGGTGGCCCTGACCGGGACTCGAACCAAGGTCCAACGGCTGTCAAGCCAATACCTTAACCATTATGCAAGAGGTTCGAAACCACTTGAGGAGGTCGCTAGTTGTTGGGTTAAGGTCACTACATTACTCCCCTTCCTTCGGGGGAGTGTGTCCCTCTCGTGCACACACCTCTCAGATGACCGCCTTTGCACCATCCCACTTCTTTTATTTTTTATTTTTTGTGAATTTTACCCCTTTTTCTCCCCAATTTCGTGGTATCCAATTGTTGTAGTAGCTACTGTCTTGTCTCATTGCTGCAACTCCCGTACGGGCTCGGGAGAGACGAAGGCTGATACACAACCCAACCAGCCGTACTGCTTCTTAACACAGCGCCGGAAGCCAGCCGCACCAATGTGTCGGAGGCTACACCGTGCACCTGGCAACCTTGGCTAGCGCGCACTGCGCCCGGCCCGCCACAGGAGTCGCTGGTGCGCGATGAGACAAGGACATCCCTACCGACCAAGCCCTCCCTAACCCGGACGACGCTAGGCCAATTGTGCGTCGCCCCACAGACCTCCCGGTCGCGGCCGGTTACGACAGAGCCTGGGCACGAACCCAGGGACTCTGATGGCACAGCTGGCGCTGCAGTACAGCGCCCTTAACCACTGCGCCACCCGGGAGGCGCCATCCCACTTCTGACACCAATTTTGTGAAATCAGGGGGTGCCCCTGACCGGGATTCAAACCCAGATCCAGTGACTGTCAAGCCAACACCTTAGCCGTTATGCCAAGAGGTTTGAACCTTTGAGCCATGTCACTAGGTGCGGGGTTAAGGTCCCTAAAATATTCTAACATCCAATAGCACAACACCATTGACAAACACATTGACTGTAAATCTCTGGTATTAATAGCTTAGATATCCGACTGACAGACCCAAGGTTGTTGGTTTCAATCCCATTCAACCCTATCTCCTGAACTCACTGCACTGGTGTCAGACGTAGGATGCCACTTCCCTGGGGCCATTGGAGGCGTGCCCAGGAGTCACATGAGTAACTAGAGACAGGGATGAGCGCAGGGCCAGGCATGTTTCCCAGATGATGGAGGTAGTGTAGTTGTAGCATCCTTAGTAGAACACCATCCACTTAGTAGGACCACAACGCCAGCTCATCAAGAGGTTCAGATATCTTGGTATACATGGCTTAGATGGTGGACTCATTCCAGTGGTGAAAAAAGTACCCAATTTTCCGACTTGAGTAAAAGTAAAGACAACTTTTAAAAAAAATGACTCCAGTAAAAGTCACCCAGTGAAATACTACTTGATTTAAACAATAAGGTATTTGGTTTTAAATGTCCTCAAGCATCAAAAGTAAAAGTATAAATCATTTAATATGTCTTATATTGAGCAAACCAGACGACACACTCTTGTTTTTTTAATTTTTATTGACGGATAGCCAGGGTTCAACACTCGAGACACAATTTACAAAATAAGCATTTGTGTTTAGTGAGTCTGCCAGATCAGAGGCAGTAGGGATGACAAGGGATGTTCTCTTGATAAGTGTGTGAATTAGACAATTTTCCTGTCCTGCTAAGCATTCAAAATGTAAGGAGTACTTTTTGGTGTCAGGAAAAATGTAAGGAGTACATTATTTTCTTTAGAAATGTAGTGGAGTAAAAGTAAAAGTTGTGAAAAATCTACATAGTAAAGTACAGATATTCCCCAAAAATACTTAAGTAGTACTTAAACATATTTTAACTTAAGGACTTTATACCACTTACTGATTTGGATCTTGCTCAGGCTTACTGGCAAATTTGCTGCAATTTACACAATGTGTGTGTGTGTGTGTGTGTGTGTGTGTGTGTGTGTGTGTGTGTGTGTGTGTGTGTGTGTGTGTGTGTGTGTGTGTGTGTGTGAGTAAGTGTGTGATGTCTCTTAGTGTTGTGATTGATGTATTGTGTTGTTGTGGCTCAGGGGGTGTTGTGTTAGTGTGTGATGATCCACTCGGTGCCTTCTTGTTCCCCTGAGAGCCTCTTGATTAGAATCTGTAATCATCAGTGATTATGTAGAAAGACTTTGCCACGAGGCACAGTCGTCCTACAGTCCTAAAACACACAAATGCAAACACAGATGCAGGAACACACACACAGACAAGCGTGAACCCACACGCGCACGCACTAAACACAGATACTGAGTTTTTTTGTAAATTATGTTGGAATGTTGGAGTGTGCCCCTGGCTGGCCTTAAATAAATACAAATTACAAATTGTGCTGCCTGGTTTGCTTAATATAAGGAATTTGATGTATAGCATTTACTTTTTACTTTTACTCAAGTATGACAAGTAGGCCTACTTTTTCCATTACTGTATTTAAGTACATTTAAAACCAGATACTTTTAGAATTATACTCAAGTAGTATTTTAATTTGTCACTTTTACTTGAGTGATTTTCTATTAAAGTATCTTTACTTTTACTCAAGTATGACAATTGAGTACTTTTTCCACCGATGCACACTTCTGCTTTATCTTTGATGGTTGAAACCCTATTATCTGGCTATGACCCAAATGTAGAGCGACATGAACTCCTCTTTGTTGTCGAGTCATTTTTCCATTTCTGTTGTCTTGGTTGAAACTTTTTGTTGGCCTAAAAACAATACCCCTATGCATTTTAATTGCAGTAGAGGTACAGCTAGGGGCTTTTTTAAATGTAATTTCTTTATTTTATTTCACCTTTATTTAACCAGGTAGGCCAGTTGAGAACAAGTTCTCATTTACAACTGCGACCTGGCCAAGACAAAGCAAAGCAGTGAGACACAAACAACAACACAGAGTTACACATGGAATAAACAAACGTACAGTCAATAACACAATAGAAAAGTATATATACAGTGAGTGCAAATGAGGTAAGATTAGGGAGGTAAGGCAATAAATAGGCCGTAGTGATGAAGTAATTACAATTTAGCAATTAAACACTGGAGTGACAGATGTGCAGAAGATGAATGTGCAAGTAGAGATACTGGGGTGCGAATGAGCAAAAACAAATAATAACAATATGGGGATGAGGTAGTTGTATGGGCTATTTACAGGTGGGCTATGTACAGGTGCAATGATCTGTAAGATACTCTGACAGCTGAAGCTTAAAGTTAGTGAGGGAGATACGAGTCTCCAGCTTCAGTGATTTTTGCAATTCGTTCCAGTCATTAGCAGCAGAGAACTGGAAGGAAAGGCAGCCAAAGGAGGTGTTGGCTTTGGGGATGACCAGTGAAATATACTTGCTGGAGCTCGTGTTACGGGTGGGTGCTGCTATGGTGACCAGTGAGCTGAGATAAGGCGAGGCTTTACCTAGCAAAGATTTATAGATGACCTGGAGCCAGTGGGTTTGGAGACGAATATGTAGCGAGGGCCAGCCAACGAGAGCATACAGGTCGCAATGGTGGGTTGTATATGGGGCTTTGGTGACAAAACAGATGGCACTGTGATAGACTGCATCCAATTTGCTGAGTAGAGTGTTGAAGGCTATTTTGTAAATGACATCGCCGAAGTCAAGGATCGGTAGGATAGTCAGTTTTACGAGGGTATGTTTGGCAGTGAAGGATGTTTTGTTGCGAAATAGGAAGCCGATTCTAGATTTAATTTAATCTAACCAGACACCTAGGTATTTGTAGCTGTCCACGTATTCTAAGTCAGAGCCGTCCGGAGTAGTGATATTAGACGGGCGGGCAGGTGCGGGCAGTGATCGGTTGAAGAGCAAGCCACTAACTGACAGTTAGATATGGGATGTATCATGCATGCCTATGCAGCATGCAAGCTTAGGAGAAACCAATTAATTTTGGGATGTTTTAAATCAAAATATCAAATACAAAATGTCTAATCAAACTCCAGTCTATGATCACATTTGACTGTAGTTTAAAATGAACACTTCACCTATAGGTCAAACAGCCTACATGGGAGTGAAATTAACCATGAATCATATCAAATAATTTCACTCCCATGAAAACCCCCATGTTCATTGAATGGGCGGCCTAGTGGTTAGAGCGTTGAGGCAGTATTTTTTTCAAAAAGTTGATGATAATGTATATTTCCGTTTGTTTACGCCATCAAAATGTCATGAATTCTAACCACTTTTAAATGGACATGTTACCAAATTTAGTAACTTACTTTGAAGAGATGGTGATTGGGGCTTAAAAAAAAAGTGTTTGGCAGTCTAAATTCAGTGTAGTTGTCTTTAACTGCCATTTCCCTAAAGTCAGACTCTTCCCACACTCAGCCTCAGTAGCATCTGCATTCACCAAATGTTGTGTGGGTATCCTTAGACTTTTTCTCCAGACTTATACATCGGGAATTGTTGATATGGCATACCATTTTTATACACTTTATTCATGTTTTTGTTGTTGCCCAAAATTGATTTTAGGTAGGCCTTTAGTATTTTACACATATCCAAACATGAACGTGTATTTATCCACAATCTGCTATGTATAAATCCGGTCTTGGAGTGTTTTAATAAAATGGAACAAAATATTTAGGCTGAATTATCACCTAATTTGCGTATTTTAATACAATATTTCTGAAATATTTTAATACAAAAAAGCTATATTTGTATCTACATTCAACTGGTAAAATTTGATTGTGATAGAATTAGGCAAAGGAAAATGACCTTGTTAGGGTGTGGTGCCTGGCTACCTTGAAAAAATAAGAATCGGTTAGGTTCAATTATAAAAAATAAGATGACATAGCCCCTGTTTCCTTCTGAGAGAAAGGGGGAGAGAGTTAGAGAAAGGGAGGGAGAAAGAGAGAGAGAGAGAGAGAGAGAGAGAGAGAGAGAGAGAGAGAAAATGGGAGGGGGGGTGACCCTGCAGGTGCCGCTCTGTGATATTTCAGCAATGTGCAGTGCAGTCACATCAGCAGTTGTGGTACGGCTGCAGCAGCGTCCCTGACGCGCAGAGGCTGCCTACTCTCCATACCGCGGGGGATAATCCCAAAATTCTTAGTTTGCGACCCAACCGCAAACCCACGATCCTCGGAGAAAGATACTTTTGTTTAGCACCCAATAAGCCATCCATGGCTTCATCCGGGAGTGGAATGGAGGAAGTGCGCGTATCGGCGTTGACGCCCCTGAAGTTGGTGGGCTTGGTGTGCGTCTTCCTCGCGCTCTGTCTGGATGTCGGAGCTGTGTTGAGCCCGGCGTGGGTAACGGCGGATAACCAGTACTACCTGTCTCTGTGGGAGTCCTGCTGGAAGCCCGTCACCTCGGACACATGGCAGTGCAACACCACACTCGAGACTGGTGAGAGAGACCTTCCTCATGCTTACTAAAGTCAACAGTTATGACTGTGTTTTAACTGTTCAAATTGCCCGTATGCATCTATATTGTGTTTGTGATTAGGGAACATGTGATAGGGTTCTATTTTGGGGGATTTGGGGATATTTTTGATACCCACAGTCATATTCAAAGCATCCATTGAGATGCATATTAATTCAGAAATGACAATGGATCCTCTGCTGCTGAGTCCACTGGTGCATCAGCACAAACATTGTTTTTCTCTCTGCCCAGTAACAATTTATGGGGTGGATGGGGCTAAAAGGAAATAGCAGGAGCATCATTTTTCCCCATTTAAGATGTGTGCACTCTAAAACAGCTGTCTTTTCTCAGTTAAAAATAGTTTATTTCAAAGTAATACTTATAATATAAGTACATGAGACTTTACAAAGTTCCCAGTTACCCCCTTTTCTATTTGCCCAGCGTGCCGCTAAATGATGTGGGTAATATGCCTTGCGAGCGGTGGTGCAGCTGGGGTTTTATTGGGCTTTTGTTGCCGACAAAATCAGCCTTTGTTAGGGTTCCTCCGCCGGCCACGGAGCAAGGGAAACTTTGAGAACCGAACGTCCCAAAGATCCAAATATCCTGCCGGGAGATAAGTGTAACCAGGGCAACAAGTGCCGCATTCGAGAAATGCTGTGTTTCTCTCTGAAAAGGGGACTTATTTTTCATCCAGCACAGAATCTTTTGTAGAAACAATCTGTATTCAATTATTCCGCCACGTGTGTTTAATGTGCCTTTTTAGCGAGTTATTTTTGGCCTGCTGATTGTTGTCCTGTGTGTTGTGCAGGCAGAAAGTAGGTTTTTTGTTGTTGTTTGTCTGACAACACTGTTTTGTTTCTGTGATGAGTAACTGAAGGTCATTTTGTCCCTGCTTCTTCCTACTGTCACTCTGACACAAAGTGCAGCTTGATTCCTTATAAAGACATGGAGTCTCCATGTCAGCAGCAGCCAGCAGGCCACATTAACTGCACACAGCAAACTGCTATTTTTTGTCAGGCTTGGCCTTGCACTAGGCTTACATATTGATTTGACTCACAGTAATCAGTCGGTTTCTTCTCCCAATATCCAGGTTTTCTCGGTGTCAAGCCCTGGTCATTACACAAATGGTGTTAGTGTTGCAATTACCAGGTTGGCACCCTTAAATAATGATCTCTGCAGGGTTGTTGTGCATAGATGTGCATGTTTGCTGATGTCCTATATGTCTGTGCCAAAGAGCATTCTGCTAACGCAGATGACAAATGGAAATGGGTGACGTTTGGATGTTACGCTCAAGCACACACACGGTTTCTCTTTTTTTTGATGTCCCTCTCTATTATTATGCACACACACACACACACACACACACACACACACACACAGGGCAGAGGTCGGGTCAGATACAAAACATGCAGGGGTTGACACAGTCTCAGGAATATGGAGTGTCTCTGTGAGAACGTTTTGTGCTGATGCCAGTCCAGTGGGAGGGGCGCAACGAATGTGGAGCGAGTGTGTGAGCACTATGCAGGCAGCACTCATCATTATTAGCACTGATTCTAGTTCAGTCAGAGGTGATGATGGGGGAATATGAGACTCAGGCTGCATCCCAAAATGGCACCATATTATTCCTCACATACACTCTGAGAATTAAAGGTGCAATCTGGAACCTAAAAAGGTTCTTCGGCTGACCCCATAGGGGTTGTTTTTTACATTTTTCTTGAGCGGATGGTCAGGGGGCCGGAACACAATTACAAATCATTTGTAGACTGCAAATTGACTGCAAGAAGCCCAAACAGACATAAAATATAATCGTTTCAAACCTTGCTTACATTTGTATATGATCGCATACACTCCAGTTTAGTAGGTACACCCATCTAGTACCGGGTCGGACCCCCCTTTGCCTCCAGAATTATTTGCCTCCAGAATTATTTGGGCCACGGATTCGACAAGGTGTCGGAAACGTTCCACAGGGATGTTGGTCCATACTGACGTGATGGCATCCCGCAGTTGCTGCAGATTGGACTGCGTTACCATTGTGTTACCATTCATGCTGCGAACAGCCCGTTCCGTCTCACCGCAAATATACTCTATTGGGTTGAGGTCTGGGGACTGCACAGGCCACTCAAGTAAACGGAACACCCCATGGTCATGTTCCTGGAACCATTCTGAGACAATACATGCTTTGTGACATGGCGCATTATCCTGCTGGAAGTACCCATGTGACAAAGGGTAAATTGTAACCATTAAGGGATGCACCTGGTCAGCAACAATGTTCAGATATGCTGTGGCATTCAAACGTTGCTCAGTTGGTATCAAGGGACCTAACGTGTGCCAGGAAAACATTGTGTAAACACAATTACACCAACGCTACCAGCCTGGGCCGTTGACACCAGGCTGGATTGGGCTTATGCCAAATTCTAATTTTGCCTTCCAAATGACGCAACAGGAACCGGGATTTGTCGGACCAGGCAATGTTTTTTCACTTCTCAATTGTCCAGTGTTGGTGATTGCGTGCCCACTGGAGCCGCTTCTTCTTGTTTTTAGCTGATAGGCGTGGAACCCGGTTCTGGTCGTCTGCTGCAATAGCCCATCCGTGACAAGGACCGACATGTTGTGTGTTCCGAGATGCCATTCTGCACACCACTGTTGTACTGCACTGTTATTTGCTTCCTTGTGGGCCGCCTGTTAGCTTGCACGATTCTTGCCGTTCTCCTTCGACCTCTCTCATCAGCAAGCTGTTTTCAGCCACAGGACTGCTCCCGACGGGATGTTTTTTGTTTCTCACACAATTCTCAGTAAAACCTGCCTGCGAATTCCGCCAGTTGGGGTACCCTGCCACAGGAGAACCCTTTGAATAACTATTTTTGGTTCCAGGTAGAATCCTTTTTGTTCCAGGTAAAACCCTTATCAGTTCCTTGTAGAACAACAAGTAATCTAACAATTCCCCAACAACTTCCTAATACACACAAATCTATAGTGGTGAATGAGAATATGTACATATAAAATATATGGATGAGTCGGCCATAGGCAAGGTGCAATAGATGGTATAAAATACAGTAGATACATATGATATAAGTAATGTAATATATGTAAACATTTTGAAACTGGCATTATTTAAAGTGGCATTGTTTAAAGTGACTAGTGATTCATTTATTAAAGTGGCCAGTAATTGGGTTTCAATGTAGGCAGCAGCCTCTCTGAGTTAGTGATCGCTGTTTAGCAGTCTGATGGCCTTGAGATAGAAGCTGTTTTTCAGTCTCTCGGTCCCAGCTTTGATGCACCTGTACTGATCTCGGCTTCTGGATGGTAGCGGTGTGACCAGGCAGTGGCTCAGGTGGTTGATGTCCTTGATGATCTTTTTGGCCTTCCTGTGACATCGGGTGCTGTAGGTTTCATGGAGGGCAGGTAGTTTGCCCCCGGTGATGCATTGTGCAGTCCCTCTGGAGAGCCTTGCGGTTGAGGGCGGGTGCAGTTGCCGTACCAGGCTGTGATACAGCCCGACAGGATGCTCTCGATTGTGCGTCTGTAAAAGTTTGTCAGGGTTTTGGGTGACAAGCCAAATTTCTTCAGCCTCCTGAGGTTGAAGAGGCACTGTTGCACCTTCTTCACCACGCTGTCTGTGTGGGGTGGACCATTTCAGTTTGTCCGTGATGTGTCCCCCGAGGAACTTAAAACGTTCCACCTCCGCCACTGCTGTCCCTTGGATGTGGATAGGGGGGTGCTCCCTCTGCTGTTTCCTGAAGTCTACGATCATCTTCTTAGTTTTGTTGATGGTGAGTGAGAGGGTGTTTATTATCTATGCATAGTCACTTTACCCCGACCTACATGTACATATTACCTTGACTAACCAGTACTCCTGCACATTGACTCGGTACCGGTACCCCCTGTATATAGCCTCTTTATTGTTATTTTATTGTTGCCCTATTATTTTTTGACTTTAGTTTATTTAGTAAATATTTTCTGAACATTTCACGGCCCTACATATTTCAAAAGGGTTGGGAAGAGATTTTTGACGTATCGATTCCATGGTACAGGGTGTATGTGTTGCTATATAAAACAACGCACGATTCAAGTCTTTTCAGTTGAAATTATTATATAGAATTCTTGCCACCAACAAAATGTTGAATATTTGGGGCATACAATCATCGAAGCTCTGCAGATGTTGTTGTGAGGATACAGAATCAATAGACCATTTGTTTTGGCATTGCTCTCAGGTAGCCTGTTTCTGGTCTCAGTTTCAGGTTGTTTTCTGCATTGTGGTGCAGAAAACCTGGCATTGTGGTGCAGAGGCCTGGCGGTTGGGAGCTTGGGCCGGTGGCTGATGGATCGCTGGTTCGGGTCCCCGGTTTTGACCTTGTGGGAGATCTGTCAATGTGACCTTGAGCAGGGCGTTGACCCTGGTTGCTTCTGTGGGTCGCTCTGGATGGGAGGCTGTTAGATGACTAATGTGATGTAGTTGTTGAGCGTCTTCACTTCAAGTATATTGTATGTTTTAAATATATATATATATTTTTAAATAATACATTTTACGGTAAGGTCTATTGTATTTGGTGCATGTGACAAATTAAATTTGATTTGATCTTCCAACAATGCAGAGTTAAAGATAAATATATATATATTTTTTTTTTATAGAAATAGTGACACAATAAATATATACAGTGAATAACAATAATGACTAAAATAACCCTTTCCACAGAAGGGGAAAGAAAGGGTTCTACCTGGAACCAAAAAGGGTTCTCCTTTGACAGTGTTTCCAAACTCCGGTCCTTGAGTACCCCCGACAGCACACATTTTAGTTGTAGCCCCCGACAAAAACATCTGATTCAACTTCTCAAAGGCTTGACGATTAGTTGACAAGTAGAATCAGGTGTGCCTGTCCGGGACCACAACAAAAATGACACATTCCCTCTACTGTCTCAGGCCGAGAGGGGCCCTGAAGGCCAATACAGATTTTTCGATTAACAGGGATGGCTGCTCCTGAAATACACACAGGGATATGTAATTACTGATCAGATTGGATCTTGCATATCACCATTTCCCTCTGTCATCATTACAGTACCTAGGTTGCATCCTAAATGGGACCATATTCCCTTTATAGTGCACTATTTTTGACCAGAGCTCAAAAAGTAGTGCATTACATAGGGAATAGGGTGCCATTTGTGACTCAACCCCAGATTAATAGTTAGCCCTTCCTGTCCTTCAAGCACTGAGACTTCTGGCTGTATTTCTCGCGCAGAACATGTGGGTCCGTTCCAAATCTCTGAGCTGCTGAGATGAGTTTCTGTATCCTGCTGTTACACAACTGATACAGACTGATAAGAACCGCAGTAGCTCTTCCAATTTCAGCTGTAGTCTGATAGGGGGAAAATGACCGAAATGACTATGAGATGACTAGAATGATTAGATACAGACGGACAGGAGTTAGTGTAGCTCCTGCGGTCTGAGAGGCAGCCAGTGAGGTGGCTGCAAATGAGAGGTCAAGGGTCGTTCCGAGTCAGTACCGCATGTTATGGAAGCACTGAGGCCGCAGGGAGCTCTGCGTTTTGTGGGTTCCCTCCAGCTTCCTGTGATGGATGACATGACCATTTTTAAACTCTAAATTGTAGAAGCCATATTTGGTCAAAGAAGTGAATGTTTGTTTATGTTCGAGCAGCTCGGCCTATGGAATGAATCCCCCCCCCCCCGACAACGAGGACGGGGACTGTAGTTGAAGCGGCTTACACGCTGTCACATTCTCTCATTGTCGAATGGTTTGATGGTTCTCGTATTGCTATAGAGGGGTTAATAATTTGCCATGCATCATCCTATTTAGCTGTGACTGTAATGAACATTGTGTGATTACATATTAGATCTGCCTTTTTCTTTGTGTCTTAACTATGAGTATATTTTATCATTAGAAACCAAACCCTTTCTGTGATGGTATTTACTTTGTTAACATATATTTCTTATAGGTAATCAACAACCCCATCATAACATTGCCTTGTTTGTTTACATATGCCATTTCCCCACCCAGAGTCCAGACTGTTACTCCCAACAATGATATAGTTATATCACTCAGCAGTCCAGTCTTGATAGCCCACTCAGTCTACTAAGATTATGTGCCTAGAAGCCAGTTTACCCCCCACACAGTCTAACCTGTTAGATAAGAGTGTCTAGCAGCTAGCTATGTGAGACTATGCTTGTTTAACATTCTATCGCAGGGTGAAGTTGGCCCAAGTAGACGCTGATCTTGGGTCATTTTGCATTTCCCCCACTTCTGGTCGATCTGATCCTAGGTCTGCACAGAGGGGAAACTTCACCACGGAGAACATTGTATCCCAGCTTTCTCCCCAAATGCCGCCTATTAAATTCCAGAGCATTTCTATCCCTTACTCCTCAACCCACCAACATTTTTATTATACCGAGAATATTTTTAATTCCATACATGCAGAGAAGTAGATCAATATAGTAGACCTAGCTAGTAGCTCTCTCTCCCTGTCCCCCCCCCCTAGCTGCTAGACACCCCCCCCCCCCCCCCATCCCTGTTAGCATTCCAGCGAGTGCTATTTCTAGTCTCTACTTTAGTTGAATGTTTTGCAGTTCTTCTGAATGAAACGCTGAGACTGCTGCTGATTTTGCATCGGGCAGTCAGGATGGATACCTATTACCGGAGTCACCCAGATAATTACTTTGTCTACTTCTGCTGCTGCACTGGTATTCATTAAGAAGCCTAGCAGCGAGAGTGTGTGAGAAAGAGACGGAGAGAGAGAGAGTGTGTGTGTGTGTGTGAGAGTGCTATTGTGTGTGTGTGTGTGTGTGTAAGAGAGAGAGAGAGAGAGAGAGAGAGTATGCGTGCATGCATTTGTTTGTTTTAGTCCATTCTTCTGTGTTGGGTAAAGATCTGATTTTAGTGCAGGGTTAACATTCTTGGACCATACGCCACACTGTAAACATGGATCACTAGGCTTATAACCCCCACGAAAACATTTTCTTTGCAAATCTCAGTCAAATTCTCAGAATTCTCTTCCTATACCCATGAGGAATAGGAAGCCTTCTGTTACCAGATGGTGTGTGTGCAATGTGATTTGTCACCTGTATGACTTTCATGTCGGTGGCTGTGGCATTTTTCACTGTGGCTGTGTGACCCCCCCCCCCCCCCCCCCCCCCCCCATAACTGAACATGTTTTCTTAAACCCCCCCTCTCTCTCTCTCTCTCTCTCTCTCTCTCTCTCTCTCTCTCTCTCTCTTTCTCTTTCTCAGACTGGCAGATTGCCACGCTGGTTCTGTTGCTGGGTGGTGCAGCCCTCATCCTGTTCTCCTTCCTGGTGGCCCTGGTGTCAGTGTGGTTCGGCTCCAGGAGCCACTGCTACAGACCCATCGCTGTCATGCTGTTCGCTGCAGGTACGTTATTGAATCTGCCTTATTCTCTCCTTTTCTGTGTCAGTTCATGTGCTCCATTTCTCTCCTTCACGCCCATTCCTCCTCTCTCCCTAACAGTGGTGCTCCAGGTCTGCAGTTTGATCCTCTACCCTGTTAAGTTCATTGAGACGGTCAGCCTGAGGATATACCACGAGTTCAACTGGGGCTATGGCCTCGCCTGTGGGGCCACCATCTTCTCTTTTGGAGGGGCCATTCTCTACTGCCTCAACCCCAAGAACTATGACGACTACTACTAAACCCTGCAAGATTAGAGAGGAGGAGAGGCCTCTACACAACTTCATTTCCCCCCACACTCGCTGTGAAAGCAGCTGAAACACTGAACCTTATCGAACTGGTAGAGAAAACACATGTTCACACACATCAATTGGAGAATCAACAACAGTAGTGTCTATCTATACATTCAAACCTTTACAATACTGTACTATACCAGACTTAAAGGGACACGCTTTAGCACAGTATGAGCTTGTGGCCTCCACAGGCATCTCCAGGCCTGTGTTGTGACCAACATCTGCCATAGGCTAAGTGGTGAGGCTAAAGAGCCAATCAGACAGTTCAATGGAATACTACTTACCAATCAGATTCACCAGTGAAATCATGTCCACATTCTGAGCCAACAGTAGGTCCCCTTTAATGCAGGAACTCCAGTAGGAATTGGCAGCACAATGCTTTGTCATGAATAAACCACAGAGAAGGGACAGCTGAGAGTGACGGACACACAGACCAATCGGAGAGCAGAGGGATGGGCCAGGTGGACAGATTGATCTTGAGGAAAGGAAGGTGACTCACCTAAGAAAAGGAATCAAGGATGCATGACATCGCCCCCACTCATATGTGATTACCTTTGCTTGTGCCTTTATTTAATCTGTGCCAATCTAAAAGAAGATTGGATGGGTTAAGGCAGGCAGCATAGAGTCATTTGCTTTTACCTATACTGCTCCTCTAGATCAGTGCAGATGAAGGGAAGGCAAAATGTGTAGAATTGGAGAGAATTAATTAATTAGTAGTTAGTTACTTGATTCTCTCCACCCATGGCAACATGTGTAGAATTGCAACAAACTTGTTTTTAAAACTGCAACATTTTCTCTACGCCCCATGGAAGAATTTGTAGAATTGCAGGAAATTGAAACTCTAAAACTCTTTTTTTCCTCTCCGCTGTCAAGAGGGGACGCTAAAATGCTCGCAGGGTGCCTGTGTGGGTATGGATGTGGGTACGCAGACCTGCGATCCACTGCTGCCCCTCGTGATGAGTTCAGATTTTTTATGGCCCCCAACTCTAATCTAAAACCAACTGTACCCTGCGGCCTAACCCCATCTGTGCCTGCTTCGAATAGCAGCAGTTGTATGATATGTAAATAGAGTAGTTAGAGGTGCTTTTGTGTGGTAAATGCATTTCTAATACAGTAAATTAGAGAAGTAGTAGTAGTTTATTTAAAGGGACAATGTGCAAATAAAAACACGTTTCAGACAGTGAAATATGATGCTTGCACCAGAATACGCTCAACACAGCTAATTTTAATCCACAGTCCCTAACTAAGCAATACGAAATACATAAACATACCTAAATCCACACACATCACTCATACAGTAGTATAGTACAATATAACACAGGGGTGTCAAACTCATTCCACGGAGGACCAAGTGTCTGGGTTTTTCTTTTTTTCCCATTTAATTAAGACCTAGACAACCAGGTGAGGGGAGTTCCTTACTGATTAGTGACCTTAATCCATCAATCAAGTACACTCGGCCCTCTGTGGAATGAGTTTGACATATGTGATATAACAGATGAAAGCAAACACAGGAAACATAAAATACAACTAATAGAATAAAACACATTGAGACTTTTGTGCATTAAGAATTAGTCAATGTGTGCAGGATTGATGCACCTTGATCCAAGCTTTGATTTAACCTTCATGGAGAAGGATTTAAAGTCGCTAGTGCTTCTGAAGGTAGACGGGCGGGAATTCCATTTTCTGATGACTGAGGTGGAGAATGCTGACTTTCCATTCCTTTTAGGAATGACACAGTCTCCTCTTGTTGAGGTTCAGGTCGCTGCTGTTTTGTTCCGCAACCTGGTCTCAAAGCATTTTGCTTTATTCTGTATGCAAATCCATGACACTCCATTTAGTATCATATAAGATTTGACATGTTTGGTATGTTGGGTTTTGTGTGGTATGTATTAATTTGTGGATGTCCATCACCCATTTCGTACAATATGTTACGAATTCTAGCTAGGTGGCTAACGTTAGCTAGGCTAGGGGTTTGGGTTAAGTTTCGGAGTTAGGTTAAAGGTTAGGGGAAGAGTTAGCTAAAAGGGTTGAGGTTAGGGTTGGGGGAAGGGTTAGCTAACATGCTAAGTAGTTGAAAACTAACAAAAAAAGTTGTAAGTAATTGAAAAGTTGCTAATTAGCCAAAATGGTCCGTGATGAAATTCTAACACACAACCCTTGGGTTGCTAGATCGCATAGTTCGCATTAAACACCCACCCAACTTTCATATTTACCATAAGTAACCATCTGTCTTATGTAACCATACCAAACGTAACATATTCATTTCAGTGTCCCGGATTGACATGTACTATGTTACGCTCAGTCGGAGACCAGGCTGTGTTCAGAGTTTAAAATGACAAAATCTTTCAGAGGTGGGGGTGCAACGTAGTTGATAATCTTATAAACTAGACAGACAACTGAGAAAACAAAGTTTTGTATTTGGGGAGATTACTATGGTGATGGTAATGTGATTTCCCGTCAAGGATATTCAGTGCTTGTTTACATAGAGATCGAAGGGGCTTCATTTATGTTTCATTGGCTTGAGGCCAGCTGGTTATACAATAGGTGAGAGAAGATCATTGCATGTAAATTCATCCTGATGTATCGGAAATTTGAAAGACATATCCGATTTTGCTGGACATCTTAATGTTCTGTTGTCGTTCAAAGTAGGGTCTAGGTCAATGCCCAAATATTTAAACTCTGTGGATGAGTATGTCTGGGTAAGCATGTTTAGTTTTGAATTACATCACTGCCGTTGTTCCCACATTGACGTTGAGCCATTTAGCCACTTTCTCCAATGATGTGTGTGAAGAAGGCAAACGACCATTGTGTGTGTGTGTGAGAGAGAGGCCTGGAGCGATATGATCAGTCACTCCCACACTCCCCATGCGATGCCTCTTATTGGTTGAAACTGTTGGGATCTGCATCCCAAACGGCACCCTATTCCCAATTTCGTGTAACGCTCGTCTTGAATACTCTGTATTAAAGACAAGAGTATATTTGTCTAGAATATACTACAGTTCCTGATCCATAACATCTTAAAATTAAAGTTAGTTGGCCTTTATATTAAAAACAATACAGGTAAATGGAGTGTGTAGGAATGCATGTGTGCTTGGAGGTAGAAAGTGTGTGCGTAGGAAGAGCGAGGCGTGTGTGTGCCGAGAGTGGATGAGTATGGATTGCTGCTGCCGTGTGGCTGATGCCTATTAGTTTGTTCACTACCACAATAAAACAGGTAATGGAAAAAGACAAGTGTGTGTGTGTGTGTGTGCGCTTTTCATTTGCAAAAGGGGGGCAACCACATCAGAGCAAGCAGTAGTGCATTAAATGAAATGCCACTAAACTACAGGAAAGATATTCCAGGCGTAAAGCATCCGTCACATAGAATCAGCTCCTTTATTAAGTACAGCAACTTGAGGCATTTGCACGGGGAAATATTTTTTTTAACATGGAATACAGTGTGGGCATAATATGCATAAAAGTACCAGGAATATATTCATATGCAAGCCTCTTTAGTGTTGTTCATTCGATGAAAGAAGGAGCTCTTGGTAAAGAGCTGATACAGTGTATAATCTACATTAGGATTAGTTCATCAGACCCTTTCTTTATGCAACTGCATTGTCCCACTGCCAGAGAGTGCAGCCCTGGTCATTTTGTAAGGGAAAGAACGTCCGCCCGTTGGTGGGGTTTGGGAATGGGCTCAGTCGTGTAAACAGGACAATCTCATTCATTCTGCAACGGAATGTTCACCGGATAAACCATGCCGCCTCCTCCGTATTCTAAAAACAACGCTCCATTGGCTGTTCTGTAGCCACGGCCACTGTCCACACAGCTAGTCCCTCCCTTTTGGGTTGCCATGGGAATAGTCTCCTGCTGTCCTCATCCTGGGAAAATGTTTTCCACCAATGGAGACAAGGGTCAAAGTGCATGGGTGAGTTCCTCTGAGACAAAAGGAGTGGGGGGGGGGGGGGGGGGTGGCTCTTCCTCAACAGGTGGGAGGGGGCTTATATATAGATTGACAGGGAAGGAGGGTCATTACACAAGAACATGGGCAGAGGAGTTTACAGGAAAAGGAAGTAAGGAGGGGGGGACTACTGTCCGGAACGGTTCAGGTGTAACGCGGCATTTCGCACTGTTCACAGCGGTTGAGTGCAGGGTGGTTGAGGAAGGTGCATTCTTCACAGCTCCACTGGGCTCCCTCAAAGTCCTCATCCCTCTGGGGCCCCGCGACAGCAGGCTTGGGGTTCCGCTCCCCCTCTGGGAGAGGGGCACACATACAGGCTTAGCGTCATTAACAAAGAACATACAGTGCATTCGGAAAGTATTCAGACCCCTTGGCTTTTTCCACATTTTGTTACTTTACAGCCTTATTCTAAAATGGATTAAATCGTATTTTTCCCCTCAATCTACACACAATACCCCATAATGACAAAGCAAAAACAAGCGTAGAAATGTGTAAAAAAAAAAACATTTTTAAATATCACATAAGTATTCAGATCCATTAATCAGTACTTTGTTGAAGCACCTTTCGCAGCGATTACAGCCTCGATTCTTCTTAGGTATGACGCTACAAGCTTGGCACACCTGTATTTGAGAGGCTTCTCCCATTCTAATCTGCAGATCCTCTCAAGCACCGCCAGGTTGGAAGGGGAGCGTCGCTGCACAACTATTTTCAGGTCTCCAGAGATGTTCGATTGGGTTCACTCAAAGACATTGAGACTTGTCCCAAAGCCACTCCTGCATTGTCTTGGCTGTGTGCTTAGGGTCGTTGTCTTGTTGGAAGGTGAACCTTCACCTCAGTCGGAGGTCCTGAGTACTCTGGAGCAGGTTTTCATCAAGGATCTCTCCATACTTTGCGCCATTCCATCTTTCCCTTGATCCTGACTAGTCTCCCAGTGCCTGCCACTTAAAAACATCCCCACAGCATGATGCTGCCACAACCATACGTCACCGTAGGGATGGTGCCATGTTTCCTGGCATTCAGGCCAAAGAGTTCCATCAGACCAGAGAATCTTGTTTCTCATGATCTGAGTCCTATAGGTGCCCTTTGGCAAACTCCAAGCGGGTTGTCGTGTGCCTTTTACTGAGAAATGGCTTCCGTCTGGCCACTACCATTAAGGCCTGATTGGTAGAGTACTGCAGAAATGGTTGTCCTTCTGGAAGTTTCTCGGTTCTCTTTTTTACTTAATAAATTTGCAGACATTTCTAAAAACCTATTTTTGCTTTGTCATTATGGGGTAGTGTGTGTAGATTGATGAGGACAATGTTTTATTTAATCAATTTTAGAATAAGGCTGTAACGTAACAAAATGTGGAAAAAGTCAAGTGGTCTGAACAATTTCCGAATGCACTGTATACAGTCTTAGCATTAGTAATGGGTGGGGGGAGAAATAAAATGAACCGAACCAAAATTTAAATATGCAACAATTTCAAAGATTTTACTGAGTTACAGTTCATAAATCAGCCAATTTAAATAAATTCATTAGGCCCTAATCTATGGATTTCACATGACTGGGAATACAGATATTAATCTTTTGGTTACAGATACCTTAAAAGAAAATGGGCCTCACAACGGACCTCAGGATCTCATCACGGTATTTCTGTGCATTCAAATTGCCATCGATAAAATGCAATTGGTGTTCGTTGTTCATAGCTTATGCCTGCCCATACCATAACCCCACCGCCACCATGGGGCACTCGGTTCATCAACAAACCGCTCTCCCACACGACACCATACACATGGTTTGCGGGTTGGGAGGCCGGTTGGACATACTGCCAAATTCTCCAAAACAACATTAGAGGTGGCTTATGGTAGAGAAATGAACATTGAATTCTCTGGCAACAGCTCGGGTGGACATTCCTGCAGTCAGCATGCCAATTGCACACTCCCTCAAAACTTGAGACATCTGTGGCATTGGTTTGTGTGACAAAAGTGCACATTTTAATGGCCTTTATTGTCCCCAAAACAAGGTGCACCCATGTAATGATCATGCTGTTTAAATCAGCTTATTGATATGCCACACCAATCAGGTTGATGGATTATCTTGGCGAAGGAGAAATGCTCCCTAACAGGGATGTAAAAACATGAGAAATACGCTTTGAGCATATGGAAAATGTCTTGAGATATTTTTTTTCAGCTCAGCTCATGAAACATGGGACCAACACTTTACACGTTGCGGTACAAACTGCAATATTATTTTGGGACGATAATATATAGATATTCGACTCCACGTGTGTGTGTATATATATATATTTTTTTTACTTCAGTACTTAGCGTTAACTAGCGCTAGTCAGCTGTTCCTGCCCCCAAAACTACTGTATGTTTCATCCTAGAGCTTGTTCTCAATCATGAGCAAACATGTTTTCAGCACTTTAATTTCCTTAACTTGACCAAAACTGGTTGTTTTCTCAGCAATATGCTTCGAACATTAAATTGCAATACATATAGAACTGTAAGAATCGTAATACATATTGCATTGGCACCTAAATATGGTGATAACATTGTCTCGTGAGGTCCCTGGCGATTCCCAGCTCTACTTAGTATCGCACCAACAAACACAGCAGATACCACAAGTCTTACAGAGGAGGTAAACTGGGGCGTTGGGAAAACAGTTTATTTTATTTTTATAGACGCTACACCGCATTTTGCCGGCAGGAGAAGACGGCAAGCCACTTTATCAAGTGTTCTCGGGCATGAGTCGCGCAACGGAATCTTGTCAACTGAACCAGCGTAATTTTATTCTGAGCAGCGCGAGCCTCACACGAAACCAAACTGCTCGCCCACTGGTTTCATCTAAATGAAGAGGCGGGTCTCGCCCTCTGCAAAACTGGCGTGACCGGTTCATCATCACAGTACCAAACATAACAAGGGGGGGGAGAAGGGAAAAAAAAGTCCTTCCAATGGGATGTTAACAGAGGGCCTAACTCTGTGTTCAGCAAGGATCCCATAGGCATTCATGGCAAGCGCAGGGGTGTCGACCACACTGGTGTCATGGCTAAATGCATAACCTGCTCCTTTATCCTACTACTGTCATATACAGGATCAAATTGCCACAATCCTTCCACTGCTATAGCTGGTGTGGTAGTGGTGAGCCTTCTGGTGCAAAATGGCTGTCGTATATCACCAAAGAGGGTGAGACTATTTAGTGGTGAATAAGGTGAGTTAACCCAAAATTACAATATCAAGCACGAAATTAAATGAATGTCGTCATTACACCACACACACACACACCAATCATACAAACACACAGCACCATTTTAAGACCTGTCTGAGAAGGAAATGCTTTCAAAAACATTTGGAGAATGTCCACACAGGGAGTCTCTGCAACACAAAAGTAAATCAACAAAAGCCATGGTCACTCGATCATTTATCACATTTGGTCTACTGAAGGGGAGTGATCAGAGAGAATTTGAGGAAAAAACTAAAACAAGCAATATTCTGTAAAATGTAATACAAGGCATTATAAAAAAGGCTCATACATGCATAAAACAAGTTATAAAGAGCTAGGCTATACCGCAGAGGGGAAACCTGCTGTTCAAACAATAACAAAGCACCACCACTGTTTTCGTAAACAGCTGAGGTACGGGGCTGGAGAAATGGAACCACTCTCAAACTCAAGAGATATAGATGCAAGGACTGACCATCCATGAAACCAAAATTATAGTTTTAACCACGTTTTGAGGCTATACAGAGCAGGGCTGCCCAACCCTCTTCCTGGAGATCTACCGTCCTGTGGGTTCTCAGTCCAACCCTAATTTAACACACTTGATTCTAGTAATTAGCTGCTCAACCTTAACTAGCTGAATCAAAACTGCTAAATTAGGGTTGGACTGAAAACCTACAGGACAGTAGACCTCCAGGAAGAAGGTTGGTCTGAAATCCTACAGGACAGTAGACCTCCAGGAAGAGGGTTGGTCTGAAAGCCTACAGGACAGTAGACCTCCAGGAAGAGGGTTGGTCTGAAATCCTACAGGACAGTAGACCTCCAGGAAGAGGGTTGGTCTGAAATCCTACAGGACAGTAGACCTCCAGGAAGAGGGTTGGTCTGAAATCCTACAGGACAGTAGACCTCCAGGAAGAGGGTTGGTCTAAAATCCTACAGGACAGTAGACCTCCAGGAAGCGGGTTGGTCTGAAATCCTACAGGACAGTAGACCTCCAGGAAGAGGGTTGGTCTGAAATCCTACAGGACAGTAGACCTCCAGGAAGAGGGTTGGTCTGAAATCCTACAGGACAGTAGACCTCCAGGAAGAGGGTTGGTCTGAAATCTTAATGGACAGTAGACCTCCAGGAAGAGGGTTGGTCTGAAATGCTATAGGACAGTAGACCTCCAGGAAGAGGGTTGGTCTGAAATCCTTACAGGACAGTAGACCTCCAGGAAGAGGGTTGGGCAGCCCTGTTGTAGTGTTGGTTTACGAGAAAAACAAGCTTCTATTTTGGCTCTGGGTGGGGTACGACAGTTTAACGAAGATCATGAAGCATTTACAATTTATATTATTCAAGAAACAGAGGGCATATATAATTCATTTAAGTCCAAAAACTGGATGTACCAACCACAGGTTGCCCCTTTAAAAAAAAGTCCTACCAATGTTTACAGTGGTACAACAGACGACATCCTGTTTCTCACCTTTTCTTCCTGGCTTGGGCGGTACCACCGGACCGGTCTGAATGTTCTTATAAAAGTTGTTCTCGGCTTGCGGATCAAACTTCCCTGATGACAAATTACACAACTCATACAGCATCTGTTATTTGACACCTGAATGTGTGCTCTTGTACATATTGCATCTTCAAACGCCTGTTTGTGTGTTTCTCTGTGTGTGTGTACCTAGAGACTGCAGAAGATCTGTCTCCTTCAGGGTACAGTCGACATCAATCTGTAGCTGTCTGTTCAGACTGCGCAACCGGGTCATCTCTTCAGGCTGGAACAGCCGCAGAACACCGGTGGGTTGGATGAGACCAAAAAAATATAAAATGTAGACAACTCTATACCCTGCATTGATTTACTGTTTGTATACAAATTTCACAGAAATATATATATATATACACACACACACATATATACATACACACACATATATATACATGTAGCTAATGTGCGTGTGTTTGTATGTGTGCCTTCAAACGTGTTTGTGTGCCTAAGCATTCAAAGGTGTGTGTGTGTGTGTGTGCAAAAAATAAAAAACATGTTACGTACTATGCCTTCAAAAGGAGTGTGTATATGCGTGCACGTGATCATGCATTTAAACCTCACCGATGTATGTGTTTAGGTGCCTATGCAATCACATCTGCGTGTTGCTCCCCCTGTATGTGTGTGTCCCTCTTACCCGGGGGATGAGGCTGGTGCTGTTGACTCGCCTGAAGCGTCTCTGGAGGGCGTCGTACTCCATGTCGTTGACGTCTGCCTTCAGCTGCTCCAGCTTCTGCCTCTCCATCAGCAGCTCCTTCAGCAGACGCTCCATCCGGGCCCTCTGGTGCAGCAGGAGAGCTGGGGGACACAGTGGTGGGAAAACAGGGCTTCAAACAGGTGGGACGGGTCGGGAGGTGGGCCGGATACGGCATGCGAATGTGCAGGAATGCATACATCTATGGTTCTGTGAGCGCGTGCACACACACACGTATCCGTTCATAAGCCGTGCTTACCCTGGGTGTAAGCGTAGTCATCGGAGCCCGAGCTGGAGCGGCGCGGCATGCGGTTGGCGATGTGGCTGACTATGTTACCGGGCAGGGCTGAGATGGGCAGGATGGGTGCCGGGGCCAGCGCGTGATGCTCCCCCTGGTCCACCATGTTGAGCAGAGATTCAGGAGAGGAGGCCACTGGAGGGGAACCTGAGAGCGGCCTCTGCTGCTGGGCCTGGCCTGGGGACACTTTGATCTTAAAGGTGTAGCCCGCCTGGCTGCCTGGCTGGGGTGAGGAAGTGGGCCGGGGCCGCGCGGGGCACTGGTGCAGGTATACCCCGGGGTGGAAGGTGGCAGAGCTCCCCCCGCTCAGGCTGAGGCCCCGCTGGGGTGAGCTGGGTGAGGGGCTGGTAGCCATGTAGAGAGTCTGTCCCGGGGGGCAGTGCACGGGGGAGTTGCTGCGGGGCCGCGGGCCCTCCAGGGTGATCTCGATCTGGTTCTTCAGGGAGCTCTTGGGCAGGTACGGCCTGTAGATGGGCTGCTGCTGCTGCTGTTGTTGCTGGTGGTGGTAGGGCATGCTGGCCAAGGTGGGAGGGCTGATGGGCAGGAAGACATGGGTCTGCTGCACCTGCTGTTGGTGCTGCACCTGCTGTTGGGGCTGCACCTGCTGTTGGGGCTGCACCTGCTGTTGGGGCTGCACCTGCTGTTGGGGCTGCACCTGCTGTTGGGGCTGCACCTGCTGTTGGGGCTGCACCTGCTGTTGGGGCTGGTGCTGGGGCGAGCTATACGGGGACTGGTAGGTGGGAGTGGTGTAGGGCGAGGGCTGATACACAGGCTGCCCGGACGAGGGCCAGGGGGAGGGCTGCGGGCTCTGGGAGGGGGAGGGCCGGATGTAGAGGGCATTACCGCCACTGTTGCCATAGTGACCGGCGGGGATCTGCAGGGCCTGGGGGGCGTTGGGCAGGTTCTGGGACAGAGTGACAGTGATAGGGTTCATGGTGTAGCGAGGAACAGGCGAGTAGGTAGGGGACATTCCCTGCACGGGAGGCGGAGTGGGGGTGCTGGCCGTGCGCCCCCCGTGGTCATTCATGAAGAAGGGGGTGTACCCTAGCGAGGGGGCTATGGTGGCGGGGGCCGAGAGGGGCTCCGTGAAGCCGACACGCTGGGGCTCGATGTAACCGTCACTGGAGCTGTGCACCAGGGAGCGCCCGCCTCCGTTGTCCTTGCCCGCCTCCGAGGGGGGGTAGCCCCCTAGCTGGATGTGCAGCATGTGGTTCCGGCTCAGACGGGCCTCCTCCGGACTTTGGTACTCCCCATAGAGGTATCTGTTACTCTCCTGAGCCAGCAGGTGACAGCATATATCCAGGTTATTGTTGTTCTGGAGGAGGAAAGGAGACAGGATACAAGGCTCAGTGATGGGGCCCAGACTGATGTTGTAGTTCTATAGGGGTCACTGGTCTGTCGATTTACAGTAGAAAAACAGAGGCATACTAACTTCCTGGGGTCATAACAGATCATCAACTAAACCACACAAACAACTGTAAATGTTTAAAAAAAAGAAGTTTAACTCTTTATTCTCCCAAATTTCATGGTATCCAATTGGTAGTTACAGCCCACTACAGGAGCCGCTAGTGCGCGAAGGGACAAGAACATCCCTTCCGGCCAAACCCTCCCCTAACCCAGACAACGCCGGGACAATTGTGCGCCACCCCATGGGTCTCCCGGTCGCGGCCGACTGCGACAGAGCCTGGACTTGAACCAGGATCTCTAGTGGCACAGCTAGAACTGCGATGCAGTGTGCCACTCGGGAGGCGATGTTCAACTTCATATATAGGCATACATGTGTAAGCCTAGAGCCGTGAAGCAGCATACAGGCATTTCAATGAGAGAATCGGTGCATGTTTATAGCCTGAGTGAGCCCCAAATGGCACCCTAATTCCCTATGCAGTACACTTAAAGCCCCTTTCCACTGGCCTTAAATGGGCCCAACCTAGGTTGACTTCAAAGCGTTTCCACTGCCTCCGGAAATGATAAATTATATAATGTTGCTAGGCAGCCAATATGTGACTGCAGCTGGCTTCTAGCTAGCGAGATGTTGAAGAATGAAATTCCCCCTGTAACTAACATTACCCCATACTCCTGCCAGTGCCAGCCAGACTCAGAGCCATGTATTTAGCTCGCTGACATTAGTGTTAATTCCTACCTCTCATGCCATGGTCTATTAGCTAGCTAGCTATCCAAGCAAACCAGATGACAGCTAGCTAGCTTTCGATAGAGCCTGGCCAGCTAAAATACCTGTTCGCTTCTTTAGACTGATTTGCTAGCTAATGTTAGGTAGCTAGCTAGCATTGAGGGCTCTGTTCTCAAAGGTTATTGTTTAGTGCATAAATTAATAAAGGATACAGCTATGGTGGTAATTTGTTTCATGTCTAACTACTGCAGTACTGCTTGTCCATGTGCTCAGAAGAGCTAGCTAAACGTTTTGTCCGCATCCAGCAGTGATCAGCTTGGTGGTTGCATGGTAACAGCATCCCCAACCCAAATTCTAATCGAACTGGCACCAGTTGTGAAACTGGGCTGCGCTGGCTCGGATTTCCTTAGATCCAGCTCGAAGTTGAGAATTCCATTCGAGCCAGCTCGAATTTGGCCCTAATTTTAAGAGCCAGTGGCAACAGGGCTTAAATGTTACTTTTGACCAGGGTCCATATGGCCCCGGCCAAAGTAATACACTATAGGGAATAAGGTGTCATTTGGGACACACACTATTATTGCGTGTGATCATAGCTGTCTGGCTACGGTAGCATACCTGCAGAAGGCACTGGGACACTACTCCCTCTGGGATCTCGGGGAAGCGCTGCTTGAGGTCCTGCAGGATGTGATAGTCTAACTGAGGGCCTCCCTGCGCCATCCTGAGCCCACAGAGAGAGTCACTGAGCTCACAGCCCTGAACGCTGCTGCTGCACCTGTGCTCTTCTCATCCTCTACATGCACACACACACACACACACACACACACACACACACACACACACACACACACACACACACACACACACACACACACACACACACACACACACAATCATGAAAAGCTCGAAACAATATGCAGTCTTCATTGCATCACATCAGCCCAGCCACACACCAGACAACATTAAAAGTCTGCTCCTCTGCCGCCAGATCAGTGCTTTAAATAGCAACAAGGGTTAGAGGATGTGCTTACAAACGGAAGGAGGCTTTTTGGCAGCTTTGGTCAGCGGTTCCTCTGCAGAAACAATGTAATTAGGCGACACATATGTTACGGACAGTTTATGGGCCCTAATGACCAAACAGACAGGCCGATAAAGCAGTAAGGAGAGGTTAGCCGGGCTAAAACTGGTCAATAACCCCATCCGACACTTCACACAACCGACGGGTTTGGCTGCAACAGACAGGCATGGTATCTGTCTCGTGTGATAGTTTAGTCATCTCACTGCACCAAGCAACGAACCAAGACAGCTTGCTACCTAGCTAGAGAACGCGACATGCACAAGTGTTACCTACGTCAGCTAACTAATTCATACGGATCACTAACGTGTTTGCGTTCGCATCAGCGTCTGTGGCATTTTAGCCATCTAAGTTACCTATCCATCTGCAGTGGATAATAGTGATCCGATTCATAATTTCTGGTCAACCATGCTATAACGTCAACTGACAAACGTTAGTTGTTCTTATTGGTCTTAGCTAGCTAGCGTTACTTACACGGAAGACAAAAACAAATTAATGTTAAATGGCTGACAACCTAAACAAAATAGCGCGCCGTCCACATACTAAATTAGCTAAGTAACTAGAGTAGCCAGCTAGTTGGCCAACGAAACTAGTTGGCTACCTACTATTGTCGTTTTTGGATAAGCGCGTTAACTAGACAAATAGGATGCGTATGTTGATAGCTAACGTTAACTAGCTAGCAACCACCAAGTATCGACACAAAACAAATCTTTGGTATCGAGTTAAAGAGATTAGCTAATGTTAACGCCGATAGCGTTAGCGGACAACTTCTTCCTAAAGCGCCGTTGACCAGAAAATCAAACACCAACAAGTAATCTGACATAGAGAAGCTAATAACGTTAACGTAGCGAGCCAGCGAATCTATAGGTGTTAGCTAGCTAGCAAGCTCACAATGTATCGAAACCAAGATTTAGCTAGCTAACGTTAGCTACTTCGACTTACCATGAGCTTACTCACTCCTGTCATGGACCATTATAGCTACAGTTTCAGAGAAAACCCATCGATCTGATATTTTCCGAAAGTGGCAGACGAATATGTATTTCACTCTTGATAGATAAAGCGATCGTGTTTCATTGCAAGACAAGGCCGTCGTCTCCACGTACGAAATTGGATCTATCGCGATAAATGTAAGCTTTTCGGAGCAGGAAGTGGTCTAAATCTAAGTTGTTGGTACTGCACATGCTTGTCTTTTGCGCCCCGTCCAGTAGAGCCCCCCCTCCTTTCCTTGATACATATGTAGATGTGGTTTAAGTACAGTAATTGTAATAACTGTATGTGAGGCGAATCCTATTATGTGTCATTTGATATTTCCTCTTACAAGGGACACACGCATTTCGTTACACCCACAATAACATATTTTAAATATGTGTATGTGACCAATACAATCTGATTTGACAAGGGAAGGCCGTCATGATGAGTTAGGTTATTATCGGACACAGTCCAGCCAGTGTAGGCCAAGCATGCCCAGGTATTGTAAGCTATAGCATATAGGCCCTGGGTCATTATATTTCTTAGGCCTATTGATTGCATATTGGAAAGGTTGTTCCATCTATGTGTTACAAATATGCTATAACAATTCAATGCAAAAAAAATATGCAAGACACTCCTCTTTTTAAGGCAATATATTGATTGCCTGCCCCGAAGACACATTTATTGACAGTTATCAAATACCTCAAAAGTTTAATTAATCATTTCAAAAACGAGTTAATAAAAAATTGTACTATAGTTAAAAAATCCATAGTTGTACGGCGTCATGACGGCTGATGCTGTGGTTACCATGTAACGGGACTGGAGTCTTTTACGCAACAATGTGGACCAATGTCATGAACATGGGCCTACAAAATCCTACGCCACAATTTATGAAGTTATAGGCTATGATAAAAGCAAAGTGACATGAAACGACATATTAAATGTTGTGCGAAAGAAGAACAGGATCGACTTTCAACTGCACATTTATTGGAGGTCGGCGATGACTGTGTTGATTACTATGATCAAACAGAGAGCAATGACGGAGTCGGTGCCTGGTCGCAAGATGCATGTAGTTACAGGATTGATATTTGCACCAAGGGCAAACTGTCCAGAAAAATAATTTCATATCAGAGAAGAGAGTGTGCAGAGAATACATGTGATGTCATATCGCAATCTCAGCATTACAACGACCCTGAGCGGTTCATTGAACAATACAGAAGTGACAGATTGCGCCGTTTCCCCTGTCACACACATATCCCTACACATCCGGGGACATGGGTGGTGCTGAAAAGCTGCGAGGAAGAGCCCTTCGATTTTACCATGCCACCAATCCGAGGTAAAAACAACAGCGCTACTGGAGACTACTTGGAGCAACAATATGCACTTATATCTGAAAAAAGAGACACGTTTTCCAAACACAAACAGACGGATGAATGTAAAAAGTTATCTTCTGCATGGTAAGCAAAAAGGTTACTTTCAGTCTGATGATGTGAACTTTTAGATGCGTGCTCAAAAATGATATTTCCAATAGGCTACACTTTATTCTAGAAAGCCTGGCAAAAGACAGATGTAAATGTCACACCAAAATTGATATGATTCTCTTCTATTCTATTATGTCTAGTTTTGGTTGATACAGATTAGAGCCAGCGAAAGTCTGTTCATGCGAAATCTTATGTAAGGTTTAATTACTAAAATATATGCCACTGTCACTGAGTTCAGGAAAAACTCTGATTTCCCAACAGTGTTCAAGATGATGAAATGCTCTGTTTTACCTGCCACGCTATGCTAAGGTCATTTCAAGTGAGTTAACCTACATCTAAGTTTTACCTTCCCAGTTTACTTCCACACTAGAATGATTGATATTGCTCAACAATACTTTGAATGCTCTGTAAAACCATGAGATTGAATCTGGAGACCTTGGTTACGTCCCAAATGGTCCCCTATTCCTCTACCTATACTTGATCTCTTTTTCCATTAATCTCAGAATTGTGGAGACAAGGAGCTGTCCTACTATGAGCCAAATGGCACAGTCTACTCACCTATCAACAACATGGGCATCAAGCTGCTGACAGTGCAACAAACACAGACCTCGTTGGACGCCTTGCGGAGGAACCAGCGACTCAGGAGCAGCGCTGTCATCAGGAGGCACCCACGAGCCAATAAGAGTGCCACCTTAGGGGACATCTCCCTGTCAACATTCAAAAACAACGTGGTGTGGTGTAACGGCTATCGAGAGACCTCTTCCATGCAGGCCGCCGCTCTCCCTGATGTTCCCAGTTCTTCATCCAAGAAAGGAAACAATAAGGCCAATCCTTTTACGGTCAAAGGGTTGAGAAGGCTCCCTCCAAGTCAGAAGTAAGTCCTGCAAAAGACAATGCCAGAGTTGAGCTCTTAGAGTGAATCTCTAAACTGTTCTTTAAAGCACATCCGTTCATTTTTTTAAACAGTTTTCCCAACTGGGATAATAAAGTGATTGATTGATTGATGTGTTTATGTGGGGGAACCTAGATCTTCGGTTTTATGAGAACAGAAGTGATGTGCAGGATTAATATGTCTGTCTGTGTGGGACGTGGCAGTGGGACCAGGCCTGGCCGCTCCTTTCCCGAGTCATCTCCTCCCAGTGGGAGATCCATCACCCCAGGCACCCAGCTCTCCTCCACCACCCCCCTACCTCCATCGCACCCCTGGAAGTCCAGCTCTACATGCTACCTGACCCCTCCACAGTTGGCACCCACGAAGCCCCTGGTGGTCCAGCAGAGGATAAAGAGGTCAGTCATGTCAATGCAAAGTAACAGCCAGATTATGACCTGATAACCAGGGTTTGGGGATCAAGGCTATTTCTATCATGTTGACTCATGTTGATTCAGAAAATCCCAAATTGAGATTTAATTCAGGTACACCTTACTTCAAGCATGCAGGTATAAGACCTTATGATCTGGTTATAAGGCATTGTAACTTGTCACGAGTATGTATGACCCCCTTATAATATGTTATTATCATCTCATAATGATTGTGACTAAATAACAGCCATTTGTGAGTATTAGAGCATTATAGATTGCATTGACATTGTGGAGGACTTTATGTTGTATTGTATTAACCTGAATGTCTTTCTCTCCACAGATGGTGCCCTCTCCAATACGGTGAGAGGGTTGGCTTTGCAGAGATTTTGTTGAAACAGAGGATAATGGTATTACATTAAATGCAGTTACATTTTCTATGCTAATTCGTATCATACAGACTCTTTGCTCCTTGTCCTAAAAGTAATACATAGGAAAAGTTATAATTGTGTTTAATTGTGAAATGTGTTACCTTCTATGTACTGTGTAATGAATTCCCTTTACAAAAAAAACAGGTGCACTGCCAACTTTATCCATCACCACTAGAGGGCAGCGGTGACTGTTACTAAAGTTTTGGATCGTGAATTATTATAGTAGGTAATAAGAACTTCCACTTGTTTCCCTCAAAATCGAAAAAATTAAGATGAGTAACTCAACATTTGTTTTGATATGTATATTTCCAACGAGAATGGATCAATTATGGAACAGAAGATTTGCATATATTTAAACAGGAGAATGGTGTCAAAACATAACAATCCCAGTTTACTGATGAATGGTGAACCTGATTTCTATGTTGGCATAACATTACTACTACACTGTATTGGCCATTGAGTTCACAGTTGAGAAGTGTCTACTGAATTATATCAGCACATAAATAAAAGAAGATGGTCTACAATATAAGATCGCGACAGAATCTCAGGTTACCAAAATTGCTCACGCTTTTCAAATGGGTAAACCAGAGTCAATCGCTGACCCAGATCAGAGCTGTGGATCATGGAAAAGTTATTTGTAATTGATAAGTCAACTGCTCTGCTTCTGGGCACTTGGTCACCGAGCCAGGTCTCACTTGTCATGGGCCTAAATATAGCCAGTGGCTGTTAACTGATAGTACTGACATTATACAGTGCCTTTGGAAAGTACTCAGACCCCTTGACTTTTTCACATTTTGTTACGTTACAGCCTTATTCTAAAATGGAGGGGGGGAAACCTCAGCAGTCTACACACGATACCCCATAATGACAAAGCAAAAACTTTTATTCAATTGTTTTAATTAGCAAATTTATCAAAATAAAAACTGAAATACCTTACTTAATAAGTATTCAGACCCTTTGCTATGAGACTCGAAATTGAGCTCAGGTGCATCCTGTTTCCATTGATCATCCTTGAGATGTTGCGACAACATGATTGGAGTCCACCTGTGATAAATTCAATTGATTGGACATGATTGTGAAAGGCACACACCTACCTATATAAGGTCCCACAGTTGACAGTGCATGTCAGAGTAAAAACCAAGCTGAGGTCGACGGAATTTTCCGTAGAGCTCTGAAACAGGATTGTGTTGAGGCACAGATCTGGGGAAGGGTACCAAAACATTTCTACAGCATTGAAGGTCCCCAAGAAAATAGTGGCCTCCATCATTCTTAAATGTAAGAAGTTTGTTTGGAACCACCAAGACCCTCCCTAGAGGTGGCCGCCAGGCCAAACTGAGCAATTGGGGAGAAGGGCCTTGGTCAGGGAGGTGACCAAGAATCCAATTGTCACTCTGACAGAGTTCGAGAGTTCCTCTGTGGAAATGGGAAAACCTTCCAAAAGGACAACCATCTCTGCAGCACTCCACCAATCAGGCCCTTATGGTAGAGTGTCCAGACAGAAGCCATTTCTCAGTAAAAGGCACATGACAGCCCTCTTGGAGTTTGCCAAAAGGCACCTAAAGACTCTCAGACCATGAGAAACAAGATTCTCTGGTCTTATGAAACCAAGATTGAACTATTTGACCTGAATGCCAAGCGTCACGTCTGGAGGAAAACTGGCACCATCCCTACAGTGAAGCATGGTGGTGGCAGCATCATGCTGTGCAGGTGTTTTTCAGCGGCAGGGACTAGGAGACTTGTCAGGATTGAGGCAAAGATGAACAGAGCAAAGTACAGAGAAATCCTTGATGAAAACCTGCTCCAGAGCGCTCAGGACCCCAGACTGGAGTAAAGTTTCACCTTCCAACAGGACAACGACCCTAAGCACACAGCCAAGACAACGCAGGAGTAGCTTCTGGACAAGTCTCTGAATGTCCTTAAATAGCCCAGCCAGAGCCCGGACTTGAACCCGATCGAACATCTCTAGAGAGACCTGAAAATATCTGTGCAGCAACGCTCCTCATCCAACCTGAGAGGATCTGCAGAGAAGAATGGTGAAACTCCCTAAATACTGGTGTGCCAAGCTTGCAGAGTCATTCCCAAGAAGGTTGTAATCGCTGCCAAAGGTGCTTCAACAAAGTACTGACTAAAGGGTCTGAATACTTATGTAAATGTAATGTTTACGTTTTTTATTTGTAATAAATTAGCAAACATTTCTAAAATCCAGTTTTTGCTTCGTCATTAAGGAGTATTGTGTGTAGACTGATTAGGGGAAATAACAATTGTATCAATTTTAGAATAAGGCTGTAACCTAACAACATTTAGAAAAAGTCAAGTGGTCTGATTACTTTCTGAAGGCTTTGTATCTACTTACAGAGACATCTAGAGGAAACAGAGGTCTTTTTTGTCCCACCGTGCAAATCATTGGAACCAGATTTCACCCTTGTGCCCTGTTCAAAAATGTGCCCAAGATTTGTCTGGAAGGATCTGGAATGGCAGAAAAGTTTCCCCAAAAGAATCTTGAATTCCCATTTTTCGTGTCTCTCAATAATATGGTTTACATTAACAAGGCTATGTAGGCACAAACTAATAATAAAATAAAAAAATACAAAAAAAAGACTATTCCATTGCAACTATTCCATAACTTGTTACTCTGTTGTGGAAAGGTTTATAGTCCTTAAATGATAGCTATAATCCAATGTGATCTCCTGTAGGCTCTCTATACTAGCAGAAACTTAACCAGAGACTTACACCTGTCATAGTAGCCTCTCACCTGTCAAGCCCCCCTGCAGCTGAGCTCACACACACCACAGCTGGGACTCTGTGACATTCCCCTGAAACAGCACCTTCCCATCGATGTTGTGGTAGCCATAATGTAGTTCAGTGGAGCACAGAGCCAATCTCTGGACTCCTGTAAAAAATAAAGGTCTACAGTAGTGGACCTCTACACATCCTGCCTTTAAAGCGGCAATCAGCAGTTGAAACAATAACAAAACGTTCTCCCCGTTCCCATTTTGGTAAAAAGCTGAGGGATAGGGCTGGAGAAATGTATCCACTCTCAAATTCATAGGCATCGCTATGGATGCAATGACTGACCGTCCGCGATATCAAAATTCTAGTTTTACATATGTTTTGAGGCTAAACAGTGTTTGTTTACATTTACTGTGTATAACAACATTAGAGCAAAACAAGTTATAATAAGCCGTATTCTTCAGGAATCAATGGGTAATATTATTAATTTACAAGTCCAAAAATGGATGTAGCAACTTCAGGTTACCCCTTTAAAGGGAGAAGTCTAATGACAGTAAGTCCCCAATCCCAGTAGCAAAAATTCAACAGAAATTACTTGATTTGCTCTCTATGTTTGTGTTTGGGGGGGGATCTTATCTTGCCACCTCAAAAGCAGGACACTTGTCTGTGTGCCACCACAGTTAACCGCACGGACAAGGCAGCTCCTGGAAAGGAGAGGCCCCCCACGCAGTCAGACCTGCCACCAGTTGGCAGCTTTCATCCACAACTTTCATCTCGTTTTACACACGTGTATGTGTTGTCTGTTTCAGCAGATGAGCCAATTATAGATAGGCAAGCTACTCATCGATACAGACATCTCTCTTATGTTGTTTTCACATAAAGACACCCTGATGTAGTAGTCTATCTTGTGAGACAAGATATACCAATATGTTGAGGGAAAAGCAATGTACGTATCTTAGCTTGGGTATCCTTTTGGCAGGGGTATCATATTATTTCACACTTACCAATTAAAGTGAATTAAATTATTACGGTAGTGGCCATCACTAGACCAGTGCCTCTGACCCAGCATAGTGAAAGTCTGACGAGACGTTCCACTCCAGGGCTGGACAGACATAGGGGTGTGTGGGCCGTACCATTCTGAGGCTGGTCGAAGGGGTGTTTGGCCGTGCCACAGCAGCTGAGGCTCAGGCCTGGCCTGATTCAAGCGACCTGTCGCCAGACTTGATTAGTTCCCACAGCTGTGGGGCTATATAAGGCAGTCTTCGTGTTGTCCCTGATGCCTTGAGGGTCTCTGGTTGGGACCAATACCATTCAGTCTTGGGATTCAAGGAACTGACTCCACCGTTCACACTACCCTCTGCCCCAAGAGAGGAGGTGGATGGATGAGGTGGGGTGAACACTAGAGAGCAGCTGTAATGACGCTGGCACCCGTTGCTTTTTTTCACATCATAGTAATCCGTGCTCTTGAAACACTATTTGGTGTGTCCCCAGCTTTGACGACATACCTTCTTCAGTGGACCTGTGTCAAAGACAGGCCCCACAACTCCCCAGTGTCCTTCTTCTCTGTAACCTGAGCAAAGTCTCACTGTATCCTATCTGTCAAATCAATGATTTAAAATCTTACATCGTAGCATACAGTAGGCCGATTACAGTGTGTCTTTTTTTACTGACTGTGACCTGTAGCACTGGTGATGCATGCTGGTCTGGCTGAGTGATGCATGCTGGTCTGGCTCTCAGGTTTCAGTTCCGGACATTAGCCAGAGAGTTGACTCTTGGCATGCTGGTGGCTTTCCCAAAGACCGGTACACTCTTAAAACCATCTCAGTAACTGAGTGAAAATTGTAACCTTATGTCATATTTCTTTGCATATTGACTGACGACATTGACATCAATGTCTCTGAGTTATTGGGGTTTCTTCCCATTCCATAACTCTATACAAATCACTGCTTATAAGAATGTAATGCACACATCTGCATTTAGACCAGAAAGGAATGACATTCCTTTTCGATGAAACATTTATTTTTCGATGTGTGACTGATGTCCTTCCCTTCATGCTAATTTGTTTGAAGGCCCAATTTCAATTCATGATGTGCGTGTTTTGGACAGTACTTCAAATCAAATTTGATTAGTCACATGCGTCGGATACAACACAATACAACCTTATAGTGAAATGCTTACTTACAAGCCCCTAATCAACAATGCAGTTTAAAAAATATGAATAAGAAATAAAAGGAATAAGTAATTAAAGAGCAGCAGTAAAATAACAATAGCGAGACTATATACAGGGGGTACCGGTACAGACTCAATGTGCGGGGGCACTGGTTAGTCGAGGTAATTGAGGTAATATGTACATGTACATCAATAACAACAGTAGGTAGGAGCGACGTAAAAGAGGGAGTGAGGGGAGTGAGTGGGGGGGGGGGGGGCAATGCAAATAACCAGGGTAGCCATTTGATTAGATGTTCAGAAGTCTTATGGCTTGGAGGTAGAAGCTGTTTAGAAGACTCTTGGACCTAGACTTGCCGCTCCGGTACCGCTTGCCGTGCGGTAGCAGAGAGAACAGTCTATGACTAGGGTGGCTGGAGTCTTTGGCAATTTTTAGGGCTTTCCTCTGACACCGCCTGCTATAGAGGTCCTGGATGGTAGGAAGCTTGGCCACAGTGAAGTACTGGGCCATACGCACTGTCTCGTCGTTGTCGGTGATAAGGCCTGTTGACTGTTGTGTCATCGGCAAACTTAATGATGGTGTTGGAGTCGTGCCTGGCCGTGCAGTCATGAGTGAACATGGAGTACAGGAGGGGACTGAGCACGCACCCCTGAGGGGCCCCTGTGTTGAGGATCAGCGTGGCATATAATGTATTTTATTTCACCTTTATTTAACCAGGTAGGCCAGTTGAGAACAATTTCTCATTTACAACTGCGACCTGACCAAGATAAAGCAAAGCAGTGCATCAAAAACAACACATGGGATAGACATATGTACAGTCATTAATACAATATAAATATCTATATACAGTGTGTGCAAATGTTGTAAGATTAGGGAGGTAAGGCAATAAATAGGCCATAGTGGCAAAATACACTGCTCAAAAAAATAAAGGGAACACTTAAACAACACAATGTAACTCCAAGTCAATCACACTTCTGTGAAATCAAACTGTCCACTTAGGAAGCAACACTGATTGACAATAAATTTCACATGCTGTTGTGCAAATGGAATAGACAACAGGTGGAAATTATAGGCAATTAGCAAGACACCCCCAATAAAGGAGTGGTTCTGCAGGTGGGGACCACAGACCACTTCTCAGTTCCTATGCTTCCTGGCTGGTGTTTTGGTCACTTTTGAATGCTGGCAGTGCTTTCACTCTAGTGGTAGCATGAGACGGAGTCTACAACCCATACAAGTGAATCAGGTAGTGCAGCTCATCCAGGATGGCACATCAATGCGAGCTGTGGCAAGAAGGTTTGCTGTGTCTGTCAGCGTAGTGTCCAGAGCATGGAGGCACTACCAGGAGACAGGCCAGTACATCAGGAGACGTGGAGGAGGCCGTAGGAAGGAAATAACCCAGCAGCAGGACCGCTACCTCCACCTTTGTGTAAGGAGGAGCACTGCCAGAGCCCTGCAAAATGACCTCCAGCAGGCCACAAATGTGCATGTGTCTGCTCAAACGGTCAGAAACAGACTCCATGAGGGTGGTATGAGGGCCCGATGTCCACAGGTGGGGCTTGTGCTTACAGCCCAACACCGTGCAGGATGTTTGGCATTTGCCAGAGAACACCAAGATTGGCAAATTCGCCACTGGCGCCCTGTGCTCTTCACAGATGAAAGCAGGTTCTCACTGAGCACGTGACAGACGTGACAGAGTCTGGAGACGCCGTGGAGAACGTTCTGCTGCCTTCAACATCCTCCAGCATGACCGGTTTGGCAGTGGGTCAGTGATGGTTTGGGGTGGCATTTCTTTGGGGGGCTGCACAGCCAGAGGTAGCCTGACTGCCATTAGGTACCGAGATGAGATCCTCAGACCCCTTGTGAGACCATATGCTGGTGCGGTTGGCCCTGGGTTCCTCCTAATGCAAGACAATGCTAGACCTCATGTGGCTGGAGTGTGTCAGCAGTTCCTGCAAGAGGAAGGCATTGATGCTATGGACTGGCCCGCCCGTTCCCCAGACCTGAATCCAATTGAGCACATCTGGGACATCATGTCTCGCTCCATCCACCAACGCCACGTTGCACCACAGACTGTCCAGGAGTTGGCGGATGCTTTAGTCCAGGTCTGGGAGGAGATCCCTCAGGAGACCATCCGCCACCTCATCAGGAGCATGCCCAGGCGTTATAGGGAGGTCATACAGGCACGTGGAGGCCACACACACTAGTGAGCCTCATTTTGACTTGTTTTAAGGACATTACATCAAAGTTGGATCAGCCTGTAGTGTGGTTTTCCACTTTAATTTTGAGTGTGACTCCAAATCCAGACCTCCATGGGTTGATAAATTTGATTTCCATTGATAATTGTTGTGTGATTTTGTTGTCAGCACATTCAACTATGTAAAGAAAAAAGTATTTCATAAGAATATTTCATTCATTCAGATCTAGGATGTGTTATTTTAGTGTTCCCTTTATTTATATTTACATGCATTAACACTGGAGTGATAGATGTGCAGATGATGATGTGCAAGTAGAGATACTGGGGTGCAAAAGAGCAATAAAATAACAATATGGGGATGAGGAAGTTGGGTGGGCTATTTACAGATGGGCTGTATACAGGTGCAGTGATCGGTAAGCTGCTACGACAGCTCATGCTTGTAGTTAGTAAGGGAGATTTAAGTCTCCAGTTACCTACCCTTACCACCTGGGGGCGGCCCGTCAGGAAATCCAGGATCCAGTTGCAGACGGAGGTGTTTAGTCCCTGCGTCCTTAGCTTATTGATGAGCTTTGAGGGCACTATGGTGTTGAACGCTGAGCTGTAGTCAATGAATAGCATTCTCACGTATGTGCTCCTTTTGTCCAGGTGGGAAAGGGCAGTGTGGAGTGCAATAGAGATTGCATCATCTGTGGATCTGTTAGGGCGGTATGCAAATTGGAATGGATCTAGGGTTTCTGGGATAATGGTGTTGATGTGAGCTATGACCAACCTTTCAATGCACTTCATGGCTACAGACGTGAGTGCTACGGGTCGGTAGTCATTTAGGCATGTTACCTTAGTGTTCTTGGGCACAGGGACTATGGTGGTATGCTTAAAACATGTTGGTATCACAGACTCGGACAGGGAGAGGTTGAAAATGACAGTGAAGACACCTGCCAGTTGGTCAGCACATGCCCGGAGCACACATCCTAGTAATCCGTCAGCGCATGCTTGCAGTAAACGTCCTGGTAATCCATTTGGCCCTGCGGCCTTGTGAATGTTGACCTGTTTAAAGGTCTTACTCACATTAGCTGCAGAGAGCGGGATGACACAGTCGTCAGAACAGCTGGTGCTCTCATGCATGTTTCAGTGTTATTTTCCTCGAAGCGAGCATAGAAGTAGTTTAGCTCGTCTGGTAGGCTTGTGTCACTGGGCAGCTCTCGGCTGTGCTTCCTGCCACATCCAACGAGCGTCGGAGCCGGTGTAGTACGATTTGATCTTAGTTCTGTATTGACGCTTTGCCTGTTTGATGGTTCGGTTTGATGGTTCGTTGGAGGGCATAGCAGGATTTCTTATAAGCTTCTGGGTTAGAGTTTCTTGAAAGTGGCAGCTCTAGCCTTTAGCTCAGTGCGGATGTTGCCTGTAATCCATGGCTTCTGGTTAGGGTATGTATGTACAGTCACTGTGGGGACGATGTCATCGAAGCAACTTATTGATGAAGCCAATGACTGATGTGGTGTACTCCTCAATGCCATCGGAAGAATCCCGGAACATATTCCAGTCTGTGCTAGCAAAACAGTCATGTAGCTTAGCATCTGCTTCATCTGACCACTTTTTTATTGACCGAGTCACTGGTGCTTCCTGCTTTAATTTTTGCTTGTAAACAGGAAACAGGGGGATAGATTTATGAACAGATTTGCCAAATGGAGGGTGAGGGAGAGCTTTGTATGCGTCTCTGTGTGTGGAGTAAAAGTGGTCTAGAGTTTTTTTCCCTCTGGTTGCACATTTAACATGCTGATGGAAATTTGGTAAAACGGATTTAAGTTTCCCTGCATTAAAGTGCCCGGCCACTAGGAGCGCCGCTTCTGGATGAGTGTTTTCCTGTTTGCTTATTGCAGAATACAGCACATTAAGTGCGGTCTTACTGCCAGCATCGGTCTGTGGTGGTATGTAGAATGCTACGAAAAATACAGATGAATGCTCTCTAGGTAGATAGTGTGGTCTACAGATGATCATGAGATACTCTACCTCAGGTGAGCAAATCCTTGAGACTTCCTTAGATATCGTGCACCAGCGGTTGTTTAAAAATATACATAGTCAGCACCCCCTTGTCTTACCAGACGCTGCTGTTCTATCCTGCCGAGACAGCGTATAACCAGTTGTATGTTGATAATGTTGTCGTTCAGGCCCAATTCCGTGAAGCATAAGATATTACAGTTTGTAATATCCTGTTGGTAGTTTAATCTTCCTCGTAGGTTGTTGATTTATTTTCCAATGATTGCATGTTAGCTAGTAGAATGAAAGGTACAGTGCCTTGCAAAAGTATTCATCACCCTTTGCATTTTTGGGATTTTGTTGTATTACAATCTGTAATTTAAATGGATTTCATTTGGATTTCATATGATGGACATAAACAAAATAGTCCAAATTGGTGAAGTGAAATTTTAAAAATATCTTGTTTAAAAATAATAGAAAAAATAAAAACAGAAAAGTGGTGCGTGCATATGTATTCACCCCCTTTGCTATGAAGCCCCTAAATAAGATCTGGTGCAACCAATTACCTTCAGAAGTCTCATAATTACTGAAATAAAGTCCACCTGTGTGTAATCTGTCACATGATCTCAGTATAATATACACACCTGTTCTGAAAGGCCCCAGTCTGCAACACCACTAAGCAAAGGGCCCCACCAAGCAAGCGGCACCATGAAGACCAAGGAGCTCTCCTAACAGGTCAGGGACAAAGTTTTGGAGAAGTACAGATCAGGGTTGGGTTATAAAAATATATCTGAAACTTTGAACATCCCACGGAGCACCATTAATCTCTCTGGGATATGGCCAACATCCAGTGAAAATGCAGAGCGCCAAATTCAAATAAATTACTATAAAAATTTTACTTTCATGAAATCACACATGCAATACACCAAATTAAAGCTACACTTGTTGTGAATCCAGCCAACGTGTCAGATTTCAAAAAGGCTTTACGACAAAAGCACACCAAACGATTATGTTAGGTCAGTACATAGTCGCAGAAACCATTTTTCCAGCCAAAGAGAGGAGTCACAAAAAGCAGAAATAGAGATAAAATTAATCACTAACCTTTGATGATCTTCATCGGATGACACTCATAGGACTTCATGTTACACAATACATGTATGTTTCGTTCGATAAAGTTCATGTTTATATTCAAAAATCTCCGTTTACATTGGCGCGTTAGGTTCAGTAATGTTTTGCTTCCAAAACATCCAGTGATTTTGCAGAGAGCCACATCAATTTACAAAAATACTCATCATAAATGTTGATGAAAATACAAGTGTTATGCATGGAACTTTAGATAAACTTCTCCTTAATGAAACCGTTGTGTCAGATTTAAAAAAAGTTTTACCAAAAAAGCACACCATGCAATAATCTGAGTACAGCGCTCAGAGCCCAAACAAGCCATACAGATACCCCCCGTTGTGGAGTCAACAAAGTCAGAAATAGCATTGTAAATATTCACTTACCTTTGATGATCTTCATCAGAATGCACTCCCAGGAATCCCAGTTCCACAATAAATGTTTGATTTGTTTGATAAAGTCCATCATTTATGTCCAAATACCTCCTTTTTGTTTGCACGTTTAGTACACAATCCAAACTGACGACGCGCGGGCAGGTCCAGGCGAAGTTCAGTCAAAAAGTCATATTATAGTTCGTAGAAACATGTCAAACTAAGTATAGAATCAGTCTTTAGGATGTTTTTATCATAAATCGTCAATAATGTTCCAACCGGAGAATTCCTTTGTCTGTAGAATTGCAATGGAACGCAAGCTACCTATCACGTGAACGCACATGACCAGCTCATGCCACTCTGGCAGTCCTCTGACTCATTCAGCTCGCATTCCCCCATCCTTCACAGTAGAAGCATCAAACCAGGTCCTAAAGACTGTTGACATCTAGTGGAAGCCTTAGGAAGTGCAATATGACCCCATTTCCAATGTATCTTGGATAGACAAAGAGTTGAAAAACTACAAACCTCAGATTTTCCACTTCCTGGATGGATTGTTTCTCAGGTTTTTGCCTGCCATATGAGTTCTGCTATACTCATGGACATCATTCAAACAGCTTTAGAAACTTCAGAGTGTTTTCTATCCAAATCTACTAATTATATGCATAATCTAGCTTTAAGGACTGAGTAGCAGGCAGTTTACTCTGGGCACCTTTTTATCCAAGCTACTCAATACTGCCCCCCTGTCCCAAAGAAGTTAAATCCATTCTAAAGAAATTGAAAGAATATGGCATCACAACAAACCTGCCAAGAGAGGGCCGCCCACCAAAACTCACGGACCAGGCAAGGAGGGCATTAATCAGAGAGGCAACAAAGAGACCGAAGATAACCCGGAAGGAGCTGCAAAGCTCCACAGCGGAAATTGGAGTATCTGTCCATAGGACAACTTTAAGCCGTACACTCCACAGAGCTGGGCTTTACAGAAGAGTGGTCAGAAAAAAAGCCATTGCTTAAAGAAAAAAATAAGCAAACACGTTTGATGTTCGCCAAAAGGCATGTGGGATACTCCCCAAACATATGGAAGAAAGTACAAAAATGTTGCTTTTTGGCCATCAAGAAGAACACTATGTCTGGCACAAACCCAAAACCTTTCATCACCCCGAGAACACCATGCTGCCACCACCATGCTTCACTGTGGGGATCTTTTTCATTGGCAGGGTCTGGGAAACTGGTCAGAATTGAAAGAATGATGGATGGCGCTAAATACAGGGAAATTCTTGAGGGAAACCTGTTTCTGTCTTCCAGAGATGTGAGACTGGGACGGAGGTTCACCAGCAGAACAATGACCCTAAGCATACTGCTACAGCAACACTCGAGTGGTTTAAGGGGAAACATTTAAATGTCTTGGAATGGCCTAGTCAAAGCCCAGACCTCAATCCAATTGAGAATCTGTGGTATGACTTAAAGATTGCTGTACACCAGCTGAACCCATCCGACTTGAAGGAGCTGGAGCAGTTTTGCCTTGAAGAGGGGGCAAACATCCCAGTGGCTAGATGTTCCATGCTTATAGAAACATGCCCCAAGAGACTTGCAGCTGTAATTGCTGCAAAAGGTGTCTGTACAAAGTATTGACTTTGAGGGGGTGAATAGTTATGCACGCTCAAGTTTTGTGTGTTTTTGTGTTATTTCTTGTTTGTTTCACCCCAACAAATATTTTGTATCTTCAAAGTGGTAGGCATGTTGTGTAAATCAAATGATACAAACCCCCAAAAATCTATTTTAATTCCAGGTTGTAAGGCAACAAAATAGGAAAAATGCGAAGGTGCGTGAATACTTTCGCAAGCCACTGTAGTGGGGGTTTATTCGATCGCCTCTGAATTCTCAGAAGGCAGCCCGACCTCGTTTTCTCCGTCTTCTGTTCACGCAAATGACGGGGATTTGGGCCTGTTCCCGGGAAAGCAGAATGTCCTTCACATCGGGCTCGTCGGACTTGTTAAATGAAAAAAAAGCTTCTGCCAGTTCGTGGTGAGTAATTGCTGTTCTGATGTCCAGAAGTTATTTTCGGTCATAGGAGACTGTAGCAGCAACATCATGTACGGAATGAGTTCAAAAATAAGTTACAAACAACACAACAACAAAACAAAAAAAACACAATTGGTTAGTAGCACGTAAAACGTCAGCCATCTTCTCCGGCGCCATGATACATGATACATTCCTGTGCATGGCCAGTGTACTGCTTACAAACATGCTACTAATGCTTTCCAGCATAGTGAAGAAGAGGCCAGACTGGCCAGTGAGTCAGCAGCTGTGAGACTGCCATTAGTGAGACTGATAAAGAGCTGACAAATGTGTCTGAATCAGGGTTTCTATTACATCCTTCACCATGGTGAGCACCATAGGTTAAAATTGCTACAATATTCAGAATAGGTCAATAGGTTAGTTTCTTTAAAATCCCCCTAAAATGTTTAGAATTGCAAGAAATTTGCTTTCAAGAAAAAAATTCAAACTCTTCTCTTTCTCAATTTTCAAACAGAAATTAGGTATGCCTTTGGTCGTTCATCGATGTGTTGTTCTGGTCATGCACACCGTGACGAACGAAGCTAGTTCGTTAGCCACTTTAGCTAGCCAGTAACTCCTCCAGTACGCGTTGACGTCATTTCACAAGATTTGTTTTTGGACGGAAGCTGTAGAGATCGGTAAGAAATGACACTTCTGTAGCCAAATATGTTATTCATCAAAAAATAAATGTAAACATTAAATGACCTGGTATGATGGTGGATTGATCAGTTATACAGTTTAAAGCAGTTATTTTTGTGTTTTTGACCCAAGTCGACCTTTAAAGTAACTGTCCAGTGTTTCCAGATTTCAATGAAATATGACCTATAATTAATTCCAGTATGGGTGAAATAGTTTTCCTTTCAAAAAATTGTAGTTAAGTATGTTATAAAGCAGGTTTTCTGTGTTGGAATGGTGTGGGCTTACCCCAACAACAGAATGGTATACCGGTCGTAAAATATATTCATGACCGCTGATTGGCCAGCTCATCCTCCTCATCACATACACTGCTGCTACTGTTTACTATCTGTTACTTTATTCCTAGTTATATGTACATATCTACCTCAATTACCTTGTACCCCTGCACACTGACTCGGTACTGGTACCCCTTGCATATAACCAAGTTATCGTTACTCATTGTGTATCTATTATTACTTTTATCATTACGTGTTTTACTTTTCTATTATTTCTCTAAGTAAGCATTTCACTGTCAGTCCACACCTGTTGTTTACAAAGCATGTCACGAGAAAATGTGATTTGATTTGATCTGAATTGACATCCTCTATGAGGAAATAGCGAGCACTTTTTAAACAGTTGAGATTTGAGGTGGGGTTTTTGAAGTGTTTTTTTCCCCCCACTTATACTGTGTTTTCAAAATACCCTTCCATATCCCCCTCAAAACCCCTCAATAGAAGGCTAATAAGTCATGCCAAACTGTATAGGATGGCAGGAAATTGCAGGAAATCTCAAAAACAATTCCAAGGGAGGACCCACCGGGTACTGTTCCCCCCCCCCCCCCAATATCTACACCACCATTTTTCCCTTGGTGAACACTACTTTCTCATCATACTTCAGAGGCATCAGCCTACTATGAGGAGTAGTGGGGTTAGTAATATCATACAGAATGGTATAGCCTTTGGACAAATGCTTGACCCTAAATGACTGATGCTGTATATGGAATATGTGGGTTATTATATGGCAGAGTAAGACTGTAAACCTGTTATTGTATGGCATGGCCCTTGAGACACTGATATGTAGCCTAGGCAGCTAGTCGTCATTGCATAGCACAGTGACAGTGATATTTGGGTTATTGCTGGGCTGCAGTGGGAAAACAAAGGCAACCTGCTTTCACTCATACCAGATAATCCATCCTGCCTCTCAACACCAACAAGCAGATAGGTGCAGTGAAATGTGTTGTTTTCCAGGGTCAGACATAGTAGTATGGCAACCCTGGAGCAAATTAGGGATAAGTGACTTGTTCAAGCTTTTTTACTGTGTCAGCTCAGGTATTTGAACCAGCAACCTTTTGATTACTGGCCCAACACTCTAACCACCAAGCTGATTATGAATGTATTCCATATAAAAGTTAGGGATGAACAGTGGAACTTGGAATGCGTCCTGAGAAGTAGGCATACCCTATCATGAGTTTGAGCCGGTCTCTCATGTAAACACAATTTTTACATTTGACATAGGCCTAATGATGAGTTCAGTATTGTGCAAGTTTCACACATGTTTATGTCTCAACCACAAGAGGTTGGTGGCACCTTAATTGGGGAGGACTGGCTCCTGGTAATGGCTGGAGTGGGGTAGGTGGAATGGTATCAAATACAACAAACTCATCAGTTGATACCATTCCATTCGCTCCGTTCTAGGCATTATTATGAGCCGTCCTCCCCCCAGCAGCCTCCACTGGACATGTTCAAATAGCAAGCCTACCACACTGTCAGCATTTGTTTTTTTTAAGACAATCTGTATGTTCTGGTGGAAAAGGGTCAATCATAGGACTAGTAGTAGCCAAATTGCTGAAAGATAACATGCCAACAAAATAGTTTATTAAATGTAGCCTTCCTTAACTCACGCAATGTCGTTATAACGTCAGGGAATATACCATTTGACAAATACAAACACAGGCAGGGAGACTGGCTGAGAGAACTGCAGCTGTATCTGCATCAAGCGAACAGAAAGCACCATGCGTATTTGAGGCGACAGCTGAAGCTAGCGCTGGCGCGCGCGGAATGCGTTAGACGGCAAAAGTAGCGGTAGGCCTACTTTTATGGAAGCTGGTTACGGATATGTAACCTCACCCATTCGACTTTGAGTCGTCTGACAGTGAACAGGGCGCACACATCTCCGTGCTTTGACAAGTTGGGATTTGTCATCTTGCCATTACTTTTGTTTTAATCCACTATTTGTACAGAAAATTCCTATGATAAAGGAGGATATTACACTGAAACAGGTAAACGTTTTTTTTTCCTGCAAGACTTTAGTTGAAGATAATGTGTGTTATGTGGATGTTAAAATTCACCTGTTGGGGAGAGTTTCAAATTTGCCCCTCAATTGTTGATCTTTAAATTGAGATTTGTAATGTATATTTTTTTTAAGAATGCTAGGCAAACTATAATTTAGTCATAAAAAAAGGTGAAATATTGAAAGTTATAATGTTTCAGTTAGGCCTAGTTGACTTTGCTTTGTCATTCAGCTGTTGGGTATACATTTTTTCACACAAAAACATGTTTTGTTTAGCTGTAAAATAAAACATTCTGTTAGTTTGGTACTCTTACTTTTTAATGTCAGTCTAACATGACCAAACATCAAAGAAATCCAGACATGTTCTTTTAAAACACAGATTATTTTTTATTTGAACACACAGATTCTTCTAGCACATTGTCATGGTATTTAGTGGCAGCTGAGTATATCTGTTAGACCAAAATAGGACTTCACTTGCCAGGCCTAAATGTGTTGGTTAACTATGATATGGCAGTTCAAGTTATTCGAGGCAAATCCTTGAAAAGTACTCATGGGTGTAACTGTAATTCAATAGACTGTAGATCTTTTTTTTTTACGGTAATAACTTTTTATTCCTCTTGCCAATATGTTATACTCTAAATGATTAAATATGAGGTCATGATTGATAGGCTACTTAAGTTTATATACCATATGGAAGTGCTTCAACAATACTATAAATGTGCCTGGAATTATATTTCTCTAATGGTATTTGTGTTTCAGCAAAGGCTTGACAACTTCTTTGTAGAGAGATGGTGACTTGGGCTTTGTGTTTGGTCACTGCATCCCTATATTGCATCCTTTGGATTAGTGTCCATTTGTGATATAAAAAGAGACAATTTTGCGATAAAAAGGGTATCATTTAAACAATTTTTTTTTTTACATGAATTATCACCTTTATTATGATGCCTGGTTATCACAGCTGGATTGAAGAGGGCAGTGTATTCTGATGACCAAATCCACAGCTGTAACAGATGTACTGATCCCAGTCTAATAGTGCATTGGTTGAGATACATTTTTTTTTAGAAAGAAGCCTTGGGTTTTTCATATATTGTTAGAATCCAGTTAATTACCTGTTACTCTCAGACTGGGTGATCCATACCATCAACGTCACAGTAGTTGTCGTACTCACAATAGTTGATGTGATATGTGCCAACACAGCTGTCTATCAGGTGTGTAATGGGAAATCGATCTGAACTTGAACTCAAAGTCAAATTTGCAACAGGTGGTCCTTTTGACAAAAAGTTGTGCGTGTCGTACTCTGTTAAGTAGGCCCATATAATCAACATTTGGCCAACATTGGGTACATTTAGGCCTACCTTTCAAGCGTTCAATCCATCAATCAGTCAAATCAATGACATTGTATTTGTTGGCCTATCTTTTAAAAAATTCAAATCAAATTGTATTGGTCACATGCACATGTCTAGCGGTACTTTGCACTGCACTTTGTTCACTGCAACCCCCTGACTGTTTACGTCAGTATTATTACCAAGTGAATTGATGAGAACATTTTCAAAATGTATAGCCATGCCAGATGCCAAGCTTAGATTTCTAACACACGGATCAACAGTAACCTTTTTAGTGTCTGATGACTCTATGGCCCAAACATCTCTTGCTCATCCGATTGTCTGGGACTAAGTCTGTCCGTTTTGTCAAGGGTCTGTTGGGCGACATGCGGCTGCCGACCCTAGCTCTATCCCACCGCATATCACTCATCAGAAATAACCATGATCACATGGCCTGGACACACAAGTGGGCTATACTTAGCGTTCTGACCCTGCACTGGGGAGGAGGAGGGGGAGGAGGAGGAGCAACCCTTTCCTCCCCTAAACTGCAGCAGCCATGAGGTGCCTGCCTCCCCAAACAGACACTCGCAAGACTTCAGATGCTCAGCAATTGTGTTTATTTATAATGTGATATTGTGTAGGCAGGGTATTAATTAATCAATCTAATGTATTTTATAGAGCCCTTTTACAGTAGTTGTCACAAAGTGCTTTACAGTGTAATATGTAGGGTAGTAAAACAATGACAGATATTCAAAGTTACACACATTCTTGAAGTCCATATAGGCTAGTCATTTACCACACCGCATTTCAGAAAGGGCAATTTGTAATGTTTACCTGTAAAATGGTTGCCTATTCAATATAGTTTGTTCAGTCAGCTCAATCTGAAGTCCATCATTGGTAGATCTGTCAGACCATTACATCTTTGATGATGGTTGAGATGAATGAGACTACATTTAGTTAGCATTTTTTGGTTGAGTAAGTTTGAATATGAGAAAGAGGAGCTTAATAAAATTGTTAAAGCGATATGCACAATAAATAATAAAGTGATTATGTGAAGATTAATAGGTTGTTATATGTACGATACCGTAATGCTACCTTTCTTTTTTGACAGGTAACATTTGAAGAGGACCTTGTCAATTTGTCAGAGTGGCGCAGACATGACTGAGGTGGCACAGAATGTTGCGGATGTCGCATACGACATGACTGATGTGGCACACGGCCTGAACGATGTGGCACGCGACACGAGTGACGCGGCACCCGATGCGGATGAGAACGCGCATGGCGACGTCGCGACCGAGTGGCGCGGTCTCGGGGCACACAAAGAGGACGATGCCCCACCTGACAAGCATGACGAGGCACTTAGCGAGAATGAGGAAGAGGTTCACACCGAAGAGGACGAGGTTCACACAGAGCCTGAGGAGGACGAGGAAGATGAGGCACATGACATGAGTGAGGTGGAGCACAGGGAAAATGGCACGGCAAAGGACAAGCCGATGGAAAGGTCAAGATCGAGGAAGGACAAGAAGGATGAGGCACAAAATGGTGTGGCTCACGACATGGACAATGAAAAAGAGGAAGAAGAGAAAGACCAGTTACAGAACATATCTGAAGTGGCTCTGAAACAAGAGGTGAGGCACGGCCATATCTGTGAGTTTATCCTGTTGGAGTTGACGTATTAGCTTACTGAATAGTAAGGTTTACTTCTGGACATGTTCAATATGAAATATAGTCGGTTGTCGAGACAATTCCTGATGTTACATCAGGGAGTGTGCCTGTAGATCTCTCATAAGGTTTCTGCAGCGTTCAACTGAATGGCACTATTCAAAACGTGTTTGAGTTCTGAGACTCTCAGCCCTATGGATCTCACTCCTATGAATCTTTCCCTTAGCACACTCCCAATCCTTTACAAAAGAATGTTACATTGACACGTGTATCTTCATCTTTCTCCAGAGACTCCTGCGCTTCAAAAAGCCAGTGGCCAGGAGCTACGTGCCTCAGATTGGTAAGGCTGACGTGAAGAACAAGTTTGAGGCCATGCAGAAGGCCAGGGAGGAGCGCAACAGTAGGAGGAGCCAGGAGGAGCACCAGAAGAGGAAGGAGCAGTATGTCAAGGAGAGGGAATACAACCGCAGGAAGCAACAGGTCGGAGGTCAAACAAGACAGAGATAACCCCAACTAACTGTGACCTGCATGGTATGGAGCACTAGCCTCAACAACCACAGTGTGGGTGTACTGGAGAACATCATCACATCACTTTGTGCAGAGAAATTACACATTTTTTATTTAATTGAAGTACCTTATAATTGTGTTTGGGTTGTGCTTTTATCCATCTAGGGTGATTATTCTAAAAAAAAATTTACTGATAATTACTGATAACATACTAAATCAACTGTGCATTTTATGCATGTTGTCCTTTATCACAAGCTGTATCACAGGTTGCAGCGTGGTAAAACAAACAGTGACCGATACGAGGGATTAACACATTGATACTCAGGAGGGGGGGGGGGGGGAGAGAAAACGCCCTGTACTATTGTAGTCAACTCTCCGAGACGGGATGCCTTCATGCTGATCTCCCCCCATGTCACAACCACATGATCCAATCAGAGGCCCCCCTGCAGGTCACATGCATGTGCAATTACACAGGATTAGGGGCTTGAGAACTTGCTGGGACCAGCATGGCTCCTGAGCGTGCAAAGCAGATGATCCCAGATAAACTGGTAACCTCTCAGCAAAGCTCTCCCTCTGATCCACCACAGATAAAAGAACTACTTGCCTCCAGTGATGAGGAGGAGGAGGTGAAGCCAGCCAAGGTAGAGAAATCCTACGTCCCCAAGATCACAGGTAGGAAATGGGGGTGTTGTTGAGGGTGTAGATAAGGGCAGGTGGGCTGTGGGAGAGGACTGAGGAAGAGGGCTCTGTTCTAATTCTCATCTCAACCCATGGGGCAAATTCATTTGGCAACAAACTGAAAGGATACGGACTGAAACAGGGAGGGACTACCTGGACTCATCCAATAAGGAGCGCTCATTTTCAATTCCAGCTGCAAAACGTTTTAAAACGTTGCATGCCTAACGGACACAACCCTGTTGTTTGTGCTGTGGCCTCATCTTCACCATCATCTACGTGTGGGTTCTACACTCTACAGGTAGCGTGAAGGGGAAGTTTGCCGAGATGGAGAAGCAGAGACAGGAGGAGGAGAGGAAGAGGATGGAGGAGGAGAGGAAGAAGCGCGCCACCCAGGACATCATGGAGAAAGCAAAGATGCAGAAGGAGCTGGCCAAGAAAGCCGCAGAGGTAAACATACGGGATTACTTCCAGGTATACTGTAGTGTATGTAGCCTATAGAGGAAGTGGGACAGTGTGGCTGGATTGCTCAGTCGCTGCCTCTACTGAGGGACGGGCCTCCATCGATGTGTAATCAGTCAGGTAATCCTCAGCTGCCACCCAGATGAGTTATTTTAAGTGCCATTTGAAAGGCTAACAGTTGGTGCAGGTTGGAGGGAAATCCTGCAGTGGAGTCCAGTGGGGCTGCAAGCCACAGCAGCACTGAGAACACACATTCAGGTCATATGCTATGAATTTTGGGTGTATCTGTCAAGTTGAACAAGGTTTTCCTCACTTGTCATCGCGTAGTGGCTTTAGTATCCTTAGAATGGATCACAAACTAAATTGCTGCTTTCGAAAGGCATTCAGCGCTAGTTGCAATGCTGTAGCTATAACCATGCCAAACTGGACCGAAGCCAGTTCTCCAAATGTATGTTGACCTAGATACAATAAGGTGGTAGATTTCAGTAAGTGACAACACACACTAGGAAGTACAAGTAAGCATTATGCCTTATGCTTGTATTCAGTGCTCACTGTACACACGTTGTTGATCTTCGTTCTACTCCAATGATCTATTTGTTTCTTGAACATGGTGAAAGCTATATGGACTTCAATCTTCATTGTCTCCTTTCACTGCAACCTACTGCATGTACCTTTACTGTATAGTAGTGAGACAAAACTTGGGGAAGTCTTTATTGAGGGTGGGCGGTAGCTTTAACCTGAGCCAGTACTGACCGAGTGAGCTATAAACAATTGGGCCACCGTGCTTACAAGTTCTGCTGCTGCTTGAGCCACATACACTGTCAGGTGTAGACAACATGTGACTGGCAACTGTTTCCCACACCACTGACTAAATTAGCCCCTGTTTCCCCCCCACCCCTCCTATTTTAGGGCTGACATTCACAGACTGACCCATTGAAAATGGTGGCCATTAGGCCGAAAGAATGTTCTCTTTTATGGGCTGTTAGCTTCTCTCTCTCTCTCTCTCTCTCTCTCTCTCTCTCTCTCTCTCTCTCTCTCTCTCTGTGCGTGTGTTTAGTTAGTGGGGATTTTTCTCTCTATTTTGACATGACATAGGCAGGTATCAACTAGTAATTTCATAATGTATAACATAGCTTTAGTCCTTTACTTGGTTATACACAACCACTTTAGCACTTGTCAAGTTCACAGACCAGGAAATGGTTTCCCCCTTTGGGAATCAATAAAGTACTGTCTTATCATATCTTATCTCATGTTAAATGTAATTTCCTTTTCTCACAATGGCTCCACTTATGTCAGGAGGGAGATGACAGCATCCTGGTCTGTGTGGTGCCATCGAAGCCGTCGCGACCTCCAGGCAGGATCAAGATGAACTTTGAGGACCTGGAGAAGAACCGTGAGGAAGAGCTGAAGAAGAGGACTGAGGAGGAGAAGAAGAAGCGCTACGACGAGAACAAGCAGTCCTTCCGCGAGGCCAAGCGGCGCTCGGTTGTACAGGTGAGCTGAGGAGGACCTTTCCAATAGGCTTTGGCAGGACTGGCAGCGTAGCTGTTTTAGGAGGAAATCTTGGAAAATCTAATATTTCAAGAAAGCCATTATATCCATGTGTCTGTGTCAATGCTTCAATACAATACTTCGTGGGAATATGGTGGTCTAGGTGTAGATTGTTTATGTCAGCCCACAGGACAAAGAAAGAGCTTAAGTGTTTCAAGGAAAATCTTTAATGAAATCTATTATGTCTGTGTCAATACCTTGTGGTAAAATGGGGGTCTAAGTGTAGATTGTTTATATCAAAGCAGGATGAGGAGCAGCCCACAGAGAAGTAGTTTCGGTAGGACAAAGGAACAGCTTAGAGTGGCTTGCGAAAGTATTCACCCCCTTGGCATTTTTCCTATTTTATTGCCTTACAACCTGGTATTAAAATAGATTTTTGGGGGGTTTGTATCATTTGATTTACACAACATGCCTACCACTTTGAAGATACAAAATATGTTTTATTGTGAAACAAACAAGAAATAACACAAAAAAAACTGAAAAATTGAGCGTCTGTAACTTTTCACCCCCCCAAGGTCAATACTTTGTAGTGCCACCTTTTGCAGCAATTACAGGTGCAAGTCTCTTGGGGCATGTCTCTATAATCTTGGCACATCTAGCCACTGGGATTTTTGCCCATTCTTCTCCAGCTCCTTCAAGTTGTATGGGTTCCGCTGGTGTACAGTCATCTTTAAGTCATACTACAGATTCTCAATTGGATTGAGGTCTGGGCTTTGACTAGGCCATTCCAAGACATTTAAATGTTTCCCCTTAAAACACTCGAGTGTTGCTGTAGCAGTATGCTTCGGGTCATTGTCCTGCTGGAAGGTGAACCTCCGTCCCAGTCTCAAATCTCTGGAAGACTGAAACAGGTTTCCCTCAAGAATTTCCCTGTATTTAGCGCCATCCAACATTCCTTCAATTCTGACCAGTTACCCAGTCCCTGCCGATGAAAAACATCCTCACAGCATGATGCTGCCACCACCATGCTTCACTGTGGGGATGGCGTTCTCGGGGTGATGAGAGGTGTTGGGTTTGTGCCAGACATAGTGTTTACCTTGATGACCAAAAGCTCAATTGCAGACCGGAGTTCCTTCTTCCATATGTTTGGGGAGTCTCCCACATGCCTTTTGGCAAACACCAAACGCGTTTTCTTATTTTTTTCTTTAAACAATGGCTCTTTCTGACCACTCTTCCGTAAAGCCCAGCTCTGTGGAGTGTACGGCTTAAAATGGTCCTATGGACAGATACTCCAATCTCCGCTGTGGAGCTTTGCAGCTCCTTCAGGGTTATCTTTGGTCTCTTTGTTGCCTCTCTGATTAATGCCCTCCTTGACTGGTCCATGAGTTTTGGTGGGTTGCCCTCTCTTGGCAGGTTTGTTGTGGAGCCATATTATTTCAATTGTTTAATAGTGTATTTAATGGTGCTCTGTGGGATGTTCAAAGTTTCCAATATTTTTTTATAACCCAACCCTGATCTGTACTTCTCCACAACTTTGTCCCTGACCTGTTAGGAGAGCTCCTTGGTCTTCATGGTGCCCCTTGCTTAGTGGTGTTGCAGACTCTGGGGCCTTTCAGAACAGATGTATATATACACTGAGATCATGTGACAGATCACTTATATTGCACACAGGTGGATTTTATTCAACTAATTATGTGACTTCTGAAGGTAATTGGTTGCGCCAGATCTTATTTAGGGGCTTCATAGCAAAGGGGTGAATACATATGCACGCACCACTTTTCTGTTTGTAATTTTTTTCATTTCACTTCACCAATTTGACCTTTTGTGCATGTCCATTAAATGGAATCCCAATAAAAATCCATTTAAGTTACAGGTTGTAATGCAACAAAATAGGAAAAACGCCAAGGGGGATGAATACTTTTGCAAGGCACTGTAGGTGTTTCTAGGAAACTAGGAAAATCTCATCTTTCATGACAGCCGTTCTGTGTCACTACTTCATGTGGATATGGTGGTCTCTAAGGTAGACTGTCTTGGTCAACGCAGGATGAGGATGAGGAGCAACCCACGGAGAAGGAACAGGTGACTCCTGGGAAGCTGAAGATGACGTTTGAGGAGGCGGAGAAGGAGAGGCAGGAAAGGCTGAGGAAGCAGGCTGAGAGGGAAGCTAAACGACGTCTGCAAGAGGAGAAGAAAGCCTTCGAAGTGGCCAAGCTGGAAATGGTGACAGATCTTATGAAACATTATTAGCTCATTCCTTATTAGCATATTACGTTTCAATGGCCTGTACTTTCCTTGTGATAGCTGAGATATTTCCGACTTGCTAGATACTGTAAACTGGGTAAATTATCAGCGTGGCCATTCTGTACCAACCCTGCATATCCCCTTCATACATCCTGCATATCTTTTCTCTTGTGCTTTTGAAGTGTCAAGTTGACTTGTGGCATCTTTAGGTCTTGATAAGACTTTTAAAGAAGCAATCTCAATCTGTCAGAGCTTGTATGTTGGTGTGTATAATGTAGTTATAAAGGTGAACATAATCTCGTAAACATGGGATGAGGCCTAAAACAATCCATCTTTTCTGAACAAGAAAACCCCCTGGAAAAAAAACCTGTATTAAACAGTCAGTGCATTCTTAACAGTAGCATTTACTTAGCACTACGTACAATCAAGCTTCGATAAGGTGCTTTGAGGCTCTTCCCGGATTGAACCTGCGCTGTTGTTGTTGTTAGCGCTGCGTTCTAACCAACTGAGCTATACTTCCCAGCCTTGTGCCTTGTGTGATTTTGGAAGTTGATGTGTTTGCAGGGCGACGATCAGGAGGACTCACAAGGAGCTCAGGGCGAGAGAGAGGTGATCCAGCCTGGTAAACTAAGGCTGAGCTTCGAGGAGCTTGAGAAACAGAGGGTAGAGAATGAGCGCAAGGCAGCAGAGGCAGAGTACAAGAGACGAATGGAAGAGGAGAGGAGGGCTTTCGCCGAGGCCAGGAAAAGCATGGTCAGTGAGAGTAATATCATGGTCACTACACCTGGTCCCCAGATCTGTTTGTGCTGTCTTGCCATCTCCTATGGTCATTGCCATGTCATTGGTCATTGTGTTTAGAGTTCCTTTTTCATACTGATCCCACCCAGAGATGTCAGACAGTTTAGTTTGAGCTCTTTCATTGTTGTCCTCCTTCTCCAGATAGTGGATGATGACGATGAGGTGTTCCTGGCCATGCTGAACCTGGAGGGCAGCAAGCCAGGGAAGCTGTGCATCAGCTTCGAGGACAAGGAGCGTCAGAGGAGAGAGGCGGAGGAGAAGAAAGCAGAGGAGGAGGCCAAGAGGAGACTGGAGGAGGAGAAGAGGCTCTTTGCAGAGGCCCGCAAGAATATGGTAGGACTGGGTAACATACCCATAAAGATCCTACAATTCACTAGTGGAATTTGGTATCTTAGCATCATGATAAAAAAATCTGCCATCTTGCCAGGAATTTTTTTTGATTTTTAGAAACATTTGTGAATCATAGGATCTCTATGAACACACCTCTGCAGGCAGCACCAGCATGTTGCTTATGAAGCCCTGCGCTAACATGTAGGTTATAGTAGGCTACGTTCAGAAGGAGCATGTGACAAGATTACATTTGTTTTGATTAATAATTTATTCCTGTTTTTTCATCATGATTAGAGCCACAGCGAGTTACTTTTTGTAACTTGTTTTGCGTGTGTATGTCACAGATGAATACCTTCAGTCTCTCACGCTGTGCGCTATTTTGAACTCGGCTTGATCCAGATGTGTCATCTGAGCTCATATCCAATGTAATGCTCACACTTTAAACAAACTGCAAATGACATTTGCTTATAAATGATTTGTGTAGGCCTTACGAAGGCTTTTTTATGTCTCAATGGTTCTTATAGTTCATTTAAAGTTATAGTCTGTTTAAAGTGGGACCAATGTTGCTATAATCTACTGAAAACTAACCCCAATATTAACATTTGAGGAAGTCTATATTTAATATAAGAACTCAATCTCTAATTGGTCTATAATAGGACATGGATTAATCCTACATGATGATGTAAAGTTACTGAAACACTACACTTGCAATTGCTGTTCCTACTTTCAAATTATCTTCTTAAAGAGCCCCCTGGATCGGGAAAAATCTAAGACTTCATATCAAGATGGAGAAGTAAGATATTTTCACTTTCAAATGACAATTGTACTTGTACACTGACTAAGAAGAAATAACACAGTGTTTCCCATGAACTGCTAATACTGTAAGTTCTTATTGTAAGTCAAAGGTCATATGCATGGATGTGAATGGTCTGTTTGAATGGGATATTCAGTAGGCATACTAACACTGCTGGCTTCCTTTAAAAGTGGCTCCCCATCAGTGTGTAATAGTGTGTCCTGGTTACTTGGATTGATTCTACAATGATGTTGAAAGACTTACTAGAACGAGATTAAAAATCTTCATCTCATTCTAGGGCTTTTTACAGTATCTGGTGAGAAGATCAATGTGATTTGGTTCTCTTAGCTTTGCTGTTCAATGTGACTATGTTGCTTAGCTTTGCTTTTCATTGGGTGCTTCACTGTTTGTGAATCATTCTGGGAGTGTTAAACCGGTGGATTAAATTGCTATTGGAAGCTGATATGATGATTGATTTGTGATTAAAGATTATTTGTGCTGTTTGATTCTGATTGGTTTATAGTGAAATGTCAAATGACACCATGCTCTGTGTTTGTATTCCGCCAGGTGCTAGATGAGGAAGAGGAAGGGATGTTCAAGAGCGAGTCCCAGGAAGCATTGCACCCTGGGAAACTAGAGATGAACTTCGAGGAGCTGCTGAAGCAGAAGGAGGAAGCCGATAGGAAGCGCAAGGTGGAGGCGCGCAAAAAGAAAATGGAGCAGGAGAAACTGGAGTTTGAGCAGCTCAGACAAGAGATGGGAGAGGTCAGTCATCAACATGGTATCCGTCTCACAATGCTGTTAACTAAAACCCACATGGGAAGTCTCATGGATATTGGCATGGAACTACCAACTGCAGAGATTGATGACAAGACGAGGAGAACCAGGCGTCTCAGAGTAGGAGTGCTGATTTATGATCAGTTTTGCCTTTTAGATCACAATCCCAAGATTACATGGACAGGTGGGACCTGATCCTAGATCAGCCCTCCTACTATGAGACGCTTGATACATACGGCTCCAGTTTAAACCATGAGACCTACAGTGAGCTCCAAAAGCATTGAGACAGTGGCAATTGTTTTGTTGTTTTGGCTCTGTACTCCAGCACTTTGGATTTGAAATGATAAAATCAGGTTAAAGTGCAGACTGTTTAATTTGAGGGTATTCTCATCCATACCGGGAGAACTGTTTAGAAAGTACAGCACTTTTTGTACGCAGTCCCCCAATATTAGGGACCAAAACAATTTGGACAAATTCACTTATATGCGTATTAAAGTAGTCAAAAGTAGAGTATTTGGTGCCATATTCCTAGCAGCAATGATTACCACAAGCTTGTGACTTTCCGTAATCATGGTAGAATTGACAATAATGTATAAGTGTTTAGAAACATATTCTATGCTTATTAACAATAAAAGTTTAATAAACTCCAAAATGACACAATACATTATTGACCATTATCATTTCAATTGGGCACAAAATAATCTGAAATACAATCTAAACAAACAGCAAATGAATCCAACAAGTTTGTAGAGTCACAAGCTTAATGTCATCATTGTGCGCTAGGAATATGGGACCAAGTACTAAAGTTTTGACTACTTTAATACACATATTTGCTGAATATTTTTTTTTTTTTTACAGTGCTGTAATTTGTAAATGGTTCAACCGATACAGATGAAAATACCCTCAAATTAAAGACAGCCTGCACTAACCTCGTAGTCAATTGTACCATTTCAAATCCAAAGTGCTGGACTACAGAGCCAATACAACAACAAAAAGATGTCACTGTCCCAATACTTTTGGAGCTCACTGTATGCTTCGATTGTGATCGTATCCTCATCACTCATCAGTTCAATGTGCTTCTTTCCAAAGGATGAAGTGAATGAGAGCTCTGATACAGTGAGTAAGGAGTATGAGGAGCTGAAGAAACTCAAGAGGACCGGCTCCATCCAGGCCAAGAACCTCAAGTCCAAGTTTGAGAAAATCAAGCAGTTGAAAGACGAGGAGATCCAGAAAACGATTGAGGACGTGAGAGCAAAGAGAAAGGCCGTAGACGAGGAAATCAAAGAGAGGGAAGAAGAGCGGGTCCAGGAGGTATATATTTGAGCATGGTCCTTCAGAATCGATTAGGAACGCCAACGTGTTGGTCTGTATCATGTTCTTCTGAAATCACTTACTGTGAGGGCTGTTTTTTTCAGGAGGATGATGAAGGCAAAAAGGACACAGAGAAGGGGGCTGAGGAGGCTCCGTTCAGACAGAAGGTGGACATGCGCGCACGGTTCGAACAAATGGCCAAAGCCAGAGAGGGGGAGGAGAGGAAAAGGGTGGAGGAACAGAAGCTGCAGAGGATGCAGTTCGAGCAGCAAGAGATTGACGCCGCTCTCCAAAAAGTAAATCCCTCTTTCATCGGGTTCAATCATCGGGTTTCTCGTTGTTAAACTGTGGGCATCCTTGACACGCATGACATTCTAAAAACGCATGACAGCTCAGTTCAGCCCGAAGTGGTAATGTGAGAGGGGGGAGGGGTTCCACAAATCTAAAATGTGATATCACGTGTCATGTCTTTGGCAGAAAAGGGAAGATGAGGAGGAGGAAGAGGGAAGCATCATCAATGGCTCGGCAGCCTATGAGGATGAGGAGGACCACGCCAGGTCGGGGGCTCCGTGGTTTAAGAAGCCCCTGAAGAACCAATCGGTGGTGGATGCCGAGCCAGTGCGGTTCACGGTGAAGATCACCGGGGAGCCCAAGCCGGAGGTGACCTGGTGGTTTGAGGGGAATATGCTCCAGGACTGTGAGGACTATCAGTACATAGAGAGAGGGGAGACATTCTGCCTCTACCTGCCAGAGACCTTCCCAGAGGACGAGGGAGAGTACATGTGCAAAGCTGTCAACAGCAGAGGCACCGCTGCCAGCACCTGTATCCTAACGATAGAAAGTAAGCAATCGTCCGTCTGACTGCCACTGCATGCCTGCATGATACCACTTCCTGTTTTGGTTTTCTGATCTTCCTATGATTGGATGGGATCGCATGCTCCTCTTTCTATGATTGGATGGGATCGCATGTTCCTCTTCCTCATTGGCTTGGTTCAGCTGGTTCATCTATGGGTAACACCTCCCTTTTCTGCTCTCTTCCAGCTGAGGACTACTGATGCTTTCCTTTTTCTGGAACTTTCCCTGTCTCTCTCACTCTTTTTGTATAACGTAATATCTCATGTTAGAGCCAAAAAGAGGAGGAAACAGCAGTATGCTAGCCATTCCTTCTAGGGATACACACAAAATGAAAAGTGCAAGATCATGTTGTTTACGTATTGCTCATCATTCATCCCTTTCATTATTATGTTTAGGATGAAATCTGTGCCAAATCACATATTGGTCCCATGAGTGATTGCTGCCATGAATGACGTTCAGATTGATTTTGTGATCATACCATAGATCACAACGCCTGTGCATCTGAGAAAATGTCCCTTCAAAGGTCAAATTTCATAAAGTTTCATTTGAGAATATGGTGCAACCCAATTTAAAGCCTTTTGATATCCCTGTGAAATAGATACAAGAGTATGCACAATCTAACTGAAACATTGGTTACTAATAAAAATATCTATTTAGGATTTTTGTTTCTTTTCTTTTTTAATATTTTGTTCATCTAAAAGGTACACAAAAGATTTTTCATATCCCAAAAGTTTTTTTCTTCATGTTAAGCTAAAATACAACTCTACATGATATGCATTATATAGTTGTATGGTTTGAAATATAATGACACAATTGGTTTTATGCTAGCCTAAATATTTGTGATACATTTATTTAAAGTTTTAATAAAATTTGCTAAATACCAGTCTCTGTGCAACTGTTGTATCATTTATTTTAACATGAATTACAGTAATGTAAATGCGTGGATGGAGGGATGAATGAATGGATGGATGGATGGATGGAGGGAGGGAGGGAGGGAGGGAGGGAGGGAGGGAGGGAGGGAGGGAGGAAGGGAGGGAGGGAGGGAGGGAGGGAGGAAGGGAGGGAGGGAGGGAGGGAGGGAGGGAGGGAGGGAGGGAGGGAGGGAGGGAGGGAGGGAGGGAGGGATGGAGGGATGGATGGATGGAGAGTTTCTACTTATTCCATTTGATTCTATTCTATTCTAGGGCATTTGTAGTTTATTACAATGTTGTAAGACATATACTATTTTCAGTTGCACCTTTATCAAGGTGCATAGATATTGATGTACATTGATCAAAAGTTACGTAAGTATGATATATATATATAAAAAATATACACTACCGTTCAAAAGTTTGGGGTCACTTAGAAATGTCCTTGTTTTTGAAACAATAGTTTGAGAAAGAGACGCCTCACAAGTCCTCTACTAGCAGCTTCATTTAAATAGTACCAGCAAAACACCCGACTCAACGTCAAGATGAGGCGACGTCAGGCGACTCCGGGATGCTGGCTTTCTAAGCAAAGTTCCTCTGTCCAGTGTCTGTGTTCTTTTGCCCATCTTAATCTTTTCTTTTTATTGGCCAGTCTGAGATAAGGCTTTTTCTTTGCAACTCTGCCTAGAAGGCCAGCATCCCAGAGTCGTCGCTTCACTGCTGACGTTGAGACTGGTGTTTTGCGGGTACTATTTAACAAATCTGCCAGTTGAGGACTTGTGAAGGGTCTGTTTCTCAAACTAGACACCGGGGCCTCCCACTCCTCTTTCTATTCAGGTTAGAGCCAGTTTACGCTGTTCTGTGAAGGGAGTAGTACACACGAGATCTTCAGTTTCTTGTCAATTTCTAGCATGGAATAGCCTTCATTTCTCAGAACAAGAATAGACTGACAAGTTTCAGAAGAAATGTATTTGTTTCTGGCCATTTTGAGCCTGTAATCGAACCCACAAATGCTGATGCTCCAGATAATCAACTAGTCTAAAGAAGGACAGTTGTCTTGCTTCTTTAATCAGCACAACCGTTTTCAGCTGTGCTAACATAATTGCAAAAGGGTTTTCTAATGATCAATTAGCCTTTTAAAATGATAGACTTGGATTAGCTAACACAACGTACCATTGGAACAAAGGAGTGATGGTTGCTGATAATGGGCCTCCGTACGCCTATGTAGATATTCCATTAAAAATCAGCCATTTTCAGCTACAATCGTCATTTACAACATTAACACTGTACACTGTATTTCTGATCAATTTTATGTTATTTTAATGGACAAAAAATGTGATTTTCTTTCAAAAACAAGGACATTTCTACGTGACAAACTTTTGAACGGTAGTGTACAGCATATACAGTGGGGCAAAAAAGTATTTAGTCAGCCACCAATTGTGCAAGTTCTCCCACTTAAAAAGATGAGAGAGGCCTGTAATTTTCATCATAGGTACACTTCAACTATGACAGACAAAATGAGGAAAAAAAATCCAGAAAATCACATTGTAGGATTTTTAATGAATTTATTTGCAAATTATGGTGGAAAATAAGTATTTGGTCAATAACAAAAGTTTATCTCAATACTTTGTTATATACCCTTTGTTGGCAATGACAGAGGTCAAACGTTTTCTGTAAGTCTTCACAAGGTTTTCACACACTGTTGCTGGTATTTTGGCCCATTCCTCCATGCAGATCTCCACTAGAGCAGTGATGTAATGGGGCTGTTGCTGGGCAACACAGACTTTCAACTCCCTCCAAAGATTTTCTATGGGGTTGAGATCTGGAGACTGGCTAGGCCACTCCAGGACCTTGAAATGCTTCTTACGAAGCCACTCCTTCCTTGCCCGGGCGGTGTCATGCTGAAAGACCCAGCCACGTTTCATCTTCAATGCCCTTGCTGATGGAAGGAGGTTTTCACTCAAAATCTCACGATACATGGCCCCATTCATTCTTTCCTTTACACGGATCAGTCGTCCTGGTCCCTTTGCAGAAAAACAGCCCCAAAGCAGGATGTTTCCACCCCCATGCTTCACAGTAGGTATGGTGTTCTTTGGACGCAACTCAGCATTCTTTGTCCTCCAAACACAACGAGTTGAGTTTTTACCAAAAAGTTATATTTTGGTTTCATCTGACCATATGACATTCTCCCAATCTTCTTCTGGGTCATCCAAATGCTCTCTAGCAAACTTCAGACGGGCCTGGACATGTACTGGCTTAAGCAGGGGGACACGTCTGGCACTGCAGGATTTGAGTCCCTGGCGGCGTAGTGTGTTACTGATGGTAGGCTTTGTTACTTTGGTCCCAGCTCTCCGCAGGTCATTCACCAGGTCCCCCCGTGTGGTTCTGGGATTTTTGCTCACCGTTCTTCTGATCATTTTGACCCCACGGGGTGAGATCTTGCATGGAGCCCCAGATCGAGGGAGATTATCAGTGGTCTTGTATGTCTTCCATTTCCTAATAATTGCTGCCACAGTTGATTTCTTAAAACCAAGATGCTTACCTATTGCAGATTCAGTCTTCCCAGCCTGGTGCAGGTCTACAATTTTGTTTCTGGTGTCCTTTGACAGCTCTTTGGTCTTGGCCATAGTGGAGTTTGGAGTGTGACTGTTTGAGGTTGTGGACAGGTGTCTTTTATACTGATAACAAGTTCAAACAGGTGCCATTAATACAGGTAATAAGTGGAGGACAGAGGAGCCTCTCTCAGGCTCTCTCAGAAGAGCCAGAAATCTTGCTTGTTTGTAGGTGACCAAATACTTATTTTCCACCATAATTTGCAAATAAATTCATTAAAAAAAAAAAATTATCTTATTTTGTCTGTCATAGTTGAAGTGTACCTATGATGAAAATTACAGGCCTCTCTCATCTTTTTAAGTGGGAGAACTTGCACAATTGGTGGCTGACTAAATACTTTTTTGCCCCACTGTATATTGTACAATCAATGTGTGCAAAGCTCTTAGAGATGTAGCCAGAAAGACTGCTGTAATTCTAACTTGTATTGACTGAGGGTTTTGGAGACTTATGTAAATGAGATATTTCTGTATTCCATTTTCAAATCAAATGTTATTTGTCACATATATATGGTTAGCAGATGTTAATGCGAGTGTAGCGAGATTCTTTTGCTTCTATTTTCGACAGTGCAGTAATATCCTACAGTAACAGTAACGATTCCCCAACAACAACCTACTACACACAAATCTAAAGGGGTGAATGAGAATATGTACATATAAGTATATGGATGAGCGATGGCCAAGCGGCATAGGCAAGGTGCAATATATGGTATAAGATACAGTATATACATGAGGTATGAGTAATGTAAGATATGGAAACATTTTTAAAGTGCATTGTATAAAGTGACTTGTGATCCATTTATTAAAGTGGCCAGTGATTGGGTCTCAGTGTAGGCAGCAGCCTCTCTGTGTTAGTGATTGCTGTTTAGCAGTCTGATGGCCTTGAGATAGAAGCTGTTTTTCAGTCTCTCGGTCCCAGCTTTGATGCACCTGTACTGATCTCGGCTTCTGGATGGTAGCGGTGTGACCAGGCAGTGGCTCAGGTGGTTGATGTCCTTGATGATCTTTTTGGCCTTCCTGTGACATCGGGTGCTGTAGGTTTCATGGAGGGCAGGTAGTTTGCCCCCTGTAATGCATTGTGCAGTCCGCACCACCCTCTGGAGAGCCTTGCGGTTGAGGGCGGCACAGTTGCCGTACCAGGCTGTGATACAGCCCGACAGGATGCTCTCGATTGTGCATCTGTAAAAGTTTGTCAGGGCTTTGGGTGACAAGCCAAATTTTTTCAGCCTCTTGAGGTTGAAGAGGAGCTGTTACGCCTTCTTTACCACACTGTCTGTGTAGGTGGACCATTTCAGTTTGTCTGTGATGAGTACGCCTAGGAAATTAAAACTTTCCACCTTCTCCACTGCTGTCCCTTCGATGTGGATAGGGGGGTGCTCCCTCTGCTGTTTCCTGAAGTCCACTATCATCTTCTTTGTTTTGTTGACGTTGAGTGAGAGGTTGTTTTCCTGACACCACACTCCGAGGGCCCTCACCTCCTCCCTATAGGCTGTGTCGTCGTAATCAAGTCCACTACTGTTGTGTCATCTGAAAACTTGATGATTGAGTTGGAGGCGTGCATAACCACGCAGTCGTTGGTGAACAGGGAGTACAGGATTGGGCTGAGCACGCACCCTTGTGGGGCCCCAGTGTTGAGGGTCAGCGAAGTGGAGATGTTGGTTCCGACCTTCACCAACTGGGGACGGCCTGTCAGAAAGTCCAGGACCCAATTGCACAGGGCAGGGTTGAGACCCAGGGCCTCCAGCTTGATAATGAGCTTAGAGGGTACTATGGTGTTGAATGCTGTGCTGTTCATTAACAGCATTCTTACATTTATATATTTATTTTTATTTCACCTTTATTTAACCAGGTAGGCCAGTTGAGAACAAGTTCTCATTTACAACTGCAACCTGGCCAAGATAAAGCAAAGCAGTCCGACACAAACAACACAGAGTTACACATGGGATAAACAAACGTACAATCAATAACACAATGGAAAGATCTATATACAGTGTGTGCAAATGTAGTAAGATTATGGAGGTAAGGCAATAAATAGGCCATAGTGGCGAAATAATTACAATTTATCAATTAAACACTTGAGTGATAGATGTACAGAAGATGAATGTGCAAGTAGAGATACTGGGGTGCAAATGAGCAAAAAAAAAAAATAACAATATAGAGATGAGGTAGTTGGGTGGGCTATTTACAGATGTACGCCACAGGATGTTTTTGTGCTGGTCAAGGACAGTCAAGTCTGGAGTGAACCTAGGGCTATATCTGTTCTTAGTTCTACATTTTTTGAATGGGGCATGCTTATTTAAGATGTTGAGGAAAGCACTTTTAAAGAATGACCAGGCATCCTCTACTGATGGAATGAGGTCCTTCCAGGATACCCGGGCCAGGTAGATTAGAAAGGCCTGCTCGCTGAAGTGTTTTAGGGAGCGTTTGACAGTGATGAGGGGTGGTCGTTTGACCGCGGACCCATTACGGATGCAGGCAATGAGGCAGTGATCGCTGAGATCCTGGTTGAATACAGCAGAGGTGTATTTAGAGGGCAGGTTGGTCAGGAATATCTATGAGGGTGCCCGTGTTTATGGATTTAGGGTTGTACCTGGTAGGTTTCTTGATTATTTGTGTGAGATTGAGGGCATCTATCTTAGATTGTAGGACGGCCGGGGTGTTAAGCATATCCCAGTTTAGGTCACCTAACAGTACAAACTCTAAAGATAAATGGGGGTTAATTACTTCACATATGGTGTCCAGGGCACAGCTGGGGGCTGAGGGGGTCTATAACAAGTGGCAACATTGAGAGACTTATTTCTGGAAAGGTGGATTTTTAAAGGTAGAAGCTTGAACTGTTTGGGCACAGACCTGGATTGCATTACAGAACTGTGCAACTCTGCAACTCCACCCCCTTTGGCAGTTCTATCTTGGCGGAAAATGTTGTAGTTGGGGATGGAAATTTCTGAATTATTGGTGGCCTTCCTAAGCCAGGATTCAGACACGGCGAGGACATCATGGTTGGCGGACTGTGCTAAAGCGGTGAATAAAACAAACTTAGGAATGAGGCTTCTGATGTTAACATGCATGAAACCAAGGCTTTTACGGTTACAGAAGGCAACAAATGATAGCGCCTGGGGAGTAGGAGTGGAATTGGGAGCTACAGGGCCTGGGTTAACCAGGAGGAGTAGGATAAGGATACGGCTAAAGACTATAAGAACTGGTCGTCTAGTGCGTTGGGGACAGATTTCTGGGCGTGGTAAAATAGATTCAGGGCATAATGTACAGACAATGGTATGGTAGGATGTGAATACAGTGGAGGTAAACCTAGGCGTTGAGTGATGATGAGAGAGGTTTCATCTTTGGAGGCACCAGTTAAGCCAGGTGAGGTCTCTGCATGTGTGTGTGGTGGGACAAAAGAGGGCATTTTGGGTGGGACTGAGGGCTCTACAGTGAAATAAAACAATAAGAACTAGCCAAGACAGCATATATAAGACAAGGCATATTGACATTAGAGAGCGGCATAAAGCAATCACAGGTTTTGTTCAGGAGAGCTAAGACAACAATGGGTATGGCGATGAATGGGCAGAGCGCGTCAGTTAGGTACATGCAGGATCTGAGTTCGAGGCTGGGGCCGACAGGTGAACAAAATTAGGTACCGTGTTATTGAAACAGTCCAGGGGGCATCAGCTGTGTAGCCGAGTGATCATAGGGTCAAAAGAGCAGTACCAGGTGAATCAGGGTGCCATTCGGTAGTCACTACTACGCTAGGCCAGCAGGGGACACAGCATTCAGAAAAGCTAGTAGATGGTTCTTCGGTGACATCGTAACAGAATAGCCTGTTGAGACCACATCGGGAGATCACGTCGGTGGTCCAGTCGTGATAGATCGGTGGGGCTCCGTGTTGACAATAAAGGGTCCAGGCCAATTGGCAGAGGAGGTATTGTAGCCCTAGAATTAGCTGGTGGGCCTAGCTCGAGGCTAGCTCAAGGCTAGCTGGTGCTTGCTTCGGGACAGAGGCGTTAGCTAACAGTAGCCACTCGTTTGCAGCTAGGTAGCTGCGATGATCCGGTGTAATGATCCAGAGCAGCAGGAATCCGGTGATGTCCCCCTGATGGGTGAGAATAATATACAAGGAATTTCTCAAAGCTGTTAAGGAGAACCTTGACGACCTTTTACCTAGCCGGTGGGGATTCCGGTGGGGTGCCCCCACCCAGTGCTGGCAACACTAGCTGCAGTAACCCATGGGGAGGTGGTCACACTCGGACAATCAGAGAGGAGGCAAATTATGCTTGGGAAAATGGTCACAAGGGGAACCCGTGTGTGTGTGTGTTTCAGGGAAAGGAGGTGTATCTGATTTCCTTCAGCTAGGACTTGAAATTGATTAATCAAATCTCCCCATTTTTCCTACATCTTGCATGCCTTCTCAAACAGCTGCAACTGTATAGACATTCGCACATCAAGTCCTTTCTGGAGTTGTGCTCGGGGATGGAACAACTGTTGAACATCTGAGCTTGTGGTTGTTTGTGAGGGAAGGGTGGGGAGTGTGTGTGTGTGTGTGTGTGTGTGTGTGTGTGTGTGTGTGTGTGTGTGTGTGTGTGTGTGTGTGTGTGTGTGTGTGTGTGTGTGTGTGTGTGTGTGTGTGTGTGTGTGTGTGTGTGTGTCCCACATCTGTTGCTATGGGGTAATGACGTTAGGGACAATATAGGATGAATCACAATAATTGTTTGCTAAAATAATAATTGCTTGCCAAAAATGTAATTTTTGTCATGGAAATCCTTCCTTAATTGTGGAAATGAAGAGATTCAATGTACTGATTCCATGCCACATGGCTTATGAACTTATACTCAAAACGACGCCGGATTCAAAACTTTGAATTTTTCCATTTCTATTATTATACAGAATTCTTGCAACCAATATAATGTTATATATATGGGGGGGATACAACCATGCAGATTTGGCTGTGAAGAGTGACAGAATCATTAGATCATTTGTTTTGGTACTGTCCACATGTAGCTTGTTTTTGGTCACAGGTCCAGGAATGGCTGAAGAATTGCAACATTTACCTGGAGCTAACTCTGCAGATGGCACTACTGGGTGATTTGAAAAGTCATAGTCAATCGATCAACAATATAATAATACTTTTAACAAAAATGTTCATCTTTAATTTAGAAAGGTTCAGGACTTTTGTGAAACATCACAGCACAGTTGACAAATATATGGAAAATAGAAATCCAATAGGAATGGTGTTATGACATAGATGGGAGGTGTTGAGTGGAGCTGAAGGGTGTAACTAATAACAACAAGATAACTAATGTAAGATATACTGTGTCCGTAAAATGTATATACTGTAGGTCCCGAACTTTTGTGAAGCAACACAGTTAAAAATATATGGCAAATAGAAATCAAACTGGATGGTCTTCAGAAATAAATGGGAGGGGTTGATGGTGGTGGAAGGATCGGAGTAAAACAAACAAAAGATAACTATTTTAAAATAGATTGTGTCCGTAAAAAACATATATAGTATGTATAAGCTGTAAGTAGAAGCCTAAGTGTTGTTGATCAGGTAGCTGCTGGTGGTTAGACTGGTTAGAGCGCTGGGCCAGTAACCGAAAGGTTGCTGGGTCCAATCCCCGAGCTGACAAGGTAAACATCTGTTGTTCTGCTACTGAGCAAGGCACTGTTCCCCGGGTGCCAAGACATGGATGTTGATTAAGGTTAAATGCAGAAGACACATTTCAGGCATTCAGTTGTACAACTGACTAGGTACAGTGCCTTGCGAAAGTATTCGGCCCCCTTGAACTTTGCGACCTTTTGCCACATTTCAGGCTTCAAACATAAAGATATAAAACTGTATTTTTTTGTGAAGAATCAACAACAAGTGGGACACAATCATGAAGTGGAACGACATTTATTGGATATTTCAAACTTTTTTAACAAATCAAAAACTGAAAAATTGGGCGTGCAAAATTATTCAGCCCCTTCACTTTCAGTGCAGCAAACTCTCTCCAGAAGTTCAGTGAGGATCTCTGAATGATCCAATGTTGACCTAAATGACTAATGATGATAAATACAATCCACCTGTGTGTAATCAAGTCTCTGTATAAATGCACCTGCACTGTGATAGTCTCAGAGGTCCGTTAAAAGCGCAGAGAGCATCATGAAGAACAAGGAACACACCAGGCAGGTCCGAGATACTGTTGTGAAGAAGTTTAAAGCCGGATTTGCATAAAAAAATATTTCCCAAGCTTTAAACATCCCAAGGAGCACTGTGCAAGCGATAATATTGAAATGGAAGGAGTATCAGACCACTGCAAATCTACCAAGACCTGGCCGTCCCTCTAAACTTTCAGCTCATACAAGGAGAAGACTGATCAGAGATGCAGCCAAGAGGCCCATGATCACTCTGGATGAACTGCAGAGATCTACAGCTGAGGTGGGAGACTCTGTCCATAGGACAACAATCAGTCAGTCGTATATTGCACAAATCTGGCCTTTATGGAAGAGTGGCAAGAAGAAAGCCATTTCTTAAAGATATCCATAAAAAGTGTTGTTTAAAGTTTGCCACAAGACACCTGGAAGACACACCAAACATGTGGAAGAAGGTGCTCTGGTCAGATGAAACCAAAATTGAACTTTTTGGCAACAATGCAAAACGTTATGTTTGGCGTAAAAGCAACACAGCTGAACACACCATCCCCACTGTCAAACATGGTGGTGGCAGCATCATGGTTTGGGCCTGCTTTTCTTCAGAAGGGACAGGGAAGATGGTTAAAATTGATGGGAAGATGGATGGAGCCAAATACAGGACCATTCTGGAAGAAAACCTGATGGAGTCTGCAAAAGACCTGAGACTGGGACGGATATTTGTCTTCCAACAAGACAATGATCCAAAACATAAAGCAAAATCTACAATGGAATGGTTCAAAAATAAACATATCCAGGTGTTAGAATGGCCAAGTCAAAGTCCAGACCTGAATCCAATCGAGAATCTGTGGAAAGAACTGAAAACTGCTGTTCACAAATGCTCTCCATCCAACCTCACTGAGCTCGAGCTGTTTTGCAAGGAGGAATGGGAAAAAATGTCAGTCTCTCGATGTGCAAAACTGATAGAGACATACCCCAAGCGACTTACAGCTGTAATCGCAGCAAAAGGTGGCGCTACAAAGTATTAACTTAAGGGGGCTGAATAATTTTGCACGCCCAATTTTTCAGTTTTTGATTTGTTAAAAAAGTTTGAAATATCCAATAAATGTCGTTCCACTTCATGATTGTGTCCCACTTGTTGTTGATTCTTCACAAAAAAATACAGTTTTATATCTTTATGTTTGAAGCCTGAAATGTGCCAAAAGGTCGCAAAGTTCAAGGGGGCCGAATACTTTCGCAAGGCACTGTATCTCGCTTTCATTAGTTACCTCCAATGACAAAAGTAAAACATTTCAAAAATATATATATTCAGGAGTAAATATTTCCGTAACCCTTTCCTGCAGTCAAACGACGTAGTGGCCTCATAGGTGGAAGGTTATTAATATTTTCCATAAACATTATTATTTTTTAAAGCAGCTGACAATCCTGGTTTTCTACTGTATGTCAAACGTTTTTATTATATTTCATTTCAGCCTTATGTGATTAGTGTTTTATTTTTCAGGATCTTTTTAATAAATGTTCAAAAAAAAATCCACTTTGACATTACAGAGTATTTTGTGTAGGTCGCCAGCCCATCTATTTTGTGTAGATCGTTGACAAAAAAAATGACAATTAATTCCACAATCATCCAGCTATAGAACATAACAAAATGTGGAAAAAGTGAAGGGGTACGAATACTTTCTGAAGGCACTGTGGCTTACAAAGAAAGGGATTTTCCATCATATTTTTTTGTTTGTTACAAAGTACATGGTCCAAAAGTAATATATTTGATGTATTTCAAATCTTACACAATATGGTAACTGGAGACAAACTTGCAATCAAGTTCAACAGTCATCACAAAACAAACAACACAACTACTGTACCGCCACACATGGACACCAAAAACCAAGGCAAGTATATGCCATAGGCCAGTTCAGTTTCGGTGCCACAAAGTTCTCAAGTAGCCACACTGTATGTAATGTGAAAGGAATAAAGGCCATTTTCACACACATGTAGAGTTATTACACCCCCCACAGGAGAACACCACAGCCATGCAGATGCTGCCTAGGCTGTTGAACCAGAAAGCCAACCAATACTGCCGTCTGACAGCATTTCTATCCACTGGTGGGATCATAGTTGGGGGGGGGGGGTATATAGATTACATCTACACACTGCCTAAACAGATAAACAGAAACACAATTAATATTGTTAGACAGTAGGCCCAATAGCCATGCATATTGTGTAATAACTGTATTGTTTACTTTGTGACATAAGCTAGCTGTGTGACCCAACCATGGAAATTTAATTCAAACCATCAAGCACTATGATGAAACTGGCTCTCATGAGGACAACCACAGGAAAGGAAGACCCAGAGTTACCTCTGTTGCAGAGAATAAGTTCATTAGAGTTAAACTGCACCTCAGATTGCAGCCCAAATAAATGCTTCCCAGAGTTCAAGTAACAGACACATCTCAACATCAACTGTTCAGAGGAGACTGCATGAATCAGGCCTTCATGGTCAAATTGCTGCAAAGAAACCACTACTAAAGGACACCAATAATAAGAGACTTGCTTGGGCCAAGAAACACGAGCAATGGACATTAGACCGGAAGAAATCTGTCCTTTGGACTGATGAGTCCAAACTGGAGATTTTGTTTCCAACCGACGTGTCTTTGTGAGATGCAGAGTTGGTGAACGGAAGATCTCCGCATGTGTGGTACCAACCGTGAAGCATGGAGGAGGAGGTGTGATGGTGTGGGGGTGCTTTGCTGGTGAAGCTGTCTGTGATTTATTTAGAATTCAAGGCACACTTAACCACCATGGCTACCACAGTATTCCGCAGCAATACGTCATCCCATCTGGTTTGCGCTTAGTGGGACTATCATTTGTTTTTCAACAAGACAATGACCCAAAACACACCTCCAGGCTGTGTAAGGGCTATTTTACCAAGGAGAGTGATGGAGTGCTGCATCAGATGACCTGGCCTCCACAATCACCCGACCTCAAACCAATTGAGATTGTTTGAGTTGGACTGTAGAGTGAAGGAAAATTAGCAAACAATTGCTCAGCATATGTGGGAACTCCTTCAAGACTGTTGGAAAAGCATTCCTCATGAAGCTGGTTGAGAGAATGCCAAGAGTGTGCAAAGCTGTCATGAAGGCAAAGGGTGGCTACTTTGAAGAATCTCAAACATAAAATATTTTGCTTAACACTTTTTTGGTTTCTACATGATTCCATACGTGTTATTTCATAATTTTGATGTCTTCACTATTATTCTACAATGTAGAAAATAATAAAAATAAAGAAAAACCCTTGTATGAGTAGGTGTGTCCAAACTTTTGACTGGTACTGTACATAAATATATGACTAGTATGTAAATAGTATTTTCTGTTGTTATTGTCTCTTGGTGGCTTGACAATATGACTTTTAATTTACATTTTAATGTAATAATATATTATGTTGTTCTTGTCTATAACTGTGTACTCAGTCATGTATTTTATGTTTTATGTGGACCCCAGGAAGAGTAGCTGCAGCATGTGCATCCTCTTACAGGTTTTTGATTTTTCCATTTATGTTTTGAGATTGGACTTTAGCATGTTAGCACATAGGGCACACCGAGTGTGTCACCTCTTTGGTCAGTGTGTTAAACCTGTGCTGGTTGCCATCTCGTTAGTGTGAAGGTGTTTCACCTGTGCTGGCCAAGGTGCTATTTAAGAGTGGCTGGCTCCAGTTGTCTTGAGAGATGTGGATTTTCAACACCTTTAGATGGCTCTCCCTATTTTGATTTGCAGACAAGCAATCCTCTATTTGATCTCCACTGTTTTCATTTTGCTCAACTTTTTGGTGTATGATTTTATTTTGTTTTCCTGTTCTTGGACAAATTTAGTGGGTGCTCGTGGTGGTTGTCTTTTAGGTCCCAGTTGTTGCTAGACAACTTTCAGTGGACATCCCATGAGTGTCTTTTAGAACCCCCCCCGAAAACCCCACCTGTTTCGTTTTGGTTGTTGTCAGTGACTTTTTGTTAGCTCCCCTTTCTGTTTGAGCGACATTATTTGGTTTTCTTGCTGGGGAACTTACCACTCCAAATGAACTAAAGTGTTATATTCCTCACATTTCTCGATGTATTCTACTATGGAGACGAAAATAATTCCATTCAAGTTGTTTTTGTTGTAATTTATTTTTTTTTAACTACAAAAAACAGCTGCTTTTGACACAACATAAACTTTGCTGTATTTAACCATTCTATCAAGAAAGTTATAAAGACTATGGCAAAGCCAACCTCATTTGGCCCAGCCAGCATCACTCATGGCCCGTTACCATAGAAACAGATAGTTGTTTAGTGTAGCTGGTTAGCTAGCAACATTTTCGTTTAGGAATTTGTAATCCATGACAAAATATGTGTGTACGGGTTGAACAAGTTGCTGCATCGCTTGTGCGGGAATTTCTCTGTCGGAAGGTAGGTGGAGATATGTGCACATTTGAAATAGGAATAAAATGCAAACGCTTAGTTATCTCTCAGCTGGCTAACGCGTTAGCCCGTCGAACGTAAAACAACACCACCATATAATCTGGATTTGTGAAAAGTGTGTTTACAAACAGATAATATTAAAGAATGTAGCTAGACAGTCAGAGAACGTATTAGCCATAATTTGAACGGGTAACGTTACAGTTGTGCTAGCTAACAACACGCTCAGTCCATGTTTGTTTACCTGCACACACTAAATTACGGGGAGCAAACGATTGCTTGCATGGATAAAGTCAAGCGCATCAGATGCCAGCATCAGCAATAAGCCCGACCTGCGACAGATGTTTTACCTGATCAGTCTAAGAAAAACAAGGTAATCTAGCTAGCTAGCTAATAAAACAAAGATGCGTTTGAATTTATTGAGAGTGAAAATGGAACATAACTATGTATTAACTAATATGCTGATTGTAATATTTTATTCAATGATAAAGATTGTCCCTTAAAATCAATTTTGGGATTTTTTTTAAGACATCATATTAGACATAAAGATGACAGGACAGGCTTCAACAGCGATGCCATCCAGACCAAATCAACTAACGTTATACAGAAGTTATTGACAAAGTTTCCAACAGTGACACAAACAGTGTATGATGACAACCTCAGCACAGAAGAGAACACTACTGAATTTATTTTCAACAAAACTGAAATGTCAAGGTATTCATCATAAACTAAAGGCATTTTACTAGATCCTCTCAGCAACCAGAACTAGATCTCAGCTGTCATGAGGAACTAGGCAACATGTTAGTTAGATTATTTGCAAGGGTTCTGTGTTGATGTCTTCTTTGTGATTTGTTTCTGTCACAGGTCGCTTACAGAGGTTGTCTGTCCATCACATTGTACATTATCATCATTTGAAGCATCAGATACTCACCCCACAACTACCCAGAGAAGTATCTGGAGCCATAAACGTAGCTAGAGCCAGCAGGACCGACAGCCTGTACATTCCTTCCTAGATAATGACATCTCCACTAAGAGGGAATCCTTTTCAGACAAAAATACTATTGTCACCTCAGAGAGTACTCATAAGAAGAAAACAAGCCGCCTCAGACAAGGTATGATTGCAGGTCCCCATAGCTAGTATTTCCCAGGTACAGTGTTTGACTAAATGAAACCTGGGTAGTATTCATTAGTGCACACTGTAGTAAAACGCTTCACAACGGAAAACAAAAAGGAGGTTTTTTTTAATCGGCGAAGTTCAGTCCCTCCCTGTTTGACTGTTTTCTCCAGTTTGGTGCCTTGTGAATACAACCCTATATTGGTATAAGGGATTTGTATATTCATAATCATGGATACAGCATATTCACTGAACTGACACTTGTGATACATACAACTGATGAAAGCTCACTATTCCCTTATTTGGTGATTTGAATTGTGTTTTCTCTAAGGAATCCAATAGATAATGCCAGACTCGACACCCTAATCTTCTTCTGGTAAATGATGAAGACAGCAAAAACAGCAGAGATGGGCCTCCATTGATTGTCCAGTCACAGAGAATGGTTACGGGGCTGACCGAGCTCTCCCCTGCTGAGAGAAAGCCAACAGCCACGTAGCACACCGGGGAAAGGAAGTGATGAAGATGGATATGGGTTTGAGAGAGTAGGAAAAAAACAAGCAAGGAGCTTTGAGTTTCCTTCAACTGTTTTCATGATCAGAGAATTTCAGATTTCTTACTGTTGCCTATTTAATATATTTGTATTTACACTGCTCAAAAAAATACAGGGAACACTTAAACAACACAATGTAACTCCAAGTCAATCACACTTCTGTGAATTCAAACTGTCCACTTAGGAAGCAACACTAATTGACAATACATTTCACATGCTGTTGTGCAAATGGAATAGACAACAGGTGGAAATTATAGGCAATGAGCAAGACACCCCCAATAAAGGAGTGGTTCTGCAGTTGGTGACCAGAGACCACTTCTCAGTTCCTATGCTTCCTGGCTGATGTTTTGGTCACTTTTGAATGCTGGCGGTGCTTTCACTCTAGTGGTAGCATGAGACGGAGTCTACAACCCACACAAGTGGCTCAGGTAGTGCAGCTCATCCAGGATGGCACATCAATGCGAGCTGTGGTAAGAAGGTTTGCTGTGTCTGTCAGCGTAGTCTCCAGAGCATGGAGGCGCTACCAGGAGACAGGCCAGTACATCAGGAGACGTGGAGGAGGCCGTAGGAGGGGAAACAACCCAGCAGCAAGACCGCTACCTCCACCTTTGTGCAAGGAGGAGCAGGAGGAGCACTGCCAGAGCCCTGCAAAATGACCTCCAGCAGGCCACAAATGTGCATGTGTCTGCTCAAACGGTGAGAAACAGATTCCATGAGGGTGGTATGAGGGCCCGACGTCCACAGGTGGGGGTTGTGCTTACAGCCCAACACCGTGCAGGACGTTTGGCATTTGCAAGAGAACACCAAGATTGGCAAATTTGCCACTGGCGCCCTGTGCTCTTCACAGATGAAAGCAGGTTCACACTGAGCACGTGACAGACGTGACAGAGTCTGGAGACGCCGTGGAGAACGTTCTGCTGCCTGCAACATCCTCCAGCATGACCGGTTTGGCGGTGGGTCAGTCATGGTGTGGGGTGACATTTCTTTGGGGGGCCGCACAGCCCTCCATGTGCTCGCCAGAGGTAGCCTGACTGCCATTAGGTACCGAGATGAGATCCTCAGACCCCTTGTGAGACCATATGCTGGTGCGGTTGGCCCTGGGTTCCTCCTAATGCAAGACAATGCTAGACCTCATGTGGCTGGAGTGTGTCAGCAGTTCCTGCACGAGGAAGGCATTGATGCTATGGACTGGCCCGCCCGTTCCCCAGACCTGAATCCAATTGAGCACATCTGGGACATCATGTCTCGCTCCATCCACCAACGCCACGTTGCACCACAGAGTGTCCAGGAGTTGGCGGATGCTTTAGTCCAGGTCTGGGAGGAGATCCCTCAGGAGACCATCCGCCACCTCATCAGGAGCATGCCCAGGCGTTGTAGGGAGGTCATACAGGCACGTGGAGGCCACACACACTAGTGAGCCTCATTTTGACTTGTTTTAAGGACATTACATCAAAGTTGGATCAGCCTGTAGTGTGGTTTTCCACTTTAATTTTGAGTGTGACTCCAAATACAGACCTCCATGGGTTGATAAATTTGATTTCCATTGATAATTGTTTTGTGATTTTGTTGTCAGCACATTCAACTATGTAAAGAAAAAAGTATTTAATAAGAATATTTCATTCATTCAGATCTAGGATGTGTTATTTTAGTGTTCCCTTTATTTTTTTGTGCAGTGTATTTATTTTCAAAAACAAAATCAATGACCAATCAAAATGATGATCTGCACATGTCAGAGAAGATTTTGGGTAATTATACAATTTTATCAAGCTGAATGCAACATTCATTCAATGTCCATTGTTATCATTATGACACTTCTGTTGCAGTATTGGTGGACCATATATTTGATTGCAGACATTGATGATGATGAGAACGAGTTGAGTGAGCTCTCCAGAGTGTCCTTCCACTCCTCCAGTTTGCCTCAGCCCAGTTCTGATAGTCAACACATGGTTTGCATCCCAAATGGCACCCTATTCCTTACATAGGTCACTACTTTTGACCAGAGCCCTATGATCTCTGATCAAAGGTAGTGCGCTAAATAGGAAATAGGGTTCTATTTGGGCTCGTATATGATTACTGGACAGGAGCTCAAATATTTGGCCTGGTTTGAGTTCAAATGCTGTGATGTTTAGTGATAATGTCTTTCTGTGTTTTCTACCCTGAAATGGCGCATTCTTGGATCTAGCAGCAGTTTTTTGCAGTGCCGAGTGAAGAGTCAGAGTTTCACATTCTCAGATACACCGTATAGAAGAAGAAGGTAGGATTGGATCACCTTTGTAATGGTATAGTTATACCACCCTGCATAGAGATAACACATCAATCAGACAGAGGTGCATCCCAAATGTCACCATATTCCCTATATAGTGCACTACTTTTGACCAGGGGCTATATGTCAAAAGTAGTGCACTATATAGGGAATAGAGTGCTATTTGGGACGTAGTACTTATTATGGTGAATTAAATGTTCTTCACCAACCATTAATTAACATATAGGAGTGCTTTCTTGATTTACATCAGTGAGTATTAAGTCATAGAACGTTCTGTAAATTCCAGTATTTAATTCCGTCTTGACTTCACATGGCATTTTGTCACCAGGAGATTAAGACCCTCCGGTACTATGAGAACACGGGGCCTCACGTTGGCCACTGCTGAGATCCAATGGCTGTGTTGTTGTATTAAGCTTGGACAATGTTTTTTTTTTTTGCGCAAGGGGAATATTATATTACTTTATATGTTCAGTGTAATCATTTAAACATGATTAACCGTGACATTTATTTTGGTTGTCATCGTTCCATAGGAGCTTGTCAATTTATTGCGGTTTTGGACGGGCTTGTATTGAATGTCTTCAACAACCACAAGGAGCTCGATTCAGGCACTGGAAACCTGAACCTTCTCAAGGGAACAAGAGGTCGCAGTGACATTAAAATGGCGTCTTTATTTAGAACGTTATAATATCTGCAAGGTAAAAACACGTGGTTACATGACACATCTTCTGCCGTTGAAATTGCCATAGATCTACTGTACATTCTACAGATTGCGCCTTTAAAGGTAGACTCAACGAGATGATGTTGCATGCACGAAGTACACACACGGTGGGTCAATTAGCGCAACAACTAAGAGCCTTAAGGCGTGAAGCTAAACATCTCCTCTGTTTTTGGTCCTGTAGTTGCCACGTTGTACTAGCGTGAAGCGTCCCAGTGCACATGTGCAGATACGCTGTGCGACTGTGTGAGAGCAAAGTCTTGCAACACACTCATCTCAATACCTGCCATGCTGCTCGTTGCAACGTCACCTCGCTGAGTCTACCTCTACTCAATCCTTCTGCACTATTTTAAAATCACGACTAATTAGTTAATAACACGTTCCGCATAGAGCAACACTAACAACCAAATAAGTTTTTGTTTTTAGTCCACTCTTTTTGACTTAATCAATGCCCGTGTCTACTCCCGTCAACCAAGATGCTCCATTTCCAGATACCTTTTGCTTTTATGATCATGTATGGTTTGATATGTTTTGAGGGCTGAATTCCAACCTGAAGACTCCCAAGTTCCCTATCTGGGCGATGGGCAGCGAGAGCCATTTCAGCATGCTCTTCGGTGCACAGGAGCAGCTGTTGAGTGACCAGTGTGGGCTCAGTGTGGGCTCCTGCTGATGGCCGAGCCAATCAGCAGGAGGAAATCTGCCTCATAGAACACTGATGATGGGTTGGTTTGACCTGCTAGAGAACTAGGCACCGATGCATCCCGTTTGTATGTAGCTGTTCGCTTCTTGATTTGGTTATTGATGTGAAATGATCAGCCCCATTCATTCTTCACATGTCACAAATTAATGCGGTGCTAAGCATAAAGCATATCAAGATAACGAAGAGTTTGTATTCTTGTGTTTATTTCCAGCTGTAGCTGGCACAGGAATATCTGCCGCCTGCCAAGATATCAACACTGACCTCATTCCTCCTCTTGAACACTGTATATGGACAAAGTGAGTGAACTCATTTTCCTTGTTAAAAAAGTCCTTTAAACACACCTTTCAGTGAGCCTATGCATTCTGATGGACTCTGTTCTACTCCCACGTGTGTGCCTTCACCAGCATCCCCTATGTAATCTGTCCTGTTTTTCAATTTGGTCTGTTTGGTTTATTTGAATTGCACTAGGATTTCATTTGACTTCCACTTAGATTGTTATGTACTTTTAACGTGTCCGTGGGTGTCTTGAAAGGCGCCTGTCTACAAATGTGTTATTATTGAAGGATTTATGATGCTGCCTATTGATATTTCAAGTGATACTTTGAACAACATTTGTTGTACAACATTTTTATGTAACAGTAATCCGATTCCGATTGAGTGTTTAATAGTCACATGTACAGGGTTGCAGGTGGGATTGAAGGGTACAGTGAAACTCTTAGGCTTCGAGCTCCAACATGCAGGACTAAGTGAAGTATAATAATGAAAATGTTAACATTTACTATAGTCTGCTCTTTGACTAAGTTTATTGTGTTTTGTTTTCCTATATAGAAAGATGCCATTGTCGATTGGAACGACACCAAGCCCATACTTTGATTGGCTGGTGGATAGAAGGTGATGACAGTCGATGAGATTAGGCTTTCCCTGTGGCTGGAGACAAAATATACTGCTTTGTTATTAAATAGATGTACTTCCAAGTATATATTTGTATTGTATAAATAGTATTGTCTTTTATCAACAACCACACGTATCGACACGATCATGGAGGCCATTTTGTCCATGTCACTGATGTCTTGAGATGTTGCGTCAATATATCCACATCAATTTCCCTCATTGTTTTTGAAGATGTTACAGTAAGTGGTGCAGGGAGTGTTGATGCATACGCCCTAAAATGAGTCATTACCTCATGGTATCTTACATGGACATGCCCAAGATAAATAGGAGTGCCTTGGATTTGTCATAGCCTATGACACGCAGCTTTCAAGACCATTGGTCTTAATGTATTACACTATCCATAATGTATTATGATATGTGGTGTGTATTTTTGACTGTAAATATTTGATATGACTGGTCAGAGTAATCTGTTTTATTAAGATAAAAGTTGTGGCTCACCTGTACCTTGCCTTTTGTCTTCTGTGGACTACTGCGCATGGGACACATGCAATGCCTTGATTGTCCACACGCTGCCGCTGTTGAGTTGTAAATGAATCCTGAACGCAGTCAACTCTACTCATTCTTGGTTCCAGTGACAGAAGAGAAGAGAAGCTATGTGAAATGTTTATTTTTCCAGGATATTTACAACAATAGTGTTTTTTAAAAACTTGAAATAAGTCAGACGTCAGTGGATTTGTGTAACACCTATAATGCATCTATGTAGTTTATGTACAGAATTTGAGTAAATAGTGGCACTTCAAAGAAATGCAACAATATTTATGAACGTTGGTACTTCTTTCTCCATTTCGCAAGAACTATACTCAAAGGTGGAGCCCGGTCAGTTTATTAGTGGCCATATTGTATGTATTTGAAGCTTGAGTGTTTGCAGAAACATCTCCACCCACTCATGATAACGTCACACAATATATGAGCATGGGCCTCTAGCCGGGGCCAAATAGTTTATTTCATTCTTTTGGCTGGAGTAGATGTCTCCTAAACTTAAGGTCATAGCAATATCACACACCGATAAAATATGTGTCATTGAATTGCAAATGTGAGAATGATGACTTTGTATTTTTGGCATTTCTTTGACATTTTCAATCCCTTCAAATAATGTTTCTCACAGTAACATGTCAATTATATTAAGTGATTTATCTTCAAATGTATCTATTTCTCTTCTTTAAATAATAATACATTTTTATTGCATCACATCATCCATTGCTCTTTTTTTGTTGTTTTAGGGTTCATAGTTCTGGGATGTAATGCAGGCAGGGAGGGGGTGGCAAGAAGGATCCCTATGCCAACACCTCAAGCACCAAGGATCAAAGACACTGCAACTGGCACTGAGATAGAGAGCGATGTCGTCTTCATTTACTGTGAGACCCACTTATATCTACAGTCATGTCGGAAGTTTACATACACCTGAGCCGAATACATTTAAACTCAGTTTTTCACAATTCCTGACATTTAATCCCAGTAACAATTCCCTGTTTTAGGTCAGTTAGGATCACCACTTTATTTTAAGAATGTGAAATGTCAGAATAATAGTAGAGAGAGTGATTTATTTCAGCTTTTATTTATTTCATCACATTCCCAGTGGGTCAGAAGTTTACATACACTCCATTAGTATTTGGTAGCTTTGCCTTTAAATTGTTTAACTTGGGTGAAATGTTTCAGGTAGCCTTCCACAAGCTTCCCACAATAAGTTGGGTGAATTTTGGCCCATTCCTCCTGACAGAGCTGGAGTAACTGAGTCAGGTTTGTAGGCCTCCTTGCTCGCACACGCCTTTTCAGTTCTGCCCACAAATTTTCTATAGGATTTGAGGTCAGGGCTTTGTGACGGCCACTCCAATACCTTGACTTTGTTGTCTTTAAGCCATTTTGCCACAACTTTGGAAGTATGCTTGGGGTCATTGTCCATTTGGAAGACCCATTTGCGACCAAGCTTTAACTTCCTGACTGATATCTTGAGATGTTGCTTCAATATATCCACATAATTTTCCTCCCTCATGCTGCCATCTTTTGTGAAGTGCACCAGTCACTCCTTCAGGTTATATCGATATAGGACTCGTTTTACTGTGGATATAGATACTTTTGTACCTGTTTCCTCCAGCATCTCCACAAGGTCCTTTGCTGTTGTTGTGGGATTCATTTGCAGTTTTCACACCAAAGTACGTTCATCTCTAGGAGACAGAACGCTTCTCCTTCCTGAGTGGTATGATAATGGCGTGGTCCCATGGTGTTTATACTTGCGTACTAATGTTTGTACATATGAACGTGGTACGTTCAGGCGTTTTGAAATTGCTATTTAAGGATGAACCAGACTTGTGGAGGTCTACAATTGTTTTTTCTGAGGTCTTGGCTGATTTCTTTTGATTTTCCCGTGATGTCAAGCAAAGAGACAATGAGTTTGAAGGTAGGCCTTGAAATACATCCACAGATACACCTCCAATTGACTCAAATGATGTCAATTAGCCTATCAGAAACTTCTAAAGCCATGACATCATTTTCTGGAATTTTCCAAGTTGTTTAAAGACACAGTCAACTTAGTGTAAGTAAACTTCTGACCCACTGGAATTGTGATACAGTGAGTAATATGTGAAATAATCTGTCTGTAAACAATTGTTGGAAAAATTACTTGTGTCATGCACAAAGTTGATGTCCTAACCAACTTGCCAAAACTATAGTTTGTTAACAAGAAATGTGTGGAGTGGTTGAAAAACGAGTTTTAATGACTCCAACCTAAGTGTATGTAAACTTCCGACTTCAACTGTATCATGCTGCATCCCTGGGTTCCTGTCCTTTAAGAACCCAACAGACCGTTGTGTTATCAGAGTAGCCATTTTGAGTGCAAGGGTCAATACCGGGCCAAAACACTCTTGGTAATGGAAGTGGATAGAACAGGAAGGAATTTCTTGACTATGTCAGTCAAAGTATTAAGTATCTGATTTTAACTCTCTGAAATGTAGTGATTTTACCTCTCTGGTCACTTACAGCTGGTATATAGAAAGATCTACTGTGTGCAGAGCCGTGTCGAGTGGTTAAAACTCCTGGCCAGCACATATACAGTGGGGCAAAAAAGTATTTAGTCAGCCACCAATTGTGCAAGTTTTCCCACTTAAAAAGATGAGAGAGGCCTGTAATGTTCATCATAGGTACACTTCAACTATGACAGACAAAATGAGAAAGAAAGAATCCAGAAAATCACTGTGTGATTTTTTTAATGAATTTATTTGCAAATTATGGTGGAAAATAAGTATTTGGTCACCTACAAACAAGCAAGATTTCTGGCTCTCACAGACCTGTAACTTCTTCTTTAAGAGGCTCCTCTGTCCTCCACTCGTTACCTGTATTAATGGCACCTGTTTGAACTTATCTTTTTAAGTGGGAGAACTTGCACAATTGGTGGCTGACTAAATACTTGTTTTGCCTCACTGTATACAGTGCCTTCAGAAACTATTCATAAACCTTGACATATTCCAAATTTTGTTGTGTTTCAGCCTGAATTCTGATTAAATATATTTTTTCTTACCAATCTTCACACAATACCCCATAATGACAAAGTGAAAACATGTTTTTTGAAATGTTTGCACAATTATTGAAAATGAAATACAGAAATATCTAATTTACATACAATACTCATTCAAGGTTTTTTAAAATCTTTTTACTATTTTCAGCCCAAACCAGATGTGATGGCGTATCACTGCAGAATGCTGTGGTAGCCATGCTGGTTAAGTGTGCCTTGAATTCTAAATAAATCACAGAAAGTGTCAGCAGCAAAGCACCCCCACACCATCACACCTCCTCCTCCATGCTTTACAGTGGGAAATACACATGCGGAGATCATCCGTTCACCCACATCGTGTCTCACAAAGACACATCGGTTGGAACCAAAAATGTCCAGCTTGGACTCCAGACCAAAGGACATATCTCCACCAGTCTAATGTCCATTGCTCGTGTTTCTTGGCCCAAGCAAGTCTCTTCTTCTTATTGGTGTCCTTTAGTAGTGGTTTCTTTGCAGCAATTCGACCATGAAGGCCTGATTCACGCAGTCTCTTCTGAACAGTTGATGTTGAGATTTGAACTCTGTGAAGCATTTATTTGGCCTGCAATTTCTGAACTTATACTCTGCAGCATAGGTAACTCTGGGTCTTCCATTCCTGTGGCGGTCCTCTTGAGAGCCAGTTTCATCAGAGCGATTGATGGTTTTTGCGACTGCACTTGAAGAAACGTTCAAAGTTCTTGACATTTTCCGTATTGACAGACCTTCATGTCTTAAAGTAATGATGGACTGTCATTTCTCTTTGTTTTTTTGAGCTGTTCTTGACATAATATGGACTTGGTCTTTTACCAAATTGGGCTATCTTCTGTATACCCCCACTACCTTGTCACAACACAACTGTTTGGCTCAAACGCATTAAGAAGAATTAACTTTTAAGAAGGCACACCTTTTAATTGAAATGCATTATAGGAATGCAGCGATTACAGCTATGAGTCTTTCTGCGTAAGTGTCTAAAAGCTGTGCACACCTGGATTGTACAATATTTAAATTCTTCAAGCTTTGTCAAGTTGGTTGTTGATCATTGCTAGACAGCTATTTTCAAGTCTTGCCATAGATTCTCAAGCCGATTTAAGTCAAAACTGTAACTAGGCCAATCAGTATCGTCTTGGTAAGCAACTCTAGTGTAGATTTGTCCTTGTGTTTTAGGTTATTGCCCTGCTGACAGGTGAATTTGTCTCCCACAGACCGAACCAAGTATTCCTCTAGGATTTTGCCTATTACATTTATTTTTATCCTAAAAAAATCCCCATGATGCAGCCACCACTAGTTTGCAGTCTTTCCAGCTTCAATTTGATGTGATTGTTTTAGCCGTGTTGTTGGCTAGCTCCTCTGAACAACAGTGTCCTGACGAATGAGCACATTTTCTATGCCAGGCAAAATCGTGCCTCATTAGCTCATTGTTATGGATGTGTCCAAATGGATGTCATTAGAAAACAGCTTATGCAAATGCAGCTACTTTGCTTTTATTCTTGCTGCAGTTTTTGATGTGACTTTAAGTTAGCCGTAGTTGGCTAGCTAGCAAGCAAGGGTTAAGAATGTTGCCAGACAGTATGGCAATGGAACATTTAGAACGAACGACTGGGTCGTGTCCGTAGATACAGAACAAAAAGACTGAACGACTGGGTTGCGTAGGCCACACAAAATCACTGAACGGGACCGCAGAGTGCTGAAGCGCGTAGGGCTTAAAAATCGCCTGTCCTCGGTTGCAACACTCACTGCCTCGTTCCAAACTGCCTCTGGAAGCAATGTCAGCACAAGAACTGTTCGTCGGGAGTTTCAATAAATGGGTTTCAATGGTCGAGCAGACGCACACAAGCCTCAGATCACCATGTCAATGGCAAGCAAAGCATCCCCAAACCATCACACTACCACCACCATGCTTGATCGTTGGTATAAAGGTTCCAACTGTGGAATGCACTGTTTGGTTTTCGCCAGCAATAATGGGATCCATGTCATCGTAAAAGTTATGCTTTTGACTCATCTGTCCATAGAACATTCTTTCAAGAGTCTTGATGATCTTCCAGGTGCTTCCAGGTGCTTTTTTTCAAACTTGAGTCCACGTTTTGGACAAGATGGGTCACATTATGTCTGGCAAAAACCAAACGCTGCATTCCACAGTAAGAACCTCATACCAATGGTCAAGCATGGTGGTGCTAGTGTGATGGTTTGGGGATGCTTTGCTGCCTCAGGACCTGGACGACTTGCCTTAATAGAAAGAACCATGCATTCTGCTCTGTGTCAGAGAGTTCTACGGCAGAATGTCAGGCCATCTGTCTGTGAACTGAAGCTGAAACGCAGCCGGGCCATGCAACAAGACAGTAATCCAAAACACACAATCAAGTCTAAATGAAAATTATAAAAAAGCAAACAACTTGAAGTTTTGCAATGGCTTAGTCAAAGTCCAGACCTAATCCCAATTGAGATGTTGTGGCAGGACTTGAAACGAGCAGTTCATTCTTGAAAACCCACAAATGTTGCCGAGTTAAAGCAGTTCTGCATGAAAGAGTCAGCCAAAATTCTTCCACAGTGATGTGAGAGACTGATCAACTACAGGAAGCATTTGGCTAACTTTGTTAAATAAAATAAGTATTATATTTGTATGTTATTTGTGAACTCAGGTTCCCTTTATCTAATATTAGGTTTTGGTTGAAAATCTGATAACATTCAGTATAAAAAATATGCAAAAATAAAGAAGAAAAAAAATCTGAAATACTTTGTCATGGTATGTGTGGGGTACAGAGATGAGGTAGTCATTAAAAAAGCATGTTAAATTCTTATTGCACACAGAGTGAGTCCATGCAAGTTATTATTTGACTTGTTAAGGACATTTTTTTACTCCCAAACTTATTCAAGCTTGCCATAACAAAGGGGTTGAGTACTTATTGACTCAAGACATTTCAGCTTTTCATTTTTAATGAATTAGTTAAAATCAACAACAACAACAAAAAATCTCATAATTCCACTTTGACATTAAGGGGTATTGTGTGTTGGCCAGTGACACAAAATCTCACTGTAATCCATTTTAAATTCTAGCTGTAACACAACAAAATGTGGAAAAAGTCAAGGGGTGTGAATACTTTCTGAAGGCACTGTACAAGCACCAGGGTTCAATCCGTAAAAAGCATAACAATACTAAAGGTAGAGTGGTATTGTGACGGGTTTCTTCCTCCTCTGACGAGGAGTAGTAGGAAGGATCGGTGGACCAATGAGCAGCGTGGTAAGTGTTCATCATATATTTATTAAACCGAGAACACTAAAAAAAATAACAAAGGAGAAACGAAACGAAACAGTTCTGAAAGGTGACATACAGAACATAATCACCCACGAAACACAAGTGGAAAAAGGCTACCTAAGCATGATTCTCAATCAGAGACAACTAACAACACCTGCCTCTGATTGAGAACCATACCAGGCCAAACACAACATAGAAAAAGGAACATAGACAACCCACCCAACTCACGCCCTAACCATACTAAAACAAAGACATAACAAAATAACTAAGGTCAGAATGTGACAGTACCCCTCCCAAAGGTGCGGACTTTGGCCGCCAAACCTGAATCTATAGGGGAGGGTCTGGTTGGGTGTCTGTCCGCGGTGGCGGCTCTGGCGCGGGACGTGGACACCCCACTCCACCATAGTTTGTCCGCCTCCTAACCTGCCTCCGTGGCCTCTTTAGAGCGGCAACCCTCGCCGCCGACCTCGGACTGGGGACCCTAGCCACGGGTCCCGAATGGACGGGAGATTCCGGCCGCACAGGACAGGCGGGAGACTCCGGCAGCTCCGGAGTGAAGGGCGATTCCGGTAGCACCGGAGTAACGAACGGCTCTGGCAGCTCCTGACTGACAGGCGGCTCTGGCCGCTCCTGACTGACAGGTGGCTCTGGCCGCTCCTGACTGACGGGCGGCTCTGGCCGCTCCTGACTGACCGGTGGCTCTGGCCGCTCCTGACTGACCGGTGGCCCTGGCCGCACCTGACTGACCGGTGGCTCTGGCAGCTCCTGACTGACGGGCGGCTCTGGCAGCTCCTGAATGAAGGGCGGCTCTGGCAGCTCCTGACTGACGGACGGCTCTGGCAGCTCCTGACAGACGGGCGGATCTGGCAGCTCAGGACAGGCGGGAGGCTCTGGGAGCTCAGGACAGACGGGCGGCTCTGGCAGCTCAGGACAGACTGGCGGCTCTGGCAGCTTAGGACAGACGGGCGGCTCTGGCAGCTCAGGACAGACGGGCGGCTCTGGCAGCGCTGGACGTGAGGTAGACTCTGGCAGTGCTGGACAGACGGGAGACTCTGGCAGCTCAGGACAGACGGGAGACTCTGGCAGCTCAGGACAGACGGGAGACTCTGGCAGCGCTGAGCAAGCGGGAGCACCTGTAAGGAGGAGAAGGAGAGACAGCCTGGTGCGTGGAGGAGGCACCGGATAGACCGGAATGTGGAGGCGCACTGAAGGTCTGTACAACCCTACCTGGCTGGATGCTCCCCGTAGCCAGGCCAGTGCAGCGAGGTGGAATAGACCACACTGGGCTGTGCTGGCGAACCGGGGACACCATGCGCAGGGCTGGTGCCATGTACCCCGGCCCGAGGAGACGCACTGGAGACCAGATGCGCTGAGCTGGCTTCATGGCACCTGGCTCGATGCCCACTCTAGCCCAGCCGATACGAGGCGCTGCTATGTAGAGCACCAGGCTATACCTGCGCACCGGGGACACTGTGCGCCCCACGGCATAACACAGTGCCTGCCTGGTCCACCTCTCTCCACGGTAAGCACGGGGAGTTGGCTCAGGTCTCCTACCTGACTTAGCCACACTACCCGTGTGCCTCCGCCCAATACATTTTTGGGACTGCCTCTCGGGCTTCCAGCCGCGCTGCCTCGTCATACCACCGCCTCTCGGCTTTCGCTGCCTCCAGTTCTGCCTTGGGGCGGCGAATCTCCAGCCTGTGCCCAGGGTCCCTTGCCGTCCAAAATCTCCTCCCATGTCCAGGAGTCTTGCGATTTCGGCCGCTGCCCATTACCACACTGCTTGGTCCTTGGTTGGTGGGTGATTCTGTGACGGGTTTCTTCCTCCTCTGACGAGCAGTAGTAGGAAGGATCGGAGGACCAATGAGCAGCGTGGTAAGTGTTCATCATATATTTATTAAACCGAGAACACTAAACAAAATAACAAAGGAGAAACAAAACAGTTCTGAAAGGTGACAGACACATAACAGAAAATAATCACCCACGAAACACAAGTGGGAAAAGGCTACCTAAGTATGATTCTCAATCAGAGACCACTAACAACATCTGCCTCTGATTGAGAACCATACAAGGCCAAACGCAAAACACAACATAGAAAAAGGAACATAGACAACCCACCCAACTCACGCCCCTGACCATACTAAAACAAAGACATAACAAAAGAACTAAGGTCAGAATGTGACAGGTATTCCACTCTCCTTTAGAAAAAAACAAAGACATACTGTGAGGAACCAAGGTTTACAAATCTTTCTCAAGGAATTTGATGTAGGTTCTACTGATAATGCTTGACGTATTAGTCATCGTCATGTAGGGATGTGTGCATTCACAAAACGAGATACGAGAGCCATGAATTAATCATAAGGCCACACAAAATGAATCGAGAGCCCTCTATTACAGAAACGTGTGTGGGCACCTCAGTAAGAGAATGTCATGCAGCCATCTACATAATTATAGCATTAGCTATAAATAAAGGTAGTTTGCTTACACAAGGATGATTTAATTGGATTAAAGTGTTTACTTTTGATGCAAAAAAAATCATTTTGGCTGGTTTCTAATGCACGTCACATGGAGCCATGTTTTGAGTTATTCAAAATCTCTTACAGAATATATGGTGTGTCAGTTTCTCCATTCTGTATCACCATTGCCATAGGTTTGATACAGAAAATGCAACCTGGACTCAGGGGTAGACTTAACATAGTAAAAATGTAAATTCGTGACACCCCAATTATTCTGATATTAACTGATATTAACCGGATGTCCATCATCAATTTCGTATGATATTTTACAAATTACAATTTGTATGAAATGTTACGAATTTGCAATTCATACAATATGTTATGAATTTCCAATTTGGCTAACATTAGCTAGTGCGCTAATGCTAATGTTAGCTAGGTTGCTGATGTTAAGCTAGGGGTTGCGGGTTAGGGTTAAGTTTAGGGTTAGGAGTTAGGTTAAATGGTTAGGTGAAGAGTTAGCTAACATGCTAGATATAAATATAAAGATATAAAGTAGATAAAAGTTGTAAGTAATTGCAAAGTTGCTAATTAGCTAACGTTGTCCCTAATGAGATTTAGAACAAGCAACCTTTGGGTTGCTAGACGTTTGTGTTATACGACAACCCATCCACCCTGACCAACCACGCTACTTTACTTTTTGCCTTAAGTAACCTTCTGTCTTATGTAACCATACCAACCGTAGCATATCATACTAATTTGAATGTCCCGGATTTACATTTACTATGTCTATTCTATGAGACCAGGCTTGAAAATTGCAACCCAGAGGAAGAGGACTTTATCAGTCCCTGCTGAGAATTTAAAAATGATCTCTGTCTTCGCAGGGACTAATAAAGTGCGTTTTTACTATTCTATATCATTACTGACCATACCATTACTGGGGTACTATACAGACCAATTGAATGGAAAGCCATCACAAATAGAATCAGAAAGACTTTGAGGCAGCATCATAAACCTATTGGGCCTTGTGTCTGTGCCTGTGTCCCAAATGGCACCCTATTCCTTATATAGTGCATTACTTTTGACCACTACCCATAAGGGCTCTGGTCAAAGGTAGTGCTCCATGTAGGGAATAGGGCATCATTTGGGATGCCGCCACTGTCTCTCAGCTGACTGCTGCTTCTGGCTCTTCAGATGTATGGGAAATGACCTGGCTTTGGCTCTATTTATCTCAGTGCCTCTTAGAAGAGGCGCTGGGGCATTCAGTAGGGTTGTGTGTAATTGTGTTAGGGCCCTCCCACACTCCGTCCCCAGTGCATCTTCTGTCTCTTTCCTTAATCTGAACGGTTTGTCTCCAAATGTGATATCCTCCTCATATAAGGATCCAGTGTCTCTGCCCACCCACCCGCTGAGAAAGGGATCCCCCACCTTACCCCCGTGAGGACGGACCCCTTATTTATAGCACCCTAATCCTTTTATAGTGTTGGAAAAAACACCAGACCACTCCTGTGTTAATTGTCCCGGGTAATCATGGTACAGTGATGAGGAGCCATATAAAGATCATTATGATCGATAGTGCCATTTATGATTAAAATATATATATATAAAGAGCTCTGATGATAAATCGTGTGGAAGCATAATTTCCGTAGTTTGTTTTTTGTCTCCTTCTTTCCAAAGAGTGTGTATTGACGGTGTGTTTCGTGATGGGGGTGTGATTTGTGAAAAGGCAGCGGTATGACGGAGGCTTATGAGCCCTCAGGACCAATGAAAATGACATCCATTTTATATGGACTTGTAAATATTGTACGATCCACGCTTCTGGAGAACAGGAAATGTGTCTGTATGAAATGTGGTCCTAAAAGTATTGCTACATTCAGATCTAAGTTGCAGTGGTCGCATTGTTCTCCACTTTCAAAGCTGTAGAAGTGGAGGCCAGCTTTCAAAGTGGGGTGTAAACGCAGTCGGGAAACATGAGCTATATCACATGATGATGTATAACACATTCATTGTTGTGAAACTACGATGAAGTGGAAGAATGGCTTCTTTTCACGTCTTTCATTGATGGAGAGGTTTGATATCTCTTTATCTAATAGTGAAAAAGGGGAGATTGCTCATAAGAGAGCCTAGTGATTAGTCTTGGTTAAGATGCTCCAGCTGATGTTCCGAATCATTATAAACAGTCTATAGAGACATGCTGGCGTGAGAACTGTAGTGTTGTAATCTTTGGCCAAGTAAATGTTTGTTTAATCCTATCGGTCCCGAGATTCCTAGCAAAAATTGGCTTTTCATGTATCTGACTTCCATTTATCTGCATGTCCCTTATATTTAGCCTCACAATTAAGTATTTCACCATTTTCTTTTCAGGACAACCAGGGCTACAAGTAGAACACAAAACGATTTGACATAAACAGTTGCATTCATGTGTTTTATTGACAAATGTTAATAACAAAATAAGGTCGGCCAGAGCAAACAAATTAAGTATGAATCCTGTAAGTTAAGAAATGATTTGCTCACTGAGAAATGTGAATCCAATTGTGTGGAATTTGGAGTTTGTGACAGCAACTATGTGAGCTTATTACATTACAATAGACACTATGTCTTGGGATTTCCTATGATCTTTATGTAGAAGAACCCTTTACCCTCTAATGATTTGTGTAGCTTGTGAGCATCATAGAGCCGAACATGTTACATGTGCGTGTTCGTTCTCAGCTTTTCATAGATAGCTTTTAATACACTACATGACCAAAAGTATGTGGACACCTGCTAGTCGAACATCTCATTCCAAAATCATGGGCATTAATATGGAGTTGGTCCCCCTTTTTCTGCTATAACAGCCTCCACTCTTATGGGAAGGCTTTCCACTAGATGTTGAAACATTGCTGCGGGGACTTGCTTCCATTCAGCCACAAGAGCAATAGTGAGTTTGAGCACTGATGTTTGGCGATTAGGCCTAGCTCTCAGTCAGCGATCCAATTCATTCCAAAGGTGTTCGATGAGGTTGAGGTCAGGGCTCTATGCAGGCCAGTCAAGTTCTTCCATACCAATCTCGACAAACAATTTCTGTATGGACCTTGCTTTGTGCATGGGGATATTGTCAAGCTGAAACAGGAAAAGGACTTCCTCAAACTGTTGCCACAAAGTTGGAAGTACAGAATCATCTAGAATGTAATTGTATGCTGTAGCGTTAATAAAAACAATGGACGATCAACTATTCCCTAGGCGTGTCTGAACGAGACGATAGGAGAAGATAGCAATAGGAATATATAAAAAAGTTATCATACTGTTTATTTTGTAAGGACATTCCTGTTATAGATGCTATAAATATGTTTTCATTTCTTGGCAATACCAGACAAACTTGGTTTTGGGGTGCAATGTCCCTTTAATTTCTAGATGTATTTATATTCAAAATTCCAATGACAACAAGTCTCAGCTTCTTTTTTCTTCAATTGCTAAAGTCTCTAGCTATTCCTTTCGTTTGTTGTTGTTTTGTCGTTCTTGTGCAAGTGTCCTAAATGACAATACCAACATTTAGGACCTTTACAGAGGCCACATCCTGGATAACACCAGAAAATAAACACTAATGTTCTTTCTAATGTTCTTGTGATGTCTGAGCAGGCAACTGCAAGAGCATGTTATACCAGCGATCATGTCATTGTCCACAATGCACCAAAAGGGAGGGGTGTTCCATCTTTCTACCGATAACTGAACTTATGGATTCCTGAGCCATAATAATATAACGTTTTTTTGTTGTTGTTCACCGATCTCACTTGTTAAGTTATTGTAACTGCCAGACATATCACTGGACGTTTAATACCAGGTGCATGCAGGTCAATGTGAAAGGCACGCTCAAATAAAGGTCAGATGCATCCTGGCCCAAAGACCAAGTAAACAATTCTGTCAAGAACCCTACAATTTGAAACAGAACAGGATCAAAAAGGAGACTCTTTTCCAGTCCATTTGGTTTTGTCGAGTTTGAATTGCTTCACTTTCTGTTGTCCAACAGTCCAAGATTGGAATGCGTTTGGGTTCTCAAGGGACAAATTTAGTTTGCCAGCGATTTTGAAACCCAGTCACAGATTGGGAAATTCAATATAGGCTTTGCTAAGACATTGAGGAAAGGATTTTGCATGCACTCTTTTCCCTAAAACTTGTGTTGTTTTTCCGAAATTGTAGGGGTTATGAGGTGCAGACGGAATTGGAATAACCCTCTGAACGATTGCTTTTCTCAATCCTCATGGTCTTCCCAACAGCAAACTCTTGAGTGAAATATAGTTGTGTGTGTGTGTGTGTCACATGCTGATGTTTGGATTATGGTGTATCATCCTATTGGTAGACATTTTCCTTTGTCATGCACTACTTTTGACCAGGGCCCATGGGGTTCTGGTCAAAAGTAGTAGACTATAGGGAATAGGATGCCATTTGGGATACAGCCCTGCTTGCAGCTTCCTTATTGAGTGTCCTAACAGCCGAAACCTCAGAAATGGTTCCCTCAACATGCTCTTCTATAATAATTGCAAATATGCTGTGCTTGAATATTTGTTTATTGTTCAGTACTGCAGTGCATTATTACCATCGTCATCCTTCAATATGTTTTCATTGTGTGAAATCGTTCAAGTGCCAAATTAAATGCAATGTAGACAATGACAGTGAAAGACATATAGAAACGACCATGGTGGGACCGTCTCAAAAATGTAATATTGACAAAGCAAATAATATTTAGTGAGATGAATTCACACACTTCATCAGATGAGAACTTTAAGAAAAATAATTGAATATTTCAGAATTATTGTGAATAATTATATACATTTCAATAAATAGGTGTATTCAATATTAAATTAAGGTTTTCTTAAAAATACATGATACATGAAAATAAAATGCTAATCTATTTCATAAAACCATTCAAATCTGTCAACATTTTCATTTACATACAGTATCAACAACAAAAATAAAAATACTATAAACAATTACAATACTATGTTCTTAATGTGACTGCTGCAAATTGAAGGCACTTCCTTGGCAAAACATAGACCCCTCTCAATATTTTGAACCTGAAACACACAGCAAAATCAAATTACAAACATTTACATATTTTTCGAATGTAATTTTAAATTCTTTACATTCTCAGTTTCTAAAATAGGCAACAGGATCTCCCGTCTAGCAGAAAGACACAATCCGTGTCCTGTGACATTCTGGTCCTATGGTCCTATGAATATATATATAAATAATAGTTTTTTTTTTTTTTAAATGAGGTAGAATATGAAGAGTTTGAGCTGCCCTTCCGTATTTCCTTATTAGGGACTAAATGTTAAAGGGCACTTCATGACTTATTTCCTAAAGAGCTGGATGAATCAATCGATGATTCACCTAATAAGTCCCCCAGTGGCAGTAGGCCTCTCATTATGGTTCTGACTAGAACACATTCTCTGAATGACTGGAGAGAGGGAAAAACTGCTAATGTGCCAGCCCCCTCAATTTTCCAATCAAATGAATTCCAATGACACTCCAACTAAAGTGGTGCTTGTAATGGGTGCTTCATTCATGTTAGACCATTTAAAGGCTGTTAAATTCCATCAACTGACATGGAGTCAGTTCTAAGTGAGCCTGACCACAAATGTAGGCCACAGATATCCTCATCCCTGCTGTCGTCAGCCTCGTCAGGTGGAGGCAATAGACAAGTGTAACAAAGGGTTATCAACTTAACCACAATGACAATCTAGCATATTAGCTGGACCAAGACAACCAGGTCCTTCCTTTTTCATTGTCTGACCAAGTGGTGAGTAGCTTACATTGTGTGACTGACAGCTTGTTAAGACACTTGGTCGCGTTTCAAAATTATCCTCTTTTTACGGTTGAACTTTTTTTAAATCTAGGCAATGCTCATTGTACATACGCGGGCCCTAACTTAATCGCTCACATGCAACTTTGTCATGACCTTCAACGTAAAATGATTTCAGCTCGACAAATACTTGCTCTCATCTTTTTTGAGTTTTCCAAAAGAATAAGCCAGACTATAAATAATCAAGCATAAATGTATTTTGCCGAACGTATATTACATTAGGACCTCTTATTCGATGGAATACCGTTGGAATGACAAAGGGGTCCAATAGCATTATCTTTAAGAATATATGAATGTCGGACAGAAACTCCGGCAACACATGGATCTGATTATGTGAACATGATTTTTTTTTTTCCAAGCCTTACAGATCACTTGCAGATGTTAGACACAAATTAGAATAATGTTGACACAGCAACAACATAGCTCTCTCTCTTCCTGTGATTAGTATCACAAATAACAACTATACTCTGGTGGAGCTGTACAGCATGTGAATCTCCATCCACACTACACATGTATTTTCAATACATAGCACCTTTTTGTTGTGTGTGTGTATCTAGAACAAAAAGGGTTCTTCTTCTAAGTGGACAGCTACAGAACCCGTTTGGAAACCTTTTTAGTTACGAGGAAAATATTACCGGATTGCTCCTTGTCAATCTTTACAGTTAAATATTCACAATATAAATAAGATAATGTCAATCATTTATATGTATCATTACTTGTCGAACAAGGAGTCATACAATGCTCGACCAAGTGTACTAATCAACATAAAGCCTAAATATGCAAATCTAACCCCTGTGACAGTTTAACGCCTAAAAAGAAAGTATACTCACATGCAATGCCTACAATTGTGTGCAGAGTGGACTCATTGCTAGCCGTGTTAGCAATCTTGCACATCTTTTGTAGTCTGTAAAATGATAAAGAAAACAGTTAATCACTTTAAAAAATAAAATAATACAAATACTGAGCTATATTGTATGCTCAAAGAAATGGGGAAATTATATTAATTTATACTAATACAATTTCTCAGAGAAATATTTTTATTTTTTACAATTCAATTAATAAAATCCCCAAAAGGGGTTCAAAATTATTGCCACCGGTTTTCAGTACTCCAGCACTCTATCCTTGCAAGGAAAACAACACTGAACCTTAAAAAAAGAGTGGAGAAGACATTGGGAGGTGATCTTAGACCATTCCTCCATACAGAATCTTTCAAGATCCTTGATGTCTTTCGTCTGCGCTTATGGACGGCCCTCCTCGATTCAAACCACAAGTTTTCAATGGGTTTCAAATCCAGAGACTTTAATTAATTCATTTTATTTCACCTTTATTTAACTAGGCAAGTCAGTTAAGAACAAAATTGTTATTTACAATGACGGCCTACCCCGGCCAAACCCTAACGACGCTGGGCCAATTGTGCGCCGCCCTATGGGACTCCCAATCATGGCCGGTTGTGATACATCCTGGAATCAAACCAGGGTCTACTGAGATGGCCATTGCAAAATGTTGATTTAGTTGTCAATTAACCATTTCTTTGTGGATTTTGTGCTTGGGGTTACTGTCTTGCTAGAAGATCCACTTGCGGACAAGTGTCAACCTCCTGGCAGAGTCAACCAGGTTGTTGGCTAAAATGTCCTGGCACTTGGTAAAGTTCATAATGCTGTTGAACTTAAAAAGGGTTACAGGACCAGTGGAAGCAAAATAGCCCCATATCATCAAAGATGCGCCACTACTTTTTTTAACCATAGGTATGAGGTACTTTTCTGCATATGCTTCCTTTTTTCAATGCCAAACCCACCACTGGTGTGCGTGGCCAAAGAGCTATATTTCCATGTCATTTGACCATAGCACCGCCTGGAGTTCAGAGAGTAGAAGTGTGCGGTGGGGGTCGGGATTTGAATCCCAGCATACACAGTTGACATGTGTGCCAGAGGTGGTAGCATTAACCACGAGACCAGCCTATGCGACAATACTGTTTTATCTTCATTTGAATATAATATGTTTTTACAGCTGTTCCGAATATATGCAACAACAAAAACATGCCATTTTAAAAATCAGAAGGACATTCAAGTCTAGCCAGTCAACGTTTTAAAATCATCCAAGAGAGAGTATTTCACAATTTCTCCCTCCCTGGCCTAAGCACCACCCTGGAGACCAGGGGAATAGGGAGGCTAAAGAGAGAGGGCCTTCTATGATACTTGTGTCTTTTTTTCAATAGGAAAGGGGTTGGTGGTGAGCAAAGCCAACACACTGTAACGGACGACCAGTGTTTCACTAAACTGAGTTTCAGTAGTCTATGAGGCTGTTGTGGTTTGCTTTATTGACAAAAACAAAAAAGAAGAGAGCAAAACTCAATGCTCTAATTCACTGGTCCACAATGGTGGCAGGGCTGCTGCTCAGCCAGTTCAGTTCAGGCAGCCATCTGAGAAACTAACATACAATCTGGGAACATACTATCTGAGGCCATTCGCTACTTACTGTCTGATGTCATCTGTCCCTTTTCCAAGAAAACTACAATGACAACATGATTGTTCAGTAGATCCGCTAAATTGATATTTATATAATGGCACATGCTGTGGAACACTGACATGTTATAGGCTTTGATTCAAGTGTCCACTTATTGCTTCTGTTCAAAGACAAGTGAATCTATTGTTCAGTTTGTGTAAAAGAACGGTGAATGTGAGGTCATCGAAGAGAGTTTGGCTAACGTTAGAGCAAGACACCATGTTATGTCACCAAGGCATTCAATTCAGTCATAATGAGTATTTGGGTTCTAGCTCAAACAGATCTGGGACCAGGCTACAATAAAGTGTCGTAAGGCAGCCAGAAACATGGTATATACAGTGCCTTGCGAAAGTATTCGGCCCCCTTGAACTTTGCGACCTTTTGCCACATTTCAGGCTTCAAACATAAAGATATAAAACTGTATTTTTTGTGTGAAGAATCAACAACAAGTGGGACACAATCATGAAGTGGAACGACATTTATTGGATATTTCAACTTTTTTAACAAATTAAAAACTGAAAAATTGGGCGTGCAAAATTATTCAGCCCCCTTAAGTTAATACTTTGTAGCGCCACCTTTTGCTGCGATTACAGCTGTAAGTCGCTTGGGGTATGTCTCTATCAGTTTTGCACATCGAGAGACTGACATTTTTTCCCATTCCTCCTTGCAAAACAGCTCGAGCTCAGTGAGGTTGGATGGAGAGCATTTGTGAACAGCAGTTTTCAGTTCTTTCCACAGATGCTCGATTGGATTCAGGTCTGGACTTTGACTTGGCCATTCTAACACCTGGATATGTTTATTTTTGAACCATTCCATTGTAGATTTTGCTTTATGTTTTGGATCATTGTCTTGTTGGAAGACAAATCTCCGTCCCAGTCTCAGGTCTTTTGCAGACTCCATCAGGTTTTCTTCCAGAATGGTCCTGTATTTGGCTCCATCCATCTTCCCATCAATTTTAACCATCTTCCCTGTCCCTGCTGAAGAGAAGCAGGCCCAAACCATGATGCTGCCACCACCATGTTTGACAGTGGGGATGGTGTGTTCAGGGTGATGAGCTGTGTTGCTTTTACGCCAAACATAACGTTTTGCATTGTTGCCAAAAAGTTAAATTTTGGTTTCATCTGACCAGAGCACCTTCTTCCACATGTTTGGTGTGTCTCCCAGGTGGCTTGTGGCAAACTTTAAACGACACTTTTTATGGATATCTTTAAGAAATGGCTTGCCACTCTTCCATAAAGGCCAGATTTGTGCAATATACGACTGATTGTTGTCCTATGGACAGAGTCTCCCACCTCAGCTGTAGATCTCTGCAGTTCATCCAGAGTGATCATGGGCCTCTTGGCTGCATCTCTGATCAGTCTTCTCCTTGTATGAGCTGAAAGTTTAGAGGGACGGCCAGGTCTTGGTAGATTTGCAGTGGTCTGATACTCCTTCCATTTCAATATTATCGCTTGCACAGTGCTCCTTGGGATGTTTAAAGCTTGGGAAATCTTTTTGTATCCAAATCCGGCTTTAAACTTCTTCACAACAGTATCTCGGACCTGCCTGGTGTGTTCCATGTTCTTCATGATGCTCTCTGCGCTTTTAACGGACCTCTGAGACTATCACAGTGCAGGTGCATTTATACGGAAACTTGATTACACACAGGTGGATTGTATTTATCATCATTAGTCATTTAGGTCAACATTGGATCATTCAGAGATCCTCACTGAACTTCTGGAGAGAGTTTGCTGCACTGAAAGTAAAGGGGCTGAATAATTTTGCACGCCCAATTTTTACGTTTTTGATTTGTTAAAAACGTTTGAAATATCCAATAAATGTCGTTCCACTTCATGATTGTGTCCCACTTGTTGTTGATTCTTCACAAAAAAATACAGTTTTATATCTTTATGTTTGAAGCCTGAAATGTGTCAAAAGGTCGCAAAGTTCAAGGGGGCCGAATACTTTCGCAAGGCACTGTATGACTATCAGAAACCCAACGTTACTGATCACAAATATAGATACACACAATATTATGATATTAAAAATGAATACATACATGCTGGTTTTGAACAATCCCTTGTGTTGTGATAGAGCCGATGAAAATGTGTTCTACATTCCGATGAGAACTTGACTGGTCCTGCTTAAAAAGAAAGGTTCTTATCAGGGAACAAACAAAAAAAATGAATGTGTTCCATTTCATTTCCTCATTTTTTTACATTTTATTAACAGAACTGAAGTTAATTTTCTATTAGCAACATCATCAAAAGAAAAACAATATTTTTGGACAAGCATGCAAAGCATTATCTAGCAGTCAAGATATCCTTTTTTCACCAAGGCAGAGCTCCAACTATGCTAATTACAAACAACGCTCTCTCTCACTAACTACATTGATATGCATATTTACTGATTTAGGGGTATGCCAATTCGTTGTTTAGGAGTTATTTATGATGCACTGTCCATATAAAAGAAACATCCTCTCACTGTCAACTGCGTTTATTTTCAGCAAACTTAACATGTGTAAATATTTGTATGAACATATCAAGATTCAACAACTGAGACAAACTGAACAAGTTCCACAGACATGTGACTAACAAAAATGGAATAATGTGTCCCTGAACAAAGGAGAGGGGGTCAAAATCAAAAGTAACAGTCAGTATCTGGTGTGGCCACCAGCTGCATTAAGTACTACAGTGCATCTCCTCTTCATGGACTGCACCAGATTTGCCAGTTCTTGCTGTGAGATGTTACCCCACTCTTCCACCAAGGCATCTGCAAGTTCCCGGACATTTCTGGGGGGAATGGCCCTAGCCCTCACCCTCCGATCCAACAGGTCCCAGACGTGATCAATGGGATTGAGATCCGGGTTCTTCGCTGGCCATGACAGAGCACTGACATTCCTGTCTTGCAGGAAATCACACACAGAACAAGCAGTATGGCTGGTGGCATTGTCATGCTGGAGGGTCATGTCAGGATGAGCCTGCAGGAAGGGTACCACATGAGGGAGGAGGATGTCTTCCCTGTAACGCACAGCGTTGAGATTGCCTGCAATGACAACAAGCTCAGTCCAATGATGCAGTGACACACCGCCCCAGACCATGACGGACCCTCCACCTCCAAAAAGACCCCGCTCCAGAGATCCGGGGCCGGGTGTAACGCTCATTCCTTTCACGATAAACGCAAATCTGACCATCACCCCTGGTGTGACAAAACCGCGACTCGTCAGTGAAGAGCACTTTTTGCCAGTCCTGTCTGTTCCAGCGACCGTGGGTTTGTGCCCATAGGTGACGTTGTTGCTTGTAATGTCTGGTGAGGACCTGCCTTACAACAGGCCTACAAGCCCTCAGTCCAGCCTCTCTCAGCCTATTGCGGACAGTCTGAGGACTGATGGAGGGATTGTGTGTTCCTGGTGTAACTCGGGTAGTTGTTGCCATCCTGTACCTGTCCCATAGGTGTGATGTTCGGATGTACCAGTCCTGTGCAGGTGTTGTTACACGTGGTCTGCCACTGCGAGGACGATCAGCTGTCCGTCCTGCCTCCCTGTAGCGCTCTCTTAGGCATCTCACAGTACGGACATTGCAATTTATTGTCCTGGCCACATCTGCAATCCTCATGCCTCCTTGCAGCATGCCTAAGGCACATTCACGCAGATGAGCAGGGACCCTGGGCATCTATATTTTGGTGTTTTTCAGAGTCAGTAGAAAGGACTCTTTAGTCTCCTAAGTTTTCATAACTGTGACCTTAATTGCCTACCGTCTGTAAGCTCTTAGTGTCTTAACGACCGTTCCACAGGTGCATGTTCATTAATTGTTTATGGTTCATTGAAAATGCATGGGAAACAGTGTTTAAACACTTTACAATGAAGATCTGTAAAGTTATTTGGATTTTTACGAATTATCTTTGAAAGACAGGGTCCTGAAAAAGGGATGTTTCTTTTTTTGCTGAGTTTAGTTAGGCTGATTATATATTTCACTTATGTTGTAAATTGTATGACATCACATTTTATGTATGTTTCTGCAGATATACCAAGATGTTCAAATAAATCTAAACCTAGCTCTGCTCAGACTCAAGAATCATTGCTCCACTGGTCCATGACATCTTAAAAGGACTCAGACAATAGACTTATTGATCACTCCTAAGTACTTCTGGGCCTTTAGCGAGCCTCCGGATAACAGATTTTCACACCAATTCCTGAAGTCTGTTTTGAGGTCCTGCGACAAATAATCCGCTTAACATTACGCTGCCTTCAACTTTACCCTGGCTGTTTCTGTCGGAGTAATGTGCTCTTTTCTCTCCCCTATGGCCATCAGGAATTCATTTAATGGCAACCTTCTCCAGCAAATCTGTGAGGCCCATCCCGGGCAATAACATAGTTCTAGGGATAACATTGAATTAGGGTCTCTGACACCATGATTGGACTTTGGAAAGCTACTTGATTAGGCATTAAGGAGGTAGGACTCAGAAATTAGGGGTAATGTGGATTCAGCTCACAGAGCCGAGAGTCTTCCCCTGCCAAACTAAATAGCTCTACATGGATTTATAATATTTGTAGCTGGTCTAATGTGTGCAGGGCTGTATGTATCAAGGCTCTCAGAGTAGAAGTGCCGATTTAGGATCCGTTTGGCCTCTTAGATCCCAATGACAGTACATGGACAGAGGGGACCTGATCCTAGACTCCTACTCAAAGAGGCTTGAAGCATATGACCACAGATGTAAGGTGAGATTGATCCAGAAACAAATGGTCAAAATTGAATGTTGACGGAACATTTTTTTTATATCAGTTTTCTTACCTGTGAAATGCTTTATGAACTTGTCTTTCAGGTTTACATCTCTTGGGACAATATCTACATAAAAGAAGAAGAAGAAAATAAACCCATCTGTGAAACCTCTTAGCATTAAAAGGAGAATCCACTCAGACACAAGTTTGATGTCTTTTTGTTCTTCTTTTCTCCGCCAGTCCCACTGTTGATACAGTCCCAAAATGTTTTGCATGTCAGCAGTAAAGTTTTCCAAGATATTGGACTTTCAAGAAGCAAAGTGTCACCGACCACATGATGATGAGTTTTTTTTACCACACTGCCGGACGCTCCTGTCTTCCATTTCATCAACAAAAGTAAAACAAAAATAAAATGGCGCAAGAGGGGGGAATAGTGGTGCTGTTTCCCCCTATATGGATTTCAGCTTTAAGATGACCTATTACTAAAAGGTTCATGTTTAAATATTACAACATTTAAAGTAAGGCCATGTAAATACCAACAAAGACCCATCACACCTGTGCTTATAATATGAAGTAATAGGCCTATACATTTTCTAGCTTGGATGAGAGCTGATGGAATAATACAACTATGAGTTCTTAAGTATTTTGATTAGATTTTTTATTTACACTGAGTATACCAAACATTAGGAACACCTTCCTAATATTGAGTTGCCCTCAGAACAGTCTTAATTCGTCAGGGCATGGACTATACAAGGTGTCAAAAGCATTCCACAGGGATGCTGGCCCATGTTGACTCCAATGCTCCAATGTGTCAAATTGGCTGGATGTCCTTTGGGTAGTGGACCATCGTTGATACACACAGGAAACTGTTGAGCGTGAAAAACCCAGCAACAGTGCAGTTCTTGATACAAACCGGTGCGCCTGGCACCTACTACCATATCCCGTTCAAAGGCACTTTTGTCTTGCCCATTCACCCTCTGAATGGCACACACACACAATCCATGTCTCAATTGTCTCAAGGTCGTAGAAATCCTTCTTTAACCTGTCTCAGTACAGTACAGTAGAGCACAGAACAGTAAAGAAAAGTAGAGTATAGGTCAGTACAATGCAGCACTGTACAGTAGAGTTTAGTACAGCACAGTAGAGGACACTATAGTAGAGTGCAGTGTAATTTACTGTATTGTACTGTACTGACCTCTGTTGTCCCCTTCTGTTCTTTACTGTACTGAAATGAACAATTTTCTACTCTGCTATACTGAATTCCACTGTGCAATGCTTTACATCTGTACTTTTCTTTGAATAAATGTGTTTTTCTAAAATGTTCAGTGGAAATGGTTAGAAGCAGTCCTTGTGCATAGATGGTTTGTTTAACTTTGCAAGCAATGGTTTTTGTTTGGCGTACATTTTAAACTGAAAATTGGAGCCTCAGCGTCATTCTGTTACCGTGGAATTGCCCATACACTGATTTCCTCACAACTGAAGACAAGCCAACAGGCTTGGAGGCTCATTGCACACATTCTGTAGCTCAGCCAAGCCCATCCTCTCTACAAACATGCAAAGCACACAGGTGTCAGACGCATTCAGGCTAACAGTGCAAGGAGATTATAGCCCGGCAGTTCTAATGCTTATCAATGTCATAAGAATAATTCCGTGCAGCTAGTTGCTGTGCTAATTTTACCAGACTGGACTGAGGAATGAACAGTACTCTCTGATGCAGAAATCACAGAAGATGATCGGTTCAATTACGAACCACTACAGTAAGCTTAGGCAATGCGTTTGAAGTCCCGACATACCACTGGGCACTATGGAAAACAACGACTCATCACTCCAATATAAAAAGATGAACAGGCTATGGGTCTTTACGTAAGGGGAATAAGGGTCCTGAAACCTTAACCTGGCTCCAATCCAGATCAGATGTGAGTTGTGTAAGTGTTCAAATGGCCGGTAAATGCTAACACTAACCGGTAGGACATCAAACTTATTGCCTAAGTCCAATAATATTGCCTTGGAGATGCTGGAGATGTCTGGATTACCTGATGGTCAGGAAAGAGAGATACCTAGTGCACCTTGGCAAAGAGAACGGAAACTGTGTGCAGGAGGTATTTCACTTTCCTTCCTTGCGTGCAAAACATGGACAATCTAGTGTGACTGTGGGTCTTAAGGAATGGCGCACGCACCACTTGCTAATGTGCAGCCTTTTGACTTCCTCACAAGGTACTCTCTGTCTGGCCAGCAGCCTGTGTAGTTCTCTTGCCTGTTACACAGTTGGTCTGTGACGCTGCTTTGACAACATTGGGCGGGGATGTCCCAATAAAGCCTCTGACTAACCCTCAACGCGACATTTGACCGGAATATTAACGCAGCATTTCCAAAAATAAAAAAAATAACAAATATTTTGGATGGTAACAGACAGTCTGAGGGAATGTGTAGCATTGCTCACCCAATTGCACAGATTAGTATGAAGGAATTACTCGTATGGCTCAGTTTCAGTTAGCATATGCTATTTTGTAATGTCTTAAAAGGCACTGTAACACCACCCTTCCTCTCACAATGACTTCAAAGATATATCAAAGCCGTGCACATTTCTTTCAAAGGCAATGAGTAATGCTTCTACCAGGCACAGAATGACAAATTGAATCAATTGGCTCTAAATGTATGAAAGACTTCCCGTTCAGTACTTCTGACCACATTCCAAAAGCCCAACACAAATCACATGGATTCTATTGTTCCACTTGAGCAAAAAAAGGCTTTCACATTAACATAGTCTTTCCATCTTACACGTGAAATGAAGTCAGTGAATGTGGTGAAAATGGCTGTGTGATCACAGCTGACTAAACTGTGTGCCACGTGAGTGTCCTGGTCTCACATCACCTGTGATGCATCCCTGTGACGCTCACCACTGGCTGTCCAAGAAGCTGGAGGAGGCGGATCATTCGTGGTTTGAGATTCCGCAATGTGTCCTGAACTGAATGAATCATTCACAAGTTTAGTATGCTAATGAGCCTCCGCCCCTGGGCAACTTGGTTGGTGATGCCATTGATAATCTTTTGTTATGATGCAGTGATACGATACCTCACTAGCCAAGTGAGAGGATGGATTGTGGCTCTTTCAGGGTGCCAATAGGGAACTGCAATATAGATTCACAATTCATAGACTATCACATCAGAGACAGAAATACAGATAATGAATTGTAATGTAGAGCCTGTTGAATCAATTGCTGATATTGTCACATCCCCAAATAGTGAAGCATACTAGCATCGATTGCATTTGTAAAAAATTGTTTGTTTGTAAAATAGTCAGAATTTATTGACAACTCTCACCTCTTCAAATCATAAAGTATGCCATTTCCTACATGGAAAAGGACAAGTAATCATGAACAAAAGGCAACAGTAGCAGACATATTGATACAGACCAGAAGCAGCTGTCACACCCCAGTGAAATAGGGATTACAGTTTCATCATGGCCTAAAAATAAATCTTATCAGCTTACCTATGGGTCTACTGTTATCCAGCCTAGGAACATATAAAGGCTTTTCTCCAGAGGAGAACCTCATCTCTTGGGCTGTAGGGAAGAGGCCACTGTTATAGCGCCTGGAGACTGAAGGCTTGTCCCCTGATTGGCTGTCTCCGATAACCTGTAAAATAAGGTCCAGCAGGGTCCTTCTCCCTTTCTGCTTCACTTCCTTGCTGTCCATGCACTGGCTCGAGGTGATCAGCATAAGGATTATACTCAAAAGTATGTGCCATTTCCTTTCTGCCTGCATGGCTTTTCTGACTGGGTAAACGAGCAAACACAAATCAAGTTAGATACAGTGCTGGAAAGAAACAAATGGTGTCCAATCACAAGGTGTGAGTAAGTGCAAAGTGACTGCATACTTCTATCACCCCCAAAATGATGGGCATAACATTAATAGTGGTGGAAACAGTGAGAAGTAGTCTATTAAATGAAGCATACAAGTGAACATATACTCTGAATGACATTAGGGTAATAAATGCAACTATGAGTAAGATATTTTGTTACTTCGAATAATCTCATTTAGAGGGAATACAAATGTAGCCAACAAAACAATTGCAAATTCCTCAACATGGTGTTTGTCATACAAAGCCACAGTAATGCTGATATATTGATCTAATATAATAAAGCAAGGTGTGGTGTCTTCAATTCAAACAGGTGTGAGAACATTTGCTTTGGGGCAATTCCATGATAATGGAATTATGCTAAAACTCAAGATTTTTCACTTTTAAATGTATACCAAACAAAAAATTCAAAGTTTAGCATACCATACAACTCTCTTGGCATACATTTTAAAGTGAAAAATCTGAGTCTCTGCGTAATTCCATTGCCCTTTGATGAATAGTAACCGTCAAGTGATGATGACAGTAGTCTACTTATACAAAGCAAATTAATAACATGGACATAGAAATCAATCTCAAACTTACTTGGATAACAAAGTCAAACTTACTTTAAGTTACTAAAGGATCCTTATGTCCTGAAAAGTGGACACGAGTTGTCTGTATAAAATCTCTAGGCGTTGTCGGTTGTGTAGCTTATTGAGCGAAGATTCCGTTGTCTGCAGCCGGTCTTGAAATCATACGTCCCGTTTTATACGTTCAGCGAGGTTCTAATACAATCGATTTCGAGTGGGTGGTAGGCAACTGTTTATATCTTTGGTTTAATTTATTCCATGGTGGTCGCTACCTTTGGCATGCGCCCCTCCTTTACGTCCAAACCCATCACTGAAAGTGGGCTAAGAACACCACTTCACTTCTTATTCCTGCTTAGGTAAAACAATGTTGCAATGTCAAGTTTGGATGGGAAGGATTAATGCTGAGATTTCCATTGGGGAAAATATCATCCGAAGCGCGCAACGGCGGGTGAAATAAATTTCCAAAATTGCAAGACCTATTCAATGCAGAGTTGTTTAGTGGCATATGGGCTTGACCCTGACCTATGTCGGCTAATTGTAGTGTCTTTGTTTTTGTTCATGGATGTCCAAGTCTTGTGACTGCCTAAGCGCAGCAGAGAATGCGCTTTCAAGAACAGCCCTCGGACTGTTTCGAGCACTTGAGTTCAATATCTAATTTTTTTTCTTCTAACTGTTTTTAAAGTAAGAAAATCAGGTGGTTTGGTGGTCTTGGACAATTAAGAGAGTGTTGATACATGCCGCCTATTTTTATGAATTTGTTACAGAGTAGGCCCAAATGGAGTAATGATGACGAATCGAATATTTATTGAGTGATTTTTGTACACATGCGTGTCATGATATGCTGTCAGGAAAATGTAAACTATGTGATAGCCTAATATTTATGTTCTCCCTCGGTGTTATGATAGTGACATATTTGATAGTGCTATACCTTCATCTCTCATGTATGGCTTTGCATTGATCCAATGTATAGGCTTATGAGTCATAGTTGTGACTGGGTGTAAATTACATTGCAATGGAAAGCAATCCATAATACTAGGATATATAGGGCTATATCTATGAATCATGCATCAGCACAGGGCATCAGTTGAAATATGGCATACAGACATCAAAATGCAAACTGTCTTTCACATCATATCCATTCAAATCTGATCCTCTCAAAATATCATGCACTACTAGGGCCATTATGCGGAGCATGATGCTGATGATGAGCTCAGCTTCATATTCTCTCCTCAAAATGTGTAGCCCTCATAACAATAGATAAAAACTGCATTGTCATTTGATAATGCAGTACAGTAACGAAACACCTACTTCAAAACATGTTTCATACCAGGTTGTTATAATGCATAGCCTTAAAGCCTAGTAAAACATACAAATAAAAAAATATTTTCAAGTTAAAAGAATGTTGAACATCATTAGTCAAAGTAGTCTTTAAAATCGCACATAGCTTTCAGAGAAATAATGTCATCTGGTGGCCTGATAATTACGTTGCAGCCCTCGAGGCTCAGCCTGGCTCAGTCAGTAGCCAGCTAGGGCTAGACTACACTCTCAGATGGGGTCTGAAAATGGTGAAAAGCCCCCAAAATAGACTACAAATTTTAAATATCTTTTGGATAATTTAGTATAGGCTACAAAATACATTACAATTTTCTATAATCAATAATCGCCAAAATACTCACTTTCTTTCACTCGTCAAAAATGTCATTTTACTTTTACTCATCCTGCTATTGTTACAATGCTATTCACACATAATTCATTTGAAACCGTTTGTCATTTCTTCAAAATTGTGACAGTGAGGCAACAGGTTCATCCGCGTCAAAGATCCCACGTGGGCTGCTTCCAGAGCTCGTCAGTTGCTATGGGAACAAACGGGACACAAATAAAAAAAGTTGTAGACTGCCTTGAGTTTATCAAGCTAGCTATGTAGCTAACGATGTTTGTACAAACTGCTAACTGCCAGGATTTTTTTTGTATTAGTTAGCAAACATTGAATTCAAAAGGCGTCATTGGCTACATAGAGATAGTTGCATCATGTCTCACAGGTTAGTAACGTTAATTGACTTCAGTTAGCTGGCTAGCTAGCTAACTTTAGCTATTAATTTAGCTAGCTATGTTTACTTTATGTTGCCTGAACTTCTGCCAATTAACAAACCACCTGTCTATCAAACTAGCTAGTAGCAGATTTTGCATACCATAATTTTCTTAATAGACAAATATCAATGTGATAGACCTAATGTAAGCCTTTTATCAATGTTATGGACATGATCATACTATTGATGGCAAACACTCAGTTTTCAGTTGGGAATTCTTAGTTTTTACTCATTTCCGAAGTGCAAGCAAATTCAACTGATTTAATTGTCATGCTAAATATCCTTCCAATAACTGTCTCTCTTCCAGTACATACAACAAACTGTGGGCTGATGCCCAGGTCGAGTTGAACTCCCTTCTGACTCAGGAGTTTCCTGCTCAGCCTCCTCGCCCAGAGAAGGACCGAGTGGTGTTCTTCCAACGCCTGGCCACCCTCTACGTGCGCTATGTGCAGATCTTCAGGCAGCTGGAGGAGGCCTATGACCAGGTGGTTCATCCCCAGAAGAGGAAAGTGATCCGGGAGGTCCTGGATGGCGTGATGGGGCGGGTGCTGGAACTCAAGAATGAGATGGTGGAGAAAGAGTTCTCTGAGTACCATTACATGGACGATGTCATCCAGGACTTGAAGCTCACGCCTGTAAGTTCACCCCCCCTTCCCCCTTTTTGTTAATGAAAGTTGATAAGAAGTCTCCTACAGCAGGGGTTCTCAAACTGGGGCTCCCAAAAATGTTTTTAGGGGTTGCAAGTGTGAATGGGACAAATACATATTTTTCATAGATATTTAAATAGGCTACATATATTGCACCAAATGGTTGTCTCAAAAACATCTCATCTGTGCTTCAGAACCAAAAAGTTGCGTGTCTTGATTGTTGACCAATGACAAGTCATCAGCTTTGGCGCACAAAAACTAGCACACATATCCAGATTTTCTTGCTTAATTTTCTCTTGTTTTGCCTGACAAAAACAGAGTAGACCTACCCATATAAAATACAGTTTAAAAAAATCTACTATGGAGGCATCTTTGCCAGAACAATAATAGGCTACCTGGCAATTTGATTGATACTTTTCATATTTCAGATAGACTGTAACTGAAAGCGGTAATTTATATGGTAATTTTAGTATTATCAACAGTAAAAATAACTCTAAAATGTTTAACTGTAAATTATGGTGGATTGTGGGAAAATTGTTGTATTTTGAATGGTATTGTAATTACACCCAACAGAATACAGTACCGAACCATATCTTTGGAGTGCCCAAAACCTTTTGACCACACTGTAACAAAAATAGGTACAGAATGTTACTGTAAATTACAAAGAAACTTTGGTTCAACAGTACATTACTGAAAAGTTAACAGTAATGTACTGTTAAACCAAAGTTTCTTTATAGTGTATGGTAACATACTGTAACTTTTTTTTACAGTAAATTGCAGGTAACTGGATGCTAGTAAGGTACCAAAAAAACAACAGGATTTTTTTTTACAATGCACAAGTGAGTACATGGCATTGTTTTTCTGACTCATTAACATATTTTGAGGTGTGCCTTGCAAGAAGCTATATTTGTTGCACCCGTGAGTGAGAACGCTATACTAATTGAACTCTTATGTGGTTATAGTGCCTCATCAATTTAAATGTATGGGGACAGATTGAAGTCTTAAACCTTAAATAGTTGAGCGTTTTGCTATGTCCTTTTGGTCTGTTTTTCCCTGAAGTCGCTGCCAGTTTGGAAGCCTTTGTTAAGGTCTCTAGAATAGCTATTCCCAATATGGTGCTCTGCTTTTGGGCTATGGTCAAAAGTTGTGGCCTATGTAGGGAACAGGGTGCCGTTTTGGTATGTAGCCCATGTTTAATTTACTGTAATAAAATGTCACAGTATCTTTTTTGGACATAATGCATCTCATACCTCATCACAGGAGGACATTGAGATCCCCATCCCTCGATATTTCCTCAGTGAACGCAGCAAGGTGTTGCAGGAGAGACGGAATATGCTCTCCAACATCCTCAACCTCATCGAGGTAGTAGAGCGACCCAAAGTGAGTTTTTCTATACCACGTAACATTAGACTTGGTGTTATTACATGCAACTACACAGCAATTACACATAGCTACACAGTAACTAGATAAGATATCATCTTCAGTTTATCACAGAACCATGTGTATGTGACCAATAACATTGGGTTTGATTTGATTTGAGAAACTTCCTTTCAATATAATAATTCAATGCCAGTTAGCAGATACTTTGGTCCAAAGCGACTCACAGTAGAGTGAGTGCGTACATTAAAGTATGTGAACCCAGCGGGAATCGAACCCACGACTCTGGCATTGCTAGATACTTACCTACTGAGCCACACAGGACCACCTTTAATACTCCATGTTGTGTTGGGCCCCTAGCCTGTAGGAGTGCGTGCACTGAACCTGGAGGAAGCCATAAAGATCATCCAGGTGTCAGAGAGGGCCCGTCAGGGTCGCCTGAGGGCCAAGTTCATGAGGGAGATCCAGCGCGATGAGGAAAGGCAGAGGAGGGCCAAGGACAGGGACCTGGGGGCAGCGGCCATCGACACGGCGGTGGTTCGCATCCAGAAGGTATGGTCAAGCCTGTCAAAGTCAGATACTGTACCTTCAATCAGTCCAAGACCATAGGTCTCACACTCGCTAGGTAAATGAGGCTGCTTAGTCCAGACTATACGTCACTGGTATAGCCAAGTGATGATGTGGAGCATATTGGGAGAATACTCTGAAATCAGAGGTCTTTATCTAGCCTGCTGTAGTTGTTATTGTTATTGCTAGCCTTTGAAAGAATGCTCTGTGAGTGTCAGTCATTAAAGACACCATACAATAGTTGAACAAAGGTGCTACTTTTCTCTTTTCCAGGTGTGGAAGGGTTATGTGCAGAGGAAAAGAACAAAGAGGGAGCGAGAGGAGGAGATGATATTTTTGGGCATGGTGAGTCGGTTTGATAAGCTCTATCTGTAACGTTTCTATAGTGTAGTGCGTATTGTAAGCTACCAGCAGATGGAGCTGTAGGATTCCTTTATGATGCTCCGGGGAGAAGTTTTCCCTATGTATAGATCTAGGATCAGATACAGCTCCCCCAATCCTAACCTTAACCATCGGTGGGGGAAATTCTAAACTGACCCAAGATCAGTGTCTAGGGGCACCATCACCCTACTCCGCTTGGTGACAGCCTCATCCACCACAGCAGTGGTCTCACCTTTTCCTCCTGTACCCTCAGGCCATGGAGCCCAGACACACCCAGCCCTGTCCTGCCATAACAGCTGCCCTGGCCAACGAGGCCCGTCGGAGAGGCAAGCAGGAGGAGCATGAGGAGGACTACCAGAAGTCCATTGTGGCCATCACAGACAAACTCAGAGAGGTGGAGGGGCCCGACATGAGGGAGACCATGAAGGACCAGATCAGACAGTGGTTCATCGAATGCCAGTGAGTTTATTACAGGGAGATGGCTGTGAATCACAACAGTGATTATGTTAGGAGAATGTTTGTTCACACAGTCATTATATTATTCCATATTAGATGGAAATAATGGGGTGACATTGTCATAGCAGTGAAATGCATACTGTACATGACAATATGCAGCTGATGGTAATATGTTTGGATGTTAGTGATGCAACAGGAACTTTCCCTGACTACCCAGAGGAGGAGGATGGAGGCTCGACTCTCATCTTTGCGGAGAAAACACCTCAACAGGTATTCATCAATGAATCCATCTTCTGGTGTGAGATGGTAGTAATACACGCAGATTGACTTACAGTAAGCGGGTCTGCTGTCTTTAAGTTAATGGAGGAACTAGCAGCGAAAGATGAGGAGGACGCCAACAAAAGCACGAAAGGGAAGGAGGAGAAGAAGGACAAAGGGAAGAAAGACAAGGGAAAGGGAGGAGATGAGGTACGTGAAAGACTTTGGAATAGATAACCATGGTCAACGAGATGCTTTTACTCTGTCTGATCAATGACTGTAGCTTTGTTGAACCACAGGAGGAGGAATCTGGGCTAAAGATGCTGCCGTCTGCTTTCCTAGGAGAACTGGAAGTAGGACACAAGACCTTTGGTGGTAAGAGAAACGTATAACGGCATCCAAAGCATCGCAATGTTTTGGAGTTTATTCTTATTCTCTGGCAGACAAGGACCTTATAGATGTAGTGTGTTTTCTTATGTATCAATAGTCTACAGTACATTGAAAGTAGATGTTTGTATGACTGACAGAGGTGTGGCAGAATCGTACCGAGTCCAAGAACTTCAGCCAGAGGCACGAGGCTGAGCTGATCAAGGAGGAGAAGAGGAAGGAGATTGAGGTGGAGATCAGGTTGCAGGTGAGATCAATTATTCTGTCACTCTGAGAAGTAAGGCAGGCCAGGTAGCCTTGCTCTTACCACTGCACTGAGTGGATAAAAGTAAGGTAAATATTATAGGGATACTTCAAGATTTTTGTCTACTTAACTTGTAGATACCATTTGTATGTCCCTGCGTGCAGTTTGAAGGAAGTTGCTAATGAGCGTTAGCGCAATGACTGGAAGTCTATGGCAACTGCCAGCATGCTAGTAGATAGCATAGACTTCCATGCATTGCACTAACGCTAGTTAGCATTGAATCGCAAAACTACCTCTAACTTCCTTCATACTGGATGCAGAGAGAAACTCATGGATACCATTTTTATATCTGACTCTGGGGAAGTAGATAAGGGGCTTCATTGCCCAAATCCTGAACTATCCCTTTAATGTTGTTTATAAGGTAAACATATAGGCTACTGAGTGAGCTGTTGTGCTTGACACAGGTGGATGAGCTGATGAGGCAGGAGCTGGCTAACTGGAAACTGGCCGTGGATAAAGATAAGGGTGGCAAAGCCAAGGGAGGCGCAAAGGTAACAAACAGGAGGGAACATTTATCTATGACGATATTTCAATAATACCTTTATGTTTGGTATCTGTTTACTTGAGAAGTGTGCTGATGGCATTTATTTTGCTGCTTAGAAAAAGAAAGGGTCGAAAAGTGGAAAGAAGAAAAAGAAAGACAAAGATCTGACAGCTGATAGGTGAGACCAGACTCATCTACATTTCTCCCAGAGGGATAGGCCATTTGAGCTTTTTACCATTTACTTTTACGCATGGAATGTACATGACAGGTGCTTTAGAATTTGAATGGCACAACATACAACAATGCTTTAGATCTGAAAAAAAAAGCAATTTTTGAAATATGTAAATATTTGCATCCTATAGGAATATTGAGTCTCTGTATCAGGAACTGGTGGAACAGGGCTTGTTGAAACAATCAGATAACGTTAAACTGCAGGATTATTTAGGTAAGCATTACTGTTTGGTCCCTCCTGTCTGTAGATACGCACTACCTTTACCAATTACCTTCAGGTTAAGGTCTATTTTCTAACCTCTCTTTTCTCCTCTGAAACCACTTTAAAATGTGCTTAATCATTTTGTGCACACATCATTTTGTACAGACTGCCATTAATCATAATATAAGTGCTGTTATGTATTGTAGACAAAAAGGACAGCTCAATAAGTGTGCAAATACTGCCCTCACCTGGCTAGTGCTTGGCAAAATAATATTGAGGACCAGCTAATGCATATTTTAGGGAAATCCCATATTCATGAATCAAGATGGTAAATGTCACTGGTTTACGTTCATCTTTTCTTCAGCTTTTCTAAATGCTCTCCCCAGATTTGATCAGCCTGACAGCTTCTCTCTCCTGTGTCCCAGGCGACTATAGCTATCTGGGGACGACGTTAAGGCAAACTGACATTGAGCCCATGCCTTCGCTATCTGACGTGAGACAAGTTATAGCTCTGTACGCCGTCTTACCTTTAGGTATGTTTGGAACATCTGGAGTTGTCCTCAGATGATAAGAGTCTCACAGAATTAGAGACGTTAATCCTTAATACCAATACAATTGAATTCGTCTTGTGATTGATTTAAACTTGCTAGATTGTCTTTGTTTAGAATATACCGTCCGTTTTCAGCTAGACATTTATTCTGGAAGTTTCTAAAGGTTCTAGCTACAGTAAGTTCTGAATGTTGCTTGTAGGTTCTCAGGTAGTCCATGAGAAGGCTCCTCTGGTGAAGGCCATCCTGCTGGCAGGGCCCGCGGGCGTAGGCAAGAAGATGCTGGTCCATGCCATCTGCCAGGAGACGGGCGCCAACCTATTTGATCTGTCACCTCTGAACCTGGCAGGGAAATACCCCGGCAAGAGTGGCCTGGCCATGATGCTCCACATGGTGTTCAAGGTAACACACGATGTAATGAAAAAGTACCCCATTTTGAGAGTTTTGATTTGTTGATTATGTTGACATTTTCAATTGACTGATGGTTCTGAAGTAGATGTCCAGTCATTTGTTTGGTCACTCGATCATTCATTAATTTGTTCATTCATTCTGTTTGTAGGTTGCCAGACTGTTGCAGCCATCAGTGGTGTGGATTGGAGATACAGAGAAAATGTTTTACAAGAAAGTACCGAAGGAGGAAAAAGAGGTATTCATTCATACCCATGAGTTACTAGCTTAGGTTATACCATTTTCTATAATGCTAGGGTAAGAGAAGATATCTCAATTCTTAAGTCCAAACAATGTTCTCATGTACAGTTAGATCCAAAACGCTTGAAGAAAGACTTGCCCAAGATCCTCAAATCGATCAAAGGGGAAGATCGCGTTCTAGTCGTGGGAACGACTCATGATCCGTTCAATGCCGACCTCAAATCACTATGCAAGGTGTACAGCAAAATTATCCTCATTCCACGTCCCGACTACGCCTCACGATATGGTAAGAATGTATCTCCCAGTTGTTGACATAAGCATTAATGAACTGCTTATGTATGTACTGCCTGTGAATGTGCTATGCATGCATGCTTATGAATGTGTTATGAAGTCTTATTGTAGGCACCCTTCAAGTACTAATGGTCAAATCTATGCTCTTCCCTTAGTAATGTGGAGGCAGTTGATCAAGAAGAACGGAGGACAGGTGACGGCTGCCCTGGACCTGAGCTCCTTGGCCAAGATCTCTGATGGCTACACGCAGGGTCATATGGTGCAGGTGGTGCGCAGCATACTGACAGAGCGCCGCGTCCAGCAGCTGGCCAAGAGACCCCTGGGCGCCGCCGAGTTTGTGGCCCCGCTGGCCAAGATCGACCCTGTGTTTCAGGACGAGGAGGAGGCCCTGAAGGTAAATTATGAAATGTTTTATACTTAGCTTTTTTAAAATCTTAGTTTGTTGATGCTGAATGCATTTTCTCCACATGAAAGGTGTTTGACATAAAGACTTTGATGATGAACATTTGTTTACAGAATTGGTATGCTAAAACTCCTCTGGGTAAGAAGCGAGCCAAGGCTGCCTCAGGAAAGGAGGGAGAGGAGGAGGCACCGACAAAGGGAGGCAAAGATGCCAAGAAGAAAGGGAAGAAGTAAATCAAACAACGTCCTACCTTGACTGAACGCAACACTGAAAGAAAAACTGAGGTGGACACCAATAACATTTGCGCACCAGTTTCCTTGAAGTTATTGTATTTTAAATGAATCTGTATAATTTATTTAATTTTCTCTTCATGCATTGTCATTTTCTGTTCATTTTCTGTTTTCTGCTATTGGAGGGTTGCTTAAAGCAGAAAGTCAGGGGCATCCTGTAGTGGGTAGTGATATTTGTCATGTGTATATAGTATATACAGTATGATATTATAAATACCTCACATGCGACTCATAGTAACACTAAGTAATAAGCCTATTCAAATGTTTATCTGACTCCATAAAGAGGATTTAACAATATGCAAGAACACTATCGTTGAGTTACGAATAGGCAAGAAATGTCAAGAACTATCAGGTTACAGGTAAGACCCAAATGCAGACTGTGTTGAAGTAACAATGTTTATTACAGCAACAGGGACAGACAAACAACAGGTCAAGGCAGGCAGGGGTCGATAATCCAGAGTAGTGGGCAACAGTACAGGACCGCAGGCAGGGTCCGGGGCAGGCAGGCGGGCTCAGAGTCAGGACAGGCAAGGGTCAAAACCAGAAGGGCAAGAAAAAGAGACGGGAAAAGCAGGAGCTGAGACAAAACGCTGGTTGACTAGACAAACAAGACGAACTGGCAACAGACAAACAGAGAACACAGGTATAAGTACCCAGGGGATAACGGGGAAGATGGGCGACACCTGGAGGGGGGTGGAGACGAGCACAAGGACAGGTGAAACAGATCAGGGTGTGACAGTACCCCCCCCTCTAGGAGACCTAGCACCTCTCCTCCGGGCCATAACCCTCCCAGTCAACCAGGTACTGGAATCCCCTGCAATTTCCAAGCCCCCAGGAAGACGTTCCGTGGCAGGCAGAGACGATTTCAGGCAATGAGTGTGGCAGAACGGGCTCCAGCCCATGATGGCACCAGTAGACCAGTCAATCGAGGGATTGTGTTGCTGGAGCCAAGAGAATCCCAATACTCCAGGAACCTGTGGAGACTCAATTAGCAGGAATTTGATCGCCTCACTGTGGTTCCTCGAAAATCGTAGGTTGATGGGGGTGGTGTTGTGGGTGACCCGGCCTATAGAGCGCCCATCCAGCGCTCACATTCAAGGGAATGGAGAGGGGTTGAGTGGGGATGCCCAGCTCGGACGACCAGGGTAACGTCCATAAGACTCACATTGGCCCCCGAGTCGATGAGTATCTGGAGAGACTTAGACTGGTCACCCCACAGCTGGGTGGCATGGAGAGGGGGGCAAGTAAGGTGAGAAGCAAAATTGTCCTTAAGACCCACCAGAGTACTCATTCCTACAAATGAGCTAGGTCTCTTGAAGGGACAGGTAGACATAATGACCTGCAGTACCGCAATACAGACAACTCTGGGTGTTAAGTCTGCGTACGTGTTCGGCTGGTGACAGCCTAGCCCTGCCGTGCTGCATCGGCTCGTGAAAAGGGCTAGGCTGCATCGGCTCGGGGAAAGGGCTAGGCTGCATCGGCTCCGGAAAAGGTACAACTGAGCTAAAGGGTAGAGCTGCTGCTTTCAAGGACTGGGACTCTAACCCGGACACTTATAAGAAATCCCGCTATGCCCTTTGACGAACCATCAAACAGGCAAAGCGCCAATACAGGACTAAGATTGAATCGTACTACACCAGTTCTGACACTCGTTGGATGTGGCAGGGCTTGTAAACTATTACGGACTACAAAGGGAAGCACAGCCGCAAGCTGCCCAGTGACACAAGCCTACCAGACAAGCTAAATTACTTCTATGCTCGCTTCGAGGCAAGCAACACTGAATCATGCATGAGAGCAGCAGCTGTTCCGGACGACTGTGTGATCACACTCCATAGCTGATGTGAATAAGACCTTTAAACAGGTCGACTTTCACAAGGCCGCCGGGCCAGACGGAATACCAGGACGTGTACTCCGAGCATGTGCTGACCAACTGGCAAATGTCTTCACTGACATTTTCAACCTGTCTATCAGACCTCAGGATAAGATCCAGATGCAGAGGAGACAGAGGGCTGTGAGACAAAGGTTTAATTATTGATACATGAAAAGTGGGATGTATACGGAGGGTGCAGGGAAACAGAAGACGAACAGCAGAGAGGGTTAAGAATCTTAGAGATGGGGAAAGGGCCGATAAAATGGGGGAAAGTTTCTGGTACTCCACCTGGAGGGGCAGATCCCGAGGGGACAGCCATATCCTATTCCTCTCGCTCAGGCTAGAGTGGGGGCTGATAACCCATCAAACACTCAAAAGGTGAGAGACCAGTGGCTGAGCAGAGGTGTTGCAGGCGTATTCCACCCACACAAGTTGCTGGCTCCAGGTGGTGAGGTTGGCGAAGACGAGGCAGCGAAGAGTCGTCTCCAGGTCCAGATGGGCTCGTTCCGACTGGCCGTTAGACTAGGGATGAAACCAGGAGGACAGGCTGGCCGACGACCCAATGAGTGTGCAGAACGCCTTCCAGAACCGGGACGATAACTGAGGACCACGCACGGTCTGTTCCTTAGTGTCCACATCCCCAAAGAACAATGCATATTCCCCCTCAGGAGACTGAAAAGATTTGGCAAGGGGTCCTCCGATCCTCAAACGGTTCTACAGCTACACCATCGAGAGCATCCTGACTGGTTGCATCACCGCCATACGCAGAGGGTAGTGCGTACGGCCCAGTACATCACTGGGGCCAAGCTTCCTGCCATCCAGGACCTCTAAACCAGACAGTGTCAGAGGAAGGCCCTAAAAATTGCCAAAAACTCCAGCCACCCCAGTAATTCTCTCTGCTTCCGCACTGCAAGCAGTACCGGAGTGCCAAGTCTAGGTCCAAAAGAATTCTAAACAGCTTCTACATCCAAGTCATAAGACTCCTGAACAGCTAATCAAATGGATACCTGGACTATTTACATTGTTTCCCCCCCACCCCCATTTTTATTCTGCTGCTACTCTGTTTATTATCTATGCATAGTCACTTTACCTTTGCCTACATATTACCTCAATTACCTCGACTAACAAGCGCCCCTGCACATTGACTCTGTATCGGTACCTCCTGTATATAGCCTCGACACTGTTGTTTTATTGTTGCTCTTTTATTTGTAAAAAAATAATAATAATAATACTTTAACACGTACCTTTCTTAAAACATTGTTGGTTAAGGTACAGTGCCTTGCGAAAGTATTCGGCCCCCTTGAACTTTGCGACCTTTTGCCACATTTCAGGCTTCAAACATAAAGATATAAAACTGTATTTTTTTGTGAAGAATCAACAACAAGTGGGACACAATCATGAAGTGGAACGACATTTATTGGATATTTCAAACTTTTTTAACAAATCAAAAAATGAAAAATTGGGCGTGCAAAATTATCAGCCCCCTTAAGTTAATACTTTGTAGCGCCACCTTTTGCTGCGATTACAGCTGTAAGTCGCTTGGGGTATGTCTCTATCAGTTTTGCACATCGAGAGACTGACATTTTTTCCCATTCCTCCTTGCAAAACAGCTAGAGCTCAGTGAGGTTGGATGGAGAGCATTTGTGAACAGCAGTTTTCAGTTCTTTCCACAGATTCTCGATTGGATTCAGGTCTGGACTTTGACTTGGCCATTCTAACACCTGGATATGTTTATTTTTGAACCATTCCATTGTAGATTTTGCTTTATGTTTTGGATCATTGTCTTGTTGGAAGACAAATCTCTGTCGCAGTCTCAGGTCTTTTGCAGACTCCATCAGGTTTTCTTCCAGAATGGTCCTGTATTTGGCTCCATCCATCTTCCTATCAATTTTAACCATCTTCCCTGTCCCTGCTGAAGAAAAGCAGGCCCAAACCATGATGCTGCCACCACCATGTTTGACAGTGGGCATGGTGTGTTCAGGGTGATGAGCTGTGTAGCTTTTACGCCAAACATAACGTTTTGCATTGTTGCCAAAAAGTTCAATTTTGGTTTCATCTGACCAGAGCACCTTCTTCCACATGTTTGGTGTGTCTCCCAAGTGGCTTGTGGCAAACTTTAAACAACACTTTTTATGGATATCTTTAAGAAATGGCTTTCTTCTTGCCACTCTTCCATAAAGGCCAGATTTGTGCAATATACGACTGATTGTTGTCCTATGGACAGAGTCTCCCACCTCAGCTGTAGATCTCTGCAGTTCATCCAGAGTGATCATGGGCCTCTTGGCTGCATCTCTGATCAGTCTTCTCCTTGTATGAGCTGAAAGTTTAGAGGGACGGCCAGGTCTTGGTAGATTTGCAGTGGTCTGATACTCCTTCCATTTCAATATTATCGCTTGCACAGTGCTCCTTGGGATGTTTAAAGCTTGGGAAATCTTTTTGTATCCAAATCCGGCTTTATACTTCTTCACAACAGTATCTCGGACCTGCCTGGTGTGTTCCTTGTTCTTCATGATGCTCTCTGCGCTTTTAACGGACCTCTGAGACTATCACAGTGCAGGTGCATTTATACGGAGACTTGATTACACACAGGTGGATTGTATTTATCATCATTAGTCATTTAGGTCAACATTGGATCATTTAGAGATCCTCATTGAACTTCTGGAGAGAGTTTGCTGCACTGAAAGTAAAGGGGCTGAATAATTTTGCACGCCCAATTTTTCAGTTTTTGATTTGTTAAAAAAGTTTGAAATATCCAATAAATGTCGTTCCACTTCATGATTGTGTCCCACTTGTTGTTGATTCTTCACAAAAAAATACAGTTTTATATCTTTATGTTTGAAGCCTGAAATGTGGCAAAAGGTTGCAAAGTTCAAGGGGGCCGAATACTTTCGCAAGGCACTGTATTTGGCGCATGTGACAAAATTATAGCTTGAAAGGCCATGCCACAAAAGTCCAGAGAAAGAAAGAAAGAGAGAGAGAGAGAGTATCTCACCACTGCAGTTCAGGAACAAAAAAGATAAAGAACAATGAATCTAAGACCCTTTTACAAGCATCTGAGTTGTTCGATTTCAAAATATAAGTTGTTGATCAATAGTATTACTGTAAAGTTAACCTTCAATCAAGTATCAGACCTAATATGCATTTGGAAAGTATTCAGACTCTCTTTATCCACATTTTGTTACGCTACAGCCTTATTCTAAAATTGATTAAATTAATAATTTTGCTCATCAATCTACACACAACACCCCAAAAATTAAGCTCAGGTCCATCCTATTTCCATTGATCATCCTTGAGATGTTTCTACAACTTGATTGGAGTCCACCTGTGGTAAATTCAATTGATTGGACATGATTTGGAAAGGCACACGCCTGTCTATATAAGGTCCCACAGTAGACAGTGCATGGCAGAGCAAAAAAACAAGCAATGAGGTGGAAGGCATTGTCTGTAGAGCTCCGAGACAGGATTGTGTCGAGGCACAGATCTGGGGAAGGGTACCAAAACATTTCTGCAGCATTGAATGTCCCCAAGAACACCGTGGCCTCCATCATTCTTAAATGGAAGAAGTTTAGAACTACCAAGACTCTCCCTAGAGGTGGCCGCCTGGCCAAACTGAGCAATCGGGGGATAGGGCCTTGGTCAGGGAGGTGACCAAGAACCCGAGGGTCACTGACATAACTCCAGTGTTCCTTTGTGGAGATGGGAGAACCTTACAGAAGGACAACCATCTCTGCAGCAATCCACCAATCAGGCCTTTATGGTAGAGTCACCACATGGAAGCCACTCCTCAGTAAAAGCACATGACAGCACGCTTGGAGTTTACCAAAAGGCACCTAAAGGACTCAGACCATGAGAAACAAGATTTTCTGGTCTGATGAAACCAAGATTGAACTCTTTGGCCTGAATGCCAAGCGTCACGTCTGGAGGAAACCTGGCACCATCCCTACGGTGAAGCATGGTGGTGGCAGCATCATGCTGTGGGGGTGCTTTTTAGCGACAGGATCTGGGAGACTATTCAGGATCGAATGAAAGATGAACAGAGCAAAGTACAGAGAGTTCCTTGATGAAAACCTGCTCCAGAGTGCTCAGGACCTCAGACTGGTGCGAAGGTTCACCTTCCAATAGGTCAACAACCCTAAGCACACAGCCAAGACAGCGCAGGAGTGGCTTTTGGACAAGTCTCTGAATGTCTTTGAGTCTCCCAGCCAGAGCCCTGACTTGAACCCGATGGAACATCTCTGGAGAGAGCTGACAATTGCTGTGCAGCAACGCTCCCCATCCAACCTGACAGATCTTGAGAGGGTCTGCAGAGAAGAATGGGAGAAACTCTCCAAATACAGGTGTGCCAAGCTTGTAGTGTCATACCCAAGAAGACTCGAGGCTGTAATTGCTGCCAAAAGTTCTTCAACAAAGTACTGAGTAAAGGGTATGAATACTTAAGTAAATGTGATATTTCCTTTTTTTTGTTTATATACATTTGCAAACATTTCTAAAAGCCTGCTTTTGCTTTGTCATTGTGGGGTATGGTGTGTAGATTGATGAGGGGGGGGGGAAACGATTTAATACATTTTAGAATAAGGCTGTAACGTAATAAAATGTTGAAAAAGTCAACGGTTCTGAATACTTTCCGAATGCACTCCGAATGTAACCTCGGCTTCTCAGAGGTGAGACAATTAGGGTTAGAGAGATAACACAGAGAATCTGAATTCCTAAGACAACACAGGAAATTCTTGCATACAGTTGATAAGAAGAGTCACTTCGGGGGCTGCCCTCCGTAATATTTTGTGGAGATGGGTGAGATAAATCATCTATTTAATCCATTTTGAATTCAGGTGGTAACACAAAAATGTGGAATAAGTCAAGGGGTATGAAAACTTTTTGATGGGTCTGTATATGCCTATTTATATTTCTTCTTACATGTTCCTATAATAACAACATTAATGTCACATTCAGGCGCAGAAGTTGTTTTTTTTATTTACAGATGACGTTCAGGTCCACGAATGCTATTGATAATATTTAGATATACAAAAATAGATGCACAAAGTTGTCAATAAACTTAAATGAAAAAGAAATGCCTAGGAGCAAGCAAAACTGTATATACCAGTGAAGGCTGCTGAGGGGAGGACTGCTCATAATAATGGCTGGAACAGAGCGAATGGAGTGACATGGAAACCATGTGTTTGATCTTGTTGATACCTTTCCACCTATTCTACTCCAGCATGCCCATCCTCCCCAATTAAGGTGCCACCAACTTCCTGTGGTCTATACCATAAAGACCGGGTAGGGGTGTATCAGGCTCTCATCAGCCTCCCCTCACAATTAGCAAAACTAATCCATCAAGAAGCCCAAAAACAAAATAATATGTCATACAGTTGAAGTCGGAAGTTTACATACACTTAGGTTGGAGTCATTAAAACTCGTTTTTCAATCACTCCACAAATTTCTTGTTTACAAACTATAGTTTTGGCAAGTCGGTTAGGACATCTACTTTGGGCATAACACAAGTCATTTTTCCAACAATAGTTTACAGACAGATTATTTCACTTATAATTCACTGTATCACAATTTCAATGGGTCAGAAGTTTATACACACGTAAGTTGACTGTGCCTTTAAACAGCTTGGAAAATTCAAGAAAATGATGTCATGGCTTTAGAAGCTTCTGTTAGGCTAATTGTCATCATTTGAGTCAATTGGAGGTGTACCTGTGGATGTATTTCAAGGCCTACCTTCAAACTCAGTGGCTCTTTGCTTGACATCATGGCACAATCAAAAGAAATCAACCAAGACCTCAGAAAAAAATTGTAGACCTCCACAAGTCTGGTTCATCCTTGCGAGCAATTTACAAACGACTGAAGGTACCATGCTCATCTGTACAAACAATAGTATGCAAGTATAAACACCATGGGACCACGCAGCCGCCATACCGCTCAGGAAGGAGACGCGTTCTGTCTCCTAGAGAAGAATCTACTTTGGTGCGAAAAGTGCAAATCAATTCCAGAACAACAGCAAAGGATCTTGTGAAGACGCTGGAGGAAACCGGTACAAAAGTACCTATATCCACAGTAAAACGAGTCCTATATTGACATAACCTGAAAGGCCACTCAGCAAGGAAGAAGAAGCCATTGCTCCAAAACCACCATTAAAAAAGCCAGACTACGGTTTGCAACTGCACATGGGGACAAAGATCATACTTTTTGGATAAATGTCCCCTGGTCTGATGAAACAAAAGTAGAACTGTTTGGCCAAAATGACCATCGTTATGTTTGAAGGAAAAAGGGGGACGCTTGCAAGCCGAAGAACACCATCCCAACCGTGGAACAATGGGGTGGCAGCATCATGTTGTGGCGGTGCTTTGCTGCAGGAGGGACTGGTGCACTTCACAAAATATATGGCATCATGAGGGAAGAAAATTATGTGGATATATTGAAGCAAATGGGTCTTCCAAATGGACAATGACCCCAAGCATACTTCCAAAGTTGTGGCAAAATGGCTTAAGGACAACAAAGTCAAGGTATTGGAGTGGCCATCACAAAGCCCTGACCTCAATCCTATAGAACATTTGTAGGCAGAACTGAAAAAGCATGTGTGAGCAAGGAGGCCTACAAAACTGACTCAGTTACACCAGCTCTGTCAGGAGGAATGGGCCAATTTTCACAGAACTTATTGTGGAAGGCTACCAGAAACGTTTGACCCTAGTTAAACAATTTAAATGCAATGCTACCAAATACTAATTGAGTGTATGTAAACTTCTGACCCACTGGGAATGTGATGAAATAAATAAAAGCTGAAATAAATCATTCTCTCTACTATTATTCTGACATTTCACATTCTTAAAATAAAGTGGTGATCCTAACTGACCTAAGACAGGGAATTTTTACTTGGATTAAATATCAGGAACTGTGAAAAACTGAGTTTAAATGTATTTGGCTAAGGTGTATGTAAACTTCCGACTTCAACTGTAGATTTTGAAAATATGTATTTTACTTGGGGAAACAACAAACATTTTCAGTAAATAGTCTGATAATTGGCAATACATTTTTTAAGATAAGTCAAATGTTTTTTTTAAGATGTCTATTTTTTATGAACACAGGCAATGTTATGCAGTGTTGAATCTCTTATCAATGCTATTAAATCCAAAGCTAACCAGCTTGTGGTGCATCTTGATCCTTCCTGTCTCCTTATTGCCACAGTTAATTTTTTCCTTGTCATTGCGTCTTTTGGATGTCTGTTGTATAACATATGAAAAGGGCTGACAACTTTTGAAGAAAGCTTGGAGCTTGGAGTGATCTTGGAGTGAGATTTTCTATGTGAATTTCATTGCCCTCCTAGCACAATCCCTAGAAGGGGGACTAGGACAATTGTACTTTTTTGAAGCCCATTTCCTGCAATTTTATGTATTTTGACATGGCTTAGGCCTATGACCAGGCCTAAACCAAGCATGCTGGTAAACTATTATTATTTGTATTTTTTTTTTAGGTGGTTTGACACTTTTCAGACTGTAATGAAATGAGATAGGGAGACAGGCAAATGCTAGAAACAGTGGGAAGGTTGGAATCAGGGATTGATCCCTGTTCTCAGGTAGAAAGTTGTATGTGAAAGTTGGTGTAACCACTACAGCAAGACTCTGCATAGGATTTTTTATTATATTAATGGTTGATGGCAGAGGGTAACCAAATCAGAAATTGCAGTCTCCTTGTCCAAAGGCTGCTTTCAAGGTAAGGACATAAACATTTTTGGAATTTGGGTGAACTATCTCTTAAGAAATAGGGCTGGAAGAAAATCCTGCTTGCTCTCCAGGAGGGTTGGCCACCCCTGATTTTTGTACTGGGTGTTTGAAAATGTTCTTGTTCTAAAAATGTATTTCTCAGAAACACCCAACCTTCAAGAAAAACCTCATGAATATCAACATTCAGGTGGTTTATGCCTACTAGTTGAAGATCCTTGCCATCCTCTTACTCTACATAGACAAAATATGATGCCTTTATGAGTTGTGAGTCCCCCCTACCATCTCTGCTTAGCATGGGCACAATACTAAAATGTCAACAATTTGATTTGATTCCTGGAGCATTTTAATATCCAATGCTAGTGTGCATGACATTCAAAATTCTCTGGCTGCAATACATAGCTTCATTCATTTTCAAAAACACAAGTAGGCATATCAGATTTTCAAATATGTGATTACACTGGCAAAATTGGGAAGAAGTGGAATAATAAAATACATTCAGGGAATAACAGTAGTATTCTTGCTGACAAGCACAGTAGTTACCCTATATTTTAGCCCATTGTTAAGAATGAGAATTGTTCCACTGATCAGACCAAATAAACTACATGGATAAAAAGATATCTTGAAGACAAGATGGCATAAATTTGCCCCTACACCCTAACTAGACAAATTATTCTTATATGTACACTACCGTTCAAAAGTTTGGGGCCACTTAGAAATGTCCTTGTTTTTGAACAAAAAGCCCATTTTTTTTGTCCATTAAAATAACATCAAATTGATCAGAAATACAGTGTAGACATTGTTAATGTTGTAAATGACCATTGTAGCAGGAAACGGATGATTTTTAATGGAATATCTACACAGGCGTACAGAGGCCTATTATCAGAAACCATCACACCTGTGTTCCAATGGCACATTGTGTTAGCTAATCCAAGTCTATAATTTTAAAAGGTTAATTGATCATTAGAAAAAAAAAATTGCAATTATGTTAGCACAGCTGAAAAAGGTTGTGCTGATTAAAGAAGCAATAAAACTGGCCTTCTTTAGACTAGTTGAGTATCTGGAGCATCAGCATTTGTGGGTTCGATTACAGGCTCAAAATGTCCAGAAACAAATAACTTTGATCTGAAACTTGTCAGTCTATTCTTGTTCTGAGAAATGAAGGCTATTCCATGTGAGAAATTGCCAAGAAACTGGAAGATCTGGCACAGAACAGCGCAAACTGGCTCTAACCAGAACAGAAAGAGGAGTGGGAGGCCCCGGGGCAACAACTGAGCAAGGGGACAAGTACATTAGAGTTTCTAGTTTGAGAAACAGACGCCTCACAAGTCCTCAACTGGCAGCTTCGTTAAATAGTACCCGCAAAACATCAGTCTCAATGCCAACAGTGAAGAGGCGACTCTGGGATGCTGGCCTTCTTTTCAATATGTGAGATATAAGAGGTGTGCCGTGAGAGCGTGAGAAGAGAGTAAATTGCATGTCTCACGGCAAATGCGTGAGAGTTGGTAGCTCTGTAGCCTGGTGATTCTGCAACTTCGGGCACTTTGGCTCAGCAAGCTTTCAGAAAATAAAATGTATTGAAACACCATTTTACCAGTATTATAATCGGTCTTTGATTTGTCTAGAAATAATATCTGATAATGTCTGCGATCGTACTATTCAGGAATTGATATATTTGTAATTTTTCTCAGACAGCCATAGACATGTCATTTCCATCACATCATTAAACATCCATTTTAGTTGAAAATGAAATATTTTAAAAAATTAACACATTTCTTATACATTTGTACATGAACTTGCATTGAATATTATTTTAAGTACTTTTTAAGGTTTTCCTAAAATGAATAATTCAACACAATGCCTGAATGTAAAACTTGCCTTTGTGACAGCTGAAAATATTTATCATAAAAAAATAAATTTCCACCCAATCTTTTTGTGAGATTATGATAACAACCATATGATTTCCCCATCTAAAACAAATCAATGTAAATGATACACAATATACTCATTTACCTAATTTGTGGAATGTCCAACACAGGTGTGGAGGGTCACCTGCGTGTGAGAATTACCAAAGTGAACTGTCTGGATTTTACTGGTGTATTTGCACAGATAGTTCTCTCAGTGGCACAACTTGGGGGGGGGGGGGGGGGGGGGGGATAGTTATTATAATTTGTTTAATCCGCCCGGATAAACTCTCCAAACAGCCTACCCGACCGCTCGGAGGTGTCTGCATGGTCCTAAAGCACACCGTTGCCTCATTTTGTATCACATTCAAGGGGACAAAATTGCTGTGAAAGTTACACCACTGAGTTCTCTGCAAAGTCAACATGCACAATGATCTCTTTCCGCAGATTCTCTTCGTCTGGAGTATTGGTGTCGAATGTTGTACATGTTTCCCCAACTTCTCTTTCAATCCTTTGGAGAAGTCCTCCAGCAGAATATGCAGTGTGCCACACAAATGTCAAATGTTCAGTGATCTACTCCATGTTTCCCTCTTTGTTTTTCCTTCTCTCTCTCTCTCTCTTCAGCTTTGTTTTTCCACTCAAACCACCATGTCTGCTCACCAGCATCAAAGTCAGATTTTTGAAGCTCTTTGGTTTGGCAAAGGGAGAACTCTGTCGACATGCACTCTTTCTTCGGGTTCTCCCAGCACAAAGACTCAATAAGGTTCCCATTGTTGCTGCAGTTGATCACTTTGCGATGCTGTAGTTTGTCCCCCATGAACTGGAGGTTGGCGTGGGTTTTGGCATGGGTCCCTATCCTGGACCGTTTGGCTTGACAACCCAAAAATACATATTTTAAAGAATTCATAGTAGGACATCTCTGAAAATGCCCTCTTAAAATCCTGAATTGTGCCATTCAAGAAGCACTTCTGCCCCCCCCCCCCTTTCCTCATTAGTGTCCTTTTTCCCCAGTTGTTGAACTGTTGTTCATAAAATCAAGTGATTTTCTCCTCTGTGGCCGTTCTAATTGTGTTACCCTGCTTTTTCCTGGAGTATTGACTTGTTGGCCTGTTTTCATTTGCCCTCCATGCTTTTGCTGAAAATCAAAATTCTCTGTTTGCAGCTTTGACCAGGCCATACTTTCTCAGGATGTTGCCTCTGAGCATTTTTGAAGACAATTGTTTGTCCTTTGGCAATGCACTTTAAAAAAATAATAATTTTGCTTTAACTCTGCAATGATGGCATTTTGAAACAATAAAATCCTTCAAGTTCTTCAGAGTTCCCTTCATTTTCTGTTTTGTCTTTGTTGAATCTTGTCTATCAATTTTTTGGGGCATTTCTCAGTTTTCCATTAAGCTTTATCAAGTATGACTTTTGTCATGCAAGGATCTCTATGTTTCTGAGTGACCTCTTCCAACCTTTTTCCTTCCAGCAAGTATTAGACTTCTCGTTCCTGTTGCAGATTGTTACGCACGCTTCTTGGTTGGGGGGGGAAACGCAACACCCTGCTACACTCAACTCCCCATGGAGTGAAAGAGGTATGTGACGTAGGTACGGGTAAGGATGACAGAGGCAGAGAATATTACCTTTAACAGGGAATTTATTCTTCCTTCACACGGTAATTTGGGGAAAAGGGGCTGGACGGAAACAAAGCAAAGAAAGTAAGAGTTAAAGAGCCCCCTCTCCTACCCACTACTTATTCTTAACGCCACCTGGCGAGCTAACCAAAATACAGGGGGTGGTTCGCCCAGGTCTTACCTAGTGTACATAGACTGAGTACATACTACATATGTATGCCCACAGGCCTCTTGCCTAAACACTCCCAAGGTGCCTTCCCCTTTCCCTAGGGGAACAAAAACAGAATAATTACTAACATAAAGTGAGCAATTTCAACAATCAAAAACACAGTCCTTTTGACATACACATTCCTCTGCAGGACCCGCTACAAAATACTTTACATCAAATTATACAGACCCACAACAAAACACAGGCAATACAAAGAAGCTCTCTCTTCCTCAAAGGAACACTGGCTTTTCAAGCTGCAGAAGGAGTTTGTAATTGAAAACAGCTGTTTCCCCTGACGAGAGGGAGGGTTCAGAGCTCCAATCGTCAATGGGGCCGACCAATCGGCTGCTTAGAATCCAGGAAGCCATTTCCTGAAATACACACATACAAGCACATACAAACCCAAAACAACACAAAAACTGGGGAACATAACACAGATGATGAGGAAGGGGTATAATAAAGGCATGCATCAGGGCAGGTGAGTTAGGGGCATGTATGATGGATGGCCTCATGTTCTGGCTGCAGGTCATCTAGTGACTAAGGTGTTGTGTGTTACCTGATAGGTAGGTCTGCATTGCAACTGTTCTCTTTAAAGTCTGTCATCTATTCCGTTGGTTGCATTTCCATTGCCATCTCTTGCTTCTTTGTTCTCGCTTTGTAAGCTTAAAGATGGATATCACTTCTCCCTTCTCTTTTTTCTTCCAGTATCTCTCCCTGTCTTTTTGCAGATGTTCCTGGTATCATATAGGACCGTTTTTTATTTTGTTTCTGTCTGTGACCTCTGTGCTGTTTTATGTGGCATCTTCTAAAAACAAAGAAATACAAGTTAAGTTTTCCAATTGTGCACACCTTGGAGCATTTTCTAGATTAAAGTCATTTTAAACATGATTAAATAAGCCTAAATTAAAAATTAAAAAGTAATAACATATTGGATTTTTGTCATTTCCACCACGTCACAGTTAAGTTTGTGATGGAAATGACTGATGGAAATGACGCTTCTGCTGTTTTTGGGGAGATAAATGACAGACTGCTTAGCATGCTTTGGTCAGTATTACAGCTAGCACATGGTTTACAATAAATACATCAAATATATTTAAAAAAAAATCTAAATTCTACCACAAATTATAGAAATTGTTGGCTGTTTGGAAATGACTGACAATAAAAATATTCTCCACACAAGCAATATTTACCTCGGTTTTTCTTCAACTTCTGGACGTCACATCTGGAACAACTGTCCTCTACAGCCATGTACTTCAGTGTCACAATATGTTTCCATAATAACTAAGTTAACATTCTCTTGACAAAACTTTATTAATGAGGAATTTGCCCTCAGTGGTGGAAATGACACCACTCCCAAAGGACAGGTATAGCTTGTGTAAAAAACTATATAAAGGGCATACTCACAAAAAATATTGATATAGATTTTATTTCATTGATTCTTTCTCTAGAAGATAACATTACATCATGTGTAACTATTAATGTGTTCTCATAGGAAAACATAGTAGAAGCTCAAACGTCTGGGTCAGGGACAAGGGCAGAACAGTGAAATCGAGGTATAAAATGCATCTGAAAAGTAGCTAAAATACTTGATAGGGAGGTGTTGAAAAAAATGGTGTGATTTATATTGTGAACTTAATTAAGAATAAAAACAGTTTATAAAATCCCCAAAATTGACCCTGAGGACATAGAAGTTCCCGTAGTTGCAGAATTACCCATTATTATCTTCTATTTTGCCAAAAGGCATATGTCTATATAGGCCTCAAATGAAAAACAAAACAATCTGTTCTATTAGTTGACGATATGACACATTGGCCTCTCATCTTATAAATTCCTTGCAGAGTATCAGATGTCACAATGACTGGGTGTTTTACATCGCTGAATCACATAACAGCTCATATCAAGCCCAATCTGATTGGGCAACCATAAACGCAACCTGACTGTAAAAAAGACGGGTTGGTATGCAATTAATAGCCTATCAATTCTCATAAAAAGTCTGAAAATATAGGACAAATAAGTCTGGACACCTGATGAGTCGACCTGACCTTCATATTTCTAGTTGAAACTTTTCCCTGACGTTTGTTCACAATAAGATATTGAGCTGGCCTACCGACATCCTAACTGACTCTAATCAGGAATGCGACATCATTTTAGTGTACTGCACGCCATGGGCGTTACATTTACCGAAAGGTTGCAAGATCAAATCCCTGAGCTGACAAGGCACAAATGTGTCGTTCTACCTCTGAACAAGGCAGTTAACCCACTGTTCCTAGGCCGTCATTGAAAATAAGAATTTGTTCTTAACTTCTTCTGGTATAGGGGATGCTTGCCAAAAACCAGGGAAAATGCAGCGTGGCAAATTCAAATAAATTGATATAAAAATCAAACTTTCATTAAATCACCCATGTAAGATACTCAATTAAAGCTACACTCGTTGTGAATCCAGCCAACATGTCAGATTTTAAAAAGGCTTTTCGGCGAAAGCATAAGAAGCTATTATCTGGTGATAGCACAACAGTAAACAAAGAGGGTAGCATATTTCAACCCTGCAGGCGCTACACAAAACGCATAAATAAAATATAAAACATGCCTTACCTTTGACGAGCTTCTTTTGTTGGCACTCCAATATGTCCCATAAACATCACACTTGGTCCTTTTGTTCAATTAATTCCGTCCATATATATCCAAAATGTCAATTTACTTGGCCCGTTTGATCCAAAAAAAAACAGCTTCCAAAATGCGCAACGTCACTACAAAATATTTCAAAAGTTGCCTATAAACTTTGCCAAAATATTTCAAACTACTTTTGCAATACAACTTAAAGTATTTTTAAAAGTTAATAATCGATCAAATTGAAGACGGGTCTATCTGTGTTCAATACAGGAACACAACAAACCAAGCTACTTTTCAAGACTTGCGCAACTCTCAACAGTGTTACGCAGTTTATAGTTGGCCCTACTTCTTCATTGCACAAATGAATAACCTCAACCAAATTTCAAAGACTGGTGACATCCAGTGGAAGCGGAAGGAACTGAAAACAAGTTCCTAAGAAATATCGTTTGCCAATGAGAACCCAGTGAACAGACAGAGACCTAAAAAAAAAAAAATCTGAACGGTTAGTCCTCTGGGTTTTGCCTGCTACATAAGTTCTGATATACTCACAGACATGATTCAAACCGTTTGAGAAACTTCAGAGTGTTTTCTATCCATCTACTAATAATATGCATATCTTATATTCTTGGCATGAGTAGCAGGAAGTTGAAATTGGGCACACTATTTATCCAAAAGAAGTAACGAAAACATTATTCTGTGTCATCACAACTTTTGGAGATATTTCAACAAAAAATGTTGTGCTAAGTTTTTTTCAACTTTTGATCAATTTTCACAGAGTGCTAGATAAACGTGACACGTAGACGTGACAGAAAGCCTTAAGATAAATAATCCACTTGTTTAGAGAGAAACATTTAGATAATTTTTTGGTAATTGGATGAGTGTGTTACCCCTTTATGGTTAGTGTAAACTGTAGCCATTTATTTGCCTTTATAGTTAATTTGCCTAAGCATAACCTTCATCCAAGTAAAAACATTTTTCCAAATGTTGCTTTTTTGTGTCAGCAATTAGACATTGTTTTTAGGGGGGGCTTATTATCCCCTAGTAACCCACAGGAGATGCCAAACGGGAGGATTTCTATAAAATATCTTAAATGACCGATCTGCTGAAGTTGGTTACTTAACTAGCCAAGCTAGCTAACTTTAGCGACCTAACTATTGTTCCTGTTTTGAGGCCCTCAAGACTTCTATCGTGGCTGCTTTTTGTGGAGCTGCTGTAGCATAGTTATGAAGTATTTTGGACATTTTCCAATTTCGTTGTTATGCCAGTTATTCTCCTGTTGCTTGGCAGAACTGTTGTGTGTGTGTGTGTGTGTGTGTGTGTGTGTGTGTGTGTGTGTGTGTGTGTGTGTGTGTGTGTGTGTGGTGTTGTATTCAGTCCTAATCATTGCCCTTTTGATGCCCAGGCTAGAATAACACATTCATTGAATAGCCTAAGTAATTGTTGACTGCATCAGCTGACACTTGCTTGTTGTAGCTTCTTAGCATTCATTTTCGAAAATTAAAGATCTTGCTTGTAGTTGTACTTGTAACAAATGAGTTAGTAAGTCAGCCAACATTGAACGTAAGGGTACAAGGTAAACCACCTAGCTAAGCAGCTAATGTTACCCTGTGGGTAGCACACGGTGGCTAGCTATCTAGCCTTACAGCAAAGGGAGAGGAGAAAGTGGAGTACTGGTAGCCCATTTCTAGATCTGTAGCCATGCCAAAAACTGTCCAACAGTAGCCACGAGGGCATCCCCCCTCAGTGTGCAGTTGTCAGCTACAAGGCCATACATAGAGGTGTGAAGACTGTGTGTTCCACTCACTCCAGTCAAGGGCATCTAATACAAGGAGGGGATTTCAGCGGCAGCAAGTGCAGCTCCTAGTTATTCCAGTAGAGCTGAGGCTGGTCTAGGATGAAGCTCAGACGTTGTCCAGACTCCTTAGTGACCAACAAGTGGACAACTTCTAGCTCTGGTCCAGAGTGTTTCCCCACTAACTCCCCCAAAATACCTTGGCTAAACAGCACCTAGCCTTGAGAGTTGGGAAAGTATAGTTTTATTTTAACTTGGCCATAAACCACTCTGGAACTACTAAACCCCCAACTACCTGCGTTACATTCACTGAGCTTTACAACCCTAAAACTAGGCAGTGACATGTTTGAACTGAGCTGTGAGTAGATTCATGGGTCTTAGATTCCCTGCTAAGACTGCCGTGTTGGGAGGGAGGAGAATCCGAACCAAGGAAAATGTGAGACACACAGAGAGCGGGTTCCAGACGTGGACTCAGAGGCTTAGGTGAAGCGTTCAGCTGTTTTGTCGAGTTCATAATTCACTCAGCACATCCTCACATTGCCTTGGTTCCCCTTAGCATCCGGCTATATTTAACTTCCATGCACCATCTATAATATCCTCCGCAAGTGAAGTTACTTCAGGAGCAGCACCTTGAAAATGATCTGTTCTAGAGACGGCAAAGTATTTAGCTTTTTCACCTTTTCACCTGTCTTTCTGACCTGACCTTTTTAGCAAACGGTTAGCTAGTTTATACAGTAGATCCCCCTCCCTTCAATATATCACTTTTTATAGGGACATGGTATCCTTTTTCTCTATCACTACAGATTGAAAGAGACCAATATCTCCCGGAATTCTTTTGATCGTTTTATCAGAAAATTGAAAGATCTGAGCGGTGAGAGTGTTGTATCAGAAATCACTGCCTGCCTCTACTCTCTGATCCAGACAGTCAAGTTGGGAAATGGGCTGGTTTTCTACCGCAGCAGGATGGCATGGAGATTATCCTGTCGCTGGAGTTTCATCGGACTTAGTGGGGCTCTGGGACACATGGTTCTGTCCGTCAAAGTGAGGAAGAAAGCGGTACTGAAGAGATGGCGCCTGCTTTGTGTAGCTGTCTGGACCTGTTTAGGCTAGGAAACCCACAGATAAATACCACATGGATTGGCAAACTTATAAATGTTATTTGGCATGTTTGCCATGCCGGTGAGTGGTGGGAGGAGCTAGGTGTGTGATGGAGGAGTGAGGGCGGGACTCATCAATCCATTTGGCATCTAAGTACAGTGCCTTGACTTATTCAACATTTTATTGTTAGCCTGAATTCAAAATGGATTAAAAAGAAATGTTCTCACACCCATCTACATACAATACCCCATAATGACAAAGTGAAATCATGTTTTTAGAAATCTCTAAAAACATGTTTTTCTAAATGTATTGAAATTTAAATACAGAAATATCTATTTTACATAAGCATTCACATTCCTGAATCAGTACATTTTAGAATCACCTTTGGAAGCAATTACAGCTGTGTCTTTCTGGGTAAGTCTCTAAGAGCTTTGCACAATTGGATTGTACAATATTTACCCATTATTCTTAAATCAATTCTTCAAACTCTGTCAAATTGGTTGTTGATCATTGTTAGACAACCATTTTCAAGTCTTGCCATAGATTTTTCAAGCAGATTTAAGTCAAAACTGTAACTCGGTCTATCAGGAACATTCACTGTTTTCCTAAAAGCAACTCCAGTGTAGATTTTTAAAATTTAACTAGGCAAGTCAGTTAAGAACAAATTATTATTTACAATGACGGCCTACCCCGGCCAAACCCTCCCCTAACCCGATGACTCTGGGCCAATTGTGCTCCGCCCTATGGGACTCCCAATCATGACTGGTTGTGATACTGCCCAGGATCAAACCCTGGTCTGTAGTGACTGCGATGCAGTGCCTTAGACCACTGCGCCATTCAGGATCCCAAAGATAAATGCGGCCTGGTGTTTTAGGCTATTGTCCTGCTGAAAAGTGAACTAATCTTCCACTGTCTGGTGGAAAGCAGACTGAACCAGGTTTTCCTCTAGGATTTTGCCTGTGCTTAGCTCCATTCCGTTTATTTTTTATCCTAAAAAACACTCCCTGTTCCTTAACGAATACAAGCATACCCATAACGTGATGCAGCCAATACTGTGCTTGAAAATATGGAGAATGTTACTCAGTAATGTGTTGTATTGGATTTGTCTTAAACATAACATTTTTTTGTAGTATTATTTTTGTGCCATGATGCAAACAGGATACGTGTTTTGGAATATTTGTATTCTGTACAGGCTTCCTTCTTTTCACTCTGTCAATTAGGTTAGTATTGTGGAGTAACTACAATGTTGTTGATCCATCCTCAGTTTTCTCCTATCACAGCCTTTAAACTCTGTAACTGTTTTAAAGTCAAATCAATAGTCAAATCAAATTTTATTGGTCGCATACCCATATTTAGCAGATGTTATTGCGGGTGTAGTGAAATGCTTGTGTTCCTAGCTACAACATAGCAGAAATATCTAACAATACACACAAATGTAAAATAGTTTAATTAAGAAATATAGAAATATTAGGATGAGAAATGTCAGAGTCTGGAGTATAAATATATATCTCTGCACGGTTTCCTTCCTCTGGGGCAACTGAGTTAGGAAGGACGCCTATATATTTGTAATCTAGAGTGTAATCCAAAGTGTAATTAATAACCACCATATTCAATGTCTGCGTTTTTATACCCATCTACCAATAGGTGCTCCTCTTTGCAGGGGCATTGGAAAACCTCCTTGGTCTTTGTGGTTGAATCTGTGTTTGAAATTCACTGCTCAACTGAGAGACCTTACGGATAATTGTATGTGTGGTGTACAGAGATGAAGTAGTCATTCATATATCATGGTAAACACTACTATTGCACAAAGAGTGAGTCCATGCAACTTATTATGTGACTTGTTAAGCACATTTTTACCCCGCACTTATGTAGGTTTGCCATAACAAATGGGTTGAATACTGACTCACGACATTTCAGCTTTTCATTTTTTATACATTTGTTAAAGTTTTGAAAAAGATAATTCTACTTTTACAATATGAGGTATTCTGGGCCAGTGCTCCAAAAAAATCTAAATGTAATACATTTTACATTCAGGCTGTAACAGCAAAAGGTGGAAAAAGTCAAGGGTTGGGAATCATTTCTGAAGGCACTGTAGATGGTATATCTGCGATGCCAGATTCCGCTGGCACTTTTTTTTAAAGTATTTTATGTTTATTACCCTGAGCCATTCATCCCACTATTCAGAGGTTGTTGGGAAGTTTTAACCTAATGTGGCGCTACTGGGTGCGATACAATGGGGCACCAATTCATCCTGTCAACTTTAACCAATCCTGCTCACCTTGGCAGCAATACACACCTCACAGGGGAATGTACTGTAGACCATTATGCAGGAGGACAATTGAGCTGATGAATGATAGCCCAGTGAAATAAGAGCTCAATATCACTTAATCTCTTGTGACCTTTCAACTGTGACTGCTGTGGCAATTCCACCATTGGCCCTCCTGGCTTGATCCCTAACCTGTGCCTTTTTGGAGAATGACAGATATGGGTAAGCTATGCAAACACAGTGTGTGATTAAACCACATCAGTCATGGTGTGTGAAAGGCACTGGCAGGAAATGGGTTTGGAGTGAGGAGTGGGTCAAAAAAAAATGTTTTTTTTGTTGTTAAATTTTTACCCCTTTTTCTCCCCAATTTCGTGGTATCCAATTGTTAGTAGCTACTATCTTGTCTCATTGCTATAACTCTTGCAAAATAGTTTTCTAATGATCAATTAGCCTTTTAAAATGATAAACTTTGATTAGCTAACACAACGTGCCATTGGAACACAGGAGTGATGGTTGCTGATAATGTAGATGTTCCATAAAAAAAATCAGCCGTTTCCAGCTACAATAGACATTTACAACATTAACAATGTCTACACTGAATTTCTGATAAATTGTATGTTATTTTAATAGACAAAAAAATGTGCTTTTCTTTCAAAAACAAGGACATTTCTAAGTGACCCCAAACTTTTGAACGGTAGCATATATATTTTATTGGTCAAATATTTGGGGAAGCCTGGCTTTCCTTGGCATCCATGAATACAAAACACTGCAAATATTGCTAAAGTGTGACTGCCCTTGTGTTTCTTGGCCAGTTATATCATTTTGTTCACACATTAGGTTGTTTTTCAATATTACTTTGAGTTTGCTGCAACTGTCTGCTGCTAGGAAGACATCAGCCGTCAGAGATTTGTTTCATCACAGACAAGCCAGTGCCTAAGTTGCCACAGTAACGGCCAGTCACTTAAAGCGGCAGTGTAACATTTTTGTCTCACCTAATGATCGTGCTTGGTTAAGCATGGAGCAGGATTGTTTTTTGTTTTTAATGTATCATTTTGTCTGGCTTAGGTTCCAAATGAAGTGAAGTCGTTTTTGCTCATATCATTTTAAAAACGAGTCGTCTAGAGTAGGCAGTGGCATAAGTCAACTTTGGTATGACTAAAGAGTTAGTGTGATTTTTTTTTTTTGTTCCACACAAAAAAATGAAACCAACCATTCTGTATAAACAGGGGGGTAAGAAAGTGGGCCTCGACCCCCAACCTCCCATCCCATTACCCTAACCCCACCCAATGTGTATATATCTTTCAAATCTTGGAATGATCTCAAACCATTTAGGTCCATGATATCGGATTCGACATTTGGACCATTGGTGGGGACCATTGGTGGGGATGCAAAAGGCCGCCCTCCAGATCGCAAGGCATTGTTGTGAAAGATTGGAGTATGGTCATGCCATTTTGATTCCCAGTTACATTGTTTTTAAATGTTGAACCAAATAGAAATTGTGTGAGCAATAATAGGACAAAAGCATAGTTTACAGTGTTTCAGGGATATATCAGTGAAGACCACCTCTTCCAGGGCAATAGGAGACTCCATATTTATCTCTATACTCAGCCAGGGGGCAGAGGAATCATGTCTAAACCAATTTAGGTTGGGGCAAAATGCTAGTGCCTGGAAATACAATGTAAAGTCTCGTCTTTCCTTTTTAAGTTCCTTTTTAAGTTCATTCGGAAAATATTCAGACCCCTTGACTTTTTCCACAGCTATTTTCAGGTCTCCAGAGATGTTTGATTGTGTTCAAGTCTGGGCTCTGGCTGGGCCACTCAAGGACATTCAAAGACTTGTCCCGACGCCACTCCTGGACTGTCTTGGCTGTGTGCTTAGGGTCGTTGTGCTGTTGGAAGGTGAACCTTCACCCAGTCTGAGGTCCTAAGTGCTCTAGAGCAGGTTTTCATCACAGATCTCTCTGTACTTTGCTCTGTTCATCTTTCCCTCAATCCTGAATAGTCTCCCAGTCCCTGCCACTGAAAACATCCCCACAGCATGATGCTGTCACCACCATGCTTCACCGTAGGGATGGTTTGCCAGGTTTCTTCCAGACGTGACGCTTGGCAATCAGGTCAAAGAGTTCAATCTTGGTTTCATCAGACCAGAGAATCTTGTTACTCATGGTCTGAGAGTCTTTAGGTGCCTTTTGGCAAACTCCAAGCGGGCTGTCACGTGCCTTTTACTGAGGAGTGGCTTCCGTCTGGCCACTCTCCCATAAAGACCTGATTGGTGGAGTGCTGCAGAGATGTTTGTCCTTCTGGAAGATTATCCCATCTCCACAAAGGAACTCTGGAGCTCTGTCAGAGTGACCATCAGGTTCTTTGTCACCTCCCTGACCATGGCCATTCTCCCCCGATTGCTCAGTTTGGCCGGGTGGCCTGCGGTCTTGGTGGTTCCAAACTTCTTTCATTTAAGAATGATGTAGGCCACTGTGTTCTTCAATGCTGCAGCTATTTTTTGGTACTCTTCCCCAGATCTGTGCCTCGACACGATCCTGTCTCGGAACTCTACAGACAATTCCTTCGACCTCATGGCTTGGTTTTTGCACCGTCAACTGTGGGACCCTATATAGACAGGTGTCTGCCTTTCCAAATCATGTCAAATCAATTGAATTTACAATAGGTGGACTCCAATGAAGTTGTAGAAACATCTCAAGGATGATCAATGGGAACAGGATGCACCTGAGCTCAATTTTGAGTCTCATAGCAAAAGGTCTGGATACTTATGTAAATAAGGTTTCTACATTTTTCATTTTTAATACATTTGCAAAAATGTCTAAACCTGTTTTCACTTTGTCATTATGGGGTATTGTGTGTAGATTGCTGAGGAAAGGTTTAATGTAATCAATTTAAGAATAAGGCTGTAACGTAACAACATTTGGAAAAAGTCAAGGGGTCTGAATACTTTCTGAAGGCACTGTATATTTAAAACGACACACATAGCCTACCTACTGTATATGTACATAGAAACAAAATATCTAGGTCAAATAGGGGAGAGGCGTTGTACCGTGAGGTGTTGCTTTATCTGTTTTTTCAAACCAGGTTTACTGTTCAACTGAGCAATCTGAGATGGGAGTTCCATGCAACCATGGCTCTATACTGTATAATTGTAGCGGTGCGTAATAGGCGGCAGAGAAGTCAGGCGCAGGAGAGCAGAACTGGGTAGTAACCGGAGATTTATTAAGCAAAACCAATGGCATCCAGAACAACAAGACAAATGGGCACAAAAATAACCCGCCGTGCACTCATGGGGAACGTTCACAAGCACTACAATAAACAATCCCACACAAAGACATGGGGGGAACAGAGGGTTAAGTACACAACAAGTAAATGAGGGAATTGAAACCAGGTGTGTGGAAAAACAAGACAAAACAAATGGAAAATGAAAAGTGGATCGACTATGGCTAGAAGACCGACGACGCCGACCACCGAGCGTCGCCCGAACAAGGAGAGGACCCGACTTCGGTGGAAGTCGTGACAATAATACTGTATGTTTTAATGAATTTGTTCTGGTTTAGGAGACTGTGAAAAGACCCCTGATGGCATGTCTGGTGGGATAAGTGCGTGTGTCAGAGCTGTGTGTAAGTTGACTATGCACACAATGTTTCTCTTCTCTATAAAAAGAAGAAGTAATGTAATCAGTCTCCCCTCAACTTTTAGCCAAGAGAGACTGGCATACATGGTATTGAATTTAGCCCTCTGATTACAATGAAGAGCAAGATGTGCCGCTCTGTTCTGGGCCAGCTGCAGTTTTTCTACGTCCTTCTTTGTAGCACCTGGCCATATGACTAGGTAATAATCAAGATAAGATAAAACTAGAACCTGCCGGACTTGCTTTGTGGAGTTTGGTGTCTAAAAAAGAAAATAATCTCTTGATCATGGACAGACCTAGCTTTTCAACCGTTGAATCAATATGTTTCGACCATGACCGTTTACAATCCAAGGAATTTGCAGGAACAGGCACAAAACAAATTTGTTGGTCAGAGGAGAGCTTCCCATCCAATATGACATAAGCACAAATGTGAAAACCATCATAGCATGTTTATTATATAATTGTCTGGTGATTTATGAACTTGCGTGGATATATCCACACTACTGATGCCGGGCAAGGCTTGCCTCACTGCAGTAAAGCCAAAGCTATCTTAGCGTGTGTAATGACACTGGTCTATTTTGGAGGAGAGGCTGACAGGAGAGATATGTCAGCTGTTCAGCATTAGGCTTTACCAAAGTAGACAAAAAAGAGAAAGGGCCACTGGCTGACCATCCGCTCTGGAGACCGTGTGGTAGGCTAGCCCTCCAACCTGGGCATTCTCTCTCCTCGCCAAACCTTTGTTGTTAATCTTGAGGGATTTGGGGTGAAAGAAGACAAGGGTCGGACATACCCTTCATGACAGGCGGACAGTTTTGGCAGCTTTTTTGTCCAGCTGAAAGTGGTATTTTTGTAAGGATACTGAGAGGGCATGTGAGGAAAGAGATTTTCCCAGAATACAGCTGAGCAGGCTTAAGGTGGGTACAACCACAGTAGGTGGTCAGAGTTCTATTTCTGATACTGTATGTTATTGTATCAAAAGAAATCACTGCCATTGACCATTTTCTGGCGCTTATTTATATGCGTCAGGAAATTGATAATGATTGGGGACCATAATGCTCGTTGGTCTGAGAATTATAATATTACAGGCAGGTGTTCACGTGAACATTTAGTATAACTTCGAAGCTGCTTGGCGTTGTATCTATCTGCTGTTCTGCTCTATGTTCCTGCAGTGACAAGTTGTGAGCATGTCATCCATCAATTAGTAATGTAGACTGAATATCGTACTACGTGCTCACCCTAGCCAGTTGCCCATTTGGCCAATGTTAATGTGATCCAGTTGTTTAGATTTTTAACTTCCATGGAAATGGATACATGGAAAATGACACAGTCCCGAGTGGGAGATGCATGATGGTTAATCATATACTCTCTCCACAGCTGTTTGGATATATAAATATGTGAAGTGACTTTGGCTGACCTCCTTTGTCGATAACCTTATTGGGTTTCGTGGCATTAGCTCTGTGAGACAATGTTGTCTGAGATTGAGAACGTGTTTGCATTTCTGTATTGCGCACACGGCACCACGTGAGTAAAACCGATGTGACGTGGCAAGTCATTTGATGAGGTCTTGTCCTTGGATGGCCCTCCGCCATTATCAAGCTTCATGCCCCTCCGAGGGGGTGGAGTCTTAATAACCTTTCAACTCATCGATTGGTTATGTTTTTGTATTCTATGTCAGTCAGTCATACTGATTGACACCTTTCGTTTGTTTAACCCATTTTGAGGTTAGTGGAGTTTCCTAACATACATACTATACATGTAGACTGCTGGAGGGGGCAGCACAGCTGACGCTAAATTAGTGATGCTGAGCTCAGCCATGTCAGGTGACAGAGATGACTTGTCATCTTCATGATGTCGGGTGCCAGCCAGCCATGCCACATCACAGTATAGCCATATTAAAGTGTCGCTCTCAAGTCCACGTTGGTCCTTCATTTTGAAAAATGTCTGCGAGAGTGAGAGAGTGGAGGGGTTATTTACAAGTCAATAGGAAGGTTTCCTTGACTTATAGCATGTTTTTTTTTTTTATGTATCAAACTGTGCCGTTTTAGCCCCAGGGACAACCTAGATACGGACAAGGGGAAAGCCAACCACTATCAGAAGTGGTTGATGCCACCCCTCCTGACGAACCATGGGAGACAAGTCTGGGAGCAAAGTAGCTGCTGCAAGTAAGGCCACATTCTATGCTGTTACTTTTCTTTTGACTTTGTTTTTCCGCTCTAATTTATTCAATATTCAATGACCCCCCCCCCCCCCCTCCCCACTTGTACAGAGAACCAGATCCATCTCCGGGTAGTGAAGGGGCTGGAGGATGTGGATGTGCGTGAGAGGGAGGGCTGCACGTTCGAGGTGACCCTCAACCTGTCCTACATAGCGGGCACGTGGACCAAGGACGGGGTCAGGCTACAAGCCAAGCCCACCTGTCACATCGCTGCCCATAAGAATAAACACACTCTCACCTTCACCCGGGTCACCGTGGGAGACACTGGCCTGTTCTCCTTCCAGACTGACGGGAGCCAAAACTGGATCCAAACCTCAGGCCAACTCACTGTCATAGGTAACAGCATGACAGAACACAACAGTGGAGAGGAATAATGCAACGGGGACAATTGTATGACCCTCCCTCAGTCTAACGTTCTTGTAATAGCTGGAAGTCTTATTGCCTGTCTGTTTCTATGTTAGCCGGGATATTTTCTCACTGACTTATCATCCAGACTTAATGGCTTGGCGAAAAATACATGTAAAATCACAGATAAATCCCAGTACAGACCACAATACTTCTTAGCACATAATTTGATGGAATCGCATACTGGATCTCTAGGTAATGTCGGGCCTATCTGTCTGTGTTTGTCTCCCTGTGGTTGTCTGCCAGCCAGAGACATACAGATTGTGAAGGAGTTGGAAGACGAGGAAGTGACTGAGAGGCAGAGCGTGACCTTCCTGTGCGAGGTCAACTGTGAGGACGTGGACGGGCGTTGGTACAGCGACAACACCAGGATCAAACACGGAGACAACGTCAAGATCAGGCACGAGGGTGAGCATGGGCCACAACTGAGCCACAATGTGTTTATAGCTCCGTATACTACCGATGATATGTATTAACCCTAGATGACTGACAGGAGGCGCTGTTTAACTGCAGAGGAAGTTTTACCTTACTAAAAGTTGACAATGAACACTTTTTAAAATTGTATAGTAACAGCTTTAACAGGTGTATTATTTCTGTCTGCCTTGGGCATTTCATCACTTTACCTGAAGCAATCAAAGATGACTTCATAGTGGCTTATAAGTATGCTATAACACACCATAACAAAGATTATGATGTAGTAATCATGATGTGCTGCTCATTGACAAAAACAATACATTAGAATCATCACACTGATGGTCGTTATAATACTGTATGATCCTTGAGGAAGAAGTGACCAGCGCTATGTTGCTGTACATTATAAGTGGTTATAAACTGGGTGGTTTGAGCCCTGATTGCTGATTGGCTGAAAGCCGTAGCGTATCAGACCGTATACCACGGGTATGTCAAAACGTTTATTTTTACTCTTCTAATTATGTTGGTAACCAGTTTATAATAGCAATAAGGTTCCTCTGGGGTTTGTGGTATATGACCAATATACCACGGCTAAGGGCAGTATCCAGGCACACCGCGTTGCATCATGCGTAAGAACAGCCCCTAGCTGTGGTATATTGGCCATATACCAGACCCCCTCGGGCCTTATTGCTTAATTCTAATTATACCCATGATGCACTAGGAGTATTGGTACACGGAATTATGAGTCTATACAAGTCTTTATGTGAGTGTATAACTATGCTTATAGGGCATTATTACTCTATCGTAGTGCATTATGAGTACATGTATAATGCATTACGCATATGTTCTTCCTAGAAAGTGTTACCATATTTTTTTACTGTCCCCATTAATGTATCTGTCCCCATTACAACAAACACATACTTAAATACATGCAATTTTGCCCTTGAAACATTTGATTGAAGTACTGTAGGATTCCATTCATTCCTATGGAGGACAGCTCCAACTGGGGAGTGCCAATATGGCAGCCGGTGGCTTCAAAGCCTCTCATTGGCCATTAAATAGCATCAGCAATCCAGGGGTTATACACACAATTGAAAACTACTAATGAAACACCTATTTCTATCTGAATGCAGGTAAAACTCACACCATGTGCTTCAAGTCTGTAAGGCCAGCAAACGCTGGGGAGATCAAATTCACTGCAGACAGGGTCTCCTGCTATGCAACTCTCACGGTAAAAGGTGAACAACATCTATTTTTAGAATCAACGATCTCGATGTTTGTCAATGACAAAAAAAAACTGTAATCTGGCCTAAGTGGCCTCATCAGGTGAAGCGTCAATAAACAATGGTTCAGTGTTACCCCTATTTCCACAGAGCTGCCTGTGCAGATAGTGAAGCCTCTGAGAGTGAAGATTGCTATGTACAAACACAAAGGACTGCTGGAGTGCCAGGTGTCCAGGGCCAACGCCCTGGTCAGGTGGTTCAAGAACAGGAGTGAGATCCAACCCAGCAAGAAGCACCAGATTGTTAGCGACGATGTCTACAGGCAGCTGCACATTGATGACGTGGCCTCGTCAGACGAGGACACCTACACCTGTGATGCTGGCGATGACAAGACCTCCTGCCAACTACTAGTGGAGGGTGAGATGCTCAATGTAATTCCTTCTGACTTATTGTCTGGTCAGCTTAACATACTAGTTCCAATGTTAGGTATATTTTTATGCTAAATGTTCATAAGCAGTTTACAAGCAGACCTTCATATAAAGTGTTACACCCTCATACTTATCCGTAAGTCACCAAAACATATCATTCAACTAAACATGCTACATGGCTAAAAGTATGTGAACACCCCTTCATTAGTGGATTCGGCTATTTCAGCCACACCCGTTGCTGACAAGTGTATAAAATCGAGCAGACAGCCATGCAATCTCCATAGACAAACATTGGCAGTAGAATGGCCCGTACAGAAGAGCTCAGTGACTTTTAACGTGGCACCGCCATAGGATGCCACCTTTCCAACAAGTCAGTTAGTCAAATTTCTGCCCTTCTAGAGCTGCCCCGGTTAACTGTAGGTGCAGTTATTGTGAAGTGGAAACATCTAGGCTCAGCCGCGAAGTGGTAGGCCACACAAGCTCACAGAACGGGACCGATGAGTGCTGAAGCGCTTAGCACGTAAAAATCATCTGTCTTCGTTTGCAACACTCACTACCGAGTTCCAAACTGCCACTGGAAGCAACGTCTGCACAATAACTGTTCATTGGGAGCTTCATGAAATGGGTTTCCATGGCTGAGCAGCTGCATACAAGCCAAGGTCACCATGCACAATGCCAAGCATCGGCTGGAGTGGTGTAAAGCTCGCCGCCATTGGACTCTGGAGTAGTGGAAATGCATTCCCTGGAGTGATGAATCACGCTTCTCCATCTAGCAATCCGATGGACGAACCTGGGTTTGGCGGATGCCAGGAGAACGCTACCTGTCCGAATGCATAGTGCCAACTATAAAGTTTGGTGGAGGAGGAATAATGGTCTGGGTCTGCTTTTCATGGTTTGGGCTAGGCCCCTTATTTCCATTGAAGTGAAATCTTAACGGTACATTCTAGACAAGTCTGTGCTTCCAACTTTGTGGCAACAGTTTGGGGAAGTCCCTTTCCTGTTTCAGAATGACAATGCCCCTGTGCACAAAGCGAGGTCCATGCAGAAATGGTTTGTCGACATTGGGGTGAAAGAACTTGACTGGCATGCACAGAGCCCTGACCTCAACCCCATTAAGCACTTTTGGGATGAATTGGAATGCCGGCTGCGAAGCAGGCCTAATCTCCCAGCATCAATGCTCTTGTGGCTGAATGGAAGCAAGTCCCTGCAGCAATGTTCCAGCATCTAGTGGAAAGCCTTCCCAGAAGAGTGGAGGATGTTATAGCAGCAAAGGGGGGACCAACTCCATATTAATGCCCATGATTTTGGAATGAGATGTTTGACGAGTAGGTGTCCACACACTTTTGGCCATGTAGTGTATGTTCACACTGATAACCCAACTATCTACATTACTCACTTCCTGGGTGTACACTTTCCTTTGAAGTAGCTCTAAGTGATGATGCTGATCCAATGTGTGCTCCCTGTGCATGCAGAGCAGGCGATCAGCATAGTGCAGGGGCTGAGGTCTGTGGAGGTGACCGAGCCCAGGGAGGCCCTGTTCCAGGTGGAGACCAGCCTGAGGGCAGGGAGGCCCCCAAAGTGGACCCTGGACGGAGAGGTCCTGATGGACGGGCCTGAACTGAGCATAGACCAGCAGGGCACAGTGCACACCCTCTGCTTCATCAGCACGAACAGCTCTATGACCGGCCCTGTGCAGTTCAACGCCGGGAAGAGCCGCTCCACCGCACAGCTCACCGTGAAGGGTAAGGTTGATTGTCACCAAGTGGAAGTTGGAAAGATGCCCTGCTTACTGTTGACAATGACTCTCCAGGCCCTAGGATAGAGTACTGTATTGTGAGAGGTGTTTCCCGTTGGGTTCATACTTTGCTTTTTAATCCCTTAAACAGACTAAGATACAGTATTATGTCATTATCCATCCCTGTGCCTTTCCAGAACGCCCTCTGAAAGTGGTCCAGCCCATGCCAGACGTGGAGGCTAAAGAGAACAGCTCGGTCACACTGAGGTGTCAGTTTGCCCCCTCCCCCAGGGTGGTGCGCTGGTACAGGGGCCGCACTGCCCTGCAGACAACCAGCAAGTACAGCATGAGGACGGAGAAGAACCAGGCAGAGCTGACCATCCAGGGCCTCAAGGAGACCGACACTGGCCAGTACAGCTGCATGGCTGGAGGGTCAAAGAGCACAGCCAAGGTCGATGGTGAGGATGCTGTTAATCATACAGTATTAAAGAGAACAACAAATATTTTTCAGGGACAAAGCTTCAACGTTCAGATGGTTGATCATGGAAATCAGCTTCATGCTTGAGGAAGTGAAACTCTTTGTATAAAATGTAATCTACACTGCTTCGCCTATACTGTGCAGCTTCAGTGATAATGCCAGATAAGCTGGTGTTTGGAGGATACATTGGCATGGGTGTAGTTACGCCAGAGACGAAGTTGAGGGCCGGCAAACCGTGCCAATATATCCTCCAAACACCGGCTTTGAGGACATTATCAAATAAAATGTTATTTGTCACGTGCCGAATACAACAACCTTACAGTGAAATCTTGACTTACGAGCCCTTAACCAACAATGCTTTAAGAAGTTAAGAAAAATAAGTGTTAAGTAAAATGTTGTAAATAAGAAATAGAGTAACACAATTAAACAGCACCAATAAAATAACTATGCATAGATAATAAACAGAGAGCAGCTGCAGCATATTAGAGGGTCCTTTGATTAACTGTTCAGGGGTCGTATGGCTTGGGGGTAGAAGCTGTTAAACAGCCTTTTAGACCTAGACTTGGCGTTCCGGTACCACTTGCCGTGCAGTTTGCAGAGAGAGCAGTCTATGACTAGGGTGGCTGGAGTCTTTGACAATTTTATGGCCTTCCTCTGATACCGCCTGGTATAGAGGTCCTGGATGGCAGGAAGCTTGGCCCCAGTGATGTACTGGGCCGTACGCACAATCAATCAATCAAATGTATTAATAAAGCCCTTTTTTACATCAGCCGATGTCACAAAAGTGCTATCCAGAAACCCAGCCTAAAACCCCAAACAGCAAGCAATGCAGGTGTAGAAGCACGGTGGCTAGGAAAAATTCCCTAGAAAGGCAGGAACCTAGGAAGAAACCTAGAGAGGAACCAGGCTCTGTGGGGGGCCCAGTCCTCTTCTGGCTGTGCCGGGTGGAGATTATAACAGTACATGGCTAAAATGTTGAAACGTTCACAGATGACCAGCAGGGTCAAATAATAATAATCACAATGGTTGTAGAGGGTGCAACAGGTCAGCACCTCAGGAGTAAATGTCAGTTGGCCTTTCATAGCCAATTATTCAGAGTTGGAGACAGCAGGTGTGGTAGAGAGATAGCGTAGAAAACAGCAGGTCCGGGACAAGGTAGCACGTCCGGTGAACAGGTCAGGGTTTCATAGCCGCAGGCAGAACAGTTGAAACTGGAGCAGCAGCATGACCAGGTGGACTGGGGACAGCAAGGAGTCATCAGGCCAGGTAGTCCTGAGGCATGGTCCTAGGGCTCGGGTCCTCCGAGAGAAAGCGAGAGAGAGAGGAAAAAAGAGAGAAAGAGAATTAGAGGGAGCATATTTAAATTCACACAGGACACCAGAAAAGACAGGAGAAATACTCCAGATATAATAGACTGACCCCAGACCCCAACACATAATCCATTGCAGCATAAATATGGAGGCTGAGACAGGAGGGGTAGGGAGATACTGGCCACGATACCCCCTGGACAGGGTCAACCAGGCAGATATAACACCACCCACTTTGCCAAAGCACAGGCACCACACCACTAGTGGGATATCTTCAACCACCAACTTACTACCCTGAGACAAGGCCGAGAATAGTCCACGAAGATCTCCCCCATAGCACAAACCCGAGGGGGGCGCCAACACGGACAGGACCCACTGAACAGATGAGTCTTCAATAAAGACTTAAAGGTCGAGACCGAGTCTGCGTCTCTCACATGGTTAGGCAGACCATTCCATAAAAATGGAGCTCTATAAGAGAAAGCCCTACCTCCAGCTGTTTGCTTAGAAATTCTAGAGACAATAAGGAGACCTGCATCTTGTGACCATAGCGTACGTGTAGGTATGTATGGCAGGACCAAATCGTAAAGATAGGTAGGCGCTATCCCATGTAAATGCTTTGTAGGTTAGCTGTAAAACCTTGAAATCAGCCCTAGCCTTAACAGGAAGCCAGCGTAGAGAGGCTAGCACTGGAGTAATATGATCACATTTTTTGGTTCTAGTCAAGATTCTGGCAGCCGTGTTTAGCACTAACTGAAGTTTATTCACTGCTTTATCCAGGTAGGAGGAACGTAGAGCATTCCAATAGTCTAATCTAGAAGTGTCAAATGCACGGATACATTTTCCTGCATCATTTTTGGACAAAAAGTTTCAGATTTTTTCAATGTTACGTAGATTGTTAACAGCTGTCCTTGAAACAGTCAAAAGAGAGTCCAGAGTAACGCTGAGGTCCTACAGTTTTATTTGAGACGACTGTACAACCATCAAGATTAATTGTCAGATCCAACAAAAGATCACTTTGTTTCTTGGGACCTAGAACTGGCATCTCTGTTTTGTCTGAGTTTAAAAGTAAAACTACCCTCTGTAGTGCCTTGCGGTCGGAGGCCGAGCAGTTGCCATACCAGGCAGTGATACAACCAGTCAGGATGCTCTCAATGGTGCACCTGTAGAATCTTTAGAGGATTTGAGGACCCATGCTGAATCTCCTGATGGGGAATTGGTTTTGTTGTGCCCTTTTCACAACTGTCTTAGTGTGTTTGGGACATGTTAGTTTGTTGGTGATGTGGGCACCAAGGAACTTGAAGCTCTCAACCTGCTCTCAACCTGCTCCATTATAGCCTTGTCGATGAGAATAGGGGTGTGCTCAGTCCTCCTTTTCCTGTAGTTCACAATCATCTCCTTTGTTTTGATCACGTTGAGGGAGAGGTTGTTGTCCTGGCACCACACGGCCAGGTCTCTGACCTCCTCAATATAGGCTGTCTCATCGTTGTCAGTGACACTGTTGTGTCATCTGCAAACTTAATGATGGTGTTGGAGTTGTGCCTGACCATGCAGGCACAACTGAGAAGCAGTGCCTTAGACCGCTGCGCCACTCGGGAGGTAATGGTAGGTAACGACACATCTGCCATGCTGATCCTCAAAACGGGGGCCCCTCAGGGGTGTGTACTCAGTCCAATACTGTACTCCCTTGGACTGAGTACACACCCCTGAGGGGCCCCCGTTTTGAGGATCAGCATGGCAGATGTGTCGTTACCTACCATTACCTCCCGAGTGGCGCAGCGGTCTAAGGCACTGCTTCTCAGTGCAAGAGGCGTCACTACAGTCCCTGGTTCAAATCCAGGCTGAATCGCATCTGGCTGTAGGGCGTCCCATAGGGCGGCGCACATTTGGACCAGCATCGTCTGGGTTTGGACGGTGTAGGCCGTCATTGTAAATAAGAATTTGTTCTTAACTACCTTGTCTAATTAAATAAATGTAAAATAAAAATAAATACTACCTGGCGGTGGCCCATCAGGAAGTTCAGGATCCAGTTGCAGAGGGAGGTTTTTATTCCCAGTGTCCTTAGCTTTGAGGACACTATGGTGTTGAACGCTGAGATGTAGTCAGTGAATTGCATTCTCACATAGGTGTTCCTTTTTTACAACGGGTTACCAACATATGCAAATAATGATTTACATATTTTCATTAAAAACTTTACTTCAATTAATTTATTCATACTATTTCCTCCTTCCACAAGATATTGTCACGACACAAATCTTTGGTTGCTACCCAAGCCGGCTGGTCGTTCATTCTATTCGTTCGGTTGCCAGAGACGCGACCCAGTCATTAAGTATTTTTGTTCTGTATCTATGGATGCGACCCAGTCGTTCGGTCTAAATGTTCTATTGCCATACTGGCTGGCAACGTTCTTATCCCTTGCTTGCTAGCTAGCCAACTACGGCTAAATTACAGTCACATCAAACAGTGCAGACTGAATAACAACAAAGTAGCTGCATTTTCATTTGGTTAAGCTGTTTTCTAGTGACATTTATTTGGATAGATCCAATACAATGAGCTAATGATGTGTGATTTCACCTGGCATAAATAATGTGCTCTCTTGCCTGGTTTTGTTGTTCAAAGGAGCTAGCCAACAACACAGCTACAACAATCACTTCAAACTGAAGCTGGAAATACTGCAAATTAGCTGCTCTTTCTTTCGTTTGACCTGTTTTCTATTGATATTTCTTTGTATGTATCCATAGAAATGATGCTGATTCATGATTTCGACTGGCTGAGAAAAGCTGCCTGCCTGTCTGTCTCATTCCGACTCGAGATTCGTTCATTACTATGCGACAACTGGAGATCGAATTTGAATAATAAGACAATGTTGCAAATGTCGGAGAGACAGACAGTAAGGTTTAAACTATTCTCTGCTGTTGAAAACCAACATGTTAGTCTAAAAGAAATGTGAGATAATGTCTAGATGCTTTTTATAGTGGAGATCAAGTTTATAAATTGCCTGGCTGGGCTGATGAGACAGTGGATTGCGCAGTCAGATGGAATAGAGTAAATAGGCATTTAAACATCAGAGATTTAGCCGGTGGTAACTTGTGGAAAAGACTCCAGCTGAAATGCGGTTATAACTAATCAGCATTCAGGATTAGACCCACCCCTTGTATAAAAGTTAGATATTAATGACAAGAAACCCCTTACACCATGGAACTATATATACTTTTTTCAGTGCAAAGGCTGAAGATCGTAAGGCACCTGGAGCACGTGAAGGTGGAAGAGGACAGCAACGCCACATTCACATGTGAACTCAACTACGTGGTAGCCAATGTGCAGTGGCTTCTGAACGACAACCACCTCAACGCCAACATTGTTACCAGGATTCAGAACATGGGCACCATTCACAGCCTCACCATCAAAAATCTCCGCCCACAGGAGAGCAGGGTGACCTTCAAGGCTGGCCTTCTCACAGAGTCCACCTCCCTCAAGGTCAAAGGTATGCCTTGTACAGTTGTCACTTTTCACTTGTGAGCTGCCACTGCAAGAGTAATTGAGAAACTAATGTAATTCTAGTGGTTGTATGTTCCTAGTCAGTACAGAGTTTGTTTCTCCCCAATCTGGAGATCTAATTGGAAAATGAAGCAAACATAGTAGACTTGGTATTTCTGAGATCTGAAGATGATTGAAATGATCTCCTTAAGTAACTCTGAATGAGCAAGATATCTATCAGCTACTGATGCATGGAAGAACTTAAGAGATTTGGATTAGATCAGTAGCTAATGTGTTCGTACTGTTTTTTGTCTCCTCCAGAAAAACCAGCAGTGTTCCTCAGGTCTCTAGAAGACATGTCAGGGGAGGAGGAGGGGAAGGTGTGTCTGCAGTGTGAGACCTCTAAGGAAATGGCCACCCCCATCTGGAGGAAGGATGGTACGGTCCTGTACAGCAGTGACAAATATGAGCTGCTCATGTTTGGGAAGTCCTTAACGCTCATCATCCATAGTCTGAGTAAGGATGATGCAGGCGTATACAGCTGTGACTTGGGCACCAGCCAGACCAAGGCCAAGGTCACTGTACATGGTATGTATGGTCCAGATCATCAGTGAGGTCTGGTTCAGAAATTATTAGACCAGAAATCCATCTGATCCATCTGATCGTCAATCAATTGTCCATCTCATCACACTGAAATCTCCCTCCACAGACATTCACATCACCATCGCCCAGCGTATGAAGACTGTCTCTGTTCTGGAGGGCGAGAGCTGCAGTTTCGAGTGCATCCTCTCTCACGATGTCATCGACGAGCCCTCCTGGACCCTGAACGGTCAACTTGTGATCAGCAACAGCCGCATCCAGATCGTAAACAAGGGTCGCAAATACAAGATGACCATCAGAGACGCAACTGTGACTGAAGCCGGGGACGTAATCTTCTTCATCAAAGACCTCAGCTGCAGGACCATGCTGTTTGTCAAAGGTGAGTGTCTGAAATGTCTACTAAGCTGGGTGTCATCATGGCCAGTCATGACCTAATCTCTCGAAAAGCAAAAAGAGTATTGCACTCAAGTAATATGAATTACTCTATAATGTGTGTTTGTTTCTAAAGAGAACCTATAGCGACACATGTCTGTGTCTCTGATGTGCCTCCCATGTGCCTGCTGTAAACATATCTGTCCCTAGAGGAAATCTGATGTAATATGTAACCCTACTCCTATAGAGAAGCCAGTGCATGTGTTCAGGGACATGATGAGCGTTAAAGCCACCCCAGGGGAGAACGCTGAGCTGAGCTGTGAGATCACCAAGCCTGAGGCCTTCATCCGCTGGCTGAAGAATGGTCATCAGATCAGGCACAGCCCCCCCAAGTACGAGATCAGTGTGGAGGACCACCTGGTACGGCTGGTTATCACGAACACCTGCATCAGAGACTCTGGGGAGTACTGCTGTGAGGCTGACGGCATTGCCACCCGGGCCAAGCTGGAGGTCAGAGGCAAGTACTGGGTGGTACTACAGTATTTCTGTAACAGTATAGTGCTGTTTAGCAAAGTTGTGGATTTGTGTCACATGCACATTAGATTAATTGTGACGAGACTTTGACTCGAAGCCTCAAGACTCAGACTTTAACTTGAGACTGATGACTTGAACGACTTCTTTAAAAATGGTCTGGACAGTTTTTGCACTGCTTTTGTACCATGTTGTCGCTCCACACACCTGCTCGGGTGTAGCACACAGGAAGTGCATTTAACCCCTCCCACCCCTGCAGAGCTGCAGCACACATTTGCTCGGGAGCTGCGGGACACACGGGCCGAGGAGAAGAGCAAGGTGATGCTGGAGTGCGAGACGAGACTGCCGGCCAAGCGGGTGACCTGGCTGAAGGGCATGGCAGAGCTCCGGGCGGGCAGGAAGTATGTGATGAAGCAGAAGGGAGTGGTCCTCTATCTCACCATCAGCTGCCTGGAGAAGGTTGACACCGACGTGTACACCTGCGATGTTGGCACCATGCAGAGCCGGGCGCTACTGACCGTGCATGGTAAGACCATAGAAATAGAATGAATAGCTCTTTCCCATTCAAGTCAGCATTCAGTGATAGGTGGAATGGCAGGCATTTTGAGTATACCCATTCTATGCAGCTTGCGCGTTTCATGTTAAATCCCTGTGTGTGGGATCTCTGCAGGTCAGAAGGTGTTGATCATGGACGAGCTGGAGGATGTTGAGTGTCTGGAGAATGACACGGTGATGTTCAGGTGTCGTATCTGTCCCAGCGATTATGTTGGGGTCAAGTGGTACCTGGATGAGACCTTACTGTACACCAATGAGCTGAATGAGATCCAAGTGATCCCGGGGGGCTACCACAGCCTCACGTTCAAACAACTGGCTCGTAGAGACTCGGGCACCATCTCCTTTGAGGCAGGCGACAAGAGGTCCTACGCCTCGCTGCTTGTTAGAGGTAACGTCAGCGTAAAGTTGTTCTGTTTAATGAACATCTATTAACACACTGTACTATTACAACAACTATTCACAACATGTAAATGATGTGTCTATCATTTTTGTCCAGAGCGTATGTATTTGACATGTTGTCTATGTAATCTACCCTTCCCGTGGTAAAGAGAGACGTCCCACCATCACCAAAGCATTGGAGGACTGTGAGGCCATTGAGGGAGGCGGTTTGGTGCTGGTGTGTATCACCTCTAAGCCATGCCACATCCTGTGGTACAAAGATGGCTGCCTGATGTGGATTTCCTCGAGGTACCACGTCAGTCGCTCAGGTAACGAGGCCAGGCTGACCATCAGGGAGGTCAGTAACAGCGATGCTGGGGTGTACGAGTGCAGCGCTGGGTCGGTCAGCACCAAGGCTGTCGTCACTGTAAAAGGTGAGAACAGGACCTTTTTTCCTTCATTTTATCATGTTGTTGTCCTGCTTACTGTGCATTTGGCATCACATGTAAAGTAGTAAGGTATGGGATAGTGGTCATAGACAAATATGATAACAATTATTTCAGAAGACAAAACAGGATTACTTCTTTACCTGTTTGCTTTACAGCGCCCCCTAGAATATTCTTGTCACAGTACAATGTACAGTATTACTCATTGGGAGATGCTGTCCTTCTTTCTATTCCAGCCATTCCAGCTGAGTTCACCCAGCCGCTGCAGAGCATGGAGGTAAAGGAGGGGGAGGATGTGACCCTTTCCTGTGAGTTCTCCCTGCCGGGGGTTGCGTTCCACTGGAGGAGGGGCTTGGAGACCCTCAGAGCTGGAGAGAGGTACCTGATGAAGCAGAAGAGGTCCTTCATCTCTTTGACCATCACTGGCCCGAAGCCTCAGGACTCAGGAGATTACACCTGTCAGTGCCGAGACCACAGAACCACAGCCAGCCTCACAGTCCACGGTAAAAGCCATCCTTGCTTTTCATTTCAATTTCCAGGATGCATCATATGGAGTAAAAAAAAAATGAATTCAATAACTTTGCAATGTTGCATTATCACACCCAACAAATTAAACCCAATCTATCTGAAGATTAATGGAACTATTTTTCATATACATTTTCCATTGTCATTCAGTCTTCATGCCTGTTGGTGGTTAATACTAAAATATGGCTATTTTACTCCCCAGCCATCCCCATCTCCTTCACACAACAGTTGAAAAATGTTCAGGCCGAGGAGGGCAACAGTTTAACGTTGCGCTGTGAGCTTTCTAAACCAGGAGTCCCTGTGGAGTGGAGGAAAGGGGAGGAGCTGTTAAAGAATGGAGTGAAGTTTCAGATAAGGAAGAGAGAGACCATATCGGAGGTTCAGATATGGAAAACTGTGCCTGAAGACAGTGGAGTCTACAGCTGTGAGTGTGCGGACCAAAAGACCACAGCCACCGTCAAAATCAGCGGTAGGAAGTTTCTCAGCCTTATTGTGTTTTTATGTAGAGCTAATCTTTCCTGAAGTTACATTTTATAAATGTACATTTCGGACATTTACACGAAGGCAATTTTTTTTTAAATAAAAAATGTTTGTACTATTCTCATATTTTCTTTCTTCCTGTTCTATCAGCCCTGCCTGTTACCTTCAAACAAAAGCTGAGGAACGTGCATGTTGAAGAGGGGAACAATTTGGTGTTACACTGTGAGCTCTCTAAACCAGGAGTCCCTGTAGAATGGATGAGGGGAGGAGAGGAGCTGCTGAACAACGGAGAGAGGTTTCAGATAAGACAGAGAGAGTTGGTGAATGAACTGAAGATAATAGATGCCAAACCTGAAGACAGCAATATCTACACCTGTGTTTGTGGCAATGTGGAAACCACAGCCGGTGTTACAGTCACAGGTAAGGGTTTGAGACAACTGAGAAAATATTTAAATTCACATTGAATTCATATCCAATGTGAACAAAATTGTATGCAGTGCATCAGCATGAAACCACAGTCCTTTAAGTGAATAGAAGGCATTCCATGTCTCTCATTGCCATGGTGTCTTCCAGCAATTCCCATCACTTTCAAGCAAAAGCTGAGGAACCTGCAGACTGAGGAAGGGAACACCATCTCGCTGCACTGTGAGCTGTCTAAAGCAGGGGTGCCAGTGGAGTGGAGATTGGGAGGAGAGAGGATACTGCAGAATGGAGACAAATACCAGATCAAGCAGACAGACTCAGCACTGGAACTCCTCATCAGGGAGGCTCTGCCAGAGGACAGTGGAGTCTACAGCTGTGTGTGTCGAGACAAGAAGACCAAGGCCACTGTCAAAGTCATTGGTATGGGGGGCTGGGAATGCTCTGTGCTCTAATGAAACAACTGTCACTGGTGTTAATGGCATATAAACTTGGTTAAACTAGAGTCGATGTCTGCGCCCCCTGCGTACATCTAATTAGCATAATAATAAAAAATCCCTGTAATAGTTTTTTGCATGGGTTATGTCTGAATCCTCCGCATCCGCCGACGTCGCATCCGCCAACTTAACCAGAGCCCTTAGCTATAGTGTAGGGTTCATTCAATGGCCTTCATCTTATCTACCGAAGGGAAAGGTTTCTCAAGGCTGTTCTAGCTTTCAGTACATTCAATGTTCACTCTATGATGAAATAGTTTTTTTTCCCCAAGCTGTACCTGCCACCTTCAAAGTGGGTCTGAAGAACCAGGAGGCCCCAGAGGAGGGCAGCATAACCCTGCACTGTGAGCTGTCTAAGGCTGGGGTCTCAGTGGAGTGGTGGAGTGGGGAGACAGAACTGTCCCAAGACCTGTCTGGAGGAAAGTACCAGATGAAACTGGAGGGGAAAACAGCCGAGATGACCATTACCAATGTCAAACCGGAGGACATAGGGAAGTACAGCTGTGTCACTGGAGCCCAGAAGACCACCGCTGAAGTTAAAGTGCAGGGTAAGAAACATTTGATATCAATGCTTTTCCTTCTAAATAAGCTAATTTACTTCTTTAGGTTAGAGGTGGAAGGGTTGAGTGACTCCCGCTTTGAGACCATAAAAATAGTTAGTTTCTATTTGTACTTCTTGCGCTCATACAATATGAACCAATGTTAATGTTTCCACAGCTCTCCCTGTAATGTTCACACAAGAGGTCCAGAACGTGGTGATCAAAGAGGGGGACAGTGGGGAGTTCTGGTGTGAGCTCTCCAAGCCTGGTGACCCAGTGGACTGGAGGAGGGGCAGAGTCCTCCTGAAGTCTGGAGACAAATATGAGATGAGGCAGGAGGGACGCATCACTAAACTGCTCATCCATAACGTGGAGGAGAGGGATGCTGGGAAATACACCTGTAAGAGTCGAGATGCCAAGTCAACTGCTGAACTGACCGTGACGGGTGAGTCAGACCAAACCTATGAATGCACTCCCAGACATTTTTCTTTTAATGTGTGGTCTGTGAACATGGCTCGATTTTTTATTAACCATGACTTCATTATGATGAAATACAAATTCCTGCGTGCATTTGTGGTACTGCACATCCAGGGGAATCTTCAGTCCAGTGTGATAAACAAGAGAGGTTAAATTACATACAGTTCTGTCGTGTCTTTGGCTGTGCCGGATTAAGTGATATGACATGCTATTCTATAAAATAATTTATCTGCAATTAATATCACCTGATTGAGCTAATCATGTAAATGTAATTAACTAGAGAGTCGGGCACCACAAAATAATATTTATAGAGCTGTTATCTTCCGAATAAACTCTTAAAGACCTAGTAATATTTTACATCAATAGCAGTCAATATCAATCGTCATCTTACTTCAGTCTCATCTGAAAGTTGTAAATTCTTGGTTATCTGCATGAACCCTGGCTAACAATTTGAATCAGTAATACAAAATTGGGTTTAATTATTTATTTACTAAATACCTAACTAATCACACAGAATTACACATACATATAATTAAATCATAACTTGATTACACATTACGTCATAAAGGAAAAAGTCCCTAGCGGGCGGAACAGATATGACAGCTTGTTACACAAAAGAAAAAGGGGCTGGGTTGAGTGAAGGAGCGGGAAGACTGAGGAACAAAGGGAAGAAGCTGGGCTATCGTGAATACAGTATCTTATGCATTCTAAATTACCGCCCATTTGGAAAAGGAAAATGCAATAAATATTTACTCTGAGCTGCGCTTCGGTAGGTTGGTGGAAGATGGAAGGCCGTGTTGCCAAACCAAGTCCTTTGTCCTTTGAAGAATGTCTCTGGTGGTCAATTGGATACGTTGTAGTAACGTCGTTGCGTGATAGACGGGATACTCTGTCTGTTTCTTCATTTGCAGCGGCTGTTGCTAACTCAATGGCTAGGAGGTATCACTTCTGTAGTGAATAAGAGTTCAAAGTTCATACCATTCGCAACCAAAGCTCACGCTGATGTTGGCTTTGTTCTGTAGTTATTATCTGAACCATTCTGACATAGGACCGTCGTCCTACATCCCCCGGAACAGGAAGTTCTATTGTCGTCAAGGGCTTATATAGGAAGGGAGAGGAGGGCGAATTTGAAAAGTTTTATAGCCCATGTCCCTTCACAGGGCGGGCCACTGATGGAGCAGCCCTATCTTATGAAATCCCACATCTCACATTTTAGAAGCTAAAATCACATTTCATCCCATCACAAATAATTTCATATTCAATTGAACAACAATTTCATGTGAATCCGATAACTCTGATGTGTAGACTTTCCACTGTAGAGTTTATGTCATCTTATCATTGATGAGAATGTCTCAGATGACAACCGAACTGACATCATATTCATTAAGTACCACCGCATATGTTCAATTGTTTGGATTACCAGAATATAGTTCATTTCCCCCCACCTACTGATGTTCCCAGAATATCTATGTTAACCAAGGGATTTTGCAAATGTAACCTCAGTAGGGTAGAGAGAGGAAAAAGGGTGGAAGAGGTATTTATGACTGTCATAAACCTACCCCCCAGGCCAACGTCATGACAGTTCTATATCTTCCTGTGTACCCATGATTTAAGTACTCAGCACTGAAAGAGCTTTGTCCCTTACTTGTAACTGTTTGGTTACCTGCTTATTGTCCTGTAAAGGGTTAACAGATCAGAGTCCTTGAATATGAACGTTATCAGGCAAGTTCAAGGACCAGAATGCTCTATATGATTTAACCCTTTACAGGACATTTATGACTGGGATTACTGCAATCGAAGTTTCTTGAAACCACTGTTCGCAGAAAACAAATCCTCAGATCAGTGTTACTGTGAGTCTTTTTGTGGTTGCTGTCTGTGTGTAAGTCGCAAAGTGTGCAGAAAATGGATTGCTGTGGTCGTTATCCTCCTGCTCAAGCTTTTCAGTGATCCAAAGAGGCTACCTAGTAATCGTATGTCTGGGGCACACAACCTGCAACAAGTGGGCATACTCAGGGCTGTGGCGGTTATGAAATGTCATTAGCTGGTGATTGTCATGCAAATAACTGTCAGTCTCACGGTAATTGACCGCTGATTAACATAAACACATGTAGCATCTCCTGGCTTCCGCACATAGCCCACAAGCCCCCGATGCAGACCTTTGGAGCATCTACAGTGCCTTGCGAAAGTATTCGGCCCCCTTGAACTTTGCAACCTTTTGCCACATTTCAGGCTTCAAACATAAAGATATAAAACTGTATTTTTTTTGTGAAGAATCAACAACAAGTGGGACACAATCATGAAGTGGAACGACATTTATTGGATATTTCAAACCCATGATCATGAGGCCCATGATCACTCTGGATGAACTGCAGAGATCTACAGCTGAGGTGGGAAACTCTGTCCATAGGACAACAATCAGTCGTATATTGCACAAATATGGCCTTTATGGAAGAGTGGCAATAAGAAAGCCATTTCTTAAAGATATCCATTAAAAGTGTTGTTTAAAGTTTGCCACAAGCCACCTGGGAGACACACCAAACATGTGGAAGAAGGTGCTCTGGTCAGATGAAACCAAAATGGAACTTTTTGGCAACAATGCAAAACGTTATGTTTGGCGTAAAAGCAACACAGCTCATCACCCTGAACACACCATCCCAACTGTCAATCATGGTGGTGGCAGCATCATGGTTTGGGCCTGCTTTTCTTCAGCAGGGACAGGGAAGATGGTTAAAATTGATGGGAAGATGGATGGAGCCAAATACAGGACCATTCTGGAAAAAAACCTGATGGAGTCTGCAAAAGACCTGAGACTGGGACGGAGATTTGTCTTCCAACAAGACAATGATCCAAAACATAAAGCAAAATCTACAATGGAATGGTTCAAAAATAAACATCCAGGTGTTAGAATGGCCAAGTCAAAGTCCAGACCTGAATCCAATCGAGAATCTGTGGAAAGAACTGAAAACTGCTGTTCACAAATGCTCTCCATCCAACCTCACTGAGCTCGAGCTGTTTTGCAAGGAGGAATGGGAAAAAATGTCAGTCTCTCGATGTGCAAAACTGATAGAGACATACCCCAAGCGACTAACAGCTGTAATCGCAGCAAAAGGTGGCGCTACACAGTATTAACTTAAGGGGGCTGAATCATTTTGCACGCCCAATTTTTCAGTTTTTGATTTGTTAAAAAAGTTTGAAATATCCAATAAATGTCGTTCCACTTCATGATTGTGACCCACTTGTTGTTGATTCTTCACAAAAAATACAGTTTAATATCTTTATGTTTGAAGCCTGAAATGTGGCAAAAGGTCGCAAAGTTCAAGGGGGCCGAATACTTTCGCAAGGCACTGTAGTTAAATAAAGGAATAAATAAAAATCTACATTTTAAAAAGTATCATAGATCCATGTAATATAGCCTACACCTTCACAATAAATCCATTCTTTATTTTAGACAGGTCTAAAGAAGCATGATATGAAGAAGATGTAGTCTATTTCAGAAGAACAGAATAGCATTCTCTGAGTTGTCCTTATGTTAGGTCCTGATCTGGTTATACCAAATGGCTGTGGGCTACATTTGTTCATTTAGCAGACAAGATTTGCTTAGAATTCCTTGGCATTATTTTATAGTATGAATAATACAGTTGAACAAAGCTGAATAAAATAGAAAGGATATTTTCTCCAAACAATTTGAGGGAGTGAGCAAATATGGCTGTTCTGTGTTGAGCGGTATTCCTGTATGCTTAATTAAGAGTTATTAATGTAACTTTAGTTGTTCTACAAACGTTGGGCTATATATTTAGATTTTTATGCGACTTTAATGATACTTTGAAAAAAGTTGCTTGAAAGGCATGAGCTCTGCTTTTTTTGCGCAGGCTACACACACTACATCAGTCTCTCATTCACAATTTGTCAAGCACTTGATAATGCCTAGAATTTAACGGCAGCATCCCCTTTGTGTGGCTGTACTGCACCGTAATAAAATCCCTGCCTTTTGTGCCAGTGGCCGTTGTACCCCTCTCCCTGAGTGCTGAGCGCTCCGAATCACCTCTCACTCACATGGCTTTCCATCAAGTGATCGGGTCTTTCTCACAGGCTACAAGTGAAGACAGACACTCAACTGCGCGTGCCCTTATCCAATTCCGAGGTGCGTTTTGAAGATATTGGAAGAACTGTCCACATTTACTTTTCGTCAGCCAACAAGATGAGTAGGCCTAACGAAACGCAAAAGCACTAGCCTATGTCAATCTACTATCCCCATAATACAAAAGTCGACCTATTCTGTGTGAGAAATAAATATTCCAAACATAGTCTGGGACAGTTGTGGGGTGCAATAGATCCCAAATTAATACAACCACTAGCATCAAAAACCTTTTTTACGCAATGTGGCTGATGCAACAGATCAGAACGTTCAGCTTAAAATGTTGATAAACTATTAGGCTATTTCTTCACATTATAAGCACAGCAATGCGCACATGGTAGTAGGCAATAAGCGCAAATGTTTCATTAGCGGAAAACACCATTATCAAAAGTGACCCAAATTCAATTATGCATGCAATGCTTTTATTATAAAGGGGAATTTTTATGGTGAAAGTTCTTTCCCAAACGTGAAACTCACACATTGCTTATGTATGCCAGTTAGGCTTTACACCCCTTGTAAAGTGGACTAATGTGCTTAATTTTAAGAAGTTATTTGGCCACTTTAGTTGTGATACAAACCTTATCAAAACATATAGGCCTATGGGCTAGCCTACATGAGGTGTGCGACTATGATTAGAAGAAATCGGGGAAAAATGCGTTGTTTTTTATGCGGGGCATCATTCAAATCAAATCAAATTTATTTATGAAGCCCTTCTTACATCAGCTGATATTTCAAAGTGCTGTACAGAAACCCAGCCTAAAACCCCAAACAGCAAGCAATGCAGGTGTAGAAGCACGGTGGCTAGGAAAAACTCCCTCCCTGATAATATATCATTCACAAGAGATAGGCTAATATTGTCACCCATCAGACTATTCTTGATTTAATCTTGCCTTTACATATACTAAATAATATGTGTGAAATGACCTAATGACCATCAGCAGCATCATAGCTTGGAGAAGCCTAATTACCGTGACTAAACGGCCACGTGGAATTTGACTGTCTTCATAACTTGTGACCGCCAGCCCTAGACATACCACATTTAACTCTCCATTTACTCAACAAAAAACAGTGCAAAATGAATGGGACGTTGCTAAGGAGACCGTGCATGTTCATCACTGATTCTTCAATGAGCAACGAGCCAGTAAAATGCCCTGTTGCCTGTAGCAATGTGCCTGAGAACCAATAATAATAACATTGTCTCGCAGCGCTGCTCTGAAAGTGAAAGAATAAACCTGATGCTGCATCAAAAAAAAGATGTCTCGTCATTGTGAAGAAGAGTACTGTATTTCAGCTTTCATTCCAACCCAGGAAAACCAAAAGCTCCTCTGGATTAGTGAATTCTCTCTGTGACAGAAGCACAAGCATAAAGCATGACATGGAATAGCCCGTTGTCCTTTCCACGTGCAAGTTGTACCACCACTCACTACTGTTCCTGGTTTTCCTCAGGCCCACCCCCCTCTTTCAAAGAACAGCTGAGGAACGTGGAAGTTGAGGAGGGTAAGACTGTGACGCTACACTGTGAACTGTCTAAAGCAGCAGCCTCAGTTGAGTGGAAGAGGGGAGCAAAGCTGTTGACGAATGTAGCCAAGTACCAGATGAGGAAGAAAGATTTACTGGTGGAATTGAAGATTATCGACGCAAATCTGGAGGACAGTGGAGTCTACGCCTGTATTTGTGGCGAACAAAAGACTACAGCCACTGTTACAATAAAGGGTGGGTATATTTTGGTTATGTAAAGTGCAGAAGTCATGAGTTGTTTGATGTCTTACGGAGATGTTGGAGAAAGCTTGAATGTTTAATTGGGAAAATGGACTGCAGATTTAATCAATAGGACACACGTTTTCTATTCAATCCCAGGCGCTTACATAAACAAAGGGAAATGCAGGTTTCATGTAGGTTTTGACTACCCTCTCCTATGGTGTCTTTCAGCTCGCCCGGTCACATTTATAGAAGAGTTGAGGAACGTTCAAGTTGAGGAGGGCAACACTGTGATGTTGCGCTGCGAGCTCTCCAAACCAGGGATGTCAGTTGAATGGAGGAGAGGAACAGCTCTTCTGCAGAACGGAGAGAAGTACCAGATGAAGCAGAAAGATGCAACTTTGGAGCTGGTCATCAGGAAAACCTTGCCCGAGGACAGTGGTGTCTACAGCTGCGTGTTGGAAGACCAGCAAACCTTCGCCACCATCATTATCACTGGTAGGAGGAACACTTTTTGTGTGTCTTCTTGACATTCAAAATTCACAGTGTACCCTTCAATCCCACACACGGTTGATGTTATGGGTTTGTATCATTCTTCAGCCATCCCAGCCACTTTCAAACAGACGTTGAAAAACCAAGAGGCTCTAGAAGAGGGAAGCGTGACGTTGCGCTGTGAGCTGTCTAAATCGGGGGTCTCTGTGGTGTGGCTGAAGGGAGAGGAGCTGCTGAGGGAAGGTGAGCGGCACCAGATGAAGCAGGAGGGCAGGACCGTGGAGATGGTCATCAGGAATGCGGTCCTTCAGGATGCTGGGGAGTACAGCTGTGTCACAGCCTGCAACGTCAAGACGACAGCTGATATCAAAGTTAGGGGTATGTTCCAAAACTGACGTTCAGGCCTGCTCAACACTAATATTTTGATGTGCTTCTGAAAATGTCAATGTCTTTAAATGTCGTGTTTGGATTAAGTGAATTTTCCATAAAGAGGGATAGGGATACACATGAGATGAATCATTGACCCTCCTTGTCAAATAACATGCCACTGATGGATAGAAATCAAAGCAGTTGAGCCAAATGATGTTTCTCACAGTCTTAAATATGTGTTCTTGTCAGCTCTCCCTGTAATGTTCACACAAGAGGTCCAGAACGTGGTGATCAAAGAGGGGGACAGTGGGGAGTTCTGGTGTGAGCTCTCCAAGCCTGGTGACCCAGTGGACTGGAGGAGGGGCAGAGTCATCCTGAAGTCTGGAGACAAATATGAGATGAGGCAGGAGGGACGCATCACTAAACTGCTCATCCATAACGTGGAGGAGAGGGATGCTGGGAAATACACCTGTAAGAGTCGAGATGCCCAGTCAACTGCTGAACTGACCGTGACGGGTGAGTCAGACTGGTTATATTGATACACTTTGAGTATACACTTTGTTATATGTTGTTAATATGTGTGCAACAAAAATATACTGTATAAACCCCTGAAGACATAGGCCTTGTACATGCCCTTTGTATTTGTTACTGTATCTGCTTGCAGTTTCTGATATTTCATGGGTCCGTGACTGAGTAACTGAGTTTGACACTTTTCCGCTGCGAGGACTTTATATGAGTTTTAGGATTTAATTTTGCTTGTTGTCCCCAGCTCCTCCCGTCACGTTCAAGGTGAAGTTGAAGAACCAGGAAGTCGAGGAGGAGAACAGCGTGACGTTATTCTGCGAGCTCTCTAAACCAGGACTGACGGCAGAGTGGAGAAAAGGAGAGGAGCTGCTGAAGAACGGAGTAAAGTACCAGATAAAGAAGAGAGAGGCAACGATGGAACTGACAATAAGGAATGCAGTGCTCGAGGACACCGGATTCTACAGCTGTGTTTACGCAGAAGCAAAAACCACCGCCACTGTCAACATCACCCGTAAGAGGAGTTGCTCTTGGTTTGCTATAACTTTATTTAACTTTATGGGGGAAGGCCTCCCTCTGTTAAGCCTGGTTCCCGTTAAAGGGATATTTTATTGAAAAATGATCATTTGCATATAATTTGCATAACAATCACCATTTTTGCTCTGTACTGAAAGTGCTCTTAAATCTTGAAAACTCAACAGCTGACATGCAACATTTATGGGGATTGTATTAACAGTGAATTTATATAAAAAATAAAATAAACAATAAACAAAATATTAAAATATAGTTTTTGAGTAAAATATCCCTTTAAGCACTTAATGACATATTTGCAAAGCACTACCAATGGTTGGTTTGGATCTCATTTCCTCAGCCATTCCTGTTACCTTCAAGATGGGTCTTAAAAACCAGGAGGCCTCAGAGGGGGGCATCGTGACCTTGCGCTGTGAACTGTCTAAAGCTGGGGTCCCGGTGGAGTGGTGGAAAGGGGAGGAGGAGGTGAGCCCTGGAGGAAGGTACCAGATGAAGCTGGAGGGAAAGATAGCAGAGTTGCACATTAAAAACATCCAGCCAGAGGACGTGGGGGAGTACAGCTGTATATTCGGAGATCAGAAAACCACTGCTGAAGTCAACGTGAGAGGTACAGTACGTTACTGTTGTCTGGCTGTCATTTTGTGTTTGTTGGACATGAAATGCTCATTTACCAAGAAACAGAGTTGATGTATGGGCCTCCCCAGCAACTGCACCAAAATGTTCTAGAATACGCAATAAGCAAGAGGTCAATGCAATTGCTCTCTCTAGGAATAAAACAATACTTATATTCAATATATTCTAGAACAATGTTTTACCATGACAGACAAATCGTAGCCTACACAGTATCGTATATACACTGTGTCGTGCAATGGCCCCAAAGGACAAGGCATTTTCTGTCGCTCTCTGGTCCATACAGCTGCTGCCTCAGTGTTCTTTGAGAAGGAGCTGGAGAGCAATGTGGTGATGGAGGGGAAGTCCGTGGTCCTCTCCTGTGAAGTCTCCAGTGACACTGTCCCCGTCACCTGGAAGAAGGACGCCTGCCTGGTCACAGATAGGGAGAGGTTCATTGTAAAAAAGAAAGGTCCCGTTCACACCCTGGAGATCGAGAAGCTGAGTCTGGAGGATGCCGGGGAGTACAGCTGCATCACTAGGGGAAAGAAGACCACAGCCATGCTGGTTGTGAAAGGTAGGCCTAACCCAATCTTAGTGGGGGCTGAAGTAAATCTACAGTACTGCATATCCTCTTTAAACTTACAAAATTATAGGAGCACAATGAGTCTTTGTTTCACCCTGTTTTGGTTCGTGATTAGTGTGGGTAGAGGATAGCTTATATCTTTCCCACAAATATAAGGGATGGTGGTAGGCCATCAACCAGATAAGATTACTTAATTGCATTTTTTTGTATAGGTCATCTCATCTCTGTATGGCTTGCTACATTAACCTATTAAAAACGCTCCGGAGTCTAACGCTTTCTCTACAGAGCGTGTGAAAATATTGTCCGGACTGAAGGACATGAAAGTCACAGCCGGGCAGGACGCAGTGTTTGTGTGTGAGCTGTCCCACGCTGAGGTGAGTGAAGGCGAGTGGTGGCTGGGCTCCAGCCCACTGCAGAAGAACGAAATGAACCAGATGAGCTTTGAGGGCCACCAGCACTGCCTGGTCTTGACCATGACCACCCCGGAGGAGACCGGGACCGTGGCCTTTGTGGTTGGGGAGGAGAGAACCTCTGCCCAACTGCTAGTTGTCCCCAAACCCAAAGGTGTGCTGCCTCTTTTAATTTGTTCATGGACAGTACAATGCGAAATTATTCTCTTTAACCACTCATACAGTATGTGTATGCAATTAGGGCGCATTTACTTAGTTTAATCTGTTTCCTGTCTCTGTCAGTACACATTGAGAAGAAGCCCCAGGACATTGACATCATGGAAGGGGAGACAGCCACCTTATCCTGTACGACCTCTGACCTCATTACCCCTGTCACATGGAGAAGGAACAACATGCCCCTCCTGAACGGAGACAAGTATGAGACGCGTAAGAAGGGCAAGCTCAACCTCCTGCTCATCCATGAGACGGAACCAGAGGACTCTGGGATATACTCCTGTGACACTGGAGACATGCAGAGCGGTGCCAATCTGACGGTCAATGGTAAAGACATAAAGCAACATTGTTTTTCTGTACCTTAGTTAGAGTACGTTATTCTTTGACTTATCCTCATGGGCCATTCTATGGGGATATTCTGTAAGTGCAATACTCACCTTAAGATGTATTTTATGATAATTTGAGTGAAACTAACATTCTTCCATCTACCCAGAGCTACCACCGTACTTCGAGGAGGAGCTGCAGGCTGTGGAGGCTGAGGAAGGGGGCACAGCCTTTCTGTTTTGTGAGCTGTCTAAGCCCGGAGTCCCAGTCCAGTGGAGGAAAGGCCGGCTGCCTCTCCGGCCCAACAGGAAGTACCAGATGAAGCAGGACGGCTGCGTGTTTCAGCTACACATCCTGGAGCTGAAGTCCGAGGACAGTGGCAGCTACTCGTGCCAGGCAGGCTGTGTGGAGACCACCGCCTCTGTGTCTGTGAAAGGTATGTCTGTGATTGGTTGTGTAATAGCACACACCTGCTGCATGTAGAGGACTCATACCTCATCAAATCAAATTGTATTCGTCTCATGCGCCGAATACAACAGTGAAATGCTTTATCACGAGCCCCTAACCAACAATGCAGTTTAAAAAATACAGATAAGAACAAGAGATAAAAGTAACAAGTAATTGAATAGCAGCAGTGAAATAACAATAGCGAGACTATATACAGGGGGGTACCGATACAGAGTCAATGTGCGGGGGGCACTGGTTATTTGAGGTAGTATGTACATGTAGGTAGAGTTATTAAAGTGACTATGCATAGATGACAACAGAGAGTAGCAGTGGTGTAAAGAGGGAGTGAGAAGGGTTGGTGGGGCACTGCAAATAGTCTGGGTAGCCATTTGACTAGATGTTCAGGAGTCTTATGGCTTGGGGGTAGAAGCTGTTTAAAAGCCTCTTGGACCTAGACTTGGCGCTCCGGTACCACTTGCCGTGCGGTAGCAGAGAGGACAGTCTATGACTAGGGTCACCCTCTGCAGTGCATTGCGGTCGGAGGCCGAGAAGTTACTGTAACAGGCAGTGATGCAACCAGTGCTCTCGATGGTGCAGCTGTACAACAGCTCATCACGGTCATATTCAGTGCAACAAAACTCCAAGAAGTATAAACTATAAACACAAATATATATGTACTGTACACATTTTGAGAGTTGACTTTCCTCTGTGTCCAGTTAAAATACTCTTTGAGAAGAAGCCCCGGGACACCGTCGTCATGGAAGGGGAGATGGCGACCTTATCCTGTACGACGTCTGACCTAACTACCCCTGTCACATGGAGACGCAACAACATGCCCCTACTTAACGGAGACAAGTATGAGAACCGTAAGGAGGGCAAGCTCAACCTGCTTCTCATCCACAATGTGGACCCAGATGACTCTGGCATATACTCCTGTGATACTGGAGACATGCAGAGCAGCGCCAAACTGATTGTCACAGGTAAGGATTTCCCATCATCTACAAAGAAGCAACATAACCAGGAACTCAGGTTTATCTCAGGGGGTCACAATATTCAGAATTCTTTCTGTGTATTACTCACCCTAACATTGGTCAAATGGAACATAGATGTGTAAGAGAGGGCAACAATGGGAGGGTGGGACAAGCTTGACTTGGGTGGAGTAAATAGGGGAGAACTGGGACGAGGTTGTGGAGAGGGATGTATTTTGTTTGGGAGACAGAAGGAAGAACTTAATAATACTAAGAATTAGACAAGACATTGATAAACATTAATATGAACTAAACTTATTTGCAGATGATCTCCTGATATACCTGACCAATATTGAAAACTCAATGCCCTCTTTGCTAAAAATATTTTCAGAATACACTAAAATCTCAGGATATAAAATAATTGTGGAAATAAAATAAATACTGGGGAAAAAATAATACCTCATGACATTCAGCAATCCTTTAAGTGGATAACAAAACATATGAAATACTTAGATGCTTAATAAGTGACAACAAACAACAAATATATAAAGATAACTTTATTCCATTACTCAACAGTATGAAATATGATCTAATAAAATGGAATAATCTTCCCATAAACCTTACAGGTAGATTACATTTCTTTAGACTGGCATGACTCCCAAAGTTTTTCTAATTATTTTCGGTAATAACAATTACCCCACCGAAGACATTCTTTAAAAAAGTATACTCGTCATAAAATCCATAGAATAAAAAGGAAAGTTTTATATCTTCCTAAGTCTGAGGCTGGTTTTAACCTTCCAGACTTGGAATTGTATCAACTCGCCATCCAAGGCTTTTACTTGCTACATATATTTAAATGCTCTAAAGAGGAACAATGGGTACATACTGAAGATGTGCATGCTCGTCCCCCGGAATATATTCACGTGTCTATTTTCAAAGGATAAAGCTAAGAACATAAATAACTTTATATTTTAAGAACACTATAACAATATGGTGGAAAAATGTACGTACTCTGCAAGAACCAATATCTCTCCCTAAAAACACAACCTTATTTAACAATCCTTTGGATAGCTTTTCAGAATTCACTGATAAATTGATCCACATCTTACAATATTATAGTACAATATTTTGAATAATCTCTTTCTATTACTCAGCCTAACATTGGTCAAATGGAACATAGATTTAGAATTCCCTTATTGTCTTCCAACTACCCAGAGCTGGCTCCATGCTTTGAAGAAGAGCTGCAGGCTGTGGAGGCTGAGGAAGGAGGCACGGCCTTCCTTTCCTGTGAGCTGTCTAAGCCCGGAGTCCCAGTCCAGTGGAGTAAGGGCCGACTGCCTCTCAGGCCCAACAGGAAGTACCAGATGAAACAGGACGGCTGCGTGTTTCAGCTACACATCCTGGAGCTGAAGTCCGAGGACAGTGGCAGCTACTCGTGCCAGGCAGGCTGTGTGGAGACCACCGCCTCTGTGTCTGTGAAAGGTATGTGTGTGATTGGTTGTGTAATAGCACACACCTGCAGCATGTAGAGGACTCATACCTCATCAAATCAAATCAACTTGTATCGGTCTCATGCGCCGAATACAACAGTGAAACGCTTTATTACGAGCCCCTAACCAACAATGCAGTTTAAAAAAATACAGTTAAGAACAAGAGATAAAAGTAACAAGTAGATTACAGGTAGATTTACAGGTAGATTGAATAGCAGCAGTGAAATAACAATAGCGAGACTATATACAGGGTGGTACAGATACAGAGTCAATCTGTGGGGGCACTGGTTATTTGAGGTAGTATGTACATGTAGGTAGAGTTATTAAAGTGACTATGCATAGATGACAACAGAAAATGGAAGAAGTAAAAGATGACGGTCAATCACCCTCGGTCTGGGGCTCCATGCAAGATCTCAACTCAGGGGGCATCAATGATCATGAGGAAGGTGAGGGATCAGCCCAGAACTACACGGCAGGACCTGGTCAATCACCTGAAGAGAGCTGGGACCACAGTCTCAAAGAAAACCATTAGTAACACACTACGCCGTCATGGATTAAAATCCTGCTGCACACACAAGGTCCCCCTGCTCAAGCCAGCACATGTCCAGGCCCGTCTGAAGTTTGCCAATGACCATCTAGATGATCCAGATGATGATTCAGATGGTCAGAATACACAAAAATTTCAGGATATAACAAGTAATTGAATAGCAGCAGTGAAATAACAATAGCGAGACTATATACAGGGGGGTACCAATACAGAGTCAATGTGCGGGGGGGCACTGGATATTTGAGGTAGTATGTACATGTAGGTAGAGTTATTAAAGTGACTATGCATAGATGACAACAGAGTAGCAGTGGTGTAAAGAGGGTGTAAGAAGTGTTGGGGGCACTGCAAATAGTCTGGGTAGCCATTTGACTAGATGTTCAGGAGTTTTATGGCTTGGGGGTAGAAGCTGTTTAAAAGCCTCTTGGACCTAGACTTGGCGCTCCGGTACCACTTGCCGTGCGGTAGCAGAGATGACAGTTTATGACTAGGGTGGCTGGAGTCTTTGACAATTTTTAAGGCCTTCTTCTGACACCGCCTGGTATAGAGGTCTTGGATGGCAGGAAGCTTGGCCCCAGTGACGTACTGGGCCGTTCGCACCACCCTCTGCAGTGCAATGCGGTCGGAGGACGAGCAGTTGCCGTACCAGGCAGTGATGCAACCAGTCAGGATGCTCTCGATGGTGCAGCTGTACAACAGCTCATCACGGTCATATTCAGTGCAACAAAACTCCAAGAAGTATAAACTATAAACACAAATATATATGTACTGTACACATTTTGAGAGTTGACTTTCCTCTGTGTCCAGTTAAAATACTCTTTGAGAAGAAGCCCCGGGACACCGTCGTCATGGAAGGGGAGATGGCGACCTTATCCTGTACGACGTCTGACCTAAATACCCCTGTCACATGGAGACGCAACAACATGCCCCTACTTAACGGAGACAAGTATGAGAACCGTAAGGAGGGCAAGCTCAACCTGCTTCTCATCCACAATGTGGACCCAGATGACTCTGGCATATACTCCTGTGATACTGGAGACATGCAGAGCAGCGCCAAACTGATTGTCACAGGTAAGGATTTCCCATCATCTACAAAGAAGCAACATAACCAGGAACTCAGGTTTATCTCAGGGGGTCACAATATTCAGAATTCTTTCTGTGTATTACTCACCCTAACATTGGTCAAATGGAACATAGATGTGTAAGAGAGGGCAACAATGGGAGGGTGGGACAAGCTTGACTTGGGTGGAGTAAATAGGGGAGAACTGGGACGAGGTTGTGGAGAGGGATGTATTTTGTTTGGGAGACAGAAGGAAGAACTTAATAATACTAAGAATTAGACAAGACATTGATAAACATTAATATGAACTAAACTTATTTGCAGATGATCTCCTGATATACCTGACCAATATTGAAAACTCAATGCCCTCTTTGCTAAAAATATTTTCAGAATACACTAAAATCTCAGGATATAAAATAATTGTGGAAATAAAATAAATACTGGGGAAAAAATAATACCTCATGACATACAGCAATCGTTTAAGTGGATAACAAAACATATGAAATACTTAGATGCTTAATAAGTGACAACAAACAACAAATATATAAAGATAACTTTATTCCATTACTCAACAGTATGAAATATGATCTAATAAAATGGAATAATCTTCCCATAAACCTTACAGGTAGATTACATTTCTTTAGACTGGCATGACTCCCAAAGTTTTTCTAATTATTTTCGGTAATAACAATTACCCCACCGAAGACATTCTTTAAAAAAGTATACTCGTCATAAAATCCATAGAATAAAAAGGAAAGTTTTATATCTTCCTAAGTCTGAGGCTGGTTTTAACCTTCCAGACTTGGAATTGTATCAACTCGCCATCCAAGGCTTTTACTTGCTACATATATTTAAATGCTCTAAAGAGGAACAATGGGTACATACTGAAGATGTGCATGCTCGTCCCCCGGAATATATTCACGTGTCTATTTTCAAAGGATAAAGCTAAGAACATAAATAACTTTATATTTTAAGAACACTATAACAATATGGTGGAAAAATGTACGTACTCTGCAAGAACCAATATCTCTCCCTAAAAACACAACCTTATTTAACAATCCTTTGGATAGCTTTTCAGAATTCACTGATAAATTGATCCACATCTTACAATATTATAGTACAATATTTTGAATAATCTCTTTCTATTACTCAGCCTAACATTGGTCAAATGGAACATAGATTTAGAATTCCCTTATTGTCTTCCAACTACCCAGAGCTGGCTCCATGCTTTGAAGAAGAGCTGCAGGCTGTGGAGGCTGAGGAAGGAGGCACGGCCTTCCTTTCCTGTGAGCTGTCTAAGCCCGGAGTCCCAGTCCAGTGGAGTAAGGGCCGACTGCCTCTCAGGCCCAACAGGAAGTACCAGATGAAACAGGACGGCTGCGTGTTTCAGCTACACATCCTGGAGCTGAAGTCCGAGGACAGTGGCAGCTACTCGTGCCAGGCAGGCTGTGTGGAGACCACCGCCTCTGTGTCTGTGAAAGGTATGTGTGTGATTGGTTGTGTAATAGCACACACCTGCAGCATGTAGAGGACTCATACCTCATCAAATCAAATCAACTTGTATCGGTCTCATGCGCCGAATACAACAGTGAAACGCTTTATTACGAGCCCCTAACCAACAATGCAGTTTAAAAAAATACAGTTAAGAACAAGAGATAAAAGTAACAAGTAGATTACAGGTAGATTTACAGGTAGATTGAATAGCAGCAGTGAAATAACAATAGCGAGACTATATACAGGGTGGTACAGATACAGAGTAAATCTGTGGGGGCACTGGTTATTTGAGGTAGTATGTACATGTAGGTAGAGTTATTAAAGTGACTATGCATAGATGACAACAGAAAATGGAAGAAGTAAAAGATGACGGTCAATCACCCTCGGTCTGGGGCTCCATGCAAGATCTCAACTCAGGGGGCATCAATGATCATGAGGAAGGTGAGGGATCAGCCCAGAACTACACGGCAGGACCTGGTCAATCACCTGAAGAGAGCTGGGACCACAGTCTCAAAGAAAACCATTAGTAACACACTACGCCGTCATGGATTAAAATCCTGCTGCACACACAAGGTCCCCCTGCTCAAGCCAGCACATGTCCAGGCCCGTCTGAAGTTTGCCAATGACCATCTAGATGATCCAGATGATGATTCAGATGGTCAGAATACACAAAAATTTCAGGATATAACAAGTAATTGAATAGCAGCAGTGAAATAACAATAGCGAGACTATATACAGGGGGGTACCAATACAGAGTCAATGTGCGGGGGGGCACTGGATATTTGAGGTAGTATGTACATGTAGGTAGAGTTATTAAAGTGACTATGCATAGATGACAACAGAGTAGCAGTGGTGTAAAGAGGGTGTAAGAAGTGTTGGGGGCACTGCAAATAGTCTGGGTAGCCATTTGACTAGATGTTCAGGAGTTTTATGGCTTGGGGGTAGAAGCTGTTTAAAAGCCTCTTGGACCTAGACTTGGCGCTCCGGTACCACTTGCCGTGCGGTAGCAGAGATGACAGTTTATGACTAGGGTGGCTGGAGTCTTTGACAATTTTTAAGGCCTTCTTCTGACACCGCCTGGTATAGAGGTCTTGGATGGCAGGAAGCTTGGCCCCAGTGACGTACTGGGCCGTTCGCACCACCCTCTGCAGTGCAATGCGGTCGGAGGACGAGCAGTTGCCGTACCAGGCAGTGATGCAACCAGTCAGGATGCTCTCGATGGTGCAGCTGTACAACAGCTCATCACGGTCATATTCAGTGCAACAAAACTCCAAGAAGTATAAACTATAAACACAAATATATATGTACTGTACACATTTTGAGAGTTGACTTTCCTCTGTGTCCAGTTAAAATACTCTTTGAGAAGAAGCCCCGGGACACCGTCGTCATGGAAGGGGAGATGGCGACCTTATCCTGTACGACGTCTGACCTAAATACCCCTGTCACATGGAGACGCAACAACATGCCCCTACTTAACGGAGACAAGTATGAGAACCGTAAGGAGGGCAAGCTCAACCTGCTTCTCATCCACAATGTGGACCCAGATGACTCTGGCATATACTCCTGTGATACTGGAGACATGCAGAGCAGCGCCAAACTGATTGTCACAGGTAAGGATTTCCCATCATCTACAAAGAAGCAACATAACCAGGAACTCAGGTTTATCTCAGGGGGTCACAATATTCAGAATTCTTTCTGTGTATTACTCACCCTAACATTGGTCAAATGGAACATAGATGTGTAAGAGAGGGCAACAATGGGAGGGTGGGACAAGCTTGACTTGGGTGGAGTAAATAGGGGAGAACTGGGACGAGGTTGTGGAGAGGGATGTATTTTGTTTGGGAGACAGAAGGAAGAACTTAATAATACTAAGAATTAGACAAGACATTGATAAACATTAATATGAACTAAACTTATTTGCAGATGATCTCCTGATATACCTGACCAATATTGAAAACTCAATGCCCTCTTTGCTAAAAATATTTTCAGAATACACTAAAATCTCAGGATATAAAATAATTGTGGAAATAAAATAAATACTGGGGAAAAAATAATACCTCATGACATACAGCAATCGTTTAAGTGGATAACAAAACATATGAAATACTTAGATGCTTAATAAGTGACAACAAACAACAAATATATAAAGATAACTTTATTCCATTACTCAACAGTATGAAATATGATCTAATAAAATGGAATAATCTTCCCATAAACCTTACAGGTAGATTACATTTCTTTAGACTGGCATGACTCCCAAAGTTTTTCTAATTATTTTCGGTAATAACAATTACCCCACCGAAGACATTCTTTAAAAAGTATACTCGTCATAAAATCCATAGAATAAAAAGGAAAGTTTTATATCTTCCTAAGTCTGAGGCTGGTTTTAACCTTCCAGACTTGGAATTGTATCAACTCGCCATCCAAGGCTTTTACTTGCTACATATATTTAAATGCTCTAAAGAGGAACAATGGGTACATACTGAAGATGTGCATGCTCGTCCACCGGAATATATTCACGTGTCTATTTTCAAAGGATAAAGCTAAGAACATAAATAACTTTATATTTTAAGAACACTATAACAATATGGTGGAAAAATGTACGTACTCTGCAAGAACCAATATCTCTCCCTAAAAACACAACCTTATTTAACAATCCTTTGGATAGCTTTTCAGAATTCACTGATAAATTGATCCACATCTTACAATATTATAGTACAATATTTTGAATAATCTCTTTCTATTACTCAGCCTAACATTGGTCAAATGGAACATAGATTTAGAATTCCCTTATTGTCTTCCAACTACCCAGAGCTGGCTCCATGCTTTGAAGAAGAGCTGCAGGCTGTGGAGGCTGAGGAAGGAGGCACGGCCTTCCTTTCCTGTGAGCTGTCTAAGCCCGGAGTCCCAGTCCAGTGGAGTAAGGGCCGACTGCCTCTCAGGCCCAACAGGAAGTACCAGATGAAACAGGACGGCTGCGTGTTTCAGCTACACATCCTGGAGCTGAAGTCCGAGGACAGTGGCAGCTACTCGTGCCAGGCAGGCTGTGTGGAGACCACCGCCTCTGTGTCTGTGAAAGGTATGTGTGTGATTGGTTGTGTAATAGCACACACCTGCAGCATGTAGAGGACTCATACCTCATCAAATCAAATCAACTTGTATCGGTCTCATGCGCCGAATACAACAGTGAAACGCTTTATTACGAGCCCCTAACCAACAATGCAGTTTAAAAAAATACAGTTAAGAACAAGAGATAAAAGTAACAAGTAGATTACAGGTAGATTTACAGGTAGATTGAATAGCAGCAGTGAAATAACAATAGCGAGACTATATACAGGGTGGTACAGATACAGAGTAAATCTGTGGGGGCACTGGTTATTTGAGGTAGTATGTACATGTAGGTAGAGTTATTAAAGTGACTATGCATAGATGACAACAGAAAATGGAAGAAGTAAAAGATGACGGTCAATCACCCTCGGTCTGGGGCTCCATGCAAGATCTCAACTCAGGGGGCATCAATGATCATGAGGAAGGTGAGGGATCAGCCCAGAACTACACGGCAGGACCTGGTCAATCACCTGAAGAGAGCTGGGACCACAGTCTCAAAGAAAACCATTAGTAACACACTACGCCGTCATGGATTAAAATCCTGCTGCACACACAAGGTCCCCCTGCTCAAGCCAGCACATGTCCAGGCCCGTCTGAAGTTTGCCAATGACCATCTAGATGATCCAGATGATGATTCAGATGGTCAGAATACACAAAAATGTCAGGATATAACAAGTAATTGAATAGCAGCAGTGAAATAACAATAGCGAGACTATATACAGGGGGGTACCAATTCAGAGTCAATGTGCGGGGGGGCACTGGATATTTGAGGTAGTATGTACATGTAGGTAGAGTTATTAAAGTGACTATGCATAGATGACAACAGAGTAGCAGTGGTGTAAAGAGGGAGTAAGAAGGGTTGGGGGCACTGCAAATAGTCTGGGTAGCCATTTGACTAGATGTTCAGGAGTTTTATGGCTTGGGGGTAGAAGCTGTTTAATAAAAGCCTCTTGGACCTAGACTTGGCGCTCCGGTACCACTTGCCGTGCGGTAGCAGAGATGACAGTTTATGACTAGGGTGGCTGGAGTCTTTGACAATATTTAAGGCCTTCTTCTGACACCGCCTGGTATAGAGGTCTTGGATGGCAGGAAGCTTGGCCAGAGTGACGTACTGGGCCGTTCGCACCACCCTCTGCAGTGCATTGCGGTCGGAGGACGAGCAGTTGCCGTACCAGGCAGTGATGCAACCAGTCAGGATGCTCTCGATGGTGCAGCTGTACAACAGCTCATCACGGTCATATTCAGTGCAACAAAACTCCAAGAAGTATAAACTATAAACACAAATATATATGTACTGTACACATTTTGAGAGTTGACTTTCCTCTGTGTCCAGTTAAAATACTCTTTGAGAAGAAGCCCCGGGACACCGTCGTCATGGAAGGGGAGATGGCGACCTTATCCTGTACGACGTCTGACCTAACTACCCCTGTCACATGGAGACGCAATAACATGCCCCTACTTAACGGAGACAAGTATGAGACCCGTAAGGAGGGCAAGCTCAACCTGCTTCTCATCCACAATGTGGACCCAGATGACTCTGGCATATACTCCTGTGATACTGGAGACATGCAGAGCAGCGCCAAACTGACTGTCACAGGTAAGGATTTCCCATCATCTACAAAGAAGCAACATAACCAGGAACTCAGGTTTATCTCAGGGGGTCACAATATTCAGAATTCTTTCTGTGCATTACTCACCCTAACATTGGTCAAATGGAACATAGATGTGTAAGAGAGGGCAAGAATGGGAGGGTGGGACAAGAGGGATTGGGTTGTGGAGAGGGATGTATTTGGTTTGGGAGACAGAGAAGGAAGAACATAATAATACTAAGAATTAGACAGGACCCAAATGTAACAGGTATTAGTAAACATGAATATAAAATAAACATATTTGCAGGTGATCTCCTGATATACCTGACCAATATTGAAAACTCAATGCCCTCTTTGCTAAAAATATTTTCAGAATACACTAAAATCTCAGGATATAAAATTATCGTGGAAAAAACAAAATAATGGAAAAAAAATAATACCTCATGACATTCAGCAATCGTTTAAGTGGATAACAAAACATATGAAATACTTAGGATGCTTAATAAGTGACAACAAACAACATATATATAAAGATAACTTTATTCCATTACTCAACAGTATGAAATATGATCTAATAAAATGGAATAATCTTCCCATAAACCTTACAGGTAGATTACATTTCTTTAGACTGGCATGACTCCCAAAGTTTTTGCGTTTATTTTCAGGTAATACCAATTACCCCACCGAAGACATTCTTTAAAAAAGTATACTCGTCATAAAATCCATAGAATAAAAAGGAAAGTTTTATATCTTCCTAAGTCTGAGGCTGGTTTTAACCTTCCAGACTTGGAATTGTATCAACTCACTACCCAAGACTTTCTTGCTACATATAGTTAAATGCATTAAAGAGGAACAATGGGTACATACTGAAGATGTGCATGCTCATCCCCAGAATCTTTTCACGTGTCTATTTTCAAAGGATAAAGCTAAGAACATAAATCACTTTATATTTTAATAAGGACGCTATAACAATATGGTGGAAAAATGTACGTACTCTGCAAGAACCAATATCTCTCCCTAAAAACACAACCTTATTTAACAATCCTTTGGATAGCTTTTCAGAATTCACTGATAAATTGATCCACATCTTACAATATTATAGTACAATATTTTGAATAATCTCTTTCTATTACTCAGCCTAACATTGGTCAAATGGAACATAGATTTAGAATTCCCTTATTGTCTTCCAACTACCCAGAGCTGGCGCCATGCTTTGAAGAAGAGCTGCAGGCTGTGGAGGCTGAGGAAGGAGGCACGGCCTTCCTTTCCTGTGAGCTGTCTAAGCCCGGAGTCCCAGTCCAGTGGAGTAAGGGCCGACTGCCTCTCAGGCCCAACAGGAAGTACCAGATGAAACAGGACGGCTGCGTGTTTCAGCTACACATCCTGGAGCTGAAGTCCGAGGACAGTGGCAGCTACTCCTGCCAGGCAGGCTGTGTGGAGACCACCGCCTCTGTGTCTGTGAAAGGTATGTGTGTGATTGGTTGTGTAATAGCACACATCTGCTGCATGTAGTGGACTCACATCTCATCACGGTCATATTCAGTACAACAAATCTCCAAGAAGTATAAACACTAATATGTGTACACATTTTGAGAGTTGACTCTACTCTGTGTCCAGTTAAAGTACTCATTGAGAAGAAGCCCCATGATACCGTCATCATGGAAGGAGAGACGGCGACCTTATCCTGTACGACCTCTGACCTCACTACCCCTGTCACATGGAGACGCAATAACGTTCCCCTACTGAACGGAGACAAGTATGAGAACCGTAAGGAGGGCAAGCTCAACCTCCTTCTCATCCACAATGTGGACCCAGATGACTCTGGGATATACTCCTGTGATACTGGAGACATGCAGAGCAGCGCCAATCTGACTGTCACAGGTAAGGATTTCCTATCAGAGAACTAACATATCCAGGGACTTATCTTGTGGTTATTTCCTTTATTATCAAATGAGGAGATACAAACTTATCACACAAGTCAGAGTTATACTTAAACTAAATCTTTATTCACTTATTAATAAGGAACGCATTCACTCACAAGTGAATGATGTGAGTGCTCTATAATAACGATGGCTGGTCGACGAACCACCCTTAGATGAGTCATCGAGAGCCCCGAGACAAAGCATACAAAGATATTTTATAGCAAAGATACACCCCCTTAGTCTACATGACAAACAACAGACGTGTGGAATGGGTCACAAGGTTGGGATTTGCATGACAGAAATTAATCATTCACAGCAGAAGGTATCTGCTGTAAAGACTGTTCTCATTGTGTGGAAATCAGGGTCTGGCCCCCAAAACAAATTTCCCCTCATAATTATCCATAACCGAGCCATCTCCACCCTAGTACCTCCCGGCACACAAACATCAACTCATGCTTTATCACCAAATGCATGGTAAAACCCACTGTCAGCATTAAGCCCCAGAGGACCGCTCAGTTCACACAGACACAATATACTTCTAAGAACCCACTATTCTGTTGCAACCATTTGATGCAATAACAGTATTATAACATATTGTAATTTCGCTCCCCCATTTTGAGAATTCTCTCAACTTTAAAGAAAATGACACAATTTAGAAACATTAATTCACATGTAGAAAACAAATAAGGCATCAAACAACTTTTGACTCAAACATACAGGAAAAAAACTTCCTTGCACTTGTATACAACCATTGTAAATGACCATACGTTGGTTCATTGAGCCTTTAACCTTAACATAAAATGATCCTTCATTGGGAATGATGTAAACATTGAAACATCGTTAACAAATGATCTGCAGTTTAAAGTACATTTTTCATCAGTACGAAACAAATCATCATGTTGATGCTAAGCATACTCCCTAGGTCAGCATGGTGGAAATAACTATTTCCATCCCAGAAACTAAAATGAGCATATCTTATTGGACAAATCAAAGAAGTAAATCCCGGTTTATTGTGCTGGTGCGTAATGAACATAACCCACGACAAGCAACATGATTCCACTATTTATAAGGCTACTCCTATAGATCACATAGATTAGGATAATTTTCATTCTCAGGATCAGAGTTCACCCTCTCCATTCACCAGGACATGCTGAGAATAGTGTCAACATCTTTAATACACAACAACAATCAAAACAATCAATCAATCTGTAATACATGAATTGCTTCACTCATATGGTTATTAACGTACTAAACTCAAATCAATCAGTCAGTTTTAAAAATCATTCCGTTTCCAAGTCGTAATCAAAACACAACTAATTATCCAACCCAAATTTAGAATGACAATGTTTGGGTTGGGGCGGCAGGGTAGCCTAGTTAGAGCGTTGGACTAGGAACCGGAAGGTTGCAAGTTCAAACCCCCGAGCTGACAAGGTACAAATCGGTCGTTCTGCCCCTGAACAGGCAGTTAACCCACTGTTCCTAGGCCGTCATTGAAAATAAGAATTTGTTCTTAACTGACTTGCCTAGTTAAATAAAGGTAAAATAAAAAATAAACATGTTTAGGGATTCACATTGGTCCTAACACTCAGTTAAAACCCTCATAATAACACACATCAACATTGGCAAAGTGTACATGTATATTAACGTACAGTATAATTATCCTACAATTCTAGTGTTACGTTTTATTATCGCAATTATAATTACAGATCATTATCTTAATGCATTCTTAATCTAAATTACTGTACATTTTGCAGTTTGTAGATGACCCAAAATATATATATATTTTTTAGACAAGCCTAAATCAATTATGGGCACAGGTGACCAATCCCCCCCTTCAGGCACGGTTTCTTCTGCCGTTTTTTCATTGGTTCTTCTTCAGATAGCTTCATAGTTCAAAGTTGAAGGCCCATGATAATGTCCCAATTTCAATGTCTCACCTGAGCTGCCATCACCTTTACCACCCATTATATCTCGACCACTTGCCAACCAGCGTACCAGCGACATGAGAGACGTTTGGAACAGATCTCTCTCCATGCGGACTCCTATCACACTACTAAGGGAAAGGCATGAGAGAAAAAACAGTTGATAGCGCCGATTGGATGCTGTACACCAGTTGCAGGCTCGGACTCAGGTCTCTCGGTAGAAATGGTGCGGACAGGGCCGTATTGAACGCCTTTGTCGCTCTTCTTCAGCCGGTTAGAGGGAGTTTTGAGGTTCAAACTGTTCTCGGCCGAATTATCGCTGCCATGCATCAAGACACCATCTGACGGCACCTTTCATGATAACCTCGAGAGAGAGGACAGATCAGAACAACAGCTTAGTTCAGTTAATTTCTGATTCAGGAAATCCTGACAAATTATGACTTTTCCCAATTATTCTTAATACAAATCTCTAAACACATGTCAAAGAGAATAACAACACATTCTGTTGAACTATTTTTTTCAAATTGGCTGACACTCCCCATCACATTGTCAACTTCATCGCAGAGCCACAGGATTTTTGATTTATTTCACCTTTCTTTAGTTGAGAACAAGTTCTCATTTGCAACTGCGACCTGGCCAAGATAAAGCATTGCAATTCGACACATACAAGAACACAGAGTTACACATGGAATAAACAAAACATAGTCAATAATACAGCAGAACAAAAGAAAACAAAAAGTCTATGTACATTGAGTGTAAATGAGGTAAGGTAAGGGAGTTAAGGCAATAAATAGGCCATGGTGGCAAAGTAATTACAATATAGCAATTTAAACACTGGAATGGCAGATGTGCAGAAGATGGATGTGCAAGTAGAGATACTGGGGTGCAAAGGAGCAAGATAAATAAATAAATACTGTATGGGGATGAGGTAGGTAGATAGATGGGCTGTTTACAGATGGGCTATGTACAGGTGCAGTGATCTGTGAGCTGCTCTGACAGCTGGTGCTTAAAGCTAGTGAGGGAGATATGAGTCTCCAGCTTCAGAGATTTTTGCACTTTGTTCCAGTCATTGTCAGCAGAGAACTGGAAGGAAAGACGACCAAAGGAGGAATTGGCTTTGGGGGTGACCAGTGAGATATACCTGCTGGAGCGCGTGGTACGAGTGGGTGCGGCTATGGTGACCAGTGAGCTGAGATAAGGCGGGGCTTTACCTAGCAGAGACTTGTAGATAACCTGTAGCCAGTGGGTTTGGCGACGAGTATGAAGCGAGGGCCAACCAACGAGAGCGTACAGGTCGCAATGGTGGGTAGTGTATGGGGCTTTGGTGACAAAACGGATGGCACTGTGATAGACTGCATCCAGTTTGTAGTTGTCCACGTATTCTAAGTCAGAGCCATCCAGAGTAGTGATGCTGGATGGGTTAGCAGGTGCGGGCAGGGATCTGTTGAATAGCATGCATTTAGTTTTCCCTGCGCTTCAGAGCAGTTGGAGGCCATGGAAGGAGAGTTGTATGGCATTGAAGCTCGTCTGGAGGTTAGTTAACACAGTGTCCAAAGAGGGGCCAGAAGTATACAGAATGGTGTCGTCTGCGTAGAGGTGTACCAGAGAATCACCAGCAGCATGAGCAACATCATTGATGTATACAGAGAAGAGAGTCGGTCTGAGGATTGAAACCTGTGGCACCCCCATAGAGACTGCCAGAGGTCCAGACAACAGGCCCTCCGATTTGACACACTGAACTCTATCAGAGAAGTAGTTGGTAAACCAGGCGAGGCAATCATTTGAGAAACCAAGGCTGTCGAGTCTGCCAATAAGAATGTGGTGATTGACAGAGTCGAAAGCCTTGGCCAGGTCGGTGAATATGGTTGCACAGTAATGTCTCTTATCGATGGCGGTTATGATGTCGTTTAGGACCTTCAGCGTGGCTGAGGTGCACCCATGACCAGCTCTGAAACCAGATTGCATAGTGGAGAAGGTACCGTGGGATTCGAAATGGTCGGTAATCTGTTTAACTTGGCTTTCGAAGACCTTAGAAAGACAGGGTAGGAAAGATATAGGTCTGTAGCAGTTTGAGTCTAGAGTGTCATCCCCTTTGAAGTGGGGGATGACCGCGGCAGCTTTCCAATCTTTGGGAATCTCAGACGATACGAAAGAGACGTTGAACAGGCTAGTAATAGGGGTTGCAACAATTTCGGCAGATCATTTTAGAAAGAGGGGGTCCAGATTGTCTAGCCCGGCTGATTTGTAGGGGTCCAGATTTTGCAGCTCTTTCAGAACATCAGCTATGTGGATTTGGGTAAAGGAGAAATGGTGGGGGCTTTGGCGGGTTGCTGTGGAGGTTGCCGGGCAGTTGACCGGGTTAGGGGTAGCCAGGTGGAAAGCATGTCCAGTCGTAGAGAAATGCTTATTGAAATTCTCAATTATAGTGGATTTATTGATGGTGACAGTGTTTCCTAGCCTCAGAGCAGTGGGCAGCTGGGAGGAGGAGCCCTTATTCTCCATGGACTTTACAGTGTCCCAGAACTTTTTTGAGTTAGTACTACAGGATGCAAATTTCTGTTTGAAAAAGCTAGCCTTAGCTTTCCTAACTGCCTGTGTATATTTGTTCCTAACTTCCATGAGAAGTTGCATATCACGGGGGCTATTCGATTCTAATGCAGAACGCCACAGGATGATTTTGTGCTGGTCAAGGGCAGACAGGTCTGGAGTGAACCAAGGACTATTTCTATTCCTAGTTTTAAAAAAATGGAATGGGGCATGCTTATTTAAGATGGTGAGGAAGGCACTTTTAAAGAATAGCCAGGGATCATCTACTGACGGGATGAGGTCAATGCCATTCCAGGATACCCCGGCCAGGTCAATTAGAATGGCCTGCTCGCAGAAGTGTTTTAGGGAGCGTTTGACAGTGATGAGGGGTGATTGTTTGGTCGCAGACCCATTACGGATGCAGGCAATGAGGCAGTGATCGCTGAGATCTTGATTGAAAACAGCAGAGGTGTATTTGGAGGGCGAGTTAGTTAGGATGACATCTATGAGGGTGCCCGTGTTTACGGATTTTGAGTACCTGGTAGGTTCATTGATAATTTGTGTGAGATTGAGGGCATCAAGCTTGGATTGTAGGATGGGTGTTAAGCATGTCCCAGTTTAGGTCACCAAGTAGCACGAGTTCAGAAGATAGATGGGGGGCAATCAATTCACATATGGTATCGAGGGCACAGCTGGGGGCAGAGGGAGGTCTATAGCAAGCGGCAACAGTGAGAGACTTGTTTCTGGAAAGGTGAATTTTTTTAAGTAGAAGCTCGAATTGTATACAGAACTCTGCAGGCTATCTTTGCAGTAGATTGCAACACCGCCCCCTTTGGCAGTTCTATCTTGGCGGAAAATGTTATAGTTAGCAATGGAGATTAAGGTTTTGGTGGTTTTCCTAAACCAGGATTCAGACACGGCTAAGAGATCAGGGTTATCAGTGTGTGCAAAAGCAGTGAGTAAAACAAACTTAGGGAGTAGGCTTCTAATGTTAAACATGCATGTAACCAAGGCTTTTACGGTTACAGAAGTCAACAAATGAGAGCACCTGGGGAGTGGGAGTGGAGCTAGGCTCTGCAGGGCCTGGAGTAACCTCTACATCACCAGAGGAACCGAGGAGAAGTAGGATAAGGGTACGGCTAAAAGCTATTCAAACTGGCCCTCTAGCACGTTCAGAACAGAGAGTAAAAGGTGCAGATTTCTGGGCATGATAGCATAGATTCAAGGCATAGTGTACAGACAAAGGTAAGGTAGGATGTGAGTACATTGGAGGTAAACCCAGGCATTGAGTAAGAGAGATATAGTCTCTAGAGATGTTTAAACTAGGTGATGTCATCGCATATGTAGGAGGTGGGATAACATGGTTGGTTAAGGCATATTGAGCAGGGCTAGAGGCTCTGCAGTGAAATAAGACAGTAGTCACTAACCAGGACAGTAATGGACGAGGCATATTGATATTAGAGTGAGGCATGTGTAGCCAAGTGAACATATGGGTCCACGGCGATTCAGACAGTTAGCAGGCCGATGCTAACACGCCAACAGTTAATAGCCCGGGGCTAAACAAGCTAGCAGTTAGCAGACCGGGTTAGCAAGCAAGCAGTTTCCAGGGGCTAGCAGTTAGCAGACCGGTGCAGGCAAGCTTGCAGTTAGTAGACCGGGGCTAGCGAGTTAGCCTTTGGGGGACGTCGCAATGGGGGTAAGTCTGTTTTTGCCTCGTCATGCGGTGACGTCGACAGACCAGTCGTGGAGTTAGTAGGGTTCCAAGTAGCTCTAAGTAGCTAGCAGGTTAGCAGAATGGGCCTTCAGCGGGCGTCGCGCCTGAGGGGCCTGTTGGAATCCTTGGCCAGGTTATGTCGGTATTCGAAGAAGGAAGAAACCTAGAGAGGAACCAGGCTATGTGGGGTGGCCAGTCCTCTTCTGGCTGTGCCGGGTTGAGATTATAACAGAACATGGCCAAGATGTTCAAATGTTCATAAATGACCAGCATGGTCGAATAATAATAAGGCAGAACAGTTGAAACTGGAGCAGCAGCACGGCCAGGTGGACTGGGGACAGCAAGGAGTCATCATGTCAGGTAGTCCTGGGGCATGGTCCTAGGGCTCAGGTCCTCCGAGAGAGAGAAAGAGAGAAGGAGAGAATTAGAGAACGCACACTTAGATTGACACAGGACACCGAATAGGACAGGAGAAGTACTCCAGATATAACAAACTGACCCTAGCCCCCCGACACAAACTACTGCAGCATAAATACTGGAGGCTGAGACAGGAGGGGTCAGGAGACACTGTGGTCCCATCCGAGGACACCCCCAGACAGGGCCAAACAGGAAGGATATAACCCCACCCACTTTGCCAAAGCACAGCCCCCACACCACTAGAGGGATATCTTCAACCACCAACTACCATCCTGAGACAAGGCTGAGTATAGCCCACAAAGACCTCCGCCACGGCACAACCCAAGGGGGGGGGGGGGGGGGGGGGGTAAACAAAAAGTAAACAAAAAAAGTAAACAAAGTAAACAAAAAAAACTATTTGCGGGATGTGGTATCCACTCGGCTCGCTTCCTCTCAGATCTTAGGCGGGTCCATTTGCTCCGTTCCCGAAGTGTGGTCTCCCTGAGATTGCAAGTTTGAGGGATCCCTTGTGCACGATTTACCCAGGTCGTCAGGAGCGGTCAACAAGTGAAGATTCACATCCCCGTCTCCAAATGTCGTGGTTAATTCCTTTATTATCAAACGAGGAGAGACAAACAAATCACACAAGTCAGAGTTATACTGGGTCTTCCATTTTCTGTGGCAGTCCTCATGAGAGCCAGTTTCATCATAGCACTTGGTTTTTGCGACTGCACTTGAAGTAACTTTCAAAGTAATTGACATTTTCCGGATTGACTGACCTTCATGTCTTAAAGTAATGATGGATTGTCATTTCTATTTGATTATTTTAGCTGTTATTGTCATAATATAGACTTGGTCTTTTATCAAATAGGGCTGTATTCTGTATATCACCCCTACTGATTGGCTCAACTGATTGGCTCAAACGCATTAAGATGGAATGAAATTCCACAAAGTAACTTTTAACAAGGCACACCTGTTAATTGAAAAGCATTATAGGTGACTACCTCATGAAGCTGGTTGAGAGAATGCCAAGAGTGTGCAAAGCTATCATCAAGGCAAAGGGTGGCTACTTTGAAGAATCTAAAATATACACTATCGTTCAAAAGTTTGGGTTTACTTAGAAATGTCCTTGTTTTTGAATGAAAAGCAAAAAGAAATTGTCCATTAAAATAACTTCAAATTGATCAGAATGTAACGCTCGTCTGATGAAGAAGGAGTAAACCAAAGCGCAGCGTGGTACGTGTTCATGATATGTATTAAGATCTGAACGCTAGAACAAAAAAATCTAAGCGAGAAACGAACAGGTCTGTAAGGTAACTAAAACTATACAGAAAACAACTACCCACAAACCCAGGTGGGAAAAAGGCTACCTAAGTATGATTCTCAATCAGAGACAACGATAGACAGCTGCCTCTGATTGAGGACCACACATGGCCAAACACAAAGAAATAAAAAACATAGAAATAAAGAAACTAGAATGCCCACCCTAGTCACACCCTGGCCTAACCAAAATAGAGAATAAAAGCCTCTCTATGGCCAGGGCGTGACACAGAAATACAGTGTAGACATTGTTAATGTTGTAAATGACTATTGTAGCTGGAAACGGCAGATTTTTAATGGAATATCTACATAGGTGTAGAGAGGCCCATTATCAGCAACCATCACTCCTGTGTTCCAATGGCACGTAGTGTTAGCTAATCCAAGTTTATCGTTTTAAAAGGCTAATTGATCATTAGAAAGCCCTTTTGCAATTATGTTAGCATAGCTGAAAACGGTTGTTCTGATTAAAGAAGTAATAAAACTGGCCTTCTTTAGACTAGTTGAGTATCTGGAGCATCAGCATTTGTGGGTTCCATTACTGGCTCAAAATGGCCAGAAACAAATAACTTTCTTCTGAAACTCATCAGTCTATTGTTCTGAGAAATGAAGGATATTCGATGTGAGAAAGTGCCAAGAAACTGTTTGCCACTGTGCACTACTCCCTTCACAGAACAGCGCAAACGGGCTCTTACCAGAATAGAAAGAGGAGTGGGAGGCCCTGGTGCACAACTGAGCAAGAGGACAAGTACATTAGTCTAGTATGAGAAATAGATGCCTCACAAGTCCTCAACTGGCAGCTTCAGAGGAGAGGAGAGTCAACTCTCAAAATGTGTACACATTTTTGAGAGTTTTCACTGTTGACCTTGTGACAGGTAATTTTGCAGGTAATGAAGCTGCCAGTTGAGGACTTGTGAGGTGTCTGTTTCTCAAACTAGACACACTAATTGCAAAAGGGTTTTCTAATGATCAATTAGCCTTTTAAAATGATAAACTTGGATTAGCTAACACAACGTGACATTGGAACACAGGAGTGATGGTTGCTGATAATGGGCCTCTGTACGCCTATGTAGATATTCCATTTAAAAAATCAGCTGTTTCCAGCTATTATAGTCATTTACATCATTAACAATGTCTACACTGTATTTCTAATCAATTAGATTTTATTTTAATGGAAAAAAATTAGCTTTTCTTTCAAAAAAAGGAAAGAAAATTTTCATAGTACCCGCAAAACACCAGTCTCAATGTCAACAGTGAAGAGGCGACTCTGGGATGCTGGCCTTCTAGGCAGATTTCCCCTATCCAGTGTCTGTGTTATTTTGCCCATATGAATCTTTTATTTTTATTGGCCAATCTGAGATATGGCTTTTTCTTTGCAACTCTGCCTAGAAGGCCAGCATCCCGGAGTCACCTCTTCACTGTTGACGTTGAGACTGGTGTTTTGCAGGTAATGAAGCTGCCAGTTGAGGACTTGTGAGGTGTCTGTTTCTCAAACTAGACACTCTAATTGCAAAAGGGTTTTCTAATGATCAATTAGCCTTTTAAAATGATAAACTTGGATTAGCTAACACAACGTGACATTGGAACACAGGAGTGATGGTTGCTGATAATGGGCCTCTGTATGCCTATGTAGATATTCCATCTAAAAAATCAGCTGTTTCCAGCTATTATAGTCATTTACATCATTAACAATGTCTACACTGTATTTCTAATCAATTAGATGTTATTTTAATGGGAAAAAATGTGCTTTTCTTTCAAAATAAGGACACTTCTAAGTGACCCCAAACTTTTGAAAGGTAGTGTGTTTGTATTTGTTTAACACTTTTTTGCTTGCTACATGATTCCATATGTGTTATTTCATAGTTTTGATGTCTTTGCTATTATTCTACAAAGTAGAAAATAGTACAAATAAAGAAAAACCTTTGAATGAGTAGGGGTGTCCAAACCTTTGACTGTTACTGTATGTAATGTAGAGAATAACTGTTTTATACTGTGATCCTCCCCTTCTATGGAATGCTCGCTGCCTTCATATGTCATTTTGACATATTCTATACAAGTAAAGACCAACCATATCCAATTTATCACATGGAATATGCACAGGGAAAAATAGCATCTGGTTTGCAAACACTTAAAGAGATTTTCAGCAGATATGGTTTTCTTGCAAGATTTACATAAAAAAAAGGAGAAATTGAACATCTAAAGAGGAGCTGGGTTGGAGAGGCCTATGCTGTCACCTACTGTAGCAACAGCAGAGGTGTAGGCATCCTGGTAAATGAGAATATACCATTTCCCCTTATATCCCAGCACATGGACCAAAAAGGCAATTTTCTAAAATTGAGTTAATTGTACTTTACATGGTGAAAAATACACATTGATTACATAGTATATCCCACCAGTGGCAAATCTGGTGTTTTTAGATGTAATTCATACTATATTAGATCAAATCCAGACAGGAGCTATTATTTTAGCATGTGACCTAAACCATACATTCGATAATATTGACTGATGTAGTAATAAAAAAGGGAGCCTCCAAAGAGGCTGAAAAATGTTATCTCTACAAATACTTTACACGACACCTGCAGATGACTATTCCCACCTACAAAAGACAATTCCTTTTTTTCCTCAAGAGAAATGCTATTCAAGAATTGACTACATTTTTTTTCTCTAAAAATGCACACAGCAATTTACTGGATAAAGAAAAATCATGATATACTGGATCATTCTCCGGTATCATGCTTAATTACACCAATAGAAAATGCACTTAGCGACATTTTGAGAATGAATTTGGAGAATGAACAGCGCGCATCTTATAGACCCGAAATGCGTTAAATATGTAAATGAAAGACTAAAACCTTTACCATTACAAATGCAGACAGAGAGGACAGGGAAAAGCTGACCCCTGATATCATTTGTGATTCCTTTAAGGCGTACATTAGGACAGGGTTTCCCAAACTCGGTCCTGGTGCTCCTCCTTTGTACATGTTTGCCTTAGCACTATTCAAATAACCAACTCATCATCAAGCTTAGATTATTTGAATCAGCTGTGCTTCGAATAACCTTTTCCTATTAAAAACTTTGAAAGCTTTCAGCATTCCAGCTGAAAAAATAGATTTTATGAAAATATTGTATAAATGTCCAAAGGCAGGGGGCACAAGACAGGGATGTACCCTCTCCCCCTTCCTGTTTGTACTGTTAATTGAACCACTTGCAGAAATAATTAGACAAGACCCCAATGTAAACATGAATATAAACTAAACTTATTTGAAGATGATCTCCTGATATACCTGACCAATATTGAAAACTCAATGCCCCCTTTGCCAAAAATATTTTCAGAATACTCTAAATTCTAAGGATATAAAATGAACTTGGAAAAAATGAAATAATGTTGATAGGAAAAATAATAACTCATAATCTACAGCAATCCTTTAGGTGGACCACAAAAAATATATTATATACTTAGGATGCTTAAGTCACAAAACACAAAAAAATAATATATAAAGATACATTTATTTCATTACTCAATAATATGAAAGTAGATCTAATTAAATGGAATAGTCTTCCCATAAATCTTAGAGGTAGAATAAACCTCTTTAGAATGGCAATGCCTCCAACGTTTTTGTATCTATTTTCAGTAATACCAATTACCCCACAGAAGACATTCATAGAATAAAAAGGAAAGTTTTACATCTACTGTACATAAGTCTGAGGGTGGTTTTAACCTTTCGGACTTGGAATTGTATCAACTTGCTACCCAATACCTTTGCTTGTGACATAGTTAAATGCACTGAAGAGGAACAATGGGAACATATTGAAGATGTGCATGCTTATCCCCAGAATCGTTTTAAGTGTCTAATTTCAAAGGTTAAAGCTAAGAACATAAACAATGTAATTGTTAAGAATACTATAATATGGAATAAAATGAAAGGTGTTTTATAAGAACCAATACCTCTCCCTAAAAACACAACCTTATGGAACAATCCTTGAATAGCTTTTCAGAATTCGCAGATAAATGTATCCACATAATTACAACATTACAATAAAATATTTGGAATTATATTACTGTCTTTGTATTACTCAGCCTGACATTGGTCAAATGGAACATAGATTTGGAATTCCGTATTATCTCTCCAGAGCTGCCTCCATACTTTGAGGAGGAGCTCCAGGCTGTGGAGGCTGAGGAAGGGGAAACGGCCTTCCTGTCCTGTGAGCTGTCTAAGCCTGGAGTCCCAGTCCAGTGGAGGAAGGGCCGGCTGCCTCTCAGGCCCAACAGGAAGTACCAGATGAAGCAGGACGGCTGTGTCTTTCAGCTATACATCCTGGAGCTGAAGTCCGACGACAGTGGCAGCTACACGTGCCAGACAGATGGCGTGGAGACCACCACCTCTGTGTCTGTGAAAGGTATGTGTGTGATTGGTTGTGTAATAGCACACACCTGCTGCATGTAGAGGAATCACACCTCATTACAGTCATATTCAGTGCAACAAAACTCCAAGAAGTATAAAGTATAAATACTAATATACAGTGCCTTGCGAAAGTATTCGGCCCCCATGAACTTTGAGACCTTTTGCCACATTTCAGGCTTCAAACATAAAGATATAAAACTGTATTTTTTTGTGAAGAATCAACAACAAGATTTCCCAAGCTTTAAACATCCCAAGGAGCACTGTGCAAGCGATAATATTGAAATGGAAGGAGTATCAGACCACTGCAAATCTACCAAGACCTGGCCGTCCCTCTAAACTTTCAGCTCATACAAGGAGAAGACTGATCAGAGATGCAGCCAAGAGGCCAATGATCACTCTGGATGAACTGCAGAGATCTACAGCTGAGGTGGGAGACTCTGTCCATAGGACAACAATCAGTCGTATATTGCACAAATCTGGCCTTTATGGAAGAGTGGCAAGAAGAAAGCCATTTCTTAAAGATATCCATAAAAAGTGTCGTTTAAAGTTTGCCACAAGCCACCTGGGAGACACACCAAACATGTGGAAGAAGGTGCTCTGGTCAGATGAAACCAAAATTGAACTTTTTGGCAACAATGCTAAATGTTATGTTTGGCGTAAAAGCAACACAGCTCATCACCCTGAACACACCATCCCCACTGTCAAACATGGTGGTGGCAGCATCATGGCTTGGGCCTGCTTTTCTTCAGCAGGGACAGGGAAGATGGTTAAAATTGATGGGAAGATGGATGGAGCCAAATACAGGACCATTCTGGAAGAAAACCTGATGGAGTCTGCAAAAGACCTGAGACTGGGACGGAGATTTGTCTTCCAACAAGACAATGATCCAAAACATAAAGCAAAATCTACAATGGAATGGTTCAAAAATAAACATATCCAGGTGTTAGAATGGCCAAGTCAAAGTCCAGACCTGAATCCAATCGAGAATCTGTGGAAAGAACTGAAAACTGCTGTTCACAAATGCTCTCCATCCAACCTCACTGAGCTCGAGCTGTTTTGCAAGGAGGAATGGGAAAACATTTCAGTCTCTCGATGTGCAAAACTGATAGAGACATACCCCAAGCGACTTACAGCTGTAATCGCAGCAAAAGGTGGCGCTACAAAGTATTAACTTAAGGGGGCTGAATAATTTTGCACGCCCAATTTTTCAGTTTTTGATTTGTTAAAAAAGTTTGAAATATCCAATAAATAAACTTCATGATTGTGTCCCACTTGTTGTTGATTCTTCACAAAAAAATACAGTTTTATATCTTTATGTTTGAAGCCTGAAATGTGGCAAAAAGTTGCAAAGTTCAAGGGGGCCGAATACTTTCGCAAGGCACTGTATGTGTACACATTTTGAGAGTTGACTCTCCTCTGTGTCCAGTTAAAGTACTCATTGAGAAGAAGCCTCGGGACACCGTCATCATGGAAGGCGAGACGGCCACCTTATCCTGTACGACCTCTGACCTCACTACCCCTGTCACATGGAGACGCAACAACATGCCCCTACTGAACGGAGACAAGTATGAGAACCGTAAGGAGGGCAAGCTCAACCTGCTTCTCATCCACAATGTGGACCCAGATGACTCTGGGATATACTCCTGTGATACTGGAGACATGCAGAGCAGCGTCAATTTGACTGTCACAGGTAAGGATTTCCCATCATCTAGAGAGAAGTAACATAACCAGGAACTCAGGTTTATCTCAGGGGGTTACAGTATTCTGAATTCTCTCTTTGCATTACTCACCCTAACATTGGTCAAATGTAACATTGATTTTTAATTCCCTATTGTTCCGTCTCTCCAGAGCTGCCTCCATACTTTGAAGAAGAGCTGCAGGCTGTGGAGGTAGAGGAAGGAGGCACAGCCTGCCTGTCCTGTGAACTGTCTAAGCCTGGAGTCCCAGTCCAGTGGAAGAAGGGCCGGCTGCCTCTCAGGCCCAACAGGAAGTACCAGCTGAAGCAGGACGACTGTGTGTTTCAGCTACACATCCTGGAGCTGAAGCCCGAGGACAGTGGCAGCTACACGTGCCAGGCAGGTGGTGTGAAGACCACAGCCTCTGTGGCAGTAAAGCCTCTCCCAGCCAAGACAGAACCTCCCAAGACAATGCCTCCCACAAAGGCTCCCACGAAGGCTGCCTCTCCCACACCTCCACCAGGGCCAAAGAAACAGGGCATGATCTGGGCATCCATTGTGGGGTCAGAGAAAGACCTGGAGCCTGAGGCAGAGACAGTGGTAGACCTACATGAGAAACAGTCAGTAAGGTCTATAGGTAAGGAGACTAAGGTAGACCAGCAGGAGAAACAGCAAGTCAAACAGACAGTAAGAGCTATGGTAAGGGACACAGAGGAAAAAAAGCCATTGAAGTCTATGGTTAAAGAGATTGAAGTAGACCACATGGTGAAACAGCCAGTGCCCCCAGCGAGACGAGCATCTATAATGTCAGATACTGGAATAGACCAAGTGGTGAAACAACCAGTTCCACTAGTGAGACAAGCATCTATAATGTCAGATACTGGAATAGACCAAGTGGTGAAACAACCAGTTCCACTAGTGAGACAAGCATCTATAATGTCAGATACTGGAATAGACCAAGTGGTGAAACAGCCAGTTCCACCAGTGAGACAAGCATCTATAATGTCAGATACTGGGGTAGACGAGGTGAGGAAACAGCCAGTTCCACCAGTGAGACAAGCATCTGTAGTGTCAGATGCTGGGATAGACCAAGTGGTGAAACAACCAGTTCCACCAGTGAGACGAGCATCTATAGTGTCGGATGCTGGGATAGAGCAAGTGGTGAGGAAACAACCAGTCCCACCAGCGAGACGAGCATCTGTAGTTTCAGTTTCAGATACTGGGGTAGATGAGGTAAGAAAACAGCCAGTTCCACCAGTGAGACGAGCATCTGTAGTGTCGGATGCTGGGATAGAGCAAGTGGTGAGGAAACAACCAGTTCCACCAGCGAGACGAGCATCTGTAGTTTCAGTTTCAGATACTGGGGTAGATGAGGTAAGAAAACAGCCAGTTCCACCAGTGAGACGAGCATCTGTAGTGTCGGATGCTGGGATAGAGCAAGTGGTGAGGAAACAACCAGTTCCACCAGCGAGACGAGCATCTGTAGTTTCAGTTTCAGATACTGGGGTAGATGAGGTAAGAAAACAGCCAGTTCCACCAGTGAGACGAGCATCTGTAGTGTCAGATGCTGGGTTAGACGAGGTGAGGAAACAGCCATTTCCACCAGTGAGACAAGCATCTGTAGTGTCAGATGCTGGGATAGACCAAGTGGTGAAACAACCAGTTCCACCAGTGAGACGAGCATCTATAGTGTCGGATGCTGGGATAGAGCAAGTGGTGAGGAAACAACCAGTTCCACCAGCGAGACGAGCATCTGTAGTTTCAGTTTCAGATACTGGGGTAGATGAGGTAAGAAAACAGCCAGTTCCACCAGTGAGACGAGCATCTGTAGTGTCAGATGCTGGGTTAGACGAGGTGAGGAAACAGCCAGTACCACCAGTGAGACGAGCATCTGTAGTGTCAGATGCTGGGATAGAGCAAGTGGTGAGGAAACAGCCAGTTCCACCAGTGAGACGAGCATCTATAGTGTCAGATGCTGGGTTAGACGAGGTGAGGAAACAGCCAGTTCCACCAGTGAGACGAGCATCTGTAGTGTCGGATGCTGGGATAGAGCAAGTGGTGAGGAAACAACCAGTTCCACCAGTGAGACGAGCATCTATAGTGTCAGATGTTGGGGTAGAAGAGGTGATGAAACAGCCAGTTCCAGCAGCGAGACGAGCGTCTGTAGTTTCAGTTTCGGATCCTGGGGTAGACGAGGTGAGGAAACAGCCAGTTCCACCAGTCAGACGAGCGTCTGTAGTTTCAGTTTCGGATACTGGGGTAGACGAGGTGAGGAAACAGCCAGTTCCACCAGCGAGACGAGCGTCTGTAGTTTTAGTTTTGGATACTGGGGTAGACGAGGTAAGAAAACAGCCAGTTCCACCAGTCAGACGAGCGTCTGTAGTTTCAGTTTCGGATACTGGGGTAGATGAGGTAAGAAAACAGCCAGTTCCACCAGTGAGACAAGCGTCTGTAGTTTCGGATGCTGGTATAGACCAAGTTGTGAAACAGCCAGTGCCATCATCTATAGTGTCCGATGCTGGGGTAGATCAGATAGTTAGATCTAAAAAGAAGATGGATATAGAAATAGAAATAGACCATCAAGAGAAACAGCCAGTGAAGTCTATGGTGAAGGAGACAGAGATGGAACAGAGGGATCAACAGCCAGTAAGGTCTACAGTGCAGGAGACTGAAAAACCCAAGATGGTGGAGGATGATAACCAACTCCATTTCTCAGAGGATGAGTCCTTCACAGAGGCCCACACCCAGGTAACAGTCAACCAGAAGACCAGCAAGCCAGTAGTCGCTGTTGCTGGAGTTCCCAAGGGGCTACAGATGACTCGGCAAGTTGACGAGATTGCACTTGACAGTGTCGAGGATGAACATGAGATGTTGGAAGCTGCCATCAAGATCCAGGCAGCTTTCAAGGGATACAAGACCCGCAAAGACATGCGGCCCATCTTCAAGCAGGTGTTTAAGAACCAGAGTGCTGAGACCAATGGTACCATCCAGCTGGAGTGTAAGGTGGAAGGGAAGCTCAACGCAGTACGCTGGCTGAAGAACAGCCAGGAAGTCATAGGAGACCAACGCCACCAGATGGACACCTCAGAGGATGGCGTCTGCACACTGGTGATCATCAACATGTCTGCCATAGACACTGGGGTCTATACCTGTGAGGTGGTTAACACGTTTGGTGTGTCCTCATATAATGGTAACATTACTGTGGGTGAACCTCAAATGCCTCAATCTTCTACCCAGAGGCCCGCAGCCCCATCCCAGCCCTCCACCCCTTCTGTGCATCCAGTCCTGGCCTCCATTGGCCCTCTCCAGCCAGTCCAGACTTCCACCCCTGGGAAGGAGACTGTAGATTCTGTGGAGTGCGAGGGGATCTCCCTGTGGCAGACCTACAATCTAACCAAGGAGGATCCCCGCATGACCTTGCAGGAGAGGAGGAGGGCCTCCCTTATTGCCGCCAGCTCTAGTAAGTCAAGTTAGAAACCTTATAGATGTCCTTAATATGTGACCTGGGTCATATGCAGTAATTGTGTCTGCATTTGCTAGGAGTGAGTTGTAGCTGTTTGTTGATAGACTGAAATTCATGTTTGTCTTATTAAAGGGGCCATTTGTACATCCCCTTTTTGGACTAAATTAATTATATATTCCCATTGATTCTTGAAGAATGTAATGTGTAAATGACTCACGAGCTTCATTCAACTGTCGTAGCCCATCAGATCCCAAAATATAAGCTTTTTTTACTCCATTTTGTAAACAATGCAATTGAAAATAAAACACTGTATACAGGAGCATCATGCGAGGATGACTGGGGGGCGGTCCGTAGAGGGGCTATGTCTCCGGTCCGTAAGTTGGAGAATTCAGAAACAGCTTTTTCCTGCAATCTAGAGCCAAAATCATTAAGTGTAATTCTATGTAAAAAATATTGTCATTTTTCTGCATATCTTTTAAACTGTCTGTGTCCTCCTGACTGGTGTTTATTTTTTTAAAGAAACTAAATATGGTATCTCTGCTAATATCTGGGAAAAATATTGAAAGAAATGTGAGTCTTATTCAGTACATTTAGTTTATTGCTTGCTTTTCTAAGTCTACCAATCTAGCCAGCAGGCATGCCAGCTAAAATGGTTAGACAAGCTACTTATGAGGTTGGGAGATTGGGAACCTATCTGGGCTAGCTAAAACCAACTTCATACAATTGTTAAGTGGCTAGTGGTATTACAGAGAGAGAAAAAAATATATCTTATTTTATATTAAAAAAAAACTAAAATACAGAACAAATCTGAGGGGGCACGTGCCCCTGTGCCATCTATGGGCATGCCACCTCTGCTGTATACCCTCAAAACATGGTTAAAACTATCATTTTGATCTCATCGATGGTCATTCCTTGCATCCATAGCTCTGTCAATAAATTTGATTGTACTTACATTTCTCCAGTCCCATCCCTCAGATGTTCACCAAAGCAGTAGCGGGGTGGCCGCTTTGTTATTGTTGATTTGCAGATTGCCCCTTTAACTGACAATTATAATTTATTTTTCTCTGTTTCCCCAGTGTCTAGTCCCTCTGACTACGATACAGCTCCAGATTTCATAGAGCCTGCTGACATAATCCCCAAAGATCACCCCAGGTAAGCCATTCAAAATCATAATTTAACATGTAACTATATCCTCCTGTTCTATGGCATTATTGTTTGTTAATAAGAAAATATTTTCCCAAAGGGAAAAGGAAGCCATTAAGTCACAGGACCAGTTATCCAATAAGGAGGATGAAGAACAGAAAGTCACGTCTCAACCACCCAGGCATTTTAAGGCCAAAGGTCAGCCATATTCTGTTATGTTGTTAGATCTAAATAGTGAGTTGTTACCTTTTCTGGTGATGGTATTTCACATGTTGTACTGAATCCATTCACTTTAACACTAATGGCTGTAATGTAATATCATGCACATATAATGGGTTGCACTCTGCATTGTGTTGTGTAGAGTTGAGACAGAGTTATATAAATAGAAAATAACAGGTTCAATGCCTCTTAACTGCATCTGCACCTTCTCCAATAGGAGAAGACACAGTCATGCTTAGACCTATACAAGTATTTGTGCACGTGCACATGCATTGCATGTGGCACCAGAATTTGCATACCAGTGACGTGCAGTGAGGTCGGTGGCTGGATAAACAGTACTCACAAATAAACATTGGTGGAGCCCAAATTCACCATACAATAGATAGCTCCAATAACCAGAGTTACATAGGCTACTAACCAAAATTGACAAGCAATTTTCATAAAAAGTAAATACCAATGTAGCCAAGAAACACAAGCAATAGCCTCTGATAGCGACCTGTTTCATTGCTATCATCTGACAAAAACACACCGCTCAACTGAGTTTAGCCATAAACCGATGTAGCATCCACAGCTACAGCTGATAGCTGGCTAGCTAATCAAATGTGTGGCTGTCTGATCACAGACATCAGAAATATAACACAATGTCAAGGATACATAAAGTTATAGCTAGTTACAACTGAATAGCGAAGCAACATTTTATATTAAAATAAAACAAACCAATGCATGACGCAGTCAGCTAGCTAACAAGCCTGCTACACTAACTAGCTAGCTGCTTGGAAACAGCAATCAAAACAAGTAATCCATTGTAGTTTTAACACTCGCAAAAATATTTACAACGAAATAGCAAATGCGACATACAGTTTATTCACAATGTATTCAGATCCCTTCACTTTTTTTTTTCCACATTTTGTTACATAACATCCCTAAAAATAGTTTGTTTTTCTTTTCAATCTACACACAATACCCCAAAATGAAAAAAAAAGGTTTTGAGACATTTTTGCTAAATGGAAACAAACAACTGAAATATCACATTTACATAAATATTCAGACCCTTTGCTAACTACTTTGTTGAAGCACCTTTGGCAGCAATTACAGCCTAGAGTCTTCTTGGGTATGAGGCTACAGGCTTGGCACACCTGTATTTGGGGAGTTTCTCCTATTCTTCTCTGCAGATCCTCTCAAGCTCTGTCAGCTTGGATAGGGAACATCACAACACAGCTGTTTTCAGGTCTCTCCAAAGATGTTTGATCGGCTTTAAGTCCGGGTTCTGGCCTGGCCACGCAAGGACATTCAGAGACTGTTGTCTTGGCTGTGTGCTTAGGGTCGTTGTCCTGTTGGAAGGTGAACCTTCGCCTAGTCTGAGGTCTGAAGCAGGTTTTCATCACGGATATCTCATTCCCTCAATCCTGTATAGTCTCCTAGTCCCTCCTGCTGAAAAACATCCTCACAGCATAATGCTGCCACCACCATGCTTCACCGTAGGGATGGTATCAAGTTTCCTCCAGATGTGGCGCTTGGCATACAGGCCAAAGAGTTCAATCTTGGTTTCATCAAACCAGAGAATCTTGTTTCTCATGGTCTGAGAGTCATTTAGGTGCCTTTTGGCGAACTCCAAGCTGGCTGTCATGTGCCTTTTTACTGAGGAGTGGCTTCCATCTGGCCACTCTACTATAAATGCCTGATTGGTGGAGTGCTGCAGAGATGGTTGTCCTTCTGGAAGGTTCTCCCATCTCCACAGAGGAACTGGAGCTTTGTCAGAGTGACCATCAGGTTCTTGGTTACCTATCTGACCAAGGCCCTTCTCCCCCAATTGCTCCGTTTGGCCGGGCGGCCAGCTCTAGGAAGAGTCCTGGTGGTTCCAAACTTCTTCCATTTAAGAATGATGGAGGCCACTGTGTTCTTGGGGATCTTTAATGCTGCAGAAATGTTTTGGTACCCTTCTCCAGATCTGTGCCTCGACACAATCCTGTCTCGGAGCTATAATTCCTTTGACCTCATGGCTTGGTTTTTGCTCTGACATGCACTGTCAACTGTGGGACCTTACAGTTGAAGTTTAGAAGTGTACATACACCTCAGCCAAATACATTTAAACTCAGTTTTTCACAATTCCTGACATTTAATCCAAGTAAAAAAGTCCCTGTCTTAGGTCAGTTAGGATCACCACTTTATTTTAAGAATGTGAAGTGGCAGAATAATAGGAGAGACTGATTTATTTCAGCTTTTATTTCTTTCATCACATTCCCAGTGTGTTAGAAGTGTACATACACTCAATTAGTATTTGGTAGCATTGCCTTTAAATTGTTTAACTTGGGTCAAACTTTTTGGGTAGCCTTCCACAAGCTTGGGTGAATTTTGGCCCATTCCTCCTGACAGAGCTGGTGTAACTGAGTCAGGTTTGTAGGCCTCCTTGCTCGCCCACACTTTGTCAGTTCTGCCTAAAATTTTCTATAGGATTGAGGTCAGGGCTTTGTGTCGGTCACTCCTATACCTTGACTTTGTTGTCCTTAAGCCATTTTGCCACAACTTTGGAAGTATGCTTGGAGTCATTGTTCATTTGGAAGACCCATTTGCGACCAAGCTTTAACTGATGTCTTGAGAGGTTGCTTCAATATATCCACATAATTTTCCTCCCTCATGGTGCCATCTATTTTGTGAAGTGCACCAGTCCCTCCTGCAACAAAACACCCCCACAACATGATGCTGCCACCCCCGTGCTTCACGGTTGGGATGGTGTTCTTCAGCTTGCAAGCCTCCCCCTTTCTCCTCCAAACATAATGATGGTCATTATGGCCAAACAGTTCTATTTTTGTTTCAAGAGACCAGAGGACATTTCTACAAAAAGTACGATCTTTGTCCCCATGTGCAGTTGCGAACCATAGTCTGGCTTTTGTTATGGCAGTTTTGGAGCAGTGACTTCTTCCTTGCTGAGTGGCCTTTCAGGTTATGTTGATATAGGACTTGTTTTACTGTGGATATAGATACTTTTGTTCTTGTTTCGTCCAGCATCTTCACAAGGTCCTTTGCTGTTGTTCTTGCACTTTTCGCACCAAAGTCAGTTAATTTCTAGGAGACAGAATGCGTCTCCTTCCTGAGTCGTATGACGGCTGCGTGGTCCCGTGGTGTTTATACTTGCATACTATTGTTTGTACAGATGAGCGTGGTACCTTCAGGCGTTTGGAAATTGCTCCCAAGGATGAACCAGACTTGTGGAGGTCTACAATGTTTTTTTCTGAGGTCTATGCTGATTTGTTTAGATTTTCCCATGATGTCAAGCAAAGAGGCACTGAGTTTGAAGGTAGGCCTTGAAATACATCCACAGGTACACCTCCAATTGACTCAAATTATGTCAATTAGCCTAACAGAAGCTTCTAAAGCCATGACATCATTTTCTGGAATTTTCCAAGCTGTTTAAAGGCACAGTCATTTTAGTTTATGGAAACTTCTGATCCTCTGGAATTGTGATACAGTGAAATACTCTGTAAGCAATTGTTGGAAAAATGAATTGTGTCAATGCACAACGTTGATGTCCTAACCAACTTGCCAAAACTATAGTTTGTTAACAAGACATTTGTGGAGTGGTTGAAAAATATGTTTTTTTTTACTCCAACCTAAGTGTATGTAAACTTCCGACTTCAACTGTAGATAGGTGTGTGCCTTTACAAATCATGTCCAATCAATTGAATTTACCATAGCTGGACCAATCCAGTTGTAGAAACATCTCAAGGATGATCAATGGAACCTGGATACATCTGAGCTCAATTTCAAGTCTCATAGCAAAGGGTCTGAATACGTATGTAAATAAGGTATTTCTGTTTTTTATTTGAAATAAATTAGCAACATTTTCTAAAAACCTGTTTTCGCTTTGTCCTTGTGGGATATTGTGTGTAGATTGATGAGGGAAAAAAATATTTAATAATTTTTAGAATAAGGCTGTAACGTATCAAAATGTGGAAAAAGTGAAGGGGTCTGAATACTTTCCAAATGCACTGTATCATTTTATATCTAGCAAGATATTAGCTATGTCTTACCTTTTCAGGTAAGCCAAAGACATTCCCATTCCTTACATCTACAAAGCAAAAGTAAATGTCCAAGATACGTCAAAATCTCAGTAAAAATGTGAAGTAGAGGGTGTCATGGTGATTGCTTGTGCACAGCTTACCCCAGCAATAGCCACACAACATGATTAGGCAATGTACATGCTCAAAATATGGAAACGGCTTGAATGAAGGTATTTCAAGCTAGGCAAAGCAGCTATGCCTATGCTGACCCTTTCCACTAACAGTGACTGGAGTCAGATGGTTGCTAGCATCAAGGCTTTTAAATGGCTTTGAATGTATGGAAAGAAGGTTGAGGCAGTTGTAGCAAATGTTGAGATTGAGCATAAAAAGCACCAGAATCATTGAGAAAAAAACATTAGATAACAAAAAACGTCACATGTTATTTGGATAGTTCTGATAGTCATTTAAAAAGAAGTTTAGTAATTTAGCAGACGCTGTTATCCACAGCGACTTAGAGGAGCAATTATGATTAAGTGCCTTGCTAAATGGGCACATCAACAGATTTTTTTCACCTTGTCAGTTCGGGGATTCGAACCAGCAACCTTTCAGTTACTGGTCCAACACTAACCGCTAGGTTACCTACCTCTACAGATGGTCATACTATCAACAAACTATTTTTAACCAATTTTTTAAATGTAATTTAACCCTTATTTTATCAACTCACCTGGTAAAATAAGAGTTAAATATATATGTTTAACTATCTGTTGATATGCAACTGCTTGCTAAGTTTACGGTTAGGTTTAGAATAAGGGTTAGGGTAAGGCTAGGGTTAGGGTAACGGTTAAGATTTGGGCTAACCCTTATCCCTTAGCTTTAAGGTAAGAGTTAAGTTTAGGGTTAGGATAAGGGTTAATGTTAGGGTTAGGGTTAGTAGATAGTTGATATCTTACTGATAGTCTGTGGAGCATCGACTGCATCGGTGCCTATTGGATAGTAAAGCAATATCACTTTCAGTGCCTGACCAGTGAGAATACAATTTGTTTCACCAAAGCAAACATCTTGGCAAAAAGACTCAAATGTTAGGCTGCGCAGCTAGCATGGAATGCTAAAACAACACACCTTCTCTAATAGAGCTGAAGACAAGAGAAAGTGAAATTGACAATGTAACAGGTTCATGGGCGATGGACCAAAGCATTTTACACATTGTTGATCGTCATACTTTCTTATAACAGCTCCGCAAAACTCAGATGACAGATGCGGATTTGTATTGATTTGGCAAATTATACACCGTAATGCAATAAAACAAGTAGAACGTTTATTCAGAAACGCCATCATCCCGGAAACCCTAGACCCACCTGGACAAAAGGAATACCCATATGAGAACGCTGTTCATTGACTACAGCTCAGCGTTCGGCTCAGTACAACACTGGGGCCAAGCTTCCTGCCATCCATACCTCTATACTATGCTGTGTCAGAGGAAAGCCCCAAAAATTGTCAGACTCTAGCCACCCAAGTCATAGACTGTTCTCTCTGCTACAGCACGGCAAGGGGTACCGGAGCGCCAAGCCTAGGTCCAAAGGCTCCTTAACAGCTTCTACCCCTACACAACTGCTGAACAAATGGCAACCCGGACTATTTGCATTGACCCCCTCGTTATTGTTATTTTAATGTGTAACTTTTCTTTACTAAAGTTTATTCAGTAAATATTTGCTTAACTCTATTTTCTCAACTGCATTGTTGGTAAGTAAGCATTTCATGGTACCTGTTGTATTTGATTCGATTTTTTGAATAATCCCTAAAAAGGGACCTAATTGACCCAGTCCACTCTATAATCACTCTGCTCATTCAAAGTAAGAGTGGCAAAAGTACAAATGTAATATCTCTGGTATGTCGAAAGCTATCTACAGTATTTCATAACCTAGGGAAAGATTACGGTGCTAACCTTTGCACACTTCTCTCACCACTTCTGAACGTCCCATCAGTACCTGATGCCATGTTGAGGACTCCATCCCCCAAACACTATCATGCCCACACACCTGCTGCTCTTACAGGCTCTGGCTCGGAGTCAGATTGTGACGAGGATAGAATAGAGGTACAGTATGGTTTGAACATGGAGCCCTCTTTCAAACAATTTTGTTCTGATCATTTTTTCATTGAGACAAAAATTATACTTTTTTTAATCTCACTAATGAATACAGTAACCTTATCATACTTGGTCTTTATACAGTAACATTTGCTTGGACAAGCAGTTAACTACCATTTTTTTTTTACCAACCTCTTTTCCATAGACATTTGATATATACGTGGCCAGAGCTAACTGCAGTCCTCAACAAGGTGGCAACAAGGAGAGCTTTGTGTTGAAGGAGGGTCAGTACGTGGAGGTCTTGGACTCTGTCCACCCGGAGAAGTGGCTGGTCCGCACCAAGCCCTCCAAGACCACCTCCTCACGCCAAGGATGGGTCTCTCCTGCATACCTGGAGAAAAAGAGAAACGTATGAGGTCATCAGTATGTCCTGGTTGGGCATGAAGGATGGGCGTAAAATGGACAACGTTGACATGTTTTGACCGTGCAAACAACCACGTTTTGTGTTTCGTCATGTAAACAGGATTCGGATGATGATAATATTTCACCGTGCATTAATTCAAGTGTTCACTGTTTTTTTGTTGTTGTAAAGGAGACATTCCCACAAATGAGAACACCACAACAGGAGCTTGATGTACCAGGGTCTACAGGGGAGAACTACAGGAGAACCCTAAGGTGAGTGAACAAATATTACTTGATTACACAGTGTGTTTCGCATATTTGATTCACATCGTTTCTTAAAGACAACTGTCTACATTCCCTTCTGTCTTTAGCCAATTAATCCAGGGGCTGATTGATGGGGAGGAAGAGTTTGTGAAGGAGATGAAGGAATTCATGTCCCACCACCTGCACCACTTAGACACCAGCCCTCGTGTCCCTATCAACATCATCAACCAGAAAGAAACCATCTTCCGCAATATAAAGGACATCATGGCTTTACACGAGAGGTCGCACCTGTTCTCTTTGTTGAGAGGGAGAGCTGGTTCTAGTGCTGACGTTTTTTACTCGTGTAAATGAAATGTAAGTAAAAAACTTGAAATAAATACTGTCCTTATTTTCCTACCCCATACTCAGATCTATTCTGCCCAGTCTGAGTGAGTGTTCTACTGACGATGACGTGGCCATGCATCTGGTCAAACATGCAGTGGACTTTGAGAAGTATCTGCAGTACATGGTGGGCCAATCACAGGCAGAGGCCTGTGTCACTGACAAGACCATCCAGCAGTACTTCAAGGTATGCAATACAATAATTTACCCATAATGCACAAAAATCGACCCCCCACTCTCACAAGAAAAACTATTTGCACTCACATGCTCCCAGTTTTCCATACTCACATTCACGCGTATGGAACTTTGTGTTCCAGCAAAACACGGAAACACACCCTGAGCACCCGGAAACTGCAGTCCTGGATGTCATCACCTTCTTACAGAGACCAGTGGAGAGGATTCAGACCTACCAGGCCTTGCTCAAGGTCAGTGCTCATCATCTGATTCTAAGTGTCCATGTTGAGACCTTTCTGAAGCCTTAAGCCATGTATTTCTCCCTGTGTTTGTGTTGACAGGAACTGATCAAGAACAAGGCTAAGTGTGCGAAAAACTGTCTTCTACTGGAAGATGCCTTCTCCATGGTGTCCTGTCTGCCCTGGCGTTCTGACAACCTACACCAGGTGTCTCTAATTGAGAACTACCCTGCCCCACTCACTGCACTAGGAGAACCTGTCCGCCAGGTAACTCACCCTTCCTGAACCCCTAGTTTATCTCCATAGAATGTCAGTCCTGAAAGGCTGAAACAGTTCCTAGTTTTCATCCTCTCCTTCTAATAAGGTACTAATTCAGTCCTGATACACCAGGTGAGTGCAGTTAAAGACATGCTCCGGAACTTTGGCGACTACTAAGTATTTTTTAACCCTCCCACTTTGGGCTGGATGTATCAATATGTCGTTCATACATGCAAAATATATGACCAGAATTTCTGTTTTACATCTAGCAATTCGAGTTGTAGCCAAAGAGCTTCAGCCCCTCGCCATTTGAGTGACAGCTAGCAAGATACACACACAGCAGAGCGAGAGAGAAAGCAATGATGTGGTGCACATCTACACATCTCAGTTGCGGCCAAATACTGTACATGGGCACCCTTGCACATTTCTTCTCAAATAAATTGAAATGTCAAAAAACAGTTTTGGCCACCACACCTTGTAATAGGACTTTTAACATTGCAGAACCAATTTAATTTGTGTAAACTTAAATGTACATTTTAATTTAGAAAATAAAGACAAATGGCATAGACAAAATTATTGGCAATCCGGAGCTAGTACTTGGTTGCACAGCCTTTGGCCAAGATGACTGCAGGCAAACACTTCTTGTAGCCATCAATGAGCTTGCTGCACCTTTCCACGGACAATTTGGCCCACCTTTCAGCAGCAAACTGCTGTAATTCCTTAATGTTTGAGGGGTGCTCTCCACCAACTGCTGTTTTCAGATCTCGCCATAGGTTTGAATGTGTTTCAGATCTGGACTCTTTGCCGCCCACTACAGAACAGTCCAGCATCTCTTCTTAACCATTCCTGGGTGTTTTATGATGTGTGTTCTGAGTTGTTGTCCTGCTGGAAGAACCACAAACTTCAATGGAGTCCCAGTTTTTGAACACTGGGTTCAACATTGGACTCCAAAACACCTGGTAATCTGCTGATTTCATGATGCCTTGCACACTTTCTTGGCCCCCAGTACCAGAGGCAGCAAAGCAACACCACAGTATTATCAAATCTCCCCATGTTTGTTTGTAGGGAGGGTGTTGTTTTCATTGAATGCTTCATTTGGCCATCAGTAAACACAGCGCTGATCTGTATTGCCAAAGAGCTGTAATTTTGTTTCGCTGGTCCACAGAACATTTCCCCCAGGATGTATGCTTGTTTAGGTGGGGGTTTTGAGAAGGTCAGCCAGCCTTTCTTGTGGCCCCTTTAGCAGTGGGGTCTTCCTATGTTTACCAACGACCAAAGGAAGTGTTCAAAGAAAATAACAACCAAAATACAATTTGTTCCGTAATGTTGAAAATCCAATAACAAAGTGTGGAAACAATGTTTATTTTAGGAGAAGTCTGGAATTATTTAAGAAAATTGCAAGGGTGCCAATATATGTGATGCAGTACGGGGGGCACCTTTTGGCTCGCGAGTTCTACTTTCAGAACTACTGGCTAAAAAGTATGTAAAAGTATAGGATAATCTCTTTAATTACCAGGTCGAAACAAAAATATGTTTTTTTGTCCCTCCAGGACCAGAATTGAACAGCCCTGGTTTAGAATATGCCAACATGCCTAAACTACCTGAGCTGTACTGTAACAAACAGTGGAAGTTTCTCAGATGCTGATGGGGATACAGCATCATTGGAAGTTGAATGTCAAGGACATAGCTTAAAATGTGCCATCTTGATCTCGCATTGGTGCAGAAATTGGCTCACTCATGTTTTCCTCATCAATAATCCAGTTCCTCCTGAAGCTTTCATCCCACATCTCTCCTCCTCCCAGAGTCCTTTCACTGTGTGGGAGGAGTCTCCCGAGATCAAGACGTCCTCCAGGGGCCACCAGAGGCAGGTGTTCCTCTTCAAGGACTGTGTCTTGCTGTGTAAGCTCAAGAGAGACCCTGGCATGAACTCTGACACCTACGCCTTCAAGAACAAGATGAAGGTGAAAACCTGCCCCTTGACCTTTTCCCCAGTCAATGTAAATGCATAGTCCAATTCCTCTGTGCCAAGCTTATGTTACCAACCTGGGTTCGAACCCAGGTCTCCTGTGAGCCACAAGATTGTGTTATCTCTTGGAGATAAAAACCTAAGCGTTAGCTTGGGGAGATAACACACGTGGTAAGTCAAGGCTATTCACCACATTTAGTATGGTTTCTCCGAACCATCTCCATGACACACAGAGTGCCTTCCTTGTAATATTAACTTACTAACTCCCCTTCCCCAGCTGAATGATGTGGAGGTGAAGGAGACGGTGGGGGGAGAGGAGAAGTCCTGGGGGCTGTGGCACGAGCACCGGGGCTCAGTGAGGAGGTACACACTGCAGGGCCGCTCCGCCGTGCTCAAGCTGTCCTGGCTCAAAGACCTGAGAGAGTTGAAGCAACGCTCCAGCCTGACTGCCAGCAGTGAGTTCCTCTATGGCCGTCTTTTGGCACTGTCCATTGTTAAGTTTGTCTAATACACACTCTTAGAAAAAAAGGGCTCCAAAAGGGTTTCTTCAGCTGTCTCCATAGGAGAACACTTGTTGGTTCAAAGTATAAAAAAAACGTTTTGGTTCCAGGTAAACCAAAGGGTTCTACATGGTTCTACTTGGGGAGAGCCGAAGAACCCTCTCAGGTTCTAGATAACACCTTTTTTTCTAAGAGTGTACGAACACTGGCTTTATCTTCTGTTAACTCTGTCCAGCATGAACTCTATCCAATGTTGGATTTGGGCAGCACTAGATTTATTTTTCCTCATCTCTTCCCATTATTACAGTAGTCATGTGTGTGTTTCTGTAGGTCCACCAGAGTTTGAAGTTCTCCTGGCTGACTGCACCACAAAGATCGGGCAGACAATCAAGCTGGCCTGCAAAGTCACAGGAACACCCAAACCAGTGGTCAGCTGGTTCCAAGGTATACAAACCAGATGGCTTGCATAGGGTTTGTTCTTTTTTTAGTTGTTTATAGCAAATAGTTTAACCATATAGATTTGAGCTTTAGACTAGTTAGCCAGCCATTCAGGAGTAGTGTGGAAGTTCAGGGAGTACAACCTTGTGTACCAAATGTAGCAAGCAGAATGAGGTATGTCCTGTTCTTTAACAGCAGTACGATCTCTGACGCTCTGATATGACATCATCTCCCTAGATGGCCTGGCCCTAGAGGATGGTCCCCACCACATCATCACTGCAGACCGGGCAGGCACCTGCTGTCTCATCATGGATGGGGTCACTCCTGAGGACTCTGGACAGTACTTATGCTACGCTTCCAGCTCTGTGGGCCATGCTAGCACACTGGCCAAGATAGTGGTGGATGGTGAGTCCACGTTCACTTACAGTAGCTCTGGTGCTGAACTAAACAACCACAGTCCGGGATAACAGAGCATTGGTCTCCCTCACTCACTGTATGCATTTCATGTTAATGAATATTAGGGCTAAAGAACACTAAAATACAACAAACATAGCCATATGATTGTACTCTCTAACATGTTACGGTATACTCCATGGCATATTGTGCAAAGGCAATGCGTAGAGTGAACAAACTCATTATTTCCTGTCCTACAGCACCCCCCAGATTCCTTACCAGGCTGCAGAGTGCATGTCTGCTGGAGGGAGAGGACATCAAGTTTAGCTGTTCCACACACAGTACTCCTTTACCCCGAGTCAGGTATGGTGCAGTAAACTGGACAGGATTTACTGTATCCCCCTACAATGTCATGGGAACCTGGCTAGTACCTGCTTGATTCCCATTAAGATCGTCCCACATGTTGTTATTTGGTTGTGTGCCCTGGCATGTTTATGATAGTTGGTTTAAGGATGGCAGAGAGCTGACAGACCAGAGGAAGTACCACATAGAGAGTGATGCCCGCAGTGGGATCCTCACGCTCACCATCATGAACCCTGGAGAGACAGACCTGGGACAGTATAAGTGTGAGGTAGGCCTACCGTACATGTATGAACCCCCTTTATGTACTGTACTTCATATGTAATAATTGTTCCTAACATACAGGTAATAGTAATAATAATAACAATAATACATTATATAAAACCCCTTAAAAAAAGAACAAGGACACCGTACAGGAAAGAGTGGAAAAAACGAAATGGGGATTAAACAATTAAAATTAAACAAAAGTTACTTATCTTAAACTAGGGCTGAGTAAGGGGGCGAGCTAAGGTGAGGGAAAAGGTAGGTTTGAGTTCGGGCTTTGAAAGTGGTGATGTAGTCAGAGTTGCGGGTGGCTGGGGTGAGAGAGTTCCAGAGTTTGGGGGCAGTGGCGCTGAATGGCCGGTCCCCCATGGTGCACAGTACAGGTATTGAAGGTACAATATATATACTGTTGCTGTTCTTTATAGCAATGCATTCTTTGAGCTTTTGTGCACTGGTATAAAACAGTGCCGTTTTAAAATGTGAAATCCTGTCATGTTTTAGCTGTGGAACAAGTTGGGCAGTGCCAAGAGTAAAGCAGAGATGTGCTCCGCTTTTGCACAAGTGATGGACAGTGAGCCTGACCAACCACAGGCCATCTTGATCCAAGGTACAGTAGGAGAGTTCCCTCCACCAAATCAAGGTAAATGTCCACCTCGGAGTCAGGTCACAGGTTTTGAGAAGAAGGCTACAGTAGAGATGTTCATCTTTAGTGTCCACATGTTCTACACTATAAGACATGATGACAGTCTAATACAATCTAGGACAAGGACCCCATAGGTCTAACTCTTTTCTGATATCTAATGAGAGACAAGGGAAAGTATTGTTTTTATCCCAGTTTTATTCTGTGGACAATACAAGCTCAGTGTTAACTGAAGAGGGATCAGAAAAGCACATGCCATGGTCCTTACTTAGTTTCACCTCACCTCACGTTCACCTACTTTACCTCAGATCACTTTACTTCACCTCACGTTATCTCTGTTTTCATGCTGTCAGTCGTCATTGCCATTCCTCGTGTTCAATTTGGATTGTCTCATTACCCAGGTTACCCTTTCTATCCCATTTCATTCCAAACACCCGTGAAACCATAAACACTTCCAGTCACCGACATTAGCAATCAACATAGATATCATATCCTGGCTAGTTGTGCATATTCATGAAAGACATTGATACACTTTAGTATTGGATGTTTTTGCTCGTGTTTTCATCATGTTTCCATCTTTCAGAAATGACAAGCATTGGAAAGGACCGGGTCCTTTCCTCCCATTTGACTGATCTTGATGGATTTCCAAAAGCTTTTCCAAACAGGATAAATAAGGGGCCATAGCTCATTTACATCTCAGGGTGTTTCCCGGACATGGATTTGAACCTACAGTAGTCCTGGAGTAAAAAACTCTTTCAATAGACACTCTCCTTTGAGTTTACTTTTTAGTCCAGGACTAGGCTTAATCTGTGCCCGATAACGGCCCCTCAGAGTCCATATCAGGACCCCGAAAAGTCGATTGATTACGACACAGCAGTAATCCTTGCCATATCCATATATCTGACAAGTGTATATTTCATCCATATCATACACCTTCAACGAAACACATTCAATCACATAGAGTACATTTATATTTACTGTATTTCAAGGCAGATTAAAATTTTGTAATTTAAAAAAAAATAATACAATTTGAATACTGGCATTGCTGTATCTATCAATCACTTTCCTTCATGAGCTATGATTCCACCTCTAAGTAGTTTTCCCTTTGGCTTTTGGACACCAGTTGATCATGTGAGTCAATCCATTCTCTGTAACCCTCCTGCTCTCCATCTTCTGTAGTCCCCGAACAGGAAGTACCTCACAGAGCCTTCATCATGCTCACAGTATCATGGACCCAGTGCATGTGGATGGGTCCTCTCTCCTCTTCAACGCATGCCCAGTTAACTCTCCACTCCTACCCATACAAGATGGTCATGTGCTGGGCATCAGGCGCCCCTTATCCCCCCCCCCCCCCCCCCCCTGGGGAGTGGGCATGTGTCCATGTCCTGTTCATGGGCTGATTTACAAACTATTGGGTGTCCTTCAAGTCTGGAGGTAAGACGTGCACTGGTTATTGTGTTCCTGTGAGTCTGGAGGTAAGGGTACTGTACGTTCCTAACATTAGCTTTTATCATATTTCTCATTCATTCTACATTTTTAAATAGACAGTTGCTGATGTCTCGACACGCTTTGCCTCGGTCACAAATTAGCATGGCTTCAAAAAATATATTCATTGTAAAGGCCAGTTAATAATATGAATGAATGATTTTGGACTATTAGACCCGAACAGCACCTAAGAGCATCAATATGAGAGAGGTGTCATTGTGCTTCCAGACTCCGACTCAGAGGGCTGGTCCACTGCCATGGTGAAGCAATGGCTGCAGACAGACTTCCACCCCACCTCTGTTGTCAAAATGCTCTTCCAGCCTGGATACCCTCAGCCGTGAGTCTGCCTGCCAGAACTGTGATACATTCATCATCCTACTGCACCATCTCTATTTTTATCCCAATATATATTTTCTCTACAGAGCCGAGGGTAGCCAAGAGGAAAGGGACCCTTCCGCCAGAGGACACGTGGAGGCTCCACAGTTCCCCACTGAGCTTGAGGAGAGACCGGAGGTTGAGGAGGAACTTTATGTTCCTGAGGCCATAGAGGAAATGCCAACAGGTACTATACTTTGCAATTGTGCATACACACTGTAGTTCCTTATTTTCTAAAAGAGGTGGCCACTGTGCCTAAGACATGAATCATCTCATGAAATGACCTCACTTCCTGTCTCCTCAGCTCCTCCCTCCATCCAGGTGCCGGTGGAGGACCTGTGTGTGGAGCCTGGTCAATCAGCTACCTTCACCATCATCATCACAGGAAGGCCCACCCCCGAGATTCAGTGGTACAAGGTTGGGACGCTTCAAACTTCGTCAATCTAAGACCACCATCATCTCATTCACTGTTATAATTCACTTAATCCAAACCTTCGTTATGACATTCCCCAATACATTTAAGCATAGCTGACACCGCCGGACATAACTAACCAAAACTATTAATCAACTGAGTAGTACGAGCATGGTAATTGTTGGTGTTCTCCTCCACGGCTTGGCCCCTGTGCTGTCGTAGAAGCTGTACCTTAGTAGTGTCTCTCTCATATGATTGGAGGATGGAGAGGAGCTGTTGGCCACTGAGAATGTGGAGGTGGTCCAGAATGGTGCCCGCTGCTCTCTGACTGTGCTGTGCCCGGAGAGTGAGGACGGTGGCATCTACACCTGCTGGGCCTATAACGACTTAGGACACACCTCCTGTCAGGCTCGGCTGACAGTGGAGGAGGGTAAGACCTCAGTACACACCTATGGTGTCTGTCAAATTAATTAAAAAATGAATCCCCCTTGTACAGCAGCACACTACTTTTCACCTGAGCCATGTGTCTATCCGTTCACTGTCCTTATTTTTTACTGTCATTCAAACTAGCCGATGCCAAACCTATGACAGATGTAACACAAAATGCCTAGAATATGAGCATCCCAATCCCCGAATGCAGCTGAAACACCACAAATGTGATGCTCTCTGGCTGCCTGCATGTGACTGCATGGTCCTGGTCCTCTTTTCTGTAGGTCCACTGGAGTCGCAGGAGAGAGAGGCGGAGCTTGGGAAGAGGAGGAAGCTGCTGTCTGTGTATGACGTCCATGAGGAGATTGGGAGGTAAGTACACATTTAGTTGGGTGTCATATTTCGCACTGCAGCAATCGGTCAAACTGCAACTGTGGAGGTGATGTTCCCTTTGGCTGCGTTCCAATAAACTCAAATGGGTTCCGTCCTCTTCCTCTTCTCCCCGTGTCTGTAGAGGCACGTTTGGGGTGGTAAAGCGGGTTACCCACAGGAGGACGGGCGAGGGCTTTGCCGCCAAGTTCCTGCCCCTGAGGAGCAGTACGAGGACCAGGGCGTTCCAAGAGAGGGACCTGCTCTCCCGGCTGGCCCACCCCAGGGTGGCCTGTCTGCTGGACTTCTTCTCTACACGGAGGACCCTGGTCCTGGTCACCGAAGCGTATCCTTCCCCATGGCGCTTTTAGCCACTTCACCGATGAAGACCTAAGGGTGGAGATGTAGCGCTCAATTTGATCCATGTTTAACACGGCACATCGTTCTTAATACCATAACGTAGCTGCTCTTCTCGCGGTCTCCTTGATCATTTGCTGTCGAAGGGATCAATCAGCGAGAGAGAGGTAAAACCTTTGCTCTTTTGACTGTAAAACCCAATCTTGTTGAACGGTGTTTAGAGTTGACCCCAGTTTTGCCTGGATGCTAAGGCTATTATGACTTCCCTATGATGTTTATAAACTGCGTTCATGGTACCAGGTGCAGATGTACATTCAGCAAATCCTGGAGGGAGTTGGTCACATCCACAGCATGAACATCCTACATCTGGACATCAATGTAAGTTTGCATGTTTCGTTTGGTTGTTCATGCATTCACTTTCGTTTTGTGCACATTGAAACAATGCACCCTGGTCGATAGTTTGACGGACAGCTTAGTCCGTGACATGGTAAGTTCCCTCACCCACCATCTGCCATTGGAATTCAATCACACAGCCGGACAATATCCTGATGGTGTTTCCACCCAGAGAGGAGATCAAGATCTGTGACTTTGGCTTCTGTCAGGAGATGGACACTTCCAGACACCAGTACAGCCAGTTTGGCACTCCTGAGTTTGTGGCCCCTGAGATCATACATCAAGACCCCGTCACTATAGCAAGTGACATCTGGTAAGCGAAACGTATTATCTGTTTCAGTACATCTGTGCCACTCTATGTGACATTCCTATCATATGAAGGGGAAAATGTGACGATTTATCGCGACAGAAATATTTTCTCTCTTCTTTGTCAGGTCCATTGGTGTTGTGGCCTATTTATGGCAAGTACTGTATGATTTATGTTTTTTTTTTTTTAAATGCAATATTTGAGTCTCATCATATAGTACATGGAGTGTTAAGTGTTGAAATCATGCTGTGTCCTGTCAGTCTGATGTGCCGCTGTCCGTTCATGGGGGAGACGGACCGGGCCACTCTGATGAGGGTGGGGGAGGGGACACTGAACTGGGACGCACCCGACCTCACCTACAGGAGCACCGGTGCCCAGGGCTTCCTCCGCACGGTCCTGCAGCCAGACCCAGTGTAAGATACACAACCATCGACATGAATGAAGATATTATGATTTCTTATATGGATATAACTCTAAATGATTTGATTCTCTCCTTAGAAAGCGGCCAACTGCATTTGAGTGTCTGGGGCACAAATGGTTCCAGGTAAGAATTACATACACAGTTTGTTTCTGTCTCAGCCGGGTTGGTGGAGACAAATAAAATGGAGGAAAACAATTAATCTTGTCTAACACATTCTCTCTTGTTGATTATGTTGTCAGGGTGAACATGAGGATGAGACTGATGATATCAATACAAGGGCTCTGAAAGTCTTCATCTCAAGGAGAAAATGGCAGGTACAATAATGACATGCAGGGCTCTATTTTAACAAACCTAATGCAATGATAAAGTGGTAGCATTATAGGTTCGGGGGTGTGTCGGAAATATTTGTGCTATTTTTTACAAACGGAATTATGGGCACAGTAACTGGCGTTGGTGCGAAAGGGCTGGGTTTTGATGACTAAACAAATTGGAGGCTTTAAGCCTCACTGGCCAATCGGAACATGCTCCATGGCTAAATATTTGGTTGCTTCAAGTTGTGTATTTACAATCTTTTATGTATTGCCTTTATGTATTGCCTTGTCATCAACTCCAATTTCAGTGTTAGTCCGTTATAGCCTAGTTTGTTAAATAGCCTACAGAAACCAAAAATGTTGAACATGTTTTCAGTCCACATTGTTCTAAGTAATTGCATGTCTTCAATAAGGAAACATATTGCTAAACATAGCATTCACACTGGAGGCTAGGCCTACTGTAAATTGCATTATGGCTGATTCACTGACATGCCAAACGTACGATTAAATTCACTATTGATAAGGCCTAAAAAGAGTGAATAATTCTAATCAAATTAGAATCTAAATGAAACAAAAACTGGTTTTAAATAGGGTACAGTATGTCTAAATACAGTTACAGGCACCATAATTGCTTCCTGTGGGCAATATAATATCAAGGCAACGCAGACAATAGAGGGTTTTATGCACATCCAAACTTTTCACAGAAGATGGACAAAGATACAATATATAGAGAATGTCCACTCGAAGCACGTGATGCCGCGGAGCTGAGCAGACGTTGACAAACCGAGCTCTTCAAAGTTATTCCATTATTACCTAAATAACAACGTTGAAACAATATTCTAACATTGGCTGATAAAGAGCCATGGCCCTCCGACCGAGAGGCAAGAGGGACGACCAAAACGTTGTTGATTTCCAAGATAACTGTTACGGTGCGTGAATGAGGACCCAAAAGCGAATTAACTTAAACAGAGCTTCTTTAATTACCAAACATAGGTAGGCTCAGACGGACCGGCAGATTCCGACAGGACAAGACAAGGTTACAGCAAACATGACGACAGTCTGGTTCAGGCATGAAACACAACCAACAAGAATCCGACAAGGACAGGAACAAAAACAGAGAGAGATATAGGGGACTAATCAGAGGGAAAAAGGGAACAGGTGGGAAAAGGGGTGACGAGGTGGTTAGGAGGAGACAAGGCACAGCTGGGGGAAAGAGGGGGTGGAAAGGTAACCTAACAACGACCAGCAGAGGGAGACAGGGTGAAGGGAAAGGACAGAGACAAGACACAACATGACAGTACATGACAGTACCCCCCCACTCACCGAGCGCCTCCTGGCGCACTCGAGGAGGAAACCTGGCGGCAACGGAGGAAATCCTCGATCAGCGCACGGTCCAGCACGTCCCGAGAGGGAACCCAACTCCTCTCCTCAGGACCGTACCCCTCCCAATCTACGAGGTACTGGTGACCACGGCCCCGAGGACGCATGTCCAAAATTCTACGGACCCTGTAGATGGGTGCGCCCTCGACAAGGATGGGGGGGGGGGGGGGGGGGGGGGGAAGACGAGCGGGGGCGCGAATGACGGGCTTGATGCAGGAGACATGGAAGACCGGGTGGACGCGACGAAGGTATCGCGGAAGAAGAAGTCGAACTGCGACAGGATTAATGACCCGAGAAATACGGAACGGACCAATGAACCGCGGGGTCAACTTGCGAGAAGCCGTCTTAAGGGGAAGGTTCTGAGTGGAGAGCCAAACTCTCTGACCGCGACAATATCTAGGACTCTTAGTTCTACGCTTATTAGCAGCCCTCACAGTCTGCGTCCTATAACGGCAAAGTGCAGACCTGACCCTCTTCCAGGTGCGCTCGCAACGTTGGACAAAAGCCTGAGCGGAGGGGACGCTGGACTCGGCGAACTGAGATGAGAACAGCGGAGGCTGGTACCCGAGGCTACTCTGAAAAGGAGATAGCCCGGTCGCAGACGAAGGAAGCGAGTTGTGGGCGTATTCTGCCCAGGGGAGCTGTTCTGACCAAGACGCAGGGTTACGAAAAGAAAGACTGCGTAAGATGCGACCAATAGTCTGATTGGCCCGTTCTGCTTGACCGTTAGACTGGGGGTGAAAGCCGGAAGAGAGACTGACGGAAGCCCCAATCAAACGGCAAAACTCCCTCCAAAATTGAGACGTGAATTGCGGACCTCTGTCCGAAACGACGTCTGACGGAAGGCCATGAATTCTGAAAACATTCTCGATGATGATTTGTGCCGTCTCTTTAGCAGAAGGAAGCTTAGCAAGGGGAATGAAATGAGCCGCCTTAGAGAACCTATCGACAACCGTAAGAATAACAGTCTTCCCCGCTGACGAAGGCAGTCCGGTGACAAAATCTAAGGCGATGTGAGACCACGGTCGAGAAGGAATAGGAAGCGGCCTGAGACGGCCGGCAGGAGGAGAGTTACCGGACTTAGTCTGCGCGCAGACCGAACAAGCAGCCACGAAACGACGCGTGTCATGCTCCCGGGTGGGCCACCAAAAACGCTGGCGAATGGAAGCAAGCGTACCCCGAACGCCAGGGTGGCCGGCTAACTTGGCAGAGTGAGCCCACTGAAGAACGGCCAGACGAGTAGGAACGGGAACGAAAAGAAGGTTCCTAGGACAAGCGCGCGGCGACGGAGTGTGAGTGAGCGCTTGTTTTACCTGCCTCTCAATTCCCCAGACAGTCAACCCGACAACACGCCCCTCAGGGAGAATCCCCTCGGGGTCAGTGGAGGCTACTGAAGAACTGAAGAGACGAGACAAAGCATCAGGCTTGGTGTTCTTAGAGCCCGGACGATAAGAAATCACGAACTCGAAACGAGCGAAAAACAGCGCCCAACGCGCCTGACGCGCATTAAGTCGTTTGGCAGAACGGATGTACTCAAGGTTCCTATGGTCAGTCCAAACGACAAAAGGAACGGTCGCCCCCTCCAACCACTGTCGCCATTCGCCTAGGGCTAACCGGATGGCGAGCAGTTCGCGGTTACCCACATCATAGTTACGTTCCGACGGCGACAGGCGATGAGAAAAATACGCGCATGGGTGGACCTTGTCGTCAGAGAGGGAGCGCTGAGAAAGAATGGCTCCCACGCCCACCTCTGACGCGTCAACCTCGACAACGAACTGTCTAGAGACGTCAGGTGTAACAAGGATAGGAGCGGATGTAAAACGATTCTTGAGGAGATCAAAAGCTCCCTGGGCGGAAACGGACCACTTAAAGCACGTCTTGACAGAAGTAAGGGCTGTGAGAGGAGCTGCCACCTGACCGAAATTACGGATGAAACGACGATAGAAGTTCGCGAAGCCGAGAAAGCGCTGCAGCTCGACGCGTGACTTAGGGACGGGCCAATCAATGACAGCTTGGACCTTAGCGGGATCCATCTTAATGCCTTCAGCGGAAATAACAGAACCGAGAAATGTGACGGAGGAGGCATGAAAAGTGCACTTCTCAGCCTTCACAAAAAGACAATTCTCTAAAAGGCGCTGGAGGACACGTCGAACGTGCTGAACATGAATCTGGAGTGACGGTGAAAAAATCAGGATATCGTCAAGGTAAACGAAAACAAAGATGTTCAGCATGTCTCTCAGGACATCATTGACTAATGCCTGAAAGACAGCTGGAGCGTTAGCGAGGCCGAAAGGAAGAACCCGGTATTCAAAGTGCCCTAACGGAGTGTTAAACGCCGTCTTCCACTCGTCCCCCTCCCTGATGCGCACGAGATGGTAAGCGTTACGAAGGTCCAACTTAGTGAAAAACCTGGCTCCCTGCAGGATCTCGAAGGCTGAAGACATAAGAGGAAGCGGATAACGATTCTTCACTGTTATGTCATTCAGCCCTCGATAATCTATGCAGGGGCGCAGAGACCCGTCCTTCTTCTTGACAAAAAAAAACCCCGCTCCGGCGGGAGAGGAGGAGGGGACTATGGTACCGGCGTCAAGAGCTACAGACAAATAATCTTCGAGAGCCTTACGTTCGGGAGCCGACAGAGAGTATAGTCTACCCCGGGGGGGGGTGGTTCCCGGAAGGAGATCAATACTACAATCATACGACCGGTGTGGAGGAAGAGAGGTGGCCCTGGACCGACTGAACACCGTGCGCAGATCGTGATATTCCTCCGGCACCCCTGTCAAATCACCAGGCTCCTCCTGTGAAGAAGAGACAGAGGAAACAGGAGGGATAGCAGACATTAAACATTTCACATGACAAGAGACGTTCCAGGAGAGGATAGAATTACTAGACCAATTAATGGAAGGATTATGACAAACTAGCCAGGGATGGCCCAAAACAACAGGTGTAAAAGGTGAACGAAAAATTAAAAAAGAAATGGTTTCACTATGATTACCAGAAACAGTGAGGGTTAAAGGTAGCGTCTCACGCTGAATCCTGGGGAGAGGACTACCATCCAGGGCGAACAAGGCCGTGGGCTCCTTTAACTGTCTGAGAGGAATGTCATGTTCCCGAGCCCAGGTCTCGTCCATAAAACAGCCCTCCGCCCCAGAGTCTATTAAGGCACTGCAGGAAGCTGACGAACCGGTCCAGCGTAGATGGACCGACAAGGTAGTGCAGGATCTTGAAGGAGAGACAGGAGTAGTAGCGCTCACCAGTAGCCCTCCGCTTACTGACGAGCTCTGTCCTTTTACTGGACATGAAGTGACAAAATGACCAGCGGAACCGCAATAGAGACAGAGGCGGTTGGTGATTCTCCGTTCCCTCTCCTTAGTCGAGATGCGGATACCTCCCAGCTGCATGGGCTCAGCACCCGAGCCGTCAGAGGAAGATGGTAGTGATGCGGAGAGGGGGGCGACGGAGAGCGCGAGCTCCTTTCCACGAGCTCGGTGACGAAGATCAACCCGTCGCTCAATGCGAATAGCGAGTTCAATCAAGGAATCCACGCTGGAAGGAACCTCCCGGGAGAGAATCTCATCCTTTACCTCTGCGCGGAGACCCTCCAGAAGACGAGCGAGCAAGGCCGGCTCGTTCCAGCCACTGGAGACAGCAAGAGTGCGAAACTCAATAGAGTAGTCTGTTATGGATCGATTGCCTTGACATAGGGAAGACAGGGCCCTGGAAGCCTCCTCCCCAAAAACAGATCGATCAAAAACCCGTATCATCTCCTCCTTAAAGTCCTGATACTGGTTAGTACACTCAGCCCTTGCCTCCCAGATTGCCGTGCCCCACTCACGAGCCCGTCCAATAAGGAGAGATATGACGTAGGCGACACGAGCAGTGCTCCTGGAGTAAGTGTTGGGCTGGAGAGAAAACACAATATCACACTGGGTGAGGAACGAGCGGCATTCAGTGGGCTCCCCAGAGTAACACGGCGGGTTATTGATTCTGGGCTCCGGAGATTCGAAAGCCCTGGAAGTGGCCGGTGGATCGAGGCGGAGATGGTGAACCTGTTCTGTGAGGTTGGAGACTTGGGTGGCCAGGGTCTCAACGGCATGTCGAGCAGCAGACACTTCCTGCTCGTGTCTGCCTAGCATCGCTCCCTGGATCCCGACGGCTGAGTGGAGAGGATCCGAAGTCGCTGGGTCCATTCTTGGTCGGATTCTTCTGTTACGGTGCGTGAATGAGGACCCAAAAGCGAATTAACTTAAACAGAGCTTCTTTAATTACCAAACATAGGTAGGCTCAGACGGACCGGCAGATTCCGACAGGACAAGACAAGGTTACAGCAAACATGACGACAGTCTGGTTCAGGCATGAAACACAACAAACAAGAATCCGACAAGGACAGGAACAAAAACAGAGAGAGATATAGGGGACTAATCAGAGGGAAAAAGGGAACAGGTGGGAAAAGGGGTGACGAGGTGGTTAGGAGGAGACAAGGCACAGCTGGGGGAAAGAGGGGGTGGAAAGGTAACCTAACAACGACCAGCAGAGGGAGACAGGGTGAAGGGAAAGGACAGAGACAAGACACAACATGACAGTACATGACAATAACGATAACGCTACAGTTAGCAAGATTAGCATTAGCCCTCATAACTCTGTTGCTCTCGGCAGCCTCTTGAGAGCCTGCTGACATGCTGGCTACTCTCCTCCGGGGAATTCAGGATGGCAACAAAGGCCTTTCTCTGAAAATTGACAAGAAATCGTCTGAACTCCATTCTTCCATTGACGACCTGAAATCCTCCCTGAATGATCTCCTTTTGAGAACGACTGAGGCTGAGTTGCGCATTAGCACAGTTGAAGATACCATCGCTCGACATGACCAGGTTCTGATACAACTGCAGAAGGACAATGCCTACCTCAAAAACAAGGTAAATCAGATGGAGAACCAGAGCAGATGTAGTAATATCCATGTGGTGGGATTGAAAGAGGACAGCGAGGGCCGTGACCCGGTCCGTTTCTTCACTCAATGGATCCCGGAGGTCCTAGGCATAATCAACTTCACCAAGCTGCTGGAAATCAAACGCGCCCACAGAACATCAGCGCCGAAACCCCGGCCAGATGAGCCCCCACGGGCCGTCCTGATCAGGTTCCTCCGGTTCCAGGACAGAGGGAAGATACTGCAACTCGCAAGAGCCAAAGGGGACATCACCATCGATGGCAAGAGGGTCAGCATTTTCCCGGACATGAGTACGGATCTCGCCAGACGTCACAAGCAGTTTAGACCTGCCGCCAAAGCACTGAAGGAGAAGAACATCACCGGCTACCTCATCCACCCTGTGTGGATGAAAGTTCAGTACAATGGCCGAAGCCATCTCTTCAACACACCGGGAGAAGTGTTCACTTTTCTCAAAGAACTGAACCGCGTCTGAACCAGGATGGTCTCTCTGGGGGATAAGATGCAGTTTGTTTGTTTTCTCTTATCCAGGCTGTCCTGGGACTGAACTGCTGATATCTTCTTTGAATTTTGATCCGTTTACCCCGCTATCCGGTCACTATAATTGATTTGTACATTTTCAACTAACCGTTTTTATCCCGGGGTGAGTTCTATGATATTTACAGGAAAGTATATTTTGGTTTAGTCTATATCCACTGGGCGACGCAAATTAGTGGGCTTAGGCCCACTGCCCCCCCCCCCCCCCCCCCCCCCCCCCCCATTTATGTTTCTCCTCTCCTGAAAAGAGACTCAAGCAGCCCTTACTGTGGGCAGTAAATATTCAGCCATAAATGTCTATTCACAACGTTTGTTTTTAACTCAGAGAGCTTGCAGGTTTTAGTTTACGCCAAAGTTTAGCTAGTATGCGCAAGATGGAAAGCGAGCAACAACGTATCTCTAAAAGTGTATTCATGTTTGATTGTTGTTTTAGTCTTCTGTTTAGGTTTCTGTTTTTTGTGTGTTTTTTTCTATGTTTATTGTTGTTTCCTTCCCAAAGAGACACATAGGTCACTTCTGTGTTCAAACTAAAGTTGAAACATTTCCTGACTATTTACATATGAGAGATTTCCATTCGGTTACATATTTGAAACCCAATTTATGCTTAATACACTAAAATATGTCACATTCAACGTAAAAGGTCTTAACAGCCTGATTAAAAGGAAAAGAGTCTATACATACCTTAAGAAATTAAAGGCTGACATTATGTTTTAACAAGAAACACCTCTTACAGCCAGTGAACACAAGAAATTGAAGAGGGAATGGGTAGGACAGGTTTTTGCATCCTCTTTTAACTCCTCAGCAAGAGGAACTGCCATTTTGATAAGTAGACACATCCCCTTCTGCGTCATCAACACCATCTCTGATCCCTCGGGCAGGTTTTTTTTTTTGTGTGCAGGGGAATATGTTTTCGGAGTCAACAACACCATCTCTGATCCCTCGGGCAGGTTTGTTTTGGTGCAGGGGAATATGTTTTCGGAGTCTTGAACCCTATTGAATATTTATGCTCCTGACTTCGATGACCATATGTTTATTCAGAATGTCTTCCTTCAGGTTGCTCAAGCACCACAGTTCTTGATAGGTACTCTGATAAACCCTCACTTCTTACCAAAGCCGGCAAACTCACCATGTCATTCATGAAAGATCTCAATTTACTAGACATCTGGAGACAGTTGCACCCACAGGATAGGGACTACTCTTTTTATTCACACCCACACAACACACACACACGCATAGATAGCTTTTTACTATCAACCCAACTGTTTCATAGAGTGTTAGATATCGAGTATCTCCCCAGATTGTTTAGTGACCATTCTCCTCTGGTATTATCAATCTCCATTCTTACCAAGGTAAATGGAGCATATAGATGGAGACTAAATTCTACACTCCTAAAGCAACCTGAATTTTGTGCATTCATCAAAGAGCAGATCAATATTTTTACTTTGACAAACAAACAAACCCTCTGCTCCTGTCAATTTCATTCTTTGGGACACATTGAAAGCCTATCTGAGGGGACAGATCATTTCCTATACTAAAGGGTTTAAGAGAAAACACGGTGCGGAACTGAGTGTCCTTGAATCTGATATCTCTGAGCTAGAGAAAACCTACCAAAGAGGCCCGACTAAAGATCTATACAGGTAAATAAAAACTGAAATATAATATTCTGAACACATATCAAGCTGAGAAGGCCATTACTAAATCAAAACAGCGTTATTACGAGCTTGGAGAGAAAGCTCACAATGTATTGGCATGGCAACTGAAAGCAGAGGAAAGTAAGAGGACAATTAATGCTATAGAAACTCTTACTAATGAGATATATTTAGACCCTAATAAAATTAATGACACTTTTAAGAAATACTACGAAGACCTCTACACTTCCCAATCAAGCGATGATCTATCAGAGATCGACTCCTTTCTCTCCTCTCTCAACCTCCCATGCCTGTCAGAGGATGACAGAGAGCGCCTGAGTGAACACTTCTCAGTTCCTGAATTGTTGGAGGCCATTAAATCCTTACCTTCTAATAAATCTCCTGGGGAGGATGGCTTCCCTCCAGAGTTCTATAAAGAATTTAGGGAGCTGTTGGTCCCCTACCTTATGGAGGTACTTAAAAAAGCCGGGAAAGACAACTGCTTTCCAGAGTCTTTCTCTCAAGCAGTGATTACTGTGATCTACAAGAAAGGGAAAAACACGCAAAGTGCACCTCCCATAGACCAATCTCTCTCCTTAACACAGATTGTAAACTGGTCACCAAGATGCATTCTAAGAGACTGTCTTCCCCTGTTGGTCAACCCAGATCAGAATGGCATTATAATTAATAGATTGTCCTCCAGTAATGTCAGAAGGTTCTTTGACATAATTCATCTTGCTAACAAAAACAAAATACCTAGTGTCGCAGTCTCCCTCGACACTGAAAAGGCCTTTGATAGGGTTGAATGGCCATACCTCTTTCGCGTCTTGGAAAAGTTTGGTTTAGGTACCGTGTTTGTAAATTTGATCAAATCCCTCTACAAATCTCCTAAAGTTAGGATTGCCAACAATGGGATTACTTCCTCCTCTTTCCCTCTTTATAGGGGGAACAGACAAGATTGCCCAATTAGCCCCCACCTCTTTGCCCTCGCCTTGGCTGAGGCTATTAGAACGTGCCCTGACATACATGGCTTTGAGGTGGGCCCCCATACCCATAAGTTATCACTCTTTGCGGACAACCTTATCTTATTTCTAACGAAGCCAGAACATTCCCTCTATCACTTGCAGATCCTACTACAGTGTTATAGTTCTTTCTCTGGATATAAGGTACATTTTGATAAAAATTAAATCTTACCGTTGTCTGTCTTTGACCACCATACCATCAAGCACAAGTTTCCTTTTAGATGGTCTCCTATGGGCTTCACATATTTGGGCCTAATGGTGGATGGTCACCTGAACAACCTCTATAAACTCAATCTTGCCAGCTTGTTGCAAAAGGTGGAGGGTAACCTTTGTAAATGGATGGACTTGCCTCTCACTCTACTGGGTCGAATAAATGTAATTAAAATGAATGTCCTGCCCAGATTTCTATATTTGTTTCAATCTCTCCCTATCCCTGTTCCCGCAGCATTCTTTTCCCCTCTCGACAAGCTGACTTGCTTGCTTGTTTGCAGGTGACCAAATACTTATTTTCCACCATAATTTGCAAATAAATTCATTAAAAATCCTACAATGTGATTTTCTGGATTTTTTTTGTCATTTTGTCTGTCATAGTTGAAGTGTACCTATGATGAAAATTACAGGCCTCTCTCATCTTTTTAAGTGGGAGAACTTGCACAATTGGTGGCTGACTAAATACTTTTTTGCCCCACTGTATATATATAAAAAAAGAGAATGTCCCCTCACCGTTATACTGTTTGATGAACATAATGGAACCATCTTACAGATCGTATTCACATTTCTTCAGAAATAGCAGACGGCTCCTAAATTACATTTCATGCCAGCTGGATGTTCTCATCATAAAGCCAGGATGGTGAATCATTCTAAGTTTAGCTTTTAATCAAATAAAATTCCGCCGTAGCACCAGCCGGAAATAGAGTAAGCCACCCAGAAAAATACCACTTGAGTAAAAGTCTAAAAGTATCTGGTTTTAAATGTACTTAACGTCTTAGGGATAGCCCCCTTTTTTAAAATTTTTGCCTAAAATGACAAATCTGCCTGTAGCTCAGGCCCTGAAGCAAGGATATGCATATTCTTGGTATCATTTGAAAGGAAACACGTTTATGGAAATGTGAAGTTAATGAGGAGGAGAATATAACACAATAGATCTGGTAGAAGAAAATACAAAGAAAAAAACTACTTAAAAAAATATATTTGAAATGCAACAGAAAGGCCCCAAATCTAGCCATCACTCTGGTAATTACACTGCTGCCATCTTGTGGACACCATCGGACGTGCAAAGTTTCAGACAACTTGAAGTATGAGCAAACTACATGACTTTTAGTGTGTAGTCACCCAGGTACATTTGGGCAAATCGTGAAGGAGACATTCACATACCATTTTTCTGCAAGAATATCGTCAAATCTGTTTACTTGGACTTTGATTTAGATTTTCCAGTATTAGTGACATCGGGTGCTGTAGGTCTCCTGGAGGTCAGGCAGTGTTCCCCCGATGATGCGTTGGGCAAACCGCAACACCCTCTGGAGAGCCCTGCGGTTGCGGATGGTGCAGTTGCCATACCAGGCAGTGATATAGCCCGACAGGATGCTCTCAATTGTGCATCTGTAAAAGTTTGTGACGGTCTTAGGTGCCAAGACAAATCTCTTCAGCCTCCTGAGGTTGAAGAGGCGCTGTTGCACCTTCTTCACCACACTGTCTTTGTGGGTGAACCATTTCAGATTGTCAGTTATGAGTATGCAGAGGAACTTGAAGCTTTCCACCTTCTCCACTGCGGTCCCGTCGATGTCGAAAGAGGCGTGCTCCCTGTTGTGCTGTTTCCTGACTTCCACGATCAGGTCCTTCGTTTTGTTGATGTTGAGGGAGAGGTTATTTTCCTGGTACCACCCCGCCAGGGCCCTCACCTCCTCCCTGTAGGCTGTCTCGCCATTGTTGGTAATCAGGCGTACTACTGTTGTGTCGTCTGCAAACTTGATGATTGAGTTGGAGGTGTGCGTGGCCACGCAGTCATGGGTGAACAGGGAGTACAGGAGGGGGCGGAGCACGCACCCTTGTGGGTTCTCTGTGTTGAGGATCAACGAAGTGGAGGTGATGTTTCCTACCTTCACCATCTGGGGTTGGCCCGTCAGGAAGTCCAGGACCCAGTTTCACAGGGTGGGGTTCAGACCCAGGGCCTTGAGCTTGATGATGAGCTTGGAGGCACTATAATGTTGAAGGCTGAGCTATAGTCAATGAACAGCTTTCTTACATAGGTATTCCAGTGTGCAGTGCGATGGGAATTGCGTTGTCTGTGGATCTATTGGGGCGGTAAGCAAATTGAAGTGGGTCTAGAGTGCCTCTCAATGCAGTCATGGAGTTCAGTTGACATCTTGAAGCAAGTGGGAACAGCAGACTGGGATAAGGAGAGATTGAATATGTACATAAACACTCCAGCCAGCTGATCTGCGCATGCTCTGAGGACACGGCTAGGGCTGGCAGCCTTGCGAGGGTTAACACACACTGTCTTACTCACTTCAGCCACGGAGAACGAGAGCCCACAGTCCATGGGAGCGGGCCACGCCGGTGGCACTGTGTTATTCTTAAAGCGGGTGAAGAAGATGTTAATCTTGTACGAGAGCAAGAAGTCCACTATGAATAGCTCTTCTCCGCCGGCTTCGTCTTGGAGCAGCCTCAGGGATAAGATAAATTGCCCTGGGGAGTACGAACAAAGGATTAAATTCTGGAAAGTTGTATTCCTGGTCGTAATGCTGGTGAGTTACCGTCGCTCTGATATCCAAAAGTTATTTCCGGCTGTATGTAATAACGAAAAAAAACGTTCTGGGCTAATAATGTAAGAAATAACACTCAAAAAAACGAAATACTGCAAAGTTGCTTAAGAGCTAGAAGCAGAGCTGCCATGTCTGTCGGCGCCATCTTGCCATCAAGATTGTATCGTTGCTTATGTACGAGTCAGATAAAATAAATTGTTGTTGATATGGCATTATAGGACGACTGAATTCTTTGGAGGAGCGTGTCTTTGGTAATTGGACGAGGGGCGCTCTTTGAAAATTGGAATGGATAGCCTACTTGAACAAGCAAAATGTAAGTATGTGAATTGTGAATATTGAAAAAAGCATGAGGGCAAAATCCTCATATTTCAAAGCTCAGTCAACCATTTAAAACCCCTTTATTCATAGGCTACTTTTGGCTAATGGCCAGGATAAAAAGACACACCTACTGTATGTGATGCTGCTAAACCAGCCTTGATTAAGGGAAAAGTAGGCTATGATTGGTTTTTAATCAAATCGAAATGGGGAAACCAATTTTTTTATGTTCATAAATACGAGATTCACAGGCAAAAAAGGCACATCTCTCCTTCCATGGTGACTGTGCGTCATGGCTAGAAGGCTGCGCTTCCAGTCTCAAAATCCATTCCATTATCAACTACTTCCTTTAAGACGTGCTTTTTGTGGGTCTTAAAACTTCCCACCAGCGCTGCAGCAAATTGTCACTTTTGCACTTGTTTTTAAGTGCACACCTCAAATTTTGCCACCCCTCCCACCTCAGCGCAAGTGAGCTGATGTTAGACAGGTAAATCGTGGAACCTGGCTTTAGGGCTGGAAAATGCCAGTGTGCCAGTTTTAACATGACAAAATTGCAAATAAGCCTCCTTAGCGCCAGCCGATAAAATAGAGCCTTCAGTCTTTTAACTCTGTCCAGTGTTTTCTTGTCTCTTCTCTCTCTTTATGTCAAGTGTTTTCTGAACTGTCTTTTCCCAGCTCTGTATGAATGCTCTGTCTTCTCTCTCACCTGCATTTTCTCCCCTCTCTACCCAGCGTTCTCTGACCTGCCTGGGCTCGGTGCTAATCCTGAAGCCCATCCCAGAGCTGCTGGATGCCCCTCTTCGGGAGACCTCCATCACAACCCCTAGGGACCCCCATGAGCCCAGCAGCACCTCCATGAGCAGCGGCTCCTCCTCTGAGTACGACGAGGCTGATGCCTGGGACTTCTTCCACCATTGCACCACAGCTGACGAGGATGAAGACGAGGAGGAGGAAGAATTTGACCCCCTCATGGAGAGAGCCAGGATCCCTGAGCCCTTTGCCAAACTGAAATTGGAGGAAGAGGAGGAGGGGACCATGGAGGAGGAGGACGAGGAGGAGGAGATGGGAGGACAGATGAGCGTGCTGGAGAGGAGCCTTAGCAGGCAGTCTATAGGGTCCTCGGATGCGTCACAGCAGCCGACCCCCCAGAGGGAGAGGAGGGTCAGCCGAGAAAGCAGCCCGTCCCTATACCTCTCAGAGGGGGATGATGGCTCCGCGTCCGGGAGTGAAGGAGGCTGCATCGCCAGGAGCAGCCTGATCCGCAGCACTTTCTACAACAGCTCCGCGCAGCTCTCACCCATGTCCGCTCGCCACATGACCCTCAGGGACAAGTTCCAGGCCAAGAAGCAGGAGAGGGGCCGCAAGCCGCTCCGCAGAAGCCTCTCTAGCCGCCTCAACGAGCCTCTCATTGAGTATGTGGAGGACGAAGGCGAGACCAATCACGGGCAAAGGCGAGGGTCTTTGCAGTCGTCCATGCTCAAGTCCTTCTCCTTTGACAGCGGGGTCAGCCTCTCGCACAATGCACCACCACAGAGGAGGAGCAAGTCGTTGGACGAGTACTCCCGACGCTCACCAGGATCCGCCAAACGTAGAGAAGAGGAGAGTGCTTTGAATCTTAAGGAGGATTTCACTGACAAGGAGGAAGAGGAGAAGAGCTTGGACATTCCCCCTCTCCAAGTGAGAGGTAGAAGAGGTTCAGCGGCAGTGGCTCCCAAACAGCTTACGGCCAGGCTTCAGGAACTGTGTGCAAAATCGCCCCATGCTGGTCCAGAGAAGAGCCTCAGGCCAGAGGAGGAGGCGGGGAACCTGGCTGGCTCTCAGTACTCCCTGGCTGAGTCCCTCATCCTGGAGCATGGCTCTGAGGGCTCCAGCAGGCTGGACTCTTGTGAGGAGCTGTCCCACGGCTACCCTGCAGCCACACAAAGAGGGAGAGCAGGGGATGAGTATGATGACCAGGAGGAGCCCCTGATCACAACGTCCCCCTGCTCCCTGCTCCAGGGGTCTGAGGCTGTGGAAGCTAATAAGGAGCCCCAGTGCCGGAGCGGCCAACTTCAGATCCCACCGAGAAGGACAACCCACCCCAACCAGAACTCAACGGACAGAAATAATGGTAAGGTAGAGAAGACAATCCTGCCGGTGAAACCCAGCCCCTGCCTGTCCTTCAAGGCCCCAGAGAGACCCTCGAGGGCCAGCGACACAGAGGCACGTCTCCAGAGGCACTCGTCCACCCCGGCCCTCCAGGCCAAACCGCCCACGGGGAAGTCTCCCAGGATGTCACCCAAGGTTGGGTTGATGAATCTGTTACGTAGGCAGTCCTGGGCGGGGCATTCCTACTCACAACTGGAGGGCACGGAGCAGGGACCCACGCTAGGGGAATTGGAGCCCAAAACCCCCACCATGTCACTCAGGAAAAAGATGAGGGCATCAGCCTCTAGCCTCACCAAGCTGTTCACCAAATCGTCCAGCAAGGAGGACTTAACGAAGGGAGGTGAGCTACCATGCACTTTTAGTTTCGTACACTTTTTCCGAATGGGATCCCTCTCATGTAGTGGAAACAATCAGAATGTCCACCCTTTATGTTTCTTGGTGTGATGCAGGGCCGATTGTAAAGGGTTCCTCTCCTGCTCCACCTGAGCAAAAGGCGAGCGCTGGCTTGGAGAGTGCTAAAAAGAAGTCCACATTATTTTCATTTAGAATACCTAAAATACCTGCATTCAAGAAGAACAAAGGTGAAGTATATTTGGACTCAATTTGCAATCTACTCAGCAGGACAGAGGCTTTGTGTGTCTCTTTGCAAGTCTAATGTTTATCTTTCTGTTTTCTCTCCAGAGATGCTCATCCACCTGACCAGGCCTGATGTGCACCAGTTGGAGGCAGGTGGATTTCTGCTGGTATGGAGACCAGTGCAGTCCAGCGACCCAGTGGTTTACTGTGTTCAGTACAGCACAGACGGTACGGAAAACACTGCTTACAGATCACACAGATTTGCATATTGATTTTCCACAGAAATGTGTATGTCACAGGAGGCTGCTGAGGGGACGATGGCTCATAATAATGGCTGGAATGGAGTAAATGGAATGGTACCAAGCACATGGAAACTGTGTCTGATGTGTGCGATATCATTCCGTTTGTGCCGTTCCAGCCATTACCATCCGCCCGTCCACCCCAATTTAGTACCATGAGTCGCTGTACCACCAGCCGCCTTTGGTGTATGTGCAGTGAAGTGAAGCGACACTAAATTGAACAAGTTTAACACTGTCTACCGGATGTTGACGATGATGATGTTGATGCACCTGTTGCACATTAAATATTATAATTATAAAACATTCCCATACCCTCTACTGCCACAGGCGGGGAGTGGAAGCTACTGTGCGAGGAGGTGACAGACAGTTGCTACGTAGTGAAGGACTTACTCAGAGGAGCAGGATACGTTTTCAGGGTGGGCTGCATCACCAAGAAGGGGGCAGGACCTTTCAGCGACCCTTCACCCCCTGTTGTTATGGCAACCCATCCTAAAGGCAATTAGTGTTAATTGATGAAAGTTTGTTTTTGTGCTCTACGTCCCTTTTTGAGTCTGTGGCCAGAAGTAACAGTTCTCCTTTCATCTACAGAGACCCACATTCCCCTCATCCAGACCGAGTACCCAGGATCAAAGGGCAGTGGGTCAAGAGGTCAACCTAGCCACAAGACCTACAGCTTCCTCGCAGAGATCAACAGGTACTGGACGGTCAACACTGGGTTAGGAAAGTTGGCGTTTTTTTTCTACGCGACGCGAATGTGTACTCATTGAGCATTTCTTTACTACACATCTGTCCTTCCTACCTGTAAAGCACAGATGTGTGTGCAATCTCTCTCACCGTCTCTCTCTCGCCGTGTTGTCCATGTCAGGGGTCGTTTCAGCGTGGTGACCCAGTGTCAGGACGGCCAGAGCCAGCAGCTGTTTGCTGCCAAGATCACCCCTTACAGGCCAGAAAATAGAGCTCTGGTGCTCAGGGAGTACCAGCTGCTTAAGAAGCTCAACCACCCCCACCTGGTGCAGCTGCACACGGCCTACATTACCCCCCACTGCCTGGTGCTCATCCAGGAGCTGTGTGCTGGCAGAGAGCTGCTCTACAACCTGACTGAGAGGTCAGAAAGACACAGCTGCCTGCTTTACACTGCAACATTACTTAGTAGTGTTTTGGGGGTGTGTTAGTTTTGTAGCGTTGCCTGGCTAATGGGTTTTGCAATTTCCAGAGTGTGGATGCAAAATGTGTTATTTACTGTACTTGGTAAAGATGCAGAAGATGGGTTTTAGATATACCATGTTCCCCCTCCCTCCTTTTTTACCCCAAACAGAGATCTTTATGCTGAACTCCATGTGGCAGAGCTGCTGGCTCAGATCCTGAGTGCTGTGGACTACCTGCACAGCCGCCGCGTCGTCCACCTGGACCTCAAGTCGGACAACATGCTGGTGACGGACCGCAACGTGCTGAAGATCGTAGACCTGGGCTCCGCTCAGTCTTTCACACCCGGACAGACACTCAACATAGAGGACATTCCGGGACAAGAGAAAGGTACATCAAGAGAATGACTGGAAAGGATGAGCGGGGAGGATGGGTGGATAGGGATGATAGGCTGAACAAAAGCTTGCCTAACTTGCCTAATCACTCCACTTTGCTCTTGAAGAACAGTTACATCCGTCTTCCCATTTCACACAGAGACTCCATCGAGCGCCTCTCCACAGACAGCGGGCAGAAACAGAATGGCAGATGGGGGTACGCTAACCCAATGTTAACTGTTATGCCTTTCCTAACCCTTACCCTAACCGCACCGAAACGATGCCAAACCTTAACCTAACTCTTTTTCCTAAACCTAACCTTTAACCATTACCTTAATTCATTTCGACCTCTGTGTTCTGCCGCTGGAATATAAACGTTCTTCCTTGAAAGATTGACTTCAATTCACTGGCACGTACTAATGGAAACAATGGAATGTAAAACTCTTATGAAGAATGCCCTCTTGATCTGTCATGTTTTGTCAGTTTACATTGTCCTTCCTCTAAAGCTCCAGAAATCCTCGACGGACAAGGAGTCGGACCTGAGACCGACATCTGGGCTATTGGGGTTTTGGCTTTTATAATGTAAGTAAGAAGGGTTGTTCCACGAAATGAGTGCCTTTTGTGTCCCTTTGAATATTTTAAGTAGAAATTGTGCACACGTGTTGCATTTTAAAAGCCAGTTACATTAAATGAAGACCACGTGGACGATTCAATATATCTGACTTGCTGAAGTGCCAAAATGGAGCATTTTGACATATCCCTCTGTGCTCCCTGTGTGACTTCTAGGAATATATTAACCTATTTACCCTGAACATGTTTTCACCGTCATTGTAAAGCCCTAATTATTATGTTGTTTTGACAAAGTCATTTCTGGCTGCTATTATTTAATCTGACCCTGTTACGTGAACTGAACTCAAATTTGAATATGGTGAAACTTTTTCCTTTTTACGTAGTCAAACCCCTGTGTAAAAGCAGGTGAGCTGGTTCTACTCGTTTTGGCCATGTTCTGGTGTTTTGTGGTGGGAAACTGAGCGGGTCGAGCACAACACTTTAACCCTGTTACCCATAGACAGGCTAGAAATGTTTTAACAATGTCATTTTTTTGTGAAGCTTGCATGGTTTTTTGTTTTGTTGTCAATTAAGACCGTTTTCCAGAGAAAAACGGAATCCCCCTGCAGGCCGGATTGAATGGGCTCGCAGACCGGATCCGTATGTTTGACACCCATACAGCCATACTACCATTTATTATTCTGTTTCTCCACTGATATGAGGGGACTGCGAGGGGACACACACACACACTCTAACACACAGATTATTTTTGTTGTTGTATTGTTTGTATTAGGGTTAGTATTATATATTTTTTATTTCGCGTTTGTGTATCGTTGGATTTTACATTTTTGTTGACTGGCCTCATCTATCAGTGTTTTGTTACTTGTCATGTTCTGTGTTTTTTTGTGGACCCCAGGAATAGTAGCTGGTGCTTCTGCAAAAGATCCAAATAAAGATCCAAATAAACAAATATGTCCTCCCTCTCACCGCCTAGGTTGAGTGCAGATAGCCCGTTCCATTCAGACCTCAACTGGGAGAGGGACAGAAACATCCGGAAGGGGAAGATCCAGTTTGGCCGCTGCTACCCTGGCTTGTCAGAGGGAGCGATCAACTTCATAAAGAACACACTGAGCATCAAGGCCTGGTGAGTCGATTGTCCATATCTGACCAGGACCTATACAGTACCCATTGCCTATTTGAGACAGCCAAGCACACCCACAGTTGTTTCATTGAGGGGTAATTGATAGATAGTGTTAACAAACCATTTAAGAATGTTCCTGATGTGTTTCATCTGATGCGTTTCTTCAGGGAGAGACCCTCGGCGGCTGAGTGCCTCCAGAACCCGTGGGTACGGGGCGAGCGGGCCCCCTCCAAACACAGAGACTCCATCTTGTGTTTCTCCACTGACAAGCTGCAGGCTTTCCTCACGGAGAGAGAGGTGAAACGAGACCAGGTCCGCACAAAGCTGCAAGGCCCGTTCTTCCAGTAATTATACTTCTCTCTGATGTTTAGAGTAGGGCTTGTAAGGACTTACACATGAACTGGCGCTGGATGACGTCTCTTCATAGCCCAGATCCTGATCACAAAATATGTGACCTCTTACAAATGTTGACCTAAAATGGAGAGTGGTCAAATGTGTGCGTAGAGTTTTGTTAAAAGTTTGTCTGAAGGACTTGGACTTTGGCTTTGGTTGAATGACAGCACCATGGTATCAGGGAAATGTTTAGTTAAATGCTTCCTGCAAATACTGTTGCATGAGTTTGAAAACATGATGATATTGATGTGTAAAATGCATCATCCCTTTGAGTTTGCAGCATTGGACACTAAACACATTTGACATTTACATTTGAGTCATTTAGCTGACGCTCTCATCCAGAGCGACTTACAGTTAGACGTTTGTAATAACAAAGGCTGTTGCATCTCGCCATTCAGACAATGTTTGTGTTTTTTTTTTGTGAATCTTAACAATATGTTTGTGGTTCATTAGCCAAAGTGAAAGATCAGAGGAGGATTCATGTGCCCAAAGCATAGCAAGGGCCCCTACCAGAATACGGCTTTGTCTCACAAAAGGAGGAACATTGAAATATTTATATATAAATATCGATAGATATTTACACTACTGCAATGTTTTCAACTGTCTTATTGTTATGTATAAATGCAGAAACAGATTATATCAACGGAGAATAAGATCACGAGTAAACTAAGAACATTTTTGTTGATCCTTTGTTTGATTTCATGGCGTATACCTTGTGACGGATGTACCTGAAAGGCTAATTAAACAGTATGTTAGTAGTACGTTTGACCTGCTTTTTATTCATCTAGCTCAGTTGCATGCAAAAACAGACACACCAAGACACACACGTTTTCCTTTCTGCTGGAAGGCTACAGCAAGTAACCTTGAGAGTTAAAATGACCACCTCGGGACTGACCTGTGACCTCTGAAAGCTGTCGGGTCCTTACCCAGCCAGTTACATGTTCATCCACAAATACACTCAACAACACACATCCCTCCCTTTTTTTGTGTAACATTTACTCAAGAACTTTATCATTGATTAAAACCAAGAGAGAAAATTAGACTACAGGATACAGAATGGTTTCTTACTATTGGACCAAAAACCGGTTTAGATTAAAAGACAGTGTAGTGTTTACCTCAAAGGTATTCCGCTAATGTGACATTTCACAGCTAAGACAGTTTTATAGTTGTACTACTTCTCGGGTTGTTTGTCCATGATATGTTGGATGGTCATCACACATGTTAAGTCAGGGGCATGTTAAGTATAATGTCGAACCTTGACAATGAAGGATTAGTGGAAGGTCTAGTGGCTTTGGCAGTAGTTTCTATTTGTCGACAGGAAGTAGACATTTACTAGCATCTACTGTATACTCGACACGTACTGTTGAAGTCAGAAGTTTACATACCTCAGCCAAATACATATAAACTCAGTTTTTCACAATTCCTGACATTTAATCCTAGTAAAAATTAGGATCAGCACTTTATTTTAAGAATGTGAAATGTCAGTATAATAGTAGAGATGATTATATATTGGAGCTTTTATTTCTTTCATCGCATTCCCAGTGGGTCAGAAGTTTACATACACTCAATTAGTATTTGGTAGCATTGCCTTTAAAAGACACAGTCAACTTAGTGCATGTAAACTTCTGACCCACTGGAATTGTGATACAGTGAGTTATAAGTGAAATAATCTGTCAGTAAACAATTGTTGGAAAAATGACTTCTGTCATGCACAAAGTAGATGTCCTAACCGACTTGCCAAAACTATAGTTTGTTAACAAGAAATGTGGGGAGTGGTTGAAAAACGAGTTTTAATGACTCCAACCTAAGTGTATGTAAACTTCCAACTTCAACTGTACCTATCAAATGTCCCATTCCCTTACCCATTTCTCATGTTCTATTGACTCTAAGAATGGAAGACAATCTTCTTGAGTCCTAGGCAGGTGTTGGAAGCAAAATTGTTTTTCAATTGTTTCGTTCTGAACAGAACCATTATTATAAAAATGTCAAATGTTAAATAACATTATTAACCGGTTTTCCGTTTTTTAAAATAACGGTTCTGTTCTGGAACAGAACCTTCGTTCTGATTCTGTTTCTCGAACCAGTTCCAACCCCTGGTCTTAGATGCATATTGTATGTTTCTCTGCAACGCTCAGAACAGTTCTTTATGTGGCTAAATCAGCTGATGTCTCAGGGGAGTGGATCTTATTGTGTTTCAGTGTTGATGCAGTATCATAGATGGTGTTGTTCATGCTGGAGTAAAAGTATTCATATCTCCCGTAAAGTACCAGGCAAGAGGAAGACTGGGACACTGTTACTGTAGCTCCTTATGACTTGATGACCTCCTGAACTTTTGTTATTTCCTGTTGAGGAGAGGAGTAGAATTATGAAAAAATGATGAGCATTAGGCCATACAAATGTAATTAAATGCTTAACCGATTACCCTCTTTACTTATCTCAAAAATAAAATAAACATCTGAAAAATGTAAAAATTGTACAGGAAAAATTGCAAGATTATAGCAAAAATAATGTCCTCAATCTTTCAGTAAAGAGATACACAACTTCCTCTCAGATTATGGCTGAACTATGCCTCTTTTAGCCTCACCAAGAGGCTTGATTGGGTCGATAAGTGTTGGGCTAAGGTCGCTATAGTATTTTTTTTTTTAAAGGCACACTTGCTTTTTCCATTCGCTTTTTGCCTCAATTTTCAAAAAACATCATCTGTGAAACATTTAATAAAATCTGTATGGCCTTAGGAAGGAAAAGGCACAACTCTCGCACACAATTGCCAACTTGGGTAACACATCATTTAAGATGCCCCTATAAATGTGTAACTACAAAGCAATAACTGTAGAAAAAAACATTGTAGTTACATACGACGTGTGATGTAATAACATAGTAAGAGTTTATCAGTATAGGTTATTACACAACTGGAACACAGACTGTCATTTACCTGTTGAAGTTAAATCCACATATGTTGTGTAATCACCCGTGTTCTATTTTATGTTATTACACATTTCTTTGTTCCAGTGTGTAACTAATATGGTTTGTAGTTACACTTTTGGAAGTCTCCTGTGTATTACCGTGTTATGAACTCCAATCCAAACGGCTAACATTGCTACATGTAACTACAAAGGGCCAGTAAAAACTAAATCACCAGGTAGTCTCAGGGGTTGACATGGTCTTGATATGTGGATCTTAGTAGACTATGACCTGGTAACAACACTTGTAACAAGGCATACCCTGCCATTAACTAAAGATTGTTTTCAGTAAAAAGTATATTGCCACGCTACATAAACCAGGTATATTGAATCAAATGCAGTGGCGAACCGTGACTATTGGACCTTCAGTGGGGGTCACAGCGGTCTAAGGCACTGCAACTCAGTGCTATTGGAGTCACTACAGACTCTGGTTCGATTCCAGGATGTATCACAACCGGCTGTGATTGGGAGTCCCATAGGGCGGCACACAAAAATAAGAATTTGTTCTTAACCGACTTTCCTAGTTAAATAGAGATGTAATTAATTAATTAACATGCGGTCTAGTGCCTGAGGGCCTCGCCAATGGCTGATTTAGCTAGCTAGATTTGTCTCCCCAGAAACCACCAAAGAAAAATTCAGACTGGACCTTTTTTTCTCTTCCGTGTTTAACCCTTCCCTTTCCAACACAAACTGAAGATGTGAAATCAGAATATAATTTAAATGATAGAAAAAAATATTAAATCTTAAATGTACATTTTTAAAAAGAACACATCATTTTACACATCCTTGGACCTTTTCTGAAGGCTTTTTCTCACGGATCCCCACTGATCAAATGTTACGGTTAGAAGAATGTTGTCACAAAGGTTGCACATGTATTTACAATGTGCTTACCCAAGAGCAAGCAACTTAAGGTAGAGTGAAGTAACCTTTTTGAATTACTATATAGTTACAAAGTCTCTTTGTAATAGGCCTATGAAAGTATTTTGCCTTGTGATCTCATGTGGCAGGCCAAAGGATTCCATCCATGCAAAACCTGCCAAATAGAAGATCCTGTATACGTTGTATTTTCAACCAGCAGCTACCGGGACATAACACTGATCACATTTTTTTCCCCCACTTTTTACAGTGTTAGTTTCATCAGCTGTGCAAAATGATACAAAACACAGGCAAAAAAACAGAAGTTTGACTGCACTGGGCCTTTAATGGATTTAATAAAGATTCATATTCAAAATCAATCTCATTTAATACAATGCTGTAGACGAGTAGCTAGGCCTGTAGCTACATTACATGGTCAAAAACAAACATTGTAAACAATTTGAATTGGTTTTATGCCATGAACGTTAAAAAGTTATCATTAGGAGATAGTGGCCAGGTTAACAAAATCAAAGCATGTCTTACCTTCTCCAAAAACGGTAACTACATATTAAGTTGCTTGCTCTTGGGTAAATACATTGTAAATACATGTATATCCTTTATAACAACATTGCAATTACAAAGTTGGTTGTCAAATGTTGTGATGTAGTACAAAGTAATCAAAAGGGTTATGCCTAATGTCGCCTCATTTACCCATTTGGGGTTGGAGTTCTTGACATGGTAATACACAGGTGACTTCCAAAAGTATAATTACAAAACATATTAGTTGCATACTGGATCAAGGACGTTGTGTAATAAAATAACAACATAAAATAGATTATGAGTCACTACACATGTGGAATTACCTTCATTCAGCGAGTGGATTTTTATGGAATTACCTTCAGCGAGTGCATTTTGTAATTACAAAGTCCTTGTTCCAATTGTGTAATTACCAATAAACACTATTAAAATGAAATTAAATAGCAGGTTTGGCCTTGAAAGGCCTTCATCAGAATCACATCCGACATTTCCTGTTGAGACAGATATGAGAATATAAAGTGTGTTTACAGAACCTCAGTACAAAAATGATTCTTGTCCAACCTGGACATCGAGTCATCAACAACTCCTCCATCTACTCTTTAGACAATCATCCACTTTTCAGACTCACCTCCTTAAGAACACTTTGCAACTTCTCATAGGCCTCATCCAAGTCGCTGTTGACAATGACAATGTCAAACAATCCAGGCTCGTTGCCTAAAATAGTGAAGAAACAATTATGGAAACACTACTCAAATCATGCAATATACTATCCTTAGTTCAATTCCCATCCCTCAAGCATGTGTCGTCTTAAAACCAGTTAACACAGGATAGTATGGGGGACCTACACTCCTCCATGTCAGTCCGGGCTTCTTCCAGGCGGCTCTGTATTTTCTCCTCTGTCTCCGTCGCTCTACCCCTCAGACGTTCTTCCTGTCCATATCAATGATCCCCAAAAACATTGAGAGTTTATACAGTAGCAGAGAGGTAGGCAACTAGATTCAGACGCGGGCTGATTCCATTCTGAGCGAATGGTCAGCGGGCCAGAACATAATCATTTGTACACTACAAACAGACCACAAATAAGCTCAAAGGTATTATGTTGTTCACAATAACATAATTTCATAATCACATATTTTTAAATGTATTCCTAGGAATACTAGGGAACAGGATTCATGAATGACTTATTATTTTGTTGAATTCCTAGTGATTTAACAGTCTTCTTGGTCCAACAACATCTGTTTTCTTATTTTTTTACTTAAAACTTTGGGGGGCCAAATAAAAATCGCTTAGGGGTCAAATTTGTCGCCTTTTGCGGACCCCTGCTGTGGAAGAACCCTGTGGAATGTATGGTTGTGGACTCTTACCAGGACCTCAATAGAGGGGGGCTGGATAGAGATGTAGATTGGGTCCAGGTTAGTCTCCTTGATGTGCCTCACTCCTGCGATATCCACGTCCAAGATACAAATGAGGCCCTTGGCCCTCACGTCCTGTACAGCACTCTTACTGTGGAGAAAACAAATAAAATAGCTACGTTTCTTCATTGCATCCACGATTCCACTGAACAAACTAGAAATTATATATCTTTCCACAACTATCACTGATTCATACTATAAGACATTTTGGTGCCAACAGAAAGTTCCGAAAATATACTCTACCTTGTTCCGTACAGGTTGCCCGAAAACTCATCAGTCTCAATGAATTCTCCCTTGTCAATATCCTCCTGCATAGCCTCCCTGTTTGTGAAGTGGTAATCTTGAAAAGGACAGGAGAAAAGAAGACGAGGTTAGTCATCAGTCAGCCTGGATGGAGTTCTCTCAAAACAACTGTGGGTAAGTTCACAGGGTACAATACATTTATATTGATTAGTAATCAGGCACTAGAAAATGTGTTATAGAAAGAATGCAAGAACAAGTATGGGTAGACAGGGAAATTAGCATTCACATCACTACACATTACTGTGTCCCTACCATTGCGATTAACTTATTCCTCCACAACATCACACTGGATCTAACACAGTGGGGTGAACTCTGTAGGTAACACAGGACAACCTTGTCACGATCACATTTACAGGGACAACAACACTCATATGGAACCTAGAGCCACTGACATCAACACATACACATATAGCATCACAACATTACAGGTTTGTTCAGAATGAATCCCAGCACATTACAATGTGTCCAGGTAAAAGGTAGATGGATAGAGGATTTCAATGGATGAAGGTGAAAATGATTTAAATGATTCATAAAAAATAGACAATGAACGTATATGGGGGGGAAGTAAACTATCACAGACTGATTCCAACAAGCTCACTGTCATGGTGGTGCAGTTTCTGTGTCATTTTTCGTAAGAAAACACAAAGGTATATTGATCAAAGAAATATAAATAATATCAAGGATATTTGCCTTTACAACAGGACCAGACCTTACTAGCAGCTATGATCCATACTATAAATTGATATTACTGAACTGGAGCTATATTAAACAAACGGCTATACTATGAAGCCTATCAAAATCAAAATGTTGCAATGCTAATGATGGGTACAAAACAGACATTTTATGGGTGTGAAGACTTCTCTCTTTGGGTCTGGAGAGGGGATCCACTACTGAGGAATTACAGGGGGCTAATTTCAAATGCTTTTTACTCCAAAGTGCACACTGGCATTTGTATTCCTTTGAATAATAGACAAAGTACTTTCCATGACTATTAAGCCCTTGGTGTTTGGTCACTCTGTACTTGAAATATGAAAGTAACCCCCATCACTCTCTCTTGGTAATGTTTTTATGAATCACATTTAGGTGTGGTTCAATAGAAGCCTAAATTAGGAGGATAGCTACACCTGCAGATGAAACAGAAGATAGGACGTCTGCTACGGGCAGTAACATAGCCCCCAGAAGCATAGGCAGACCGAACAGGCCTACGGAGAAAAAAAAAAGGCATAAACAAAGATGTATATCCCTGCATCTTACAGGGGGATACTTGGGAGAGCCATTGGTGCAGTTCGCTTGGGAGTAAGAAGCATTGGAGCTTCAGTGTCAATAGTAGAGTGGGAGAAGAGGTGGTGGGTAGGCACAAAAAGGGCAAAAAGGGTGTTGAAAGAGTGGAAGAGTCCATTTTTTATATTTTTTTATTTAACCTTTTATTTAACTTGGCAAGTCAGTTAAGAACAAATTCTTATTTTACATTGACGGCCTACCCCGGACAAACCCTCCCCTAACCCGGACGGCGCTGGGCCAATTGTGCACCGCCCTATGGGACTCCCGAAAAACCTGGAAGTAGTAGGTTTAAGATTTTTTTCATATATATATATATACAGTACCAGTCAAAAGTTTGGACACACCTACTCATTCAAGGGTTTTTCTTTATTTTTACTATTTTATACATTGTAGAAGACATCAAAACTATGAAATAACACACTGAATCATGTAGTAAGAAAAAAAGTGTTCAAAAGATTGCCACCCTTTGCCTTGATGACAACTTTGCACACCTGGCATTCTTGCATCCAGCTTCATGAGATATTCACCTGCGAAGACAGATTTAGGTATGGACGACATGAGCAGCTGCCCAGGGCGACATCTTGTCAAGGTGCGGCACAGGGCGTCCGCACAAAAAACAAATCGGAATGGGGACATTTGTGCGATAAAAATTTGAGCTGGTATACAGAAGATAGCCCTATTTGGTAAAAGCCAAGCAAAGAACAGCTGAAAAAAGCAAAGAGAAACGAGACAGTCAATGCGGAAAATGTCAAGAACTTTGAAAGTTTCTTCAAGTGCAGTCACAAAAACCATCAAGCTCTCATGAGGACCGCTACAGGAAAAGAGTTTCCTCTGCTGCAGAGTATAAGTTCATTAGAGTTACCAGCCTCAGAAATTGCAGACCAAATAAATGCTTCAGAGTTCAAGTGACAGTGTCTGTCACTCAACATCAACTGTTCTGAGGAGACTGCGTGAATCAGGCCCCTCTTTTACGTTGCTTCTACTCTGTGTGTTATCTCTGCATAGTCACTATAACTCTACCTACATGTACATATTACCTAAATTACCTTGACTAACCGGTGCCCCCACACGCGGACACCAACGTCTTGCTGCCAGACAAGCCTAACACGTTATTTTCCTGCTTTGAGGATAACACAGCATCACCGACGAGGCCAACAACCGAGAACTGTGGGCTCTCCTTCTCTGTGGCCGACATAAGTAAGACATGTCTGGGCCTCGCAAGACTGCAGGCCCAGACGGCATCTCTAGCTGCCTCCTCAGAGCATGTGCAGACCAGCTGGCTGGTGTGTTTACGGACATATTCAGTCTCTCCTTATCCCAGTCTGCTGTCCCCACATGCTTCAAGATGGCCACCATTGTTCCTGTACCCAAGAATGCAAAGGTACTGTAACTGAAGTAAATGACGTAGCACTCACTTCTCTAATCATGAAGTGCTTTGAGAGACTAGTCAAGGATCAGATCACCTCCAACTTACCGGTCACCCTAGACTCACATCAATTTGTTTTCCGCCCTAATTGGTTCACAGATGATACAATCGCCATCACACTGCACACTGCCCTATCCCATCTGGACAAGAGGAATACCTATGTATGAATGCTGTTCAATTACTATAGCTCAGAATTCAACCCCATAGTAACCTTATAAGCTAATCATTAAGCTTGAGGCCCCACCAATCTTAGTCATTGGTGCTTCCTGCTTTAGTTTTTGCTTGTAAGCAGGAATCAGGAGGATAGAATTATGGTCAGATTTGCCAAATGGATGGCGAGGGAGAGCTTTGTACACATCTCTGTTTGTGGAGTAAAGGTGGTCTAGATTTGTTTTCCCTCTGGTTGCACATTTAACATGCTGGTAGAAATTGGGTCAAACATATTTGAGTTTCCCTGCATTAAAGTCCCTGGCCACTAGTAGTGCCGCCTCTGGATGAGCATTTTCCTGTTTGCTTATGGCCTTATACAGCTCATTGAGTGCGGTCTTAGTGCCAGCATCGGTTTGTGGTGGTATATAGACAGCCATGAAAAATATAGATAAACTCTCTTGGTAAATAGTGTGGTCTACAGCTTATCGTGAGATACTCTACCATAGGCGAGCAAAACCTCAAGACTTCCTTAGATTTCATGCACCAGCTGTTGTTTACAAATATACATAGACCGTCACCCCTTGTCTTACCAGAGGCTGCTGTTCTATCCTGCTGAAAAACCTTAAAACCCCGCCAGCTGTATGTTATTCATTTCGTTGTTCAGCCACGACGAAACATACGTTTTACAGATTTTGATGTCCCTTTGGTAGGATATACATGATTGTAGTTAGTCTATTTTATTGTCGATTGATTATACATTGGCTAATAGGACCGATGGTAAAAGGTAACAGCGACAGCTCCTTACAAGGCACCCGGACCTTCGTCCTCGATACCTCTGATTCTTTCTCCTGCGAATGACGGGGATGAGGGCCTTGTCGGGCGTCTGAAGTAAATCCTTCCCATCTGACTCATTGAATAAAAACTATTCCTCCAGTACAGGGTGAGTAATATCCTGATGTCTTGACAATCTTTTCGGTCATAAGACACGGTGGCAGAAACATTACGTACAAAATAAGTTGCAAATAATGCAAAAAAACATACAAAATAGCACAATTGGTTACGGGAGCGTAAAACGGCAGCCATCTCCTTCGGCGCCATTCTTCTGAATCAGATGACCTGGCCTCCACAATCACCTAACCTCAACCCAATTAAGATGGTTTTGGGATGAGTTCGACCGCAGTGTGAAGGAGAAGCAGCCAATAAGTGCTCAGGATATGCGGGAACTCCTTCAAGTCTGTTGGAAAAGCATTCCTCATAAAGCTGGTTGAGAGAATTCCAAGAGTGTGCAAGGCTGTCATCAAGGCAAATGGTGGCTACTTTGAAGAATCTAAAATATATTTTGATTTGTTTAACACTTTTTGGTTACTGAAAGATTCCATAGGTGTTATTTCATAGTTTTGATGTATTCACTATTGTTCTACAATGTATAAAATAGTAGAAATAAAGAAAAACCCTTGAATGAGTAGGTGTGTCCAAATGTTTGACGGGTACTGTATATATTTGACAGTTTGTGGGCAATTTGATATGATAGTTGTTGACAATTAGGCTAAATGTCTTATAAATGTCCTGTGAATATAAAATGATAAAAAATGACTCAAGAGCCATAAGAGTCTAGTAATATATCTCTGATATAAACTCAGCAAAAAAGGACCCTGTCTTTCAAAGATAATTCATAAAAATCCAAATAACTTCACAGATCTTCATTGTAAAGGGTTTAAAATACTGTTTCCCTTGCTTGTTCAAAGAACCATAAACAATTAATGAACATGCACCAGTGGAACGGTCGTTAAGACACTAACAGCTTACAGACAGTAGGCAATTAAGGTCACAGTTATGAAAACTTAGGACACTAAAGAGGCCTTTCTACTGACCTTGAAAACACCAAAAGAAGATGCCCAGGATCCCTGCTCAGCTGCGTGAACGTGCTTTAGGCATGCTGCATGGCGGCATGAGGACTGCAGATGTGGCCAGAGCAATAAATTGCAATGTCCGTACTGTGAGACGCCTAAGACAGCGCTACAGGGAGACAGGACGGGCAGCTGATTGTCCTCGCAGTGGCATACCACGTGTAACAAGACCTGCACAGGATCGGTACATCCGAACATCACATCAGCAGGACAGGTACAGAATGGCAACAACAACTGCCCGAGTTACACCAGGAAAGCACAATCCCTCCATCAGTGCTCAGACTGTCCGCAATAGGCTGAGAGAGGCTGGACTGGGGGCTTGTAGGCCTGTTGTAAGGCAGGTCCTCACCAGACATGAGGCTCATCCTGACACGACCCTCCAGCATGACAATGCACCAGCCATACTGCTCGTACTGTGTGTGATTTCCTGCAAGACAGGATTGTCAGTGTTCTGCCATGGCCAGCGCAGAGCCCGGATCTCAATCCCATTGAGCACGTCTGGGACCTGTTAGATCGTAGGGTGAGGGCTTGGGCCATTCCCCCTAGAAATGTCCGGGAACTTGCAGGTGCCTTGGTGGAAGAGTGGGGTAACATCTCACAGCAAGAACTGGCAAATCTGGTGCAGTCCATAAGGAGGAGATTGCAGTACTTAATGCAGCTGGTGGCCACACCAGATACTGACTGTTACTTTTGAATTTGACTCCCCCACCCCACCCCCCACACACACACACACTTTGTTCAGGGACACATTATTCCATTTCTGTTAGTCACATGTCTGTGGAACTTGTTCAGTTTATGTCTCAGTTGTTGAATCTTATTTTCATACAAATATTTACACATGTTATGTTTGCTGAAAATAAACGCAATTGACAGTGAGAGGACATTTCTTTTTTGCTGAGTTTATGTCATTCTACTGTACATTCACTTTAATATTGTTTTCTGTTTTTAGTTATACTTATGTATGATGGAAAACATCACTTTTGGCTTTTATTTTTTTAATTTTACCCCCTTTTCTCCCCAATTTCGTGGTATCCAATTGTTAGTAGTTACTATCTTGTCTCATCACTACAACTCCCGTACGGGCTCGGGAGAGAAGAAGGTCAAAAGCCATGCGTCCTCCGAAACACAACCCAACCAAGCTGTACTGCTTCTTAACACAGCCAGCTGTACCAATGTGTTAGAGAAAACACCGTGCACCTGGTTAGCACCCAGCCCACCACAGGAGTCGCTAGTGCGTGATGAGACAAGGATATCCCTACCGGCCAAACCCTCCCTAACCCGGACAACGCTAGGCCAATTGTGCATCGCCCCATGGACTTCCCGGTCGCGGCCGGCTGCGACAGAGCCTAGGCTCAAACCCAGAGTCTCTCGTGGCACAGCAAGCACTGCGATGCAGTGCCCTAGACCCCTGCGCCACCCAGGAGGCCACTTTTGGCTTTTCAGCGAGCTGTCTGAACATTAATAGTCTATGCAGAAATATAACAATTGTGTGCAGATACAGAGCCTTCAGAAAGTATTCAACCCCTTGGATTTTTTGTTGTTGTGAAACAGCCTGGATTGAAAATTACATTGATATTTTGTATCACTGGACTACACACAATACCCCATAATGTCAAAGTGGAATTATATGTTTTAAATATTTTAACAAATTAATGAAAAATGAAAAGCTGAAATGTCTTGAGTCAATAGGTATTCAACTCTTTTGTTATGGCAAATTTGCTCAACAAGTCACAAGTTACTTTTGAATGACTACCTCATCTCTGTATCTTTAAGGTCCCTCAGTCTAGCAGTAAATTTCAAACACAGATTCAACCAGAAAGACCAGGGAGGTTTTCCAAGTCCTCACAAATTATGGCACCTATTTGCATATTTAAAAAAAACAGACATTGAATACCCTTTGAGCATGGTGAACTTATTAATTACACATTGGAATGTATCAATACACCCAGTCAATACAAAGATACAGGCGTCCTTCCTAACTAGTTGCCGGAGAGGAAGGAATCAGCTCAAGGATTTCACCATGAGGCCATTGGTGACTTTAAAACAGTTACAGAGTTTAATGGCTGTGGATGGATCAACAATGTTGCAGAGTGAAAAGAAGGAAGCCTGTACAGAATAAATATATTCCAAAACATGCTTTCTGTTTGCAATAATGCATTAAAGTAAAACTTTGGCAAAGAAGGAACTTTCCAACACAGCACATCACTGAGTACCACTCTTATATCATATTTTCAGGCATGGTGGTGGCTCCATCATGTCATGGTTATGCTTGTCATCAGCAAGGACTAGGGAGTTAAGGATAAGAAGAAACAGAATAGAGCTAAACACAGGCAAAATCAGAGAGGAAAACCTGGTTCAGTCCGCTTTCCAACAGACACTGCGACTCAAATTCACCTTTCAGCAGGACTATAATCTAAAACACAAGGCCAAATATACACTGGGATGCCTTACCAAGACAACGTTTAATGTTTTTGGGTGGCCTAGTTACAGTTTTGACTTAAATCTGCTTAAAAATGTATGGCAAGACTTGAAAATGGCTGTCTAACAATGATCAACAATGAACTTGACAATACTTTTTTAAAGAATAATGTGCAAATATTGCACAATCCAGGTGTGCAAAGTTCTTAGAGACTTATCCAGAAAGACTCACAGCTGTAATCGCTGCCAAAGGTGATTGAACCATCTATTGACTCAGGGGGGTTGAGTACTTATCAATATATAAAAAATTTTTATTTTTTTATTTTTTACAAATGTTAGAATTTTTCTTCCATTTTGACATTACAGGGTATTTCGTGTAGATTGTTGTCAGACAATTTTAATCCCACTTTGTAAAATGTGGAAAAAGTCAAGGGGTGTGAATACTTTCTGAAGGCACTGTAACTGCCACCACACTCAACATTCATGGCACTGCAACACACATTAAGTTTGAGGCCTGGCGTTCATACGGTAGGAAATTCTTACTAAAGATACAGTAGAAGGCCAGCACCATTCTTGGCCTGGAGAGCACCACCAATATCCTTCTGGGTTTACAGACATGATCTGTGTTTATGAGTAAGAGAATGATACTGTACCTTTGCCATCTACCTCTCCTGGACGTGGGTCCCTTGTTGTATCTGTAAGGACACATTTAGTGAGCATAAATGTAACACCCATCTTATTCTGTGAGCTTACATGTCATAAATGATACAGAATGATATCAATAACCTCAACCAATGATGAGCATTCAAAGATATGCCAGACAACCCTAACTGTATGCTGTTTATTTTGTGCTCAGTGGTCTTCCTCGTGATCCAGTCGATAGCCATCAAGAAGTGAAATGGTGACAGTGGATATCCCTGTCTCGCACCAATCAGTACAGCCATAACTAAACTGTTAAAAAATTGTTTGGATATGAGTGGTCTACAGAAATATCACACTCCAAGTACTATGACAAACGGCCTGTAGTTAGATAAGGCTTAGACAGTGGGGATAGATCCTACATGTTGGGTGACACAATACGTACGTGATACGCTGAAGCCGAAAACTCCCTTGTAGTCCTTCAGCAGCTTCTTCAGCAGAGTGCTCTTCCCTGCCCCTGAGGGGCCACTTATTACAACAGGCCTGGGTCCTGACATAATACTGACGCAAAGGGAGAGAGGGATTGAATACAATGAAAGATTTTGTTATAGGACATGTGTGGCTATGATATGCATAATAACAAAATTCTTCTTCTTACGAATTGCATCTTTCTTTCTTGGTTGACTGAACTTTAGTAATTTCCTGTAGAGACAAACATGTGAGAAAATTGTGTGAGACCACTACCGACTGACTCAAATTTAGAGAATTCTACTTTGTCCCTATTCTAAATGTAGACAGTCATCCTCTCTTCAGACTTACCTCAATAAGAACACTTTGCAACTTCTCATAAGCCTCCTCTAAGTCATCATTGACAATAAGCATGTCAAACACTCCAGGCTCGTTGCCTAAAATAGGAAAGTGATAGTCATAGCATGGAGTCATAGCATGGATTATTAGTGGTTCCATCCATATTTTCCAAAGATGTGCAGTACAACTATGTCTATATGGGACAGTAAGGGGGGCCTACTGAGCTCCATGTCAACCCGTGCTGCCTCCAGACGCTTCTGCAGACTCTCCTCTGTCTCCGTATTTCTGTCCCTCAGACGCTTTTCCTGTACACATCAATTGTCCCTAAAGCTATTACAATATCTACATTTCAAGAGTACATTCATACATTTCAAGAGACTCATGTCACTAGCTCAAGGATGACATTTCCAAGGGCTAGCATGTGTGATCCGTTTCATGATGTCGCACGTCACTACTTTGCATTTCAATGTTGTTGTTTTTTTTTATCAAAAGGCGTTTTGGGGCGGAAATACCTTCTTGAACATGTGAACTTTCATGTGCTTTAATAACAAACTTGTATGCCATTTGTAAATACTAATAAACATTTTCAATTACAAGCCTAGTTGGTTTAGCGACTGAAAAAGGAAGGAACCCTCCCACTTGCCATGATTGGTTCAAATAATGGATGGGTTGGTCATGCTGAGAGAGGAGTTCGGATTGGTTTGCCACTTCTGTCTATAACATGATCTGCTCAGTATGTGTAGTAGATCATCCTGGCTTTTTGAAAGACAATGTTAGCCATAGAGAACTGCAAAAGTGTGGCTACTCCTCTCAACAACATTGTTGCCCCGAATTTAGCAGACACTATCGACAAAGATCAGTGGGAAAAGGTTGTGATGGACTGACGTTACTTTCTGCACACAGTTGACTGGAGTGACTTTATTTAACTAGGCAAGTCAGTTAAGAACAAATTCTTATTTTCAATGACGGCCTAGGAACAGTGGGTTAACTGCCTGTTCAGGGGCAGAATGACAGATTTGTACCTTGTCAGCTCGGGGGTTTGAACTTGCAACCTTCCGGTTACTAGTCCAACGCTCTAACAACTAGGCTACCCTGCCGCCCCAACTAGGCTACCCTGCCGACTTTACACAATAACGGGCCAAACAAGCTATAGCTAGCTACAAACCAAATGGGTTAGGGTTAGGGTTAGGGTTCGCATTCATCCATATATACGGGTAAGAGTCTAGCTACATTTTCAGAATTTATACATTTCTACGTTCTTTATACGTTCTTGGTCAGAAAGTCGTTTTCATTGCAAGTTAAAGCGTACTAGCGAATGTTAGCTTGCTGACTCGTGTATGTTATGTGTAGTAATATTATTCGTATCTCAGAAATATGTTTGCATTGCTAGTTATAGCCTAATGTTAGCTAGCTAGCTAACATTGAACCTGGTTGGTTAGCTTTAGCTACCTGCAAATTCATACTCAAGCATTTCATGGGTGGTAGCTAGCTATGCCAATTGTTTGTATTGTAGCTATGGGTTGGGAATATAGTTCATTTATTAGCTAGCTAGCTAGCTACATGTCTGAACAAAAGACTTCACTTCGCAAGTGAATGATTACATGACCCATCAAGTTAGCCAGGCGTATCTGGGGGAGATTACAGCCATCGATTATATTTCATGAATATGTGTACATGTGTAGACAATAATGACCCATCCACTTAGCTAGATGTGGCTGGGGGATGATTATAGTATTTCCTTCACATGACCCATCAATTTAGACAAGTTTCTGGGTAAGCATAATCTAATAATAAGAAAATATTTATATTATATTTTTATCTGGACACTTTGAAAGTCAGGTTAGGATATAGGCCAAGGACTAGATAAAGTGTATTTTTACCTGGAGTTTTACCTTATTGTAGGCTACTACTTTCAACACTTTTAGTCTTGAAATCTTTGGTTATTTTCCTTAAAGAGATGGTTGGGGATAAGGTTTAAGAGGGTGTGAACGATGCTGAATAGGTGTAGACAAAGAAGAGCTGGCCGCTATTGTAGGTGTACCAAAACATTCAAGAGACATTTTCTCAAAAGTGGAGTTACAAGTTTATCAAATTTCAAAGCAGAATAATGTTCCCATTCTTCTTCATCTGCAGTGTATGATATACCATTTTGTAGCTCTGAGTCTCTACTTTTATCCAAAAATAGCAGTCCAAGCACAGAACATTGAGGAATGCCAAAATAGACAGTAGTACCCTTTGCGTTGTGTGATTGTGGACTTGTTGCAGAGTTTACAGTCGCTCAGCCATGATAGTCTGCGTTCCATTGTGACATTTAAGAGCCTCATTTGATATACTCCATGAGGCTCTTAAATGTTTCATAATGGGCCATGCTGACTATTGCGGCTCTGAACTCTGAATTGGGCATTACCAGGATCTCTATAGAGGGGGGCTGGATAGAGACATAGATAGGGTCCAGGTCAGTTTGCTTGATGTTCCTCACTCCCTGGATGTCCACATCCAGAATGCAGATGAGACCATTGGCCCGCACTTCATCTACAGAAGACTTGCTATGTAGAAAACAGGAAATACAAGTTATGTTTATTCATTGTTTCACAATTCCATTGAACAGCAGAAACAAGAACATATGCATCTTTCCACCTGGTTTTGCACAGTAGGTTTACAACACGGGGGCTTTTAAACAATACATATGGACAGCGTAAGAGTGACACCTCACACCAGTGACTATTCCTCACATGCTCCAGTATGACTAGGCTAGAGGATAGATTTCTGGAAAACCTGAGACGTCACCGGAATTTTGCAACTCATTTTGATGTCAACAGAAAGTTATCAAAATGTACTCTACCTTGTTCCATACAGGTTCCCGGAAAACTCTGCATTCTCAATGTACGTCCCATCGTCAATATCCTCCTGCATAGCCTCCCTGTTGGAGAAGTGGTAATCTTCAGATAGAGCGGAGAGGAAATGATGTCGTTAATTGCTGAAGCCAGCATTTAAGTTACAAAATCAGAAGTGAAAAGCAGAAGTTACAAAACCAAACTTGATTAAAAGCCTGGAGAGCATCACTGATATCCATCTGGGATTACTAACATGACTGAGATGGGTTTACAGACATGATCTGTGTTTATGAGTGAGAGGATGTTACTGTACCTTTGCCGTCTACCTCTCCTGGTCGTGGGCTCCTTGTTGTATCTGTAAGGACACATTCAATGAGCATTAATGATCAACATCCGTCGTCAACATCCAGTCATACCGAATGCCATCCACAACCTTAACCTTATGTGCATTCAAAGACATGCCAGACTACCCTAACTGTATGGCGGTTCTTTTGTTTTCAGTGGTCTTCCTTGCAGCCATCAAGAAGAGGAATGGAGATAGAGGACATCCCTGTGTCACACAGATCCGCACAACCATAACTAAACTGGACATGGATGGTATACGGGAATATCCCACCCCTAGTCCAATGACAAACAGCCTATGCTTGGATACAAATTGGGATACAATAACCCAGACCAAAGTCCTATGACAAACGTGGCCTAGAGGTAGAGAAGGCTGAGACAGTAAGGACAGATAGGGCCTACTGCTGTCCCACTTCCTTCCAGACAGGATATTGGGATAGGAGTCAAATGGCGGGTGAAGCACAAACGTACGTGACACGCTGAAGCCAAAGACTCCATCGTAATCCCTCAGCAGCATCTTCATAAGAGTGCTCTTCCCTGCCCCCGAGGGGCCGCTCAGAACAACAGGCCTGGGTCCTTCCATAACACTGCAGAGGGAGAGACGAAATACAATGAAAGATACAGTGAAAAAACAGTTTGTACTGTAAAATTATGTACATTTAGATTTTTTTTTTTACAAAACCAATGCATTTGCTACACAAATAATCTTAAACTAATTTAATGGAGCCACGCAATCCATTTTAGACACTTTGGGATAATTTTGGCATGAAATTAAAACATACTAACTTTTGGACAAAAATGCTTCAGTTAGTATTTGGTGGCACCAGCCAGGTAAACAAAACCAAAGCATGGATTGTTGGCTCTCTTTGTACAAAGACTGCTTATAGCGTAATCGAAGTCTGTGCACGGTTGTGTGACAATAGTGACCTTCTATGCAAAGTAGCGATAACTGGCGTAGCCTTTCACTATTCAGTAGCCCACCACTGTCTAGCCTGCCACTACCATGACCAGGAACAGATATACACAAACAATAATGGAATGAAGCACACTCGAGATTTATTCTGTAACCTTCAAAATGATTAAGTCAGGCCCTGACTAACTCCACTCATAGGAGCCAATCTGCGTAGAGTGCTTGGAAGCTAACCAGCTAGCGAGCCTATAGCTAAGCAGTTCTTCCTCTGGCCTTAGGCTCAGATGCTAACGTCTAATCCACTGATCCAGTGAATAAGCCACTATGATTTAATGGCTACGCCACAATCAGATATGGGGGGATGGGGGGGGGGGGGGCATGTGACTGCACATTAGGACCACACGACGAGTGTCAAGAGGTTTTAAAGGGTTAAACACAAAACCCCACAAAAACCTTAAGAGAAAATTGCAAAACCCCTGAGTGTTTAATCTAGCTAGGTGGTCATAATCACTACTTTCATTTAGATCATAGATGTGCAGCTATTCCAGTAACACAACTCTTCCACGAAACCAACATTAGGTTCCACAACAAATTAATCACATCAGCGATAGCCCAACTCAACATTATACAAATGGGTAGACATGTGATTTGATGGAGCAGGCTGGATGATAGGACCTTGTAAACGGGATTAGGCCAAGGCCCATATTCCACGGTCCACTCCAAAACAGATGCCATGCTCTCAAGGTGCGTTTAAAAAGGCCTTTTCGTTAAGTCAATCCAGGTCAATGAGGAAGATTGCATGGGAACGGGTCCAAATGGAACATCAGGTACAGAGCTGGGTCAACACCCTTACAGTGTATCTGCCAGAAGAAAGGCATATTGGTTTGTCTACTGTGACTCGGACAATAAGGATATTCCCATACACCGTGTTCAAATAGGTGCGTTTCAAGTCAGTCAGTAGTGGTGGCAAAACACTGGAGGTAATGTCTGAAGCTCTTCATCCTATTGGTGAAAGGATGTTCTTGCTGACTTTAGACTCAGTGGCTAATCAGCCCATCTGACCTATTTTGAGTCATGTTTGACTCCCTATATCAATGAGGTCGTGACCCTTCAAGGATATTTCCTGGGAAAACACACTCCAGGCTGTCAAACTCTTTACTTATTTAATTGGAGTGTGTACCAGACTTAACTCGAAGAGAGCCGTAGATCATTGAACCATCACAACCCAGATCCCTGTCTGCTGACCTTAGTTGGGAATTTCATGAAAACAACAGACCAGACTGGCCATAATTGAATAAATGAGCTAAGGGTCTATTGCCTAACCCCTTAAGATGACTCAACTTCACAAAGACAACATACCGTAGCTGTTACTGTTATTATATCTAATCATTGTATAACCTTTTCAAATATACGTTGTCAATAATTCAGGGGAATCCTACTAACGCGTACAGCTGAGATCTCCAAGCACGGCAACAAAAGAACATTCAAGGACTACATACTTGTGAATGATTTCCAAATGTCGATGTGGAGTCCATAAAAAGCAATTAGTTGTACAGTATGTAATTGCCAGGTTACATTGATTACTGAAGACAGACCTCAGTTTCAACTTGATGTACTGTATATTAGCTCTGTCCTACTGTATATTAGCTCTGTCCTACTGTATATTAGCTCTGTCCTACTGTATATTATCTCTGTCCTACTGTATATTAGCTCTGTCCTACTCTATATTAGCTCTGTCCTACTGTATATTAGCTCTGTCTTTCTTACATCTTTAAAGTTGCATGTTTGTCTTACCTTATCTCAGTGGCTGTACTGGGTGGCTGTAGAGAAGATGTCTCGGAGTGATTGAGACGGAGGAGAGAGCTCTACCTGGGTGTGTGTTTGTGAGTTGTTGGTAGGTGTGTGTCAGACTGATTGACATAGACAGCTTACTGACAGCCTCAATTACCACCTCCTCCCGTCAGCTCATCAGCCAATCGCATGCTGGCATGCTGGCCTTGTTTATCTGAGCCGTCCAAACAGGTAGCGCCTTAATTACTTCAAGTCATGTGACAGGACTGGCCCTGTTGGCTTCTCGGCTCCGTTTTTTTCTGATTTGTCACAATGTATCACTGGTCAATCAGGTTGTCGTCCTCAGCTCTTGGCTAACAAACCCTGTAAACTTCTTAATGAAGGAGGAAATGTGATTAAGGGGAACAAAAGGCCACACCATCATTCACTTTAGTATACACAGACAAAGTCGAGGGACATAGAGCTTGTTTGATCTAGTAGATTTGCAGTCTGTAAGTGAGAGGTGGCTGCCCTGGCATGGTTGGTGTTACATGCAACACTGGTCTCACATAGAGGATGGGTCCAGATTAGGGTTGGGGCGGTCTTGACATTTTGTCAGTCGGGTGATTGCCAAGCAAATAACTGCCGGTACATTTTGAAAAAGTATAATAAATCCATGTAATATAGCCTACACCTTCACAATAAATCCATGTAATATAGCCTACACCTTCACAATAAATCCATGTTATATAGCCTACACCTTCACAATAAATCCATGTAATATAGCCTACACCTTCACAATAAATCCATGTAATATAGCCTACGCCTTCACAATAAATCCATGTAATATAGCCTACACCTTCACAATAAATCCATGTAATATAGCCTACGCCTTCACAATAAATCCATGTAATATAGCCTACACCTTCACAATAAATCCATGTAATATAGCCTACACCTTCACAATAAATCCATGTAATATAGCCTACACCTTCACAATAAATCCATGTAATATAGCCTACACCTTCACAATAAATCCATGTAATATAGCCTACACCTTCACAATAAATCCATGTAATATAGCCTACACCTTCACAATAAATTAATGTAATATAGCCTACACCTTCACAATAAATCCATGTAATATAGCCTACGCCTTCACAATAAATCCATGTAATATAGCCTACACCTTCACAATAAATGAATGTAATATAGCCTACACCTTCACAATAAATCCATGTAATATAGCCTACGCCTTCACAATAAATCCATGTAATATAGCCTACACCTTCACAATAAATCCATGTAATATAGCCTACACCTTCACAATAAATCCATGTAATATAGCCTACACCTTCACAATAAATCCATGTAATATAGCCTACACCTTCACAATAAATCCATGTAATATAGCCTACACCTTCACAATAAATCCATGATAAAGAAACATGACATGAAGAAAATGTAGTCTATTTCAGAAGAACAGAATTGCACACTCTTGAGTTGTCTTTATGTTAGCCCTGGTCTGGCTATGCCATATTATCACAGCTCAGGCTAAGACCCAGATGCAGACACAGGAGGCGGATAGTACGAGTCTCAGAGTTTATTACAGTACAAGGCAGGAAATCAGTAGGTCAAGGCAGGCAAAGGGTCGTAATCCAAATCAGAGTCAGGCAGGTACAGGACGGCAGGCAGGGTCAGGACAGGCAGAAAGGTCAGAACTTGGATGACAAGAAGAAGCAAAAACTAGAGCACAGGAAACACAGGAACACACTGGTAGGGATGGACGGGACAAGGCGAACTGGCAACAGACAAACAGAAAATGCAGGTATAATACACAATACACAATGGGAGACACCTGTTGGGGGTTGGAGACAATCACAAGGCAGGTGAAACAGATCAAGAAGTGACTCTACCCCCCTGAGGGCGCAATTTGGCATCTTACCCTGGAACATAGTTGACTGGGGTGTTAACAGCAGAAGTCCGCGATGAGGGCTGGGTCCAGGATATTCCTGACGGGGACCCAACACCTCTCCTCCGGGCCATAACCCTCCCAGTCAACCAGGTACTGGAATCCCCTGCTTCGAGGTAGAACACTCAGGAGGCGCCTCACTGTGTATGCCAGATGGCCATCGATGAGACGGGGGGAGAGGGGGGAGCCCGGAAACAGGAGACAAAGGGCTGTGAGACAGGGGTTTAATCCTAGATACATGGAAAGTGGGATGTATACGAAGGGTGCGGGGCAACAGAAGGCGAACAGCAGAGGGGCTAAGGACCTTAGAAATGGGGAAAGGGCCGATAAAACAGGGGGAAAGGTTGCGGGACTCCACCCGGAGGGGCAGATCCAGAGTGGAAAGCCATACCCTCTGCCCAAGACGGTAGCGGGGAGCAGGGGTCCAGTGGCGGTTCACCTGTCGTTGATACCTGGAGATGTTCTTGAGAAGAGCGGCCCGGGCTATCTTCCAGGTACGGCGACGGACGAACATCTGGGCAGAAGGTATGCTGATCTCTTCCTCTTGCTCCTGGAAGAGTGGGGGCTGATATCGCAGGGAACACTCAAAAGGTGAGACCAGCAGCAGAACAGAGAAGAGTGATGCGGGAATATTCCATCCACATGAGTTGCTGGCTCGAGGCAGTGGGATTGGTGGAGACGAGGCAACAAAGAGTCGTTACCAGGTCCGGATTGGCTCGATCTGACTGGCCGTTAGACTGGAGATCAAAACCAGAGGACAGGCTGGCTGACGACCCAATAAGGGTGCAGAACGCCTTCCAGATCCAGGATGTGAACTGAGGACCGCGATCGGAGACCATGTCATCCAGAAGTCCATGGATCCGGTAGACATCCTGCACCATGAGTTGGGCCGTCTCCTTAGCTGAGGGCAACTTAGGAAGGGGGATCAAATGGGCGGCTTCGGAAAACCTATCCACCACCGTAAGGATGGTGGTTTTGCCATCTGACGGAGGGAGACCTGTGACGAAGTCCAAGGATATATGGGACCAGGGGAGGTGAGGAACAGGCTAAGACCCAGATGCAGACACAGAAGGCTGATAGTAAGAGTCTCAGAGATTATTACAAGTGGCAGGCAATTGTTAGGTCAAGGCAGAAAGGTCAGAACAGGGAAGACTAGAAAAAAGCAAAAACTAGAGCACAGGAAACACGGAAACACGCTGGTAGGCGAACTGGCAACAGGCAAACAGAAAACGCAGGTATAAGTACATGAGGTAATGGGAGACAACTGTTGGGGGTTAGTCACAAGACAGGTGAAACAGTTCAGGGTGTGACACATACAGTATGGCTGTGGGCTACACTACTTCATTTAGCAGAAAAAATTTGCTTAGAATTCCGTGGCATTATTTTATAGTATGAAGAATACAATTGAACATAGCCCGAATCAAACACAAAGGACATTTTCTCCAAACGAGTCGAGGGAGTGCGCACTTGCAACTGTTCAGTGTTGAGCAGCTAACAAAGAAACAGGTCCTCCTATATACTTGATTTAGAGTTATGTCTGCAACTTTAGCTGTGATACAAACGTTGGGCTATATGTTTAGATTTGTAATACATTCTAAGGCTGCATGATGCTACTCTAATGATCATTTGAAAAAAAACGTATGAAAGCCGTGAACACTGCTTTGCTTGCACCCACTTCATCAGTATCTCATTCACAAACAAGAATTTCCCGGCGGCATCCCCTTTGTGTGGCTGTAATGCCCGCAAAAAAACAATCCATGCCTTTTGTGGCCGGTGGGTGAATATAATCATTATAATTCCCTTCTCACTCGCATGGCTCTCTCAGATATCTCAATTCTTATTAGCCAATGCCCGTCACGTGATCAGGTCCTTCTCACAGTCTACAAATGAAGACAAACATTGGGGAAGCAACTGCAAATTCCGGGGTGCATATTGAAGATGTTGGAAGGTGTCGATGAGCTGTTAGAGCTATTTCGTCACATTACTAACGCAGCAATGTGCACAAGGCAGAAGGCTATCAGCACGAAGGTTCCAAAATGCTATCAACTAGCGGGAGAACACCGTTCTCAAAAGGGACCTCAAATGCGGTAATGCATGTAATGCTTTATTATAAAGGTGCATTTTTTGTGGTGAAAATGATCACCCCAAACTCACTGCCTATGTATGCCAGTTAAGCTCTACACCGGTTGTAAAGCGGATTAATGTGCTTCATTTTAAGATGTTATTTGGTCACTTTAATTGTGATACAAGCCTTATTCAAAACATACAGGCCTACGGGCTAGGCTACGTGAGATGTGCAACTATGATTTGAAAAAGTCCCTCAAAAAAAGGCATGAGCTGTTTCTTGCCTTACTGCACACAAGCAGGGCATCGTTCACAAGTGATACTACATCATTCACAAGTGATATTGTAATATTGTCACCCATCCGACTAATCTTGATTTAATGTTTTCTTTACATATACTAAATAATATATGTGTGAAATTGGTTTTGATTTACAATGGACCATTATCATGCACCGTCTTGAAACGGAGCCGGGGGACAAAATATGTCATCTATGCACTTAAATCAAATCAAATCAAATCAAATGTATTTATATAGCCCTTCGTACATCAGCTGATATCTCAAAGTGCTGTACAGAAACCCAGCCTAAAACCCCAAACAGCAAGCAATGCAGGTGTAGAAGCACGGTGGCTAGGAAAAACTCCCTAGAAAGGCCAAAACCTAGGAAGAAACCTAGAGAGGAACCAGGCTATGTGGGGTGGCCAGTCCTCTTCTGGCTGTGCCGGGTGGAGATTATAACAGAACATGGCCAAGATGTTCAAATATTCATAAATTACCAGCATGGTCGAATAATAATAAGGCAGAACAGTTCAAACTGGAGCAGCAGCACAGTCAGGTGGACTGGGGACAGCAAGGAGTCATCATGTCAGGTAGTCCTGGGGCATGGTCAGTTGAAACTGGAGCAGCAGCACAGCCAGGTGGACTGGGGACAGCAAGGAGTCATCATGTCTGGTAGTCCTGGGGCATGGTCCTAGGGCTCAGGTCCTCCGAGAGAGAGAAAGAAAGAGAGAAGGAGAGAATTAGAGTACGCACACTTAGATTCACACATGACACCGAATAGGACAGGAGAAGTACTCCAGATATAACAAACTGACCCTAGCCCCCCCGACACATAAACTACTGCAGCATAAATACTGGAGGCTGAGACAGGAGGGGTCAGGAGACACTGTGGCCCCATCCGAGGACACCCCCGGACAGGGCCAAACAGGAAGGATATAACCCCACCCACTTTGCCAAAGCACAGCCCCCACACCACTAGAGGGATATCTTCAACCACCAACTTACCATCCTGAGACAAGGCTGAGTATAGCCCACAAAGACCTCCGCCACGGCACAACCCAAGGGGGGGGGGGCAACCCAGACAGGATGACCACATCAGTGAATCAACCTACTCAGGTGACGCACCCCCTCCAGGGACGTCATGAGAGAGCCCCAGTAAGCCAGTGACTCAGCCCCTTAATAGGGTTAGAGGCAGAAAATCCCAGTGGAGCGAATGGAGGACGCTTTTCCCGTGGTTCATTTTCATGCCAGCCAGGAAGGCTATACTCCTGTTGTAAAGAGAAGCAATGTGTTAAGAAAGGAACATGAAGTGTTTGTTTAGATTTTTGATTACATTTGCATTGATGTCGGAGTGATTAGCGGGACAATAGAGTGCTGAGTACCAGGAAGTTAGCAAGTTTGGTAGGCTACTAATGACCATCAGCAGCATCGGAGCTTGGAGAAGCCTAGTTACCGTGAATAAACGGTCACGTGGACCACTGGTAAATGGTCACCGTAACAGTCCCAGTCCAGATGCTCCTTCCCCTCGGGTCCCGCACCCGTCTCAGGTGAGCTGATGGTATGACATGTATTATTTATTACATGTGACACTGGCATCTAACTCAATTCCTGGAGTGCAGTGTCTGCGGGTTTTCTTTTCGCTCCTCCCTTGTAGTTCATTGATTATTTAAGGAATTGATAAGTTAGGAACTCCCCTCACTTGGTTGTCTAGGTGATAACAACAACCAGTAGACAAATAGCTTTTCCCAGGAATTGAGTTGGACACCCCTGGCATACAGAAGATGGGTCCTGACGCTACTGATGCGTCATTGTGAAGACTCCCCTTTTACTCTTTGCTCAGCCCATGGAAATAGTCCCCCCCCCCCCCCCTCTGGCTTCATTCTCTCTCTGTCCATCCCACCCTACTGCCCTACCAGGTCAGACTCCTTAGCTCATATCCTTCGTCTTGGCAGGAACAGTGGGCGGTCAGAACCTGAAAAAAAGCTCAAGAATAGTAGGATTGAATGGCTTAGTCTTGACCTGACCTGGCCTGGACTAATCCTGAAGTAACCCATTTGTTTCTTAAAGGACAATTGCATAGACATACAGTTAATCAAGGCTCCGGACTGGACAGATCAACATGCAAGGAGCTGCTTGTCTTTTTTATGATGGAACAAATCACACCATAGATAAAAGGGCAACAGGTCAGGACTAATTCGTCGAACTGTGAACATCATTTAGATCAAGAGACTTGGGTTTAACTTTCTAAAAACCTTTCACGAATAAGAATTAAGGAACTATTTATGAACTAAATAAGTATTTAATTTTTTTGTTGTTGTAAAAGTACAATTCATAAGCGTAACAATAATTTACAAAGCATTTAAGCATGTAATAAGCATTTATAATTGTTTACCGGTATTTCATGACAGTTATTATAAAGTGTAAGCAAGATTATGGTTTTGATCTATAACATTGTACACACATTGATTCTAAGGCCGGGATTCAATTCGATCGTGGGTTATAGGCATCGCAGCTTTGAAAAGTCCATTTCCAATTTGAGCCGACACATGCAGCCTTACCGTGAATGGGATCTATGTGAACACGTTGCCTTTAAACGTCACAGTGCCTATAACCCTCGATCAGATTTAATCTGGGCCTAAATCAAAAATCGGTGGAATAAATGTTTTTCAATGATATCGTTGTAGTGTAGATATTTATTTATGCAATAACCATCTTTTTTTAAAGACACATTGTTTTTTTGTAACATTGATTAATTACACTTTGTACTCCTGTACAAAGAAACACAACCTAAACGACAAAAACACAAAATAATGAATATCAAAATATGACAATTGTTATGTTCACACTTTCCTCCCACCCGAACTAACCAAAAAACATGACTTCATAAGAACATGACCGTTAACACAACGGGAGTGTTAATCTTTTTCACATACACAATTGAAAACATACACAAAACTATTTACATGTGCTTTATCTTGATAAAAACAGACAATTATTATTTCTAAAAAGAGTATACAGTATATAATAATAGTCCAGAGTGATCTACATCCACCTGAAAGCTTTCTTTCAGTGCCTGAGCGCTGAGAATACTTCAGTTCTTGTCCTTTATTTCATTTATATACCTTACGGGGATTAACGGATTGAGCACAGAGTCCTCCTCTTAGAACTGTCCTGGCTCACTAAAGGTGGAGGTGAGCAGGGAACTAACGAACACCATCCAGCTGGGCGAACCAAAGGTGAAATGTCAAACCTAAAACGTCAAAAGGACATGAGGACTGATCGTTGTGCAATACCCAGTCATGGGTACGATCTATTCATGAGGTGCGCCCCTACTCAGTTCGGAATGTGGGTGGGTGGGGGGGGGGGGTTAAGGTGCAAAGACAAGGGTGATCTCTGACAGGCCAGCTGACCTTTATGTCCCCCTCAAAGGTCTGTGCTTCCCCGGCCCCGCCGGGCTACAGATACACCCGTCTCAGGTCCCCGGGTGAAGTTATGGTGTTACACTGTGGACAAAGCTTCTTAGCCCCCTAGAAGACAAAACACAGCCATGCGTGACTGCTTGACAGAAATACCATTTGTTGTATGTAATATCTCTTATATCATGCTCCTTAGCTTTAGCGTTATCTGACAGGATTTCTTCCCGTTATTCTTTATTCTTACCAGTGTGCGGAGCCAGCACTCCTCACAGTGGACGTGCCAGCACTGGATGGAGGTGAGGGGCGTAGAATATGTGTCCTATAGGGACGGACAGACAGACAGACAGACAGACAGACAGACAGACAGACAGACAGACAGACAGACAGACAGACAGACAGACAGACAGACAGACAGACAGACAGTATTGGATTACAGTGCTACACAGTGCTACACATTCCACATTCTGTCCTGTTCCCACTCTGATTAAATGGGAGACAGTTGTCACTAGATGGCGCTAAGTGTCTGTATCTGCTGTATTAGTGTCGCTTGAGAGGATGGATGAGTGGATGGATGAGTTAAGTGGCTAGGATGGATGAAACAGCTACCCCTTGACTTTTTGCACATGTTGTTACGTTACAGCCTTATTCTAAAATGAAAATGAATTAAATCGTTTTCCCTCCCGTCATCAATCTACACACAATACCACATAAAAGACAAAGCAAAAACTGGGTTTTAGATTTGTTTAAAATGTATAAAAAATTAAACACTGAAATATCACATTATCACAACATCACATATTCAGACCCTTACTCAATACTTTGTTTAAGTGCATTTGGCAGCGATTACAGCTTCAAGTGTTCTTGGGTATGACGCTACAACCTTGGCACGCCTGTATTTGGGGAGTTTCTCCCATTCTCTGCAGATCTTCTCAATCTCTGTCAGATTGGATGGGGGAGTGTTGCTGCACAGCTACTTTCAGGTCTCTACAGAGATGTTCGATCGCGTTCAAGTGCAGGCTCTGGCTGGGCTACTCAAAGACATTCAGAGACTTGTCCTGAGCCAGTCCTGCGTTTTCTTGGCTGTGTGCTTAGGTTTGTTGTCCTGTTGGAAGGTGAACCTTTGCCCCAGTCTGAGGTCCTGAGCACTGTAGAGTAAGGTTTTCATCAAGGATCTCTCTGTACTTTGCTCCATTCATCTTTCCCTAGATCCCGACTAGTCTCCCAGTCCCTGATGCTGAAAAACATCCCCACAGCATGATGCTGCCACCACCATGCTTCACAGTAGGGATGATGCCAAGTCTTCTCCAGACGTGACGCTTGGCATTCAGGCCAAAGAGTTCAATCTTGGTTTCATCAGACCAGAGAATCTTGTTTCCCATGGTCTTAGAGTCCTTTAGGTGCATTTTGTCAAACTCCAAGTAGGCTGTCATGTGCCTTTTACTGAGGAGTGGCTTCCATCTGGTCACTCTACCATAAAGGCCTGATAGGTGGAGAGCTGCAGAGATGGTTGTCCTTCTCGATGGTTCTCCCATCTCCACAGAAGAACTCTGGAGCTCTGTCATAGTGACCACCGGGTTCTTGGTCACCTACCTGATCAAGGCCCATCTCCCCCGATTGCTCAGGTTGGCCGGGCAGCCAGTCCTAGGAAGAGTCTTGGTGGTTCCAAACTTCTTCCATTTAAGAATGATGGAGGCCACTGTGTTCTTGGGAACCTTCAATGCTGCAGAACATTTTCACAACCCTTCCCCAGACCTGTGCCTCGACACAATCCTGTGTCGGAGCTCTACGGACAATTCCTTTGACCTCATGGCTTGGCTTTTGCTCTGACATGCATTGTCAACTGTGGGACCTTATATAGACAGGTGTGTGCCTTTCCAATCAATTGAATTTACCACAGGTGGACTCCAATCAATTTGTAGAAACATCTCAAGGATGATCAATGGAAACAGGATGCACCGGAGCTCAATTTCGAGTCGCATAGCAAAGGGTCTGAATACTTACGTATATAAGGTAAGAAAATATATATATATTTGCAAAAAAAAAAAAAAAAAAGAAATATCAAATAACCTGTTTTCGCTTCATCATTATGGGGTATTGTGTATAGATTGGTGAATCCATTTTAGAATAAATCTGTAATGTAACAAAATGTAGAAAAAGTCAAGGGGTCTGAATACTTACAGTAGCTGTGATACATTCCTCAAAAGTCCGGATTAAATCAATTGTTCAATTGGAATGTGCTTACTTTGGGTCTCATAGTGTGTTTAATTAGTTCAACGGAAGGTTATCAGGATACAAGTCAGTGCTTCTGTTGAACTAGATTCCTCCCAGTACTGCTATCCTAAACTAGCCTGGTCCCAGACTCCTTTGTGCTCTTATCCAACTCAATTGTTCATTGTCAATATAAACAATGATAATGAGTAACAAGGAGTTGGCATGACAGCACAAACAGGCTGGGATTCAGGCCATACACTCACCATACAGATGAGACATTTGTATCTGTCTCCTCTGGACATCTGCTTCTCTAGGTCTCGTATCCGGGTTTTTAGTGCATCGAGCGTCGTGAGTGCCGAATCCTCAGAGACCCTGAACACACACGCACACACACACACACACGCACACACACGTGCACGCGCACGCACACGCACACACACACACACACACATATTCAGTGAGAGAGAGGAAGGGAGTGAGGGGGACAGGAGAAGAAGAGACCAGAGTCATTTATAAATCAAAGACGGATGAAATGATTAGCTGGTATACATGTACATAGAGCATGAATTTTAGGAGCAGTCACATTGCCAGCATTCACTGTCTCATTTATCATGGGAAGAGAAAACAGTGCTGAGAGAGGGGGAGGGCAAGTACCACACACACAGGCACACTCACATTCATACACACTCAGTCACCACCAGTCTTTCTCTATGAGTTGAGCTTGATTTATAGATGAGCTTAGGGAAAAGACAGAGTTTAGGTTGGGATTTTTGGGACGGTTTACAGCACCACGTAGTTAATGGTAATGTGGAACATTTTCACAATTGAATTTTCAGAACTTACATCTCTATGTCACAGTTTTTACAGGTCCTGTGTACGGAGGTAATGCTGTTGTCCAGTTTGTTGCGTTCTTCGTTGCTGGTGGATGGACATCCTGTAGCAAAAGAGGACTATCGTTTTAAATTGGGACATCGCCAATCATTACAGTTTTTCTCAATCACGTACAAGCATATTTTTTGAAACAACGCTGTTGATATTCAAAACAGAGTCCACAAAGACACAGAACTCTGTGGCCTTTTGCAAAACAGTAAATGCGTTATCTAAATGTGGTTGCCTTCTCAAAACAGAAACACATTGATCGAAACGACATTCTACCATCAAAATTGCAAGCGCATTCATCAAAAGAAAACGACTGCCTGCTAAAAAAAAGATTACCGCATCCATAGCTACTTTAACTCTCGAGTCCAAGCAGAGGAAACAGAAAGTTAGTCTGTGTTTTAGAAACCCCAGTAGATCAACACATTTCCTGTGTTGTCAGCAAATCCTCATAGACAGAAGTAAAACTATCCAAAGGTGCATGATTATGGGCAATTACTCTCCTTTTATATGCAGGAATCAACCCGCCATTTCCTGGTTGCTAAAATTCGAATAGTTCGCCTAATTTCTGGTGACAAAACAGGCAGTCATTGTACAGAGTATAATCGTCCCATCTAAACCAAGAAATATTGTATTTTTAGCTATTTGAAAGTCAAAAAACGTGAACTAAAGAACGGGACGCATAGAAATAGCGAACATTGAACATACCTACCGCTTCTTAGACTTGCTTTCAATGACAATGAGAGATCTATAACTCTCGCTTCTATGTGAATTTGGTCGGGCCGCCCCAAAAACGTACACATTGTAGCTCTAACGGCGAATTTTGCCTTCACTGCTGACATTTGTATTTAATGGTTTGCAAAAGGTGGTCTAAGATATGCAAGTCGGGGAACCAAGGCAAGAAAATGATCAAAAGTTGTGTAAATGTATTTGAGCATTTGATCATCGCTGTTCTGCTTTAGATACATTTCAACACAGATCCAAAGATTGCTTGTACACTACTGAGAAAAAGTGTATTATCCAACTAATGAAGTACTACACATGAGCTCATTCGAAACACCACATGTACTGATACCGTAGCTGTTCTCACCCTCATTTGTCCATTTTGAATGGTCCAGAGTTCCAACACTGAGAAACAAAAGTAGGATCGTATTTAGAACTAACAAGACAGTTAGTGCAGACAATAATAACAACACAAAAAACGAGGCATTGTTGTTGTTGTGGCGATGGGAACATAGAAACAGGCCATGGAAGTACCGCCCGTGGCGGTGCGTACTTTAAAACAGCCCCCCTCGGTGCTTTCCTCTCCTCCACCTCCCCGGGCTCCCGTTGTGAACAGGGGATGATGTCTGCCTCTGTATATCTGGATCACCAGGCTAAGGAAACATAAACATGCAGTGGGAACAACAGAAATATACATGGTCGAATGGATGTTCCGACTGAGGGGAATATGAACTCTTTATGTGGTGTCCTGCATTTCTCACCGTAGGTTCATTTCTTCTTTCTATGTCTGACTGTTGCTGCATTCAACAAAGGCACATTTGTTCCCTTGTTGAATTGTTTGTTCTGTGTGCAACAATGTTAACTTCTTCAATGCTGCCACACTCTCGTCGATGGTGTGGGATTTCGGGGGATTGGTCAATTAGAAGGATACTGTGCTCTTCCGTAGTCCACGGTGTCGTCTCCATCAACGTCCAGGTCAGCATCACTGTCGCCACGGCCCTCATTAGATGTGCTGCTGCTCACAAATACCGACCCTGAGGAGAGCCTCATTATTATCTCCATCCCAAATGGCACTCTATTCCCTATATGGCGCACTACTTTTGCACTGTAAAGGGAACCGGGTGCCATTTGAGACATACCCTCTCTGGCATCCTCACTTTCACCTAGCACATTCTCACACGGTAGACAGTGTCATGTTGACTATTGAGTGCTAAGAGCAGATGTTCAGGGCCAATGAGAGGTGAGACGTTTTTGCCCATCTGAGGCCATTGAAAGGTGACACTTGAAAACCCCTTTTCAGTAGTAAATGATGAAAACTTCAAAATGGGTGAAGTGTTTCATAACATTTCTCCATGTCACCTAGACTATCTCCCCTTTTCTGCAACAAGGGTCAAAGAATTCCGGGAACGTTCCCAAAATGCCATGGTTTTCCAGACATCCTGGTTGGAAGAGTCCTGGAATTAGGAGGGGAATATGATTTCTGGAATACCTGGAAATGTTGGAACCCTATCTCCAACCCTCAGGGTAGAGCTCTCTTAGATAAGGGAGCGCAAATTCAGCCTTATAGATACTGCAGCATAATCTGGACTGAAAGGTCCAGTGTCTTTCTCACCACCACCAAGGCACATGATCCACCCCACTGCACCAGACCCAAGACCCAGTCAGAGGGTCACCCAGTTACCTTTAAACCCCCCCAGCATGGAGGTCATCTGTAACCTCCTCCGCTCCCTCCACTGCTCCCCCTCTCCTCCCAGGTCCACCAAAATGTCCTGGAAAGACACACACACGGGACATGTATGCATAATGAAGCCACGCAGCCAGACACATACACACAAACTCACAGACACACACACACAACATTTTGTTTTTGCCTAACGCAAATGCATATCTCACAGCCCTTGGTTGTCACTGATGTATCTCCTAGGGGTAACCTAAGGTACAGAAGAAACATGACCACGCTGAGCCTAATGGGCAGTAAACAATATCAGGGGTTTAAGCACAGATGGGCACAAAGCTCTTTTAACCTGTTTCAGGACCAATTCACCTGCCCCATCCGTCATCAATCTTTCTAAGACATCCAGTATGGTATACAATATGACGGCTGCCAAGGAATAGCTAGGCTTGCTGTCTCGTAGGTTAGCATTTTTTATCATGAATCTTGTTCTGGAGGCAGCTCTGCAGTGGTCACTAGCTGGCACAATCACAAAGTCATAAAATCGGATTTAAAACCTGTCACAGATCCCTCCGGAACATTCATTACGCACACCTGGCCCCTATTCCCACTGATTGTATTTGTATACAAACTCAGCAAAAGAAGAAACGTCCTCTCACAGTCAACTGCGTTTATTTTCAGCAAACTTAACATGTGTAAATATTGGTATGAACATAACAAGATTCAACAACTGAGACATAAACTGAATAAGTTCCACAGACATGTGACTAACAGAAATGGAATAATGTGTCCATGAACAAATGGGGTGTCAAAATCAAAAGTAACAGTCAGTATCTGGTGTGGCCAGCTGCATTAAGTACTGCAGTGCATCTCCTCATGGACTGCACCAGATTTGCCAGTTCTTGCTGTGAGATGTTACCCCACTCTTCCACCAAGACACCTGCAAGTTCCCGGACATTTCTGGGGGGAATGGCACAAGCCCTCACCCTCCAATCCAACAGGTCCCAGACGTGCTCAATGGCATTGAGATCCGGGCTCTTCGCTGGCCATGACAGAGCACTGACATTCCTGTCTTGCAGGAAATCACTCACAGAAGAAGCAGTATGGCTGATGGCATTGTCATCCTGGAGGGTCATGTCAGGATAAGCCTGCAGGAAGGGTACCACATGAGGGAGGATGTCTTCCCTGTAACGTACAGCATTGAGATTGCCTGCAATGACAACAAGCTCAGTCCGATGATGCTGTGACACACCACCGCAGATCATGATGGACCCTCCCCCTCCAAATTGATCCCGCTCCAGAGTATAGGACTTGGTGTAACGCTCATTCATTCGACGATAAACGCGAATCCGACCATCACCCCTGGTGAGACAAAACCGTGACTCATCAGTGAACAGCACTTTTTGCCAGTCCTGTCTGGTCCAATCGCTGGATTTGTGCCGATAGGCGACGTTGTTGCCGGTGATGTCTGGTGAGGACCTGTCTTACAACAGGCCTACAAGCCCTCAATCCAGCATCTCTCAGCCTATTGCGGACAGTCTGAGCACTGATGGAGGGATTGTTCGTTCCTGGTGTAACTCGGGCATTTGTTATTTTTTTATTTATTTATTTTTAATTTTACCCCTTTTTCTCTCCAATTTTGTGGTATCCAATTGTTGTAGTAGCTACTATCTTGTCTCATTGCTACAACTCCCGTACGGGCTCGGGAGAGACGAAGGTTGAATGTCATGCGTCCTCCGATACACAACCCAACCAGCCGTACTGCTTCTTAACACAGCGCGCATCCAACCCGGTAGCCAGCCGCACCAATGTTTCGGAGGCTATACCGTGCACCTGGCAACCTTGGCTAGCGCGCACTGCGCCCGGCCCGCCACAGGAGTCGCTGGTGCACGATGAGACAAGAAGATCCCTACCGACCAATCCCTCCCTAACCCGGACGACGCTAGGCCAATTGTGCGTCGCCCCACGGACCTCCCGGTCGCGGCCGGTTACGACAGTGCCCTTAACCACTGCGCCACCCGGGAGGCCAACTCGGGCATTTGTTGTTGCCATCCTGTACCTGTCCCGCTGATGTGATGTTCAGATGTACCGATCCTGTGCAGGTGTTGTTACACGTGGTCTTCCACTGTGAGGATGATCAGCTGTCCGTCCTGTCTCCCTGTAGCACTGTCTTAGGCATCCTGAAAAGGACGTTTCTTATTTTGCTGAGTTGTGCCCTTTGGTTTCCATTGGGCTATCGATTATTGTTACAATGTCCGTTGGTGCGTGTGAGTACCTGTGCTGTGTGTTTTGGGCTTTGGTTCCCTTGTGAATTGTGCAGATGATTACGGTCTCATCCCGTGTGTTAATAATTTGTGCGTGTGTGTTATTTGTTCAAGGTACACCTCGCTCTTTTGTTTGGGTTTCAACCCTGTCTTTTTGTTACGTGTTTGTCTGCTTTGGCACGCCGTAATTTTAGGTATAATTTTAACAAATATTACGCATTCCTGCGCCTGTCTCCCGAATCATTCATGCCAACCTTACAAAACCAAACCCTAACCTTAACCGCACTGCTAACCCTAATGGCTAACCCTAACAAAAGGCACAAAAAAACATGAATTTTTACAATATAGCTAATTTTGACTAAGGGGAAATTGCTCAGTTTTTCATCCAGGACAACACTCACGACAATATATTTCTACTTGCTACTGTCGCCTACAATACAATGCCAGTTACTATTTAAGAATATACCTGAACTTCGTCAGCTTTCCTCCTCTTCAGCTTGCCGATCCTGACTGAAAGAGCACCCACACAAACAGACATGCAGAGAGGGTTAACTAGAATATGTCCGTAGAGCTAAGTATTAGAAATTGGCTGCACAACTCCTTATTTGGAGTGAATGAGCAACACATGATACAGTAAACACCCAAATGAAGGAGATAAAGTAGAGAAGTATTGCTTCTGCTTTCTAACAATGGGGGTAAACATGAAAGATGCTCCTAATAATAAATATAGACTGGAATACAGACAAATACATGCACAAGCACGCAACACACAGTCTTGTATAACTAACCTTGTGGGTACACACAATGCAGTCCCATTCAAAATCCCATTTTCCCTATCCCCTAATCCTAAACCTAACCCTAATTCTAACCCTAACACTAATTCTAACCTTAACTCTAAACCCTATAGAAATAGAATTTGACATAGTGGGGACTAACAAAATGTCCCCGGTTGGTCAACATTTTTGTTTGTTTACTATTCTTGTGGGGACTTCTGGTCCCCACAAGTATAGTTAAATACGTCCACCCACCCACCCACACACCACACATGCCCACACACACGCACACACACACACCCGATCCCAACCCACACACTCAATGACACACACAATAAGAAACATAACACAGTAGAACAACAACTGTGGACTCCATTTTTTTTTATTGTTTTCTTAACTGCAGATTGCCTATGGGGACATTAACTTTTAGTAGAGTGTAATTTCAGTAGGATGACAGTAGCCACCAGGGACAGAGAGCCACTAACCATGACCCACCCGGATAATGAGGGTTAAGGAGATGGTAATAGATGAGGGCCTTGGATGTGTCCCAAATGGCAAACTATTCCCTTTATGGTGCACTACTTTGTACCAGGGCCAATGAGGATCTGGTCAAAAGTAGCACACTATATAGGGAATAGGGAGCCATTTGGGGCGCAACTCTTGTCAAACGGACAAAAAAAAATACAGGCTGATTAACTAACAGCTAGAAGAGGCCAATCTTCTCCCTAACGTCTCTTTAGAAACTCATTATACTGTACTGTATAATCTGTCATTAAAGCTAGTAGACCTCAACAAAGCCAACTGAGACCTATTCACGCTGGAGATAGAGGAAGAGGAAAGGTAGGTTTCTCTACTGGATACTGGACAAACCATGGTTTCAGAAGTAACTACTTATACACGTGTACTGCACAGCGAAGATATGGCGAGCAATCAGCAGACTACAAGCTACAATGTGGAAATAATTTGCTCTTGTCTAAAAAAATGTTATGTGTTTTATGGTTGAAAAATCAAAAGTCTGTTTCCCAAAATGTCTAATTTATTTAAAAAAAATAGTCTGTGAGTCTAGTCTGTGAGAATAGTTCTCAATATAATTATATTGTGGCTCGTGCCTCTTACCAGTTTGTGTGCTGTCTGGGGTTAGGGGAGTTTCGTTATGGAGATGAAATGGGGTGGGTTTGGCGTAGCACCTGCACAAGCGGAGGTAATCGACTGTTAACATATCATGAGGTGAAAAGTCAAGGGGTTAACAGATCCTCTGCTCGTGTTGGTGCTAGGTCAAAAAGTTACAGTTCTCTCAGTGACAGTTGTAGGGACAGTCAGACTGGTTGCTCAGTTGCCCCCAGTTCAATGCCTCTTCTAACAATCTCCATAAATATATCCTACCCGATGATTGGCCTTTTGATTATAATTTTGCAGCCAAATACCCTGTTGCAAAAGCAGTAACCCAACTACCCCACCCATCTGAACCAACAACAGCTCTTCTTTGAAATCATAATTATTTCTGACCACATACCATTCAGTCTTGTATGTCTGTTGGTCCTCACACGAAGAAACGTCTGTGGAATAAGAAGAGAAGATAAATCTACTCACAAAAGAACTGTCAAGTGTGTGTGTGTGTGTGTGTGTGTGTGTGTGTGTGTGTGTGTGTGTGTGTGTGTGTGTGTGTGTGTGTGTGTGTGTGTGTGTGTGTGTGTAGGGAAGCACCTACCTGGTATCTGTCTGAGTGGGGGTCTTCAGGAGTGCAGGGGGGAGAGGCGGGAGATCCCCCCTCACGTTTAATGTGCAGAGATAGTGAGAGGGACTGCGGACAAAGCGCAGAGTCAAAGAAAGGTGTGTGTGTGTGTGTGTGTGTGTGTGTGTGTATGTGTGTGTGTGTGTGTATGTGTGTGTGTGTGTGTATGTGTGTGTGTGTGTGTGTGTGTGTGCGTGCGTGTGTGTGTGTGTGTGTATGTGTGTGTGTGTGTGTATGTGTGTGTGTGTGTGTGTGTGTGTGTGTGTGTGTGTGTGTGTGTGTGTGTGTGTGTGTATGTGTGTGTGTATGTGTGTGTGTGTGTGTGTGTGTGTGTGTGTGTGTGTGTGTGTGTGTGTGTGTGTGTGTGTGTGTGTGTGTGTGTGTGTATGTGTGTGTGTGTGTGTGTGTGTGTGTGTGTGTGTGTGTGTGTGTGTGTGTGTGTGTGTGTGTGTGTGTGTGTGTGTGTGTGTGTGTGTGCGTGCGTGCGTGTGCATGTCAGTGCATGTTTTTTGCACATTTTGTTATATTACAGCCTTGTTCTAAAATAGACTACATCATTTTTTCCCCTCATCAATCTACACACAATACCCCATAATGCCAAAGCGTAAACAGGTTTTTAGATTTTTTTGGAAATGTATAACATGTTTTTTAACTGAAATACTGAAATACGTATTCAAACCCTTTGCTATGAGACTTCGAAATTGAGCTCATGTGCATCCTTGATTGGAGTCCACCTGTGGTAAATTTGATTGGACATGATTTGGAAAGGCACACACCTGCCTATATAAGGTTCCACAGTTGACAGTGCATGTCAGAGCAAAAATCAACCCAGGAATTGTCTGTAGAGCTCCGACACAGGATTGTTTCGAGGCACAGATCTGGGGAAGGGTACCAAAACAATTCTGCAGCAATGAAGATCCCCAAGAACACAGTAGCCTCCATCATTCTTAAATGGAAGAAGTTTAGAACCACCAAGACATCCTAGAGCTGGCCGCCTGGCCAAACTGAGCAATCAGGGGAGAAGGGCCTTGGTGAGGGAGGAGACCAAGAACCCGATGGTCACTCTGACAGAGCTCCAGAGTTCTTCTGTGGAGATGGGAGAAACTTCCAGAAGGACAACCATCTCTGCAGAACTCCGCCAATCAGGCCGTTATTGTAGAGTGACCACATGGAAGCCACTCCTCAGTAAAAGGCACATAACAGCCCAATTGGAGTTTGCCAAAAGGCACCAAAAGACTCTCAGACCATGAGAAACAAGATTCTCTGGTCTGATGAAACCAAGATTGAACTCTTTGGCCTGAATGCCAAACGTCACGTCTGGAGGAAACCTGGCACCAACTCCACGGTGAAGCATGGTGGTGGCAGCATCATGCTGTGGGGATATTTTTCAGCCTCAGGGACTGGGAGGATCAAGGGATAGATGAACGGAGAAAAGTACAGTGAGATCCTTGATGAAAACCTGCTCCACAGCGCTCAGGACCTCAGACTGGGGGCGAAGGTTCACCTTACCAACAGGAAAATGACCCAAAGCACACAGCCAAGACAGCGCAGGAGTGGCTTCGGGACAAGTCTCTGAATGTCTCTGAAAGTGGCACAGCCAGAACCCGCACTTGAACCCAATCTATCATCTCTGGAGAAACCTGAAAATAGCTGTGCAGCGACACTCCCCATCCAACCTGACAGAGCTTGAGAGGATCTGCAGAGAAGAAATGGGAGAAACTCCCCAAATACAGCTTGCAGCGTCATACCCAAGAAGACTTGAGGACTTGAGGCTGTAATCGCTGCCAACGATACTTCAACAAAGTACTGAGTAAAGTGTCTGAATACTTTTGTAAATGAGATTTAAAAAATATATATATATTTATGAAACCTGTTTTTCCTTTGTCGTTATGGGGTATTATGTGTAGATATATGAGAGAAAAAACAACAATTTAATCAATTTTAGAATAAGACTGTAACGTAACAAAATGTGCAAGAAGTCAAGGGGTGACCATAGGTGCATGTATTTACCTTTGAAGCCCCTAATGGATTGTCCCTCTGCACTGAATTAATACTGTCAAAAGGAAGATAGAAAGAACATTTAGAGGGTGCCCAGACAGGAAACAAATGCTACAATACTGAACATTGACACTGTTTATTGTTGCTTATTTTCCATGCCAGTGGTACCGATAGCCTATCTATTGTCCAAGGTTCACATACATGCGCACACAACACACAACACACGCACACACACCTAGTACCCAAGGGCCATGTTTAATTTGAAGCCATTATTGTCCTCAGCACGGTTGTTAAGCAGATTTGGCAAGTAATGTCTTTATTGGACAAATCATTATTGTGGCCTAAGCAAGTAGTGCGTGAGTGTGTGTGTGTGTGTGTGTGTGTGTGTGTGTGTGTGTGTGTGTGTGTGTGTTTGCGTGCGTGCGCATGTTAGCTGATTATGGGCATTGAGAGCAGGCATTATAGAGGCATTATATTGGCCTAGCTGTAGGAAGTGTCGCCTGGGGCAGGAGTGCCGTTATGAAATATGCTGAGAAAAATGAGGCACCTTGTAAACATTACACGCCAGTGACAAAGGAGACAGGAAATATGATGGAGGGGCCCTCCAGCTATCTGTAAATATTAATAATCACAACCACATCTGGAAGCACTAAACGAGAGAGAGCGAGAGAGAGAGACAGGGAGAGGGAGAGAGAGCGAGAGAGAGAGAGAGACAGGGAGAGGGAGAGAGAGAGAGAGAGAGAGAGAGAGAGAGAGACAGAGAGACAGAGAGAGAGAGAGAGAGAGAGAGAGAGAGAGGATAAAGAATCAAGAATAAAGAATGAAAGAAAGACACAGAGAAAGAAAGACAGGAGGTGAAAAGAAGGAAAACGATCAACTACCGTATGTATTAAAGACCAATCGAGGACACGTATGTGCAGTCTTCTGTATGCCTACCTGATTTGTAACTGTGTCAGTCTGCCCATCTCCTGCTCCATGTGCTCCTGTAGCTCACCTGGTCGTAACACAGCATGGCACACAGGACACACTGGGGCCTGGGAGTCATACAGGATGTTCCCCTTACCTACTGACACAGAGAGGGGAAGAAAGGCGGAGGGAGGAGGCAAGAGTACGTCATTCGAATATTCGGTGTCAAATCACATTCAGGTTTAACACACACACGTGCTCGAAAACGCTAGTGCACACACACACACACCGCCACCACCCTGTCAGTGAGCCTACATCATAGGCTGTCAATGGGAACATTAGCCCGGCCCACCCGGCCCATTGGGTTTCACTGATGGTATATGCCCATAAGCAGCCAGCTGGGAAGGGAGTTATACTATATCAACATTTTACCAGGTAAATGAGGTGTTTTACTCCTGAGAGCCATTAATCACATGTAGAAAGGTATGGCCATCTCTCTGCATCGTATTTCCCTCTACACCTCAACACAACCAGACTGGAGAAGGCCATAACATAGCCATTACAGAGGGAATATACAGCACGGTCAATAGCAATGGCATGAATAAAAACAAAGGCCTCATAAAGTAGGCCCGACTTATCACCATTTCAAAAAAGTCAGGGTATCACACCAGCCATTTCACATTTACATAATTCAGCAGAGGTTCTTATCCAGAGCCAATTACAGTGGTGAGGGTTAAACATTTTCATACTGGTCCCCCATGGGAATTGAACTCACGAACCCTGGCAATGCAAGTGCCATGCTCCACCAAGTGAGCCACACAGATGTTCAACCCGAGAGCCTATTAGGGGCCTGCAGCATGTATAGTCACCTATCTGCTTCCCTCAGGAACCTATTACACAACACATCAGCGACACTCATAAGGACAAAATACATGACATGTGGCATGCTGGGAGCAGGTTGGCGTCCCCTCTGACATCAGCTGAGCTACGAGTGCCTAATGAGGACCCAAACAGGGGAAAAATGGTTGCTGAATAAAACATGGCCGCAAATAGCAACAAAAAAAACGCTCAGTGTCCTTGGGAAAGTGACAGGTCATTCTGTGTTCCTCGCGCCTTTTTTGCATCCCTCGCGGAAGCCTAAATTAGTTTTCCCGACACGCATCGAGCGTTGCCGGGCTTTCAGCGCTCCCCGGCCCGGAACACGCAGGCATTAGTAAACAATGAAATCTCGGAGCTGAAATTGAATTTACAACCACATTACCTGGTGAGATAAGCGTCTCTGAATGGCGCCATGATAAGAGGAATGGGATTTGATTTTCAGGTGGTTTTATTGTCCCCGTTTTTGTAGACTCTCCCTCCCCATCCTCCCTCCACCATATCCTGTCGACTCTTCTCTGCACCAGGCAACCTCCATGTTAGGGATGGTTTCCCAGCCCTGATTGAAGCTATATCTGTCCTAAAAAGCACTTTAATGACCAAGACTTAATTATGGTGTGTGTATGTGTGTGTGTGTGTGTGTGTGTGTGTGTGTGTGTGTGTGTGTGTGTGTGTGTGTACCTGCATGCGTGCACATTCGTGACATCAACATCACAACCACCCTGTACACATGCTTCCTCCCCCTCCTTTCCTACATCTCTCCCTCCCATAGCCGCGGGAAGTAGCTAAAACAAATATATGACAAAAAATATATATATATATTTTGTCTACTCCTGTATTACTGGACCTATATAGTCATCTGTAGCGCTGGCAAAAAATGTAATTGTGCGCCATCATAGGTGAAAAAAAATCTTAGAACCCCCAACCCCCAACATCTTCCTGCGGCTACTCCCTCTCCCATTCCCCCTTCCCCCTCCCAGAAAAATGTGTCAGCATCAGTCAGCCTCACTGCTGAGCCTGGGAGGGGGGGGGTGGGGGGGGGGGGGGGGGGTGGTCTCAGACACATAACAAGGGGGCAGTAAACTAGCCTATGTGGCTAGCTAGCTATCTCCCCATTTAACAGGAGCTGATGGATTCCCTCTCTGTCTGGAAAGCTGTTCCCCCCCCAGGCTGCCAAAGATGTGTAGCACTCTCATTTGTTCTGCTCTTTGTTCTGCGGTGGTCCCATCCCTCACTAGAGAGGCTGGTGGTTAGGCCAGTGGTTAGGCTACACTGTCTCTGTTTCTGAGGGCAAACACATGCATGGTGGCATCATGGTTAGGCTACCTCCTAGGTTACATCCTGAAGCCTTTGACTCTCCAATGATATCCATACAGTTGTAGAGGTACTGTACCGCTAACCTGCGATACGTTGTGGCCTGTCAGAGGAAATGGTTTGTTGCAACAACAAAAAAACAGAGAATGTCAGAAGGAACAACAGTTCACAACAAGTCACTTCCTAACACTCCTGTAATATAATATAATGCCATTTAGCAGACGCTTTAATCGAATCCGATTTATAGACATGCGCAAATTTTTTTTTTTACATACGGATGGTACCGGGAATCGAAACCGCTATCCTGGCGTTGCGAGTTTCATGCTCTCCCGGCTCCTATGGTAACATCTTTTGTACCTATAGTAGTAATCCCATTTTCAAATCTCAAAATCAATCAAAATTCAGGAAATAGTCTTTCTGTTATGGTTTGTTGTTGTCAGGAGGAAATCATATGGACGACAGAGCAGTGTGACTGCATGTCAGCACAAAATAAATACAATCTATATCTTATCTTCCAAGGCCTTTCACAGGAGTCACCTGTGAGAGGAATGTTCTGTAGAAATACTGTACTGAGTTTTTGTCTAATCCCCTCACAATTAAATGACTCATATGGTCCGTGAAGTACAATGTATTTCAATACACTAATGCTCTATTTGAGGGAAATCATATTTGATGTCAGACAGAACTGTTGTTATTGCAGGTTATAGGATCCTGGAAACACAGGAAGTGCTTAAAGTCATAGGCCTGCTGTATGTATAAGACATCAATTCTATCCCGTATAGCCACACCACCAACACAGAGAGATCAGACAACCACACACACACATACGCACGCACACACGCACGCACGCACACACGCACACACACACACACACACACAAACATCCCTAAAAAGACCATAGTCACCCTGTGGGCTGTGGTAATCGCTGATGCCAGCGCCCATATGACGGGTGCCACTACCGTAGAGACACGCGTAGCTGAGATGGCTGACGTGACCTTTACAGAATGCCACATGTTATCAGGGCTTGATGTCACCCTGTGACATTAGGCCAGGGCATGAACAAGGCTATTTGGACATGTTGTAAAGAATAACCCGCAGTGGCAAAATCTGGAGGTGTGGTATAACTATGATTGACAGACATGGGCAATGGTCAAGATTGGATCGTTTTGAATGGCTGGGATATGGTACAGGGATGATTTGTGTGCCTGCGTCTTGCTGTATGCCAGTCTCAAGATGCCGTGCTCGTTCATCACTCAGCTCAGAAAGGAAGGCTGGAAATCAAGGCTAACTGTATGCCTATCTGGTATGATAAAACATTGACACCGCGCCCTAACTACCATCATCAGACCCAAAAACAATTTGTTTCCCTTTCCACTTTAACGTCATAATAAGCACAGGCTCTATTATGTGTAATCAGTGGGTAGATTGCAGAGGCTTGTGGGGGCTGTAGTTGGCAAGCGTTCAGAGGAGACCTGAGCCATAAAAGTAATTGGCTCCCACCACACCTGTGCCCCGCCCCTTCCTGTCTCCCACGACAACCTGCTTCCCATTAAAAACATCACATCAAAAATATTACAGGATATTACTCAGCGCTTTTCTTCCTACCTGGAACACACTTCCTACCTACGTCCCAAATGGCACCCTATTCCCTATGTAGTGCCTATGGGTCCCTATGGATCATGGCCAAACGTAGTACACTATATAGGGAATAGGGTGCCATTTGGGACGCCGCAAGGCTCTCTGAAGTAAATGGCGGAGGGAAATGGGCTGCCGTTTGTTTTTATTGGGGAAATAATGGCCTATTGAGAGGTAGGCTATTTAACGAGTGACATAATAGGCCATGTTCTGTAGCTGCTAACACATATGCTGAGAGCCATTTCCCATTTCCCGTGGTTTTCAAAAGGGTCGGTAGGTTTTTTTTCAGAATTTTTATTCATCCCAGAATTCCCCGGGTATACAATAAAAAATAAAAGCAAACGTGATGTTGAGAAATACTCTTGCCTAACTGTTTTTACTGATCAATTACCGTAATACACACATCCTCTGGTTCCCAAATGGCACACTATTCCCTATTAAGTGCAATACTTTTGACCAGCCCTATGGGCCATGGTTCCCAGTTTCACCTCACACCACCCAATCCATTGTGTATAATGTCTTCAAGATACCGCACCACCACCACCATCCTTACCGCCCCTCCCTCATTGCCTTTAATCAATGTCTCATTAGGACTGTAATGATTAGTCATTGACTAATAAAGGTTGTATTAACTCATTGTTGATGGGTCTTATGTCTACATTGTACATTAGAAGTACAGATGGAGGACAGCACTGTAATTCCCAGTAGGGCAGGGGTTCTCAAACTTTTTGGGGCCGGGGGAACCCTTTCGTAATAGGAAATTCATCAGGGACCCCCCTCATAATCAGAAAACAACGAGTGAGATATAAATAGGATACAATAAGTTTGACTTTGACTTTGGCAGTACTTGGCCGAACGAACACAGTCTGCGAAAGAGCATTTTGTCGTTTTCAAGCTAATTTCCTGCAATTCTACACATTTTGTCACGGGGAAGAGTTTTTGTTGGTGCAGCTTTAATGCAAAAATCCTGCTATTGTACACAATTTGTCATGAGGCAGGGAGGGAAAAAAATGGAGTTTTAAAGCTTGAATTACAGTGCATTTATGTTACATTTTAAATGGAATTTCAGAAGCATTGAGTTGACAAATGTATAATTGGTGGAGCATAGCCGCGGGAAGTAGGAGTTCTGAGGGTGCTGCACCCTCTGAAAAATCTGAATTTAAAAAATATATGAATTACAAAAATAGCAGTCAAAAGATTGGACGCACCTACTCCAGGGTTCTTCTTCATGTTTACTATTTTCTACATTGCAGAATAATAGTGAAGAACTCAAAACTATGAAATAACCAAAAAAGTGTTAATCTTAGGGATAGCCCACTTTTTTTCAATTTTCGCCAAAATGAAATGACCCAAAACGAACTGCCTGTAGCTCAGGACCTGAAGCAAGGATATGCATATGTATTGATTTATTTCACCTTTATTTAACCAGGTAGGCCAGTTGAGAACAAGTTCTCATTTACAACTGGGACCTGGCCAAGATAAAGCAAAGCAGTTTGATAAAAAAAAACAACAACACAGAGTTACACATGGGATAAACAAACGTACAGTCAATAACACCAGAGTGATAGATATGCAGATGATGATGTGCAAGTAGAAATACTGGTGTGCAAAAGAGCAAAACAAGTAAATAAATACAAATATGGGGATGAGGTAGGTAGTTGGATGGGCTATTTACAGATTTTACAGTTTACAGCTCCAGCGACGGTAAGCAGCTCAGATAACTGATGCTAAAAGTTAATGAGGGAGATATAAGTCTCCAGCTTCAGCGATTTTTACAATTGGTTCCAGTCATTGTCAGCAGAGAACTGGAAGGAAAGGTGGCCAAAAGAGGTGTTGGCTTTGGGGATAACCAGTGAGATATACCTGCTGGAGATATACCTTGCCAGCCGACAAGAGCATACAGGTCACAGTGGTGGTATACGGGGCTTTGGTGACAAAACGGATGGCACTGTGATAGACTGCATCCAATTTGCTGAGTAGAGTGTTGAGGCTATTTTGTAAATGACAAATCGAGGATTGGTAGGATAGTCAGTTTTACAAGGGTATGTTTGGCAGTGTGAGTGAAGGTGGCTTTGTTGCGAAATAGGAAGCCAATTCTAGATTTAATTGGAGATGCTTAATATGAGTCTGGAAGGAGAGTTTACAGTCTAGCCAGACACCTAGGGATTTGTAGTTGTCCACATATTCAAGTCAGAACCGTCCACAGTAGTGATGATGGTTGGGCGGGCGGGCGGGGGCGGGGAGCGATTTGTTGAAGAGCATGCATTTAGTTTTACTAGCATTTAAGAGCAGTTGGAGACCCCACGGAAGGAGTGTTGTATGGCATTGAAGCTCGTTTGGAGGTTTGTTAACACAGTGTCCAAAGAAGGGCCAGATGTATAAAGAATGGTGTCGTCTGCGTAGAAGTAGATCAAGGATTCACCCGCAGCAAGAGCGACATCATTGATATATACAGAGAAAAGAGTCGGCCCGAGAATTAAACCCTGTGGTACCCCCATAGAGACTGCCAGAGTTCCAGACAACAAGCCCTCCGATTTGACACACTGAACTGACACTGAAGCCTTGGCCAGGTCGAAGAAGACGGCTGCACAGTACTGTCTTTTATCGATGGCGGTTATGATATCGTTTAGTACCTTGAGCGTGGCTGAGGTGCACCAGTGACCAGCTCGGAAACCAGATTGCACAGCGGAGAAGGTACGGTGGGATTTGAAATGGTCAGTGATCTGTTTGTTAACTTGGCTTTTGAATACTTTAGAAAGGCAGGCAGGATGGATATAGGTCTGTAACAGTTTGGGCCTAGAGTGTCACCCCCTTTGAAGAGGGGGATGACCGCGACAGCGTTCTAATCTTGCAATCTTTCCAATACTCTTGGTACCATTTGAAAGAAAACACTTTGAAGTTTGTGGAAATATGAATTAAATGTCGGAGAATATAACACACTAGATCTGGTAGAAGAAAATACAAAGAATAAAAACAACCAGTGTTTTTTTTACCACCATCTTTGAAATGCAAGAGAAAGGTCACAGTTATAGCTATCACTCTGGTTGTAATTCCGTCCAGAAGATGGCAGCAGTGTATGTGCAAAGTTTCAGATGGAAAACTTGAAGTATAAGTGAACCTTTTAGTGTGAAATCCCCGGGTACATTTGGGCAAATCGTGAAGGAGACATTCGCATTCATATTCCATTTTTCTGCAAGAATACCGTCAAATCTGTATACTTGGACTTTAAATTCAAGGCACACTTAACCAGCATGGCAACCACAGCATTCTGCAGTGATATGCCATCCCATTTTGCTCGCTCGGATGCTTTCTACGGTGAGATACAATTTGTGAATCGAAGGAAATGATGAAAACAAAGGCGAATGATACATTATTTTATCTTTCTTTCTTGGTCCTTTTTTGAGGGAAGCCTGGCTTCTCTTGGCATCCATGAATACACGCCACTGCCTTATGCAGGTGCGTAGCGGGCTTTGCAAGCTTGGTTCCCTGAATACTGAATACATTTAATTCAATTGCTGAGAACCCTCCCACTTGCTGGCCAACAGATGCTCTCGTGGCGTTTTTATTCAAATCTAATCAAGTTTTATTTGTCACATGCGCCGAATACAACAGGTGTGGACTTTACTGTGAAACGCTTACGAGCCCTAAATCAACAGCACAGAGTTAAAAAAGTACGAGAAAAAAAATGGTAACACAACAAAACAACAATAACAAGCACCGGAACCGAGTCAATGTGCAGGGGCGCGAGGTAGTTGAGGTAGTTGAGGTAATATGCACATGTAGGTAGGGGTTAAAGTGACGAGGCAATCAGGATGGATAATAAATAGAGTAGCAGCAGCTCGTGTGAAGAGTGTGAAAGTGTGTGAAAGTCATGTGCAGAGATAGTGAGAGGGACTGTGGACAGAGCACAAACGACAGGGACAGAGTCAAAGAAAGGGTGTGTGTGTGTGTGTGTGTGTGTGTGTGTGTGTGTGTGTGTGTGTGTGTGTGTGTGTGTGTGTGTGTGTGTGTGTGTGTGTGTGTGTGTGTGTGTGTGTGTGTGTGTGTGTGAGCATATGTAGTGTGTGTGTTTGTGTATGTGTGTGTTGGAGTGCCAGTGTAGTATTTGTGAGATAGAGTCAGTGCAAAAAAAGACTTGGCGATCCGGTACTGCTTGCTGTGCGATAGCAGAGAGAACAGTCTATGACTTGGGTGGCTGGAGTATTTGACCATTTTTAGGGCCTCGCACTGACATCGCCTGGTATAGAGATTCTGTATGCGCGGGAGCTCAGCCCCAGTGATGTACTGGGCCGTACGCACTACCCTCTGTAGCGCCTTGTGGTCGGATGCCAGGCCGTTGCCATAACAAACGGTGACGCAGCCAGTCAAGAACTATCAACAGTGCAGCTGTAGAACCTTTTTGAGGATCTGAGGGCCCCTGCTAATTATTTTCATCCTGAGGGGGAATAGGCGTTGTCATGTCACCGAAAAAAACTTGAAGCTCTAGACCCGCTCCACTACAGCCGCGTTGATGTGATTGGGGGTGTGCACGACCTTCCGTTTCCTGTAGTCCATGATCAGCTCCCTTTGTCAACAGGGTTTTCTCTACATTTATCTAAAGCCAAACCTTTAAAATTGGTGCACCTTTAATTATAATTTTCTCGACAGACTCAGTAGAATATATGGAGAGAACAGTTCAGAATATTATGGATTAATGAAAGAAAGCGATGTAAACACACTCATAGGTATATTCGTCTCTTTTTCAACACCTATTGGGAGATTCACTCTGATCTTGTATATTTTTCTAGGCTTAGGAAAATATTTATTACAGTATATCAGAGTAAATCTCCCAATTGATGCAGAAAAGGAGGCAAATATTGAGTTGAGCAGCTGTGCTCCATCTTTCAACTCCTAGTGGAATTCAACCTCAAATTGACTCATTGTGAACCACCTCAGCCCCACAGCCCTTCTCTGATGACCCACCGATCAATGACAAGGCCCTTTGACCACAGGTCAATCAGAACAAAGACCTCCAACCAATATTGCAAACCTCCCTTTTTCTCTCTCTGTCTCTCTTTTTCTTTCTGCCTCTTTCTGTCTCCTCTCTCTCTCTCTCTCTCTCTCTCTCTCTCTCTCTCTCTCTCTCTCTCTCTCTCCTCTCCTCTCCTCTCCTCTCCTCTCCTCTCCTCTCCTCTCCTCTCTCTTCTCCATTACAGGTCACTATAGTTCCGACAGCTGTGGCCATGGCCGTGCATGTCCTCGGCCAATCATCTCTTTCTATCCGCAAATAAGAAAGAGAGTGGACTCGGCAGCCATGTCTCAACTACCAGGTTCTCCTCTTAGACCATGTTCACCCCGAAGGCAAACTCTGCCTCTAGTCTTTTCAGACTGTAATCAATCCTGCCTCTTTGAAATGCATGGCTCAATGATCTTTGATACTGATCTACAGGTCTGGAAGAAGAAGAAAAAGGGAAAGGAGAGAGTGTGAGTTGCGGTGAAGTTAAGGTTGCCCTTGGGGCTGGTCATTATATAAATAGGACTATGTCTAAACCTCAGAACTACAAACACAATATTTATGGGGTAAGATTTCTCTGTCCAACACCTGTAGAGGAACAGTGCCCCTCCGCTTCAGCTTCCCATTGTGTCATATGGATGCCTCTGGCTTTGACGTTACTATAACACATTATGAAGGCTCACACATACTTATAACAAGCGTTATACCTGCAGTACAAAGCTTTATGCCTGCAGGTTTTAAGTGGAGCGTTAGTGACGGGATGATATAAGCCGGTTCACAAATCAAAATCAAATCCGGTCAAAGTTTATTCGTCTGAGAGGTCACAGCTGTCACAGGCTAAGCTGTCACAGGCTAAGTGATGGTTAGGTGACATCAGCTGAACACTGGTAATCAAGTGGGAGATAACATTTACTTTTAGCGGCTGAGCATGGGCCCTACAGTGACAGTTGGATCCCGCTGTCATGATGACACTATCATCCGGCTATACATCTTGGTGGACTGCTCTAGTTTCCTTATCTGAATTGTCTGGACTCTGAGTACACCAGTCCATTCACCTGAAAGAGAGACATTTCTCTCTTGTCAATAAAGCGTGTGTGTGTGTGTGTGTGTGTGTGTGTGTGTGTGTGTGTGTGTGTGTGTGTGGCCTGAGTGGGTCTGAATGAGGCATTAAGGGGCTAATAGAGTAATCATAGCCCCTCGTTAAAGGTCTAATTAGATTGGCCCTTAAAATACAGATTGCTATTAGTCGACCCACTGATTAACACACACTGCTGGCCTGGGCTTTTCTTTCTCTCTCTCTCCCTCTCTCGGTCTCTTGCTCTCTTTTTATCATGCTCTCTCTCCCTCTCTGTCTCTCCCTCTTTCTCCCTCGCTCTGTCTCGCGCTCTCTTTTTTCGTGCTCGCTCCCTCTCTCCCTTTCCCTCTTTCTCTTACTCTCTTTTTTTCGTGCTCGCTCCCTCTCCCTCTCTCCCCTTCCCTCTGTCTTTCACTCTCTTATTTCGTGCTCGCTCCCTCTCTCCCTCTCGCGCTCTCCCTTTCTTTCTCTCCCGTTCCCTCTCTCCCTCTCTTGCTCTCTTTTTTTTGGTCTCCCTCTCTCCCCATCTCGCTCCCTTTTTCGTTCTCCCTCTCTCCCTGTCCCTCCCTCTGTCAACAGCCTGTCAATTAGTGCTTAATGCGGGAAAATGAAAGGCTCATTCTCTGAAGCTGATTGCATCAAGCACTTTGACCCTGAACACTCACAGTCAATGGGACTTCTAGATAGCAGGGGACCTCGAGTCACGGATGCACGAATGCATGAACGCACGCAGACACACAAACACACGCAAGCACGCACACATACTGTACGTTCGCACACACGCACACCCAGACACAGAGACACACACACATACTACACACTCACACCTGTCCCCCCATACAGCAAAGGTGTGAGAGGTTGGAAACAGGAAAACAGTACTAATAGCGACCAGCACCACATCACACATAGCCCTCAAAGTGATCCGGCTTCTGTCTCTCCACATACAGATAATATCAGATGCTGTCTCACAGTCACATACCACTGCTGCTGGGATGAGAGACATAGCAGAGAAAGCTAGCATTCCTAAAGTGCCGATCTAGGATCAGCTTGAACTGTTGGATCATAATGACCAGGATTACATGGACAGGTCCTAGATCAGCACTCTTACTCTGAGGTGCTTTGTGAATACGGGCCCTGGTGCACTGATCAACCAGTGTTTGTGTTTCCCCACACAGCCTGGCACATCAACTGTCTTTCTGTGTGTCTGTCTGTGTGTCTGTCTGTGTGTCTGTCTGTGTGTCTGTCTGTCTGTCTGTCTGTCTGTCTGTCTGTCTGTCTGTCTGTCTGTCTGTCTGTGTGTCTGTCTGTCTGTCCGACTAAAAGTCAGCTTCTGTATCTGAGAGACGGATCCTTTCATTACGGAATACATACAGCCCACTGGGCACAAACGTCAAATCAATGTTTCAACGTTGATTCAACCAGTGTGTGTGACCAGTGGGAAGACACATGCCTAAACACACACAGAGTCATGCAAAAAATCGCTGGTAGGTCTGGACGTCTGAACCCCCAGAGTAGCTGGTTCTCATTTAGTGTGCCAGTGTGGTTGAACAGGGCAGCGGTTGACTTATTCAGGGGAAGACAGTCAGTCAAACAAGACACACAGACACCGACCCAGCACTATCACTGGGATAAGGGCAGCCAAATAAAGGGAGCCTTCACACCACAGTGGAGAAACACAGTGGCCGATGTTTTGTGCCAGCGTGTGTGCATGTGTGTGTGTGTGAATGTGCATTCGCCTGTGTGTTTGTGTGCACGTACAGTTCCAGTCAAAAGGTTTGGACACACCTACTCATTCAAGGGTTTTTCTTTATTTTTTACTATTTTCTACATTGTAGAATAAGAGTGAAGACATAAACACTGTGAAATAACACATATGGAATCAACCAAAAAAAGTGTTATATAAATCAAAATATATTTGATATTTGGTGTTCTTCAAAGTAGCCACCCTTTGTTGATGGCAGCTTTGCACACTCTTGGCATTCTCTCATCCAGCTTCACCTGCAATGCTTTTCCAACAGTCTTGAAGGAGTTCCCACATATGCTGAGCACTTGTTGAGTGCTTTTCCTTCACTCTGTGGTCCAACTCATCCCAAACCATCTTAATTGGGTTGAGGTCAGGTGATTGTGGAGGCCAGGTCATCTAGTGTAGCACTCCATCACGCTCCTTCTTGGTCAAATAGCCCCTTATACAGCCTGGAGGTGTGTTTTGGGTGATTTTCTTGTTGAAAAACTGTGTAACCAGCAAAGCACCCACACACCATCACTCCTCCTCCTCCATGCTTCACGGTGGGAACCACACATGCGGAGATCATCCGTTCACCTATTCTGCGTCTCACAAAGACAACAAAAAATCTCAGATGTGGACGCATAATGATGGACTGTCATTTCTCTTTGCTTACTTGAACTGTTCTTACCATTATATGGACTTGGTATCTTCTCTGTACCACCCCTACCTTGTCACGACACAACTGATTGGCTTAAACACATCAAGAAGGTTGGTTACTACATGATTCCAATGTAGAAAATAGTAAAAAAGAAAGAAAAACCATTGAATGAGTAAGTGTGTCCAAAATGTAGACTGGCACTGTACATGTGTGCGTGCGTGTGCCTGCGTACATGCGCGCGCGCGCGCATTTGCGTGAATGTTTGACCGCATACGTGTCTGTAGCCCTGGTGAGCTCGCTCCTCGCTCATCAATACGCCCCCAGCGATACTCCCTCCCCGTCTGCTAACACAGAAGAACAAAGACCATTGGCAACGCCGGCCCAGTTATAGATCCTCGCTTCTCTGTTCTTGTTCAATCCAAGTCATGCCGCGGTGCTGTAGCCAGGCCACTTTCAGCTGAAAAGTTCAATCTCCTCTCTCCTCCACTGAACAGAGCTTCAAAAGAGTGGCTTGAGCTAATGAGCCTGGACCTTCGCCAGTTAGAATCTGGCCTCGGTTCTAGCCCACCCAGACCCAGTGATATGATACTGCTATAACACTGACTGCCCTGGGATTTTGTATACTCAATACTGTATAATTCTGTATAACATTCTCTGCATTACAATGTGCGTGGTTGGCACAGAATATAATTAATCAGATCCGGGACCCCCCCCCCCCCCCCCCCCCCCCCTATTTGAGAGTTTTAGAAAAAAATTCTTAGAGAGACAGACGCACAGCTTAACCGAGGAGTAAGCTTACACTACGGCAAGCGGGATATGGGACATTTCACACCGTCGCAAATTCCTACAATTATTTGGATTATTTGATGAAATCGGGTACTCATTCAATTATGGACTGACCTCTTAATTTGCCTGCCTTTAACCAGGTTTATACTGTCCAGCACTGCTTGTGTGGTCTACGAGGACAATTAGCATCATCCACCATCAACCCTCCTCAAGCACTCTGCCAAATCACCCCTGACACAGACACACACAGACACACACACACACACACACACACACACAGACTCTTTACCACCATAATAAATAGCTGAGACAACACATAAAAGGTTATATACTGCTGGACCTCTGTTTTCCTACCAATTACCAGATCAGTGATTTAAGGTCACAGGGGACTGGTATTCTCAGTGGTGCACAGAGAGGTGTTTAGTTTACACCCCTCATACAGAGCTGGGGGTGTAGGGAGGGGGTGAGGGGTCACTCTCTGTACACTTTTACCTGGACGTTCATGGTTACTTTAACTGTATTGAGAGAACAGAACCCCGTCCCAAATTGTACTCTATTCTCCATATAGTGTTCTACTTTTGACCAGACCCCAGTATTCAAGGGTTAAAAAAAGGCTTCTAAAGTTTATAATTTACACTTTAAAAATGTAAGACTTTATTTGCCCTAATGAAAAATGTATCCACCACTAAAAAAATGATCAGGATAATAATTAACATGAACATTTCCTGTCGCTGCAGGATTATTTTATTGCTGCGAAAAAAATAGGGTCAAATTAAGATAGCACACCTGTATAGGGAATAGCGTATCATTTGGGATGCATAGAGTTTTGTGAGAAAACATGGGTGTTGTTGCTGTGGTTCAGAGGTCACAGGTCATATGAGTGAGCTTTCTAGGTCTGTGGGTCCCTCTGCTTTCATAGATCTGCTTCACAGCTGGGCGAGAAGTAAGCAGCAGGAGGTCTGAGTCTAATGCTGTATAATGAGGTCTGTGGCAACACACACATGCATGGATCTACGCACGCACTCGTGCACACACATACACAAGCGCACAGAGTACACACACACGCCCGCTGGCACGCACACAAGCATGCAGGTAGGTACGCAAACACACACACGCACACCCTCCCTCCCTCCCTCGCTTCCACCTGCCCACACACACACAAGCAAACACACACACACACACACACACACACACACACACACACACACACACACACACACACACACACACACACACACAGTTAGACTGTCATCTTGTGTGTGCTGATCTTCAGTAAGTGTCTGTTTAACCTGTGTGTTTGCCCTTCCTGCCCTTTCTATCTGCCTGAGTGATTTGTTAGACTCCGGGGACAGAACAGGGGATGTGGTCTTTTCTGACTGAGCCAGTGATCGACAACCGCGGCCCCATTCCCCTTCGCCCCAAATGGCAACCTATTCCCTATACAGTGCACTACTTTTGACCAGAGCCCATAGGGCAGAGGTTGGCAACAGCCGGGATTTTTTTTGGGCCCCTCAAAGTAAAAAAAAAAATGATAATAAAAAGACGTGATTGTGTCTCAATGTAATCAAGGTATGAAATGAACTCTCTTTGGGCTTAGTTGAGGTCAATTTGTAGTGTACAATTATAATTATGTTTCAGTCGCCCGACCATCCGCTCGGAAAAGAAATCGGCCCCCGCCTGAATCTAGTTGCTTACCCCCACATCACACACCCTTTCATTTGGGACGCGGCCATAAACGCTGAGAAAAAAAAGGGTTCTTTGCCAAGGGATAGTGTTTTACCAAGAACCATTTTCATCTGAAGAAACCATTTTGGAAAACAAGAGTTCAAAAATCCCTTGTTGGAAGATGAGGGTTCTTTGTAAGGCAAAGGGTTCTACCGAGAACCTTTAACAGGGTAGCCTAGTGCGGCAGGGTACCCAAGTGGTTAGAGTGTTGGACTAGTAACCGGAAGGTTGCAAGTTCAAATCCCTGAGCTGACAAGGTACAAATCTGTCATTCGGCCCCTGAACAGGCAGTTAACCCACTGTTCCTAGGCCGTCATTGAAAATAAGAATTTGTTTTTAACTAGTAAAATAAAACATCCTAATAATGTTTTTTCTTAGAGAGGCAAGACGGATTCCTTGGAAGTTAAAAGGGATTGGACATACAGTAGAATCCTTCTGGATCTGAATATGCTTTTTTATTGTGAGCTTTGTTTTCTTCTTTTAAATAGTGCCTGAGCATTAGTGTTTACCTCAGTGTTTACACTTTGAGTAATCTGATACTGCTAAATTTAAAAAGAGAACGTGAGCATGTTTCAAACTGTACCTGTATGGGAATAGGTGTGCATGTATCTGCTATTCCCTTAATAATTTTACATAATATCTCAAATTATTCATTGCTGACCTAGTTGATATCTTTGCTAAGATTTCTGTCTTTCAAATTAGTATTTTCTGTGGTTTTATTGAGCAGAGAGTAGGAGAAAAAGAAGGGAACATGAGTGAACCAGCAGTTTATTCGCCAGCAGCATACCACCCTGCATACCACTGCTGGCTTGCTTCTGAAGCTAAACAGGGTTGGTCCTGGTCAGTTCCTGGATGGGGGACCAGATGCTGCTGGAAGTGGTGTTGGAGGGCCAGTAGGAGGCACTCTTTCCTCTGGTCTAAAAAAAAAATGTGCTAATGCAGCATGGCAGTGATTGGCACTGCCCTGTGTAGGGTGCTGTCTTTCGGATGGGACATTAAACGGGTGTCCTGACTCTCTGAGGTCATTAAAGATCCCATGGCACTTATCGTAAGAGTAGGGGTGTTAACCCCAGTGTCCTGGCTAAATTCCCAATCTGGCCCTCGGACCATCATGGTCACCTAATAATCCTCTGTTTACAATTGCAAATGAGAATGTGTTCTCAGTCAACTTACCTGGTAAAATAACGGATAAATAAATAAAAAATAAAGTGTATGCTATACAGCAAATTGGCCAGTTTTACCTACTGTTGATTCAGAAGTTAAATTAACTCAACACTCAGTGGTGTAAAAGAAAATCCCGTTTTGGTGTTAACCAGAGTAACCTGAGGTTAGTGCGATTGTGTACTTTCTTCTCTGTGTAGAGTAAAACACTCCCATCGTTATGATATTTTCCAGCATGCTCTACTGCAGGTTGATTTTTGAGAATTGTTTGTTTCAATATCTGTATGTTTTGCATGTGCATTGATTGGTTGATCGACCTTATGCTATACACAAGATAAATAACGTACATTTTTCAAAACGAATCCAATCTGTCAGTAGTTATTATAGTTGTACATAGCATATAGTATATAGTAGTCATACTTATTGCACCGGTTACTGAGATGGTTGTCCAAGTTTAGACGATGTATGTGATTAAAAGTTACAATTGAAGGATATCCTCACTCTGGCTGGATTCCAATAGGAATTACACATCACTTTGAAAGCCCTCAAAGAAAGGCCTTGTGATACACATATTGTTAACAATAGTTACATTTTAAAGGCTAATAAGGCTAGTGTAACCGCTCATAGAGGGTTTCTAGGAAGAACCTTTAGACGATAAAATAGTTATTTGTAGAAGCACTTATAAAGGGCTCTAGGTAGAACCATTAACAGGGGGTTCTATGAAGAACCATCTGCAAAGGGTTCTACCTATCCCCAAAAACAGGTTCCCCTGTGGGGACCAACCGAAGAACCCTTTTTGGTTCTACTTAGCACCTTTTTTTTCTAAGAGTGTAGCCTTCTCTATAGCCACCCACCCAAAGCCCCCTCCACCCTTCATCTCCTCCTCCCCACTGGGTTTCCCCCTCTCCCACTACCTCTTCCTCCACGGATCTTTGAAGTGAGATCAGAGAGAGAAGCGTTCGGAATCACATGATGCAGCAAGTCGATCAGGTGCAGGGAGACGGAAGCTCTGTTAAAGCAGACTGTTGATTTAACGACCCCTGGTCCGCTCTCATAATGAGACCCGCTTTCTCTCATCTCTCTCTCTCTCTCTCTCTCTCTCACTCTCTCTTGTTATCATTCTCACTTTCGCTCTCTCGTTCTAGTTCTCTTTTATTTATTTATTTAGCTCTGTCTCTCTTTCGCTCTCTCTCTCTCGCTCTCTCTCTCCTCCCGCATCCTGTTCAACTGCCGAATTACTGTTTGTGACAATGTGAGGGGAATGCAGAAAGATAAAGGAAGACAAACGTTTCCAGACAAATGGTAGTTAATACAGCTGTAAAAAAGATGGTTCACTGAGCAGCCAAACAGGTGTCGCCAGTCATCACCAATGACCACTGTAATAGGGACGCCATCCAGCATCATACAGTGTTACCCTGGACGAGTCCCAAAAGGCGCCCCCTTCCCTACATAGTGCACTATATTGGGAATATGGTGCCATTTGGGACACAGATTTTACCCACTCTCTCTCCCCATTGCTACTGTAGAAATCCGCTGCCAGGCCTATAACTCCAGTCTTGCCCCATGCCATGGGGCTGTGGGGGCACTGGGCTGACTGACACATTGTAACATATGGATTCCATGATTCCAACCCCCCCTTGTCACTATACACTGAACGGGTGTGTATGGTGAGTGGATGAAAATAAGTGCACTATACACTGAGTATACAAAACATTAAGAACACCTGCTCTTTCGATGGCATAGACTGACCAGGTGAATCCAAAGGAAAGCTATGATCCCTTATTGATGCCACCAGTTAAATCCACTTCAATCAGTGTAGATGAAGGAGAGGAGGCAGGTTAAAGAAGGATCTTTAAGCCTTGAGACAATGGAGACATGGATTGTGTATGTGTCCCATTCAGAGGGTGAATGGGCAAGACAAAAGCTTTAAGTGCCTTTGAACGGGGTATGGTAGTAGGTGCCAGGCGCACCGATCTGTTTTTCACCCTCAACAGTTTCCGTGTGGATCAAGAATGGCACGTCACCCAAAGGACATTCAGCCAACTTGACACAATTGTGGGAAGCATCGGAGTCAAAAAAAAAAGGGCCAGCATCCCTGTGGAACGAGTCCATGTCCCGATGAATTGAGTCTGTTCTGATGGCAAAAGGGTGCAACTTAACATTAGGAAGGTGTTTCTAATGTTTTGTACACTCAGTGTAGATGACAGTACAGTGAAGGTTACCTGGGACTATAGAGATTGGTTGGACTGGAGTGGGTGTCTAGAACTATGAGGCAGTTTAGGGCATACATTGGGTTGGAATAAGTCTATATCATCACTATATGTCTAATAAATCACTGTGTGTGTTCATTTCATAGAAATAACTCCAAATATATATTTTTTATCATTTATTTCCCCGAGCCTCCTTTTGCCATTGATATAGAAAGTCTGATCGTGTGGGCGTGTTGATACAAATGTAAAGATATTTACCAACACAGCCCTGATTGGCGGATAGGATCTGGTATCGACTCTAGAGCATGAGAGATATTTTATTTAAAAAATGAAATGTCGAGAGCTACAAAAGTTTTTCTAGACATTAAATCGGCCCATTCTTCTCTTCTCCCATGAAACTCTTCCCCACAACTCTTTTCAAGTTCCTTAATGTTAGTGTGCAAGAGAAAGTAGGGCACTATGTTCTGCCAATATAACTGGTAAAATAATGTTTAATAAACAACTCTAAAGGGCCCCCCCCCCCTTTCTATTTTCCAAAATGATGTTCTCAGTTAAATTATCCCTGGCTTTAGATTTTTGGGGGGTTTTTCACTCTCAAAGTTACAATTTTCCGTAGAAAAACAATGAAGTTGGATGTTCTGAGTCCATTTTAATGCTTAAATCACATCACACAACCATTTTCATCTAGGTCTGGAAGAAAACAAACACTTTAATTTCACATCTAGCGAGTGAGGAATGTGCCATCTAATGTGCCAGTCTAGTGATGGCTCTGTACTGCTGCTGTTCATTTCATGGCAAAGTTTACAAATGATAGATACAAATGATATGCTTACTCGTGAAATACTGTACCAGTCAAAAGTTTGGACAAACCTACTCATTCAAGAGTTTTACTTTATCTTTTACTATTTTCTACATTGTAGAATAATAGTGAAGACATCAAAACTATGAAATAACACATATGGAATCACATAGTAACCAACCTTTTTAATGAGTTTGAGCCAATCAGTTGTGTTGTGACAAGGCCCTACACAGAAGAAAGCCCTATTTGGTAAAATACCAAGTCCATATAATGGCAAGAACATCTCCAATAAGCAAAGAGAAATTACAGTCCATCATCACTTTAAGACATGAAGGTCAGTCATTTCTGAAAATGTCAAGAACTTTGAAAGTTTCTTCAAGTGCAGTCGCAAAAACCATCAAGCGCTATGATGAAACTGGCTCTCATGAGGACCGCCACAGGAAAGGAAGACCCAGAGTTACCTCTACTGCAGAGGGTAAGTTCATTAGAGTTAACTGCATCTCAGATTGCAGCCCAAATAAATGCGTCACAGAGTTCAAGTAACAGACACATCTCAATATCAACTGTTCAGAGGAGACTGCGTGAATCAGGCCTTCATGGTCAAATTGCTGCAAAGAAACCACCAATAAGAAGAAGAGACTTGCTTGGGCCAAGAAACAAGAGCAATGGACATTATACTGGTGGAAATCTGGCCTTTGGTCTGATGAGTCCAAATTTGAGATTTTTTGTTTCAACCTCTGTCTTTGTGAGACACAGAGTAGGTGAACGAATGATCTCCGCAAGTGTGGTTCCCACCGTGAAGCATGGAGGAGGAGGTGTGATGCTGTTCATTGACTACAGCTCAGCGTTCAACATCATGAAAGCTCATCACCAAGCGAGGGATCCTGGGACTAAACACCTCCCTCTGCAACTGGATCCTGGACTTCCTGACAGTCCGCCCCCAGGTGGTGAGGGTAGGTAGCAACACATCTGCCACGCTGATCCTCAACACTGGCGCTCCCCAGGGGTGTGTGCTCAGTCCCCTCCTGTACTCCCTGTTCACCCATGACTGCATGGCCAGGCACGACTCCAACACCATCATTGAGTTTGCTGACAACACAACAGTGGTAGGCCTGATCACCAACAATGATGAGACAGCCTATAGGGAGGAGGTCAGAGACCTGGCCGGGTGGTGCCAGAATAACAACCTATCCATCAACGTAACCAAGACTAAGGAGATGATTGTGGACTACAGGAAAAGGAGCACCGAGCACTTCCCCATTCTCATCAATTGGGGCTGTAGTGGAGCAGGTTGAGAGATTCAAATTCCTTGGTGTCAACATCAGCAACAAACTAGATTGGTTCAAACACACCAAGACAGTCGTGAAGAGGGCACGACAAAGCCTATTCCCCTTCGGAAACTAAAAAGATTTGGCATGGGTCCTGAGATCCTCAGAAGGTTCTACAGCTGCAACATCGAGAGCATCACTGCCTGGTACGGCAATTGCTCGGACTTCAGAGGGTAGTGTGTACGGCCCAGTACATTACTGGTGCAAAGCTGCCTGCCATCCAGGAACTCTACACCAGGCAGTGTCAGAGGAAGGCCCTAAAAATGGTCAAAGACCCCAGCCACCCCAGTCATAGACAATTCTCTCTACTACTGCATGGCAAACGGTACCGGAGTGCCAAGTCTAGGACAAAAAGGCTTCTCAACAGTTTTTACCCCCAAGCCATAAGACTCTTGAACAGGTAACCAAATGGTTACCCGGACTATTTGCATTGTGTGCCCCCACCCCAACCCCTCTTTTACGCTGCTGCTACTCTCTGTTTATCTTATATGCATAGTCACTTTAACTATACATGTACATACTACCTAAATTGGCCCGACCAACCAGTGCTCCCGCACATTGGCTAACCGGGCTATCTGCATGGTGTCCCACCACCCGCCAACCCCTCTTTTTACACTTCTGCTACTCTCTGTTCATCATATATGCATAGTCACTTTAACGATACCGACATGTACATACTACCTCAATAAGCCTGACTTACAGGTGTCTGTATATAGCCTTGCTACTCTTTGTTCAAATTTCTTTTTACTGTTGTTTTATTTCTTTACCTACACACACACACACACACACACACACACGCACGCACACACACACACACACACACACACACACACACACACACACACACATTTTTTCTGCACCATTGGTTAGAGCCTGTAAGTAAGCATTTCACTGTTGTATTCGGCGCACGTGACAAATCAACTTTGATTTGATGTTATGGGGGTGCTTTGCTGGTGACACTGTCAGTGATTCAAGGCACACTTAACCAGCATGGCCACCAAAGCATTCTGCAGCGATACACCATCCCATCTGGTTTGTGCTTAGTGGGACTATCACTTGTTTTTCAACAGGACAATGACCCAAAACACACCTCCAGGCTGTGTAAGTGTCACGCTCTTCGTCAGTAAAGTAGTAAGGATCGGAGGACCAAAGCGCAGCGTGATGTAAGACGAAATAACACGAAGTACACTGAACAAACGTGACCGCTATCACCACAGAGTGCAAACATGCAACATCCATAGACATAGATAATCACCCATGAAATACTCAAGGAATATGGCTGCCTAAATATGGTTCCCAATCAGAGACAACAATAAACAGCTGCCTCTAATTGAGAACCAATCTAGGCAACCATAGACATACAAACCCCTAGACTGGTAACAACCCCATAAACATACAAAAGCCCTAGACAGGACAAAAAAAATATAATCACCCATGTCACACCCTGACCTAACCAAAATAATAAAGAAAACAAAGAATACTAAGGTCAGGGCGTGACAGTAAGGGATATTTGAACAAGGAGAGTGATGGAGTGCTGCATCATATGACCTGGCCTCCACAATCACCTGACCTCAACCCATTTGAGATGGTTTGGGATCAGTTGGAGCGCAGAGTGAAGGAAAAGCACTCAACAAGTGCTCAGCATATGTGGGAACTCCTTCAAGACGGTTGGGAAAGAATTCCAGGTGAAGCTGGTTGAGAGAATGCCAAGAGTGTGCAAAGCTGTCATCAAGGCAAAGGGTGGCTACTTTAAAGAATTTGAAGTATAAATACATTTGAATTTGTTTAACACTTTTTTGGTTAATTCCATATGTGTTATTTCATATGTTTGATGTCTTCACTATTATTCTACTATGTAGGAAATAGTAAAAATAAAGAAAACCCATTGAATGAATAGGTGTGTCCAAACTTTTGACTGGTACTGTAATTCTGTCAGGTAAGCCTACTTTGCAGTTAATATTTATTTGAGAAGGTTTGGGGGAAAGTATTTCTGTCAACCCACAAGACGGTTATCACACCAATTGGTTACACACGTTGTGATAGACAAACACGCAGGGGAAATATTGCTGGAAATTAATTGGCATATATTGTCTTAGGTTTGGCTTTTTAAGCCAATAGTGGCTAACCAGGGGTGGGATAATATCAATGTTGCATTGATTAGATAGTAGCTAGGAGTTTGCGGTGGCTTATACTTTTGAGATTTGTTTATGACAGTTTGCAGTTGAACACGTGAAAATTGAATGTACTTTCAGAATTGTTTGGCGAGCTATAAAGGTTGGCTGCGACCCCTGCTCTAGAGCCTACCCCTTTAAAGTAGGAGGATACATATGCAAATAAAAGATGACTGGTCATTGTTCACAATAATCAGATCAGATTGTGATGTCGTGATCTGGGCCATGACTTCACAAAACTCCATCCCACCTGAACAAGTTTAAATTCCAGGTATTTTTTAAAAACAGCTCTAACACAATAGAGCATTGTCAAAATGCATGTCAAAATGTTCACATTATCTGTGTAACTTTTTTGACTGCACTGCCCCTTTAAGGATAGTTTGGGATGGGGGTTTATCCTCTTGTGATATACAGTGCATTCGGACAGTATTCAGGCCCCTTGACTTTTTCCACATTTTGTTAGGTTACAGCCTTATTCTAAAATCAATTTACACACAACACCCCATAAATGACAAAGAAAAAGCAGGTTGTTACAAATTTCTGCTAATTTATAAAAAATAAAGAATGGAAATATCACATTTACATAAGTTTTCATCAAGGATCTCTCTATACTTTGCCTCGATCCTGACTAGTCTCCCAGTCCCTGCAGCTGAAAAACATCCCCACAGCATGATGCTGCCACCACCATGCTTCACCGTAGGGATGGTGCCAGTTTTCCTCCAGACGTGACGCTTGGCATTCAGGAAAAATAGTTCAATCTTGGTTTCAGCAGACCAATGTATCTTGTTTCTCATGGTCTAAGAGTCTTTAGGTGCCTTTTGGCAAACTCCAAGCGACCTATCATGTGCCTTTTACTGAGGAGTGGCTTCCGTCGGGCCACTCTACCATAAAGGCACGATTTGTAGAGCGCTGCAGAGATGGTTGTCCTTCTGGAAGGTTCTTCCATCTCCACAGAGGAACTCTAGAGCTCTGTCAAAGTGACTATTGGCTTCTTGGTCACCTCCCTGACCAAGGCCCTCTCCCCCGATTGCTCAGTCTGGCGGCCAGCTCTAGGAAGGCTGGCAGCCAGCTCTAAGAAGAGTCTTCGTGGTTCCGAACTTCTTCCATTTAAGAATGATGGAGGTCACTGTGTTCTTGGGGATCTTCAATGCTGCTGACATGTTTTGGTACCCTTCCCCAGATCTGTGCCTCGACACAATCCTGTCTCGGAGCTCTACGGACAATTCCTTCAACCTCATGGGTTGTTTTTTTGCTCTGACATGCACTGTCAACTGTGGGACCTCATAAAGACAGGTGTGCCTTTCCAAATCATGTTCATTCATTTGAATTTACCACAGGTGGACACCAATCAAGTTGTAGAAACATCTCAAGGATGATCAATGGAGACAGGATGCACCTGAGCTCAATTACGAGTCTCATAGCAAAGGGTCTGAATACTTATGTAAATAAGCTATTTATGTTTTATATTTTTAATACATTGGCAAACATTTCTAAAAATCTGTTTTTGCTTTGTCATTTTAGAATAAGGCTGTAACGTAACAAAATGTGGAAAAAGTCCAAGGGTCTGAGTAGTTTCTGAAGGCACTGTATCAATGTACTGTGTGTGGGTGCTGTGGATGGATAACTTCCACAAACTGCCTCTCCTGTCCAGAAAAGATCAAGGTAAATAAAAATAGAATAACAGAGGTCCCCATCCCCTGCTAAGATGAAAGCTCCTCAACTTAAGAGTACATTAGAGGAACCAACTACTGCCACAACAGGAGGGCAACAGTCAAACATAGTCAACCACGGCCCTCGAACATCAAACACAGTCGTCATTACATTAAAATATTTATTCTCTTATGTGTCTGAAATCAGCCCACACGGTCAACACAGAGCAGCAGTGAAGCACCGGGCTCAGACATTCTCTTCATCTATGGTAACACAGCTGTCAAATGGATCGTACCATTAGAACCTCTAGATTTGGGGATTTTTGGATGGGTTATTCTCTCTCTTCCTTATCTTAATGACCCCCCCCCCCCCCCCCTCGCTGTGTATGGCAAGGAGAGGGAAGATCACTGTAGCAGATGTACAGTACGACCACCTACTCAAACCGTGACTCGGGAACTCAGCAGCTTGACGGAATCTCGGATTAATGCGCCCTGCTCCCAGTTTCTTGAATTCGACACAGATATGGTGGGAAGCCTTCCTTATCAGGATGGGTGGTGGAATCTGCTGTTGAGGGAATTAGTTATTATTTTATGGGATAACTGGAATAACTGGATAGATAGATGCTAAATCCTCCAATGATGTGGAAGCGAGGCCCAAGGAAGTTAACAGAATGGGAGTGGGCAAACATTTGAGGGTTGCACTCCAGGGCTGGGTTCACCAGATGTGTTCAGTGTTCAAGAGTCCTTTACGGTATGTTATACAAGCCTGTGACGGGATTCAAGGTAACACCAACCTGCCTGTACAGAATCAATATCACATAGGTTAATTGTAGACTACTTCCTAAATGACACCCTATTCTCATAGGCCTCCCAGAGTAATGCACTTTGTAGGGAATAAGGCTTTTGGGGCACAGATTTCGACTTGGCACAGGGATTACTTCTCATGTGATGCTTTATGGGTTTAGTTGGTTCCAGACACAGTTTCCATATGTCGTGTGTGTGTGTGTGTGTGTGTGTGTGTGTGTGTGTGTGTGTGTGTGTGTGTGTGTGTGTGTGTGTGTGTGTGTGTGTGTGTGTGTGTGTGTGTGTGTGTGTGTGTGTGTGTGTGTGCGTGCCTATCACCTATGTGTGTGTGTCTATCACCTCTGTGTGTGTGTGTGTGTGTGTGTGCGTGCATGCGTGTGTGCGTGTGCAAGGTAGACTGCCTCTTATCAAAGCTGTGTGTCCTCATTCAATAACTGGGAGGCATGTTATCCAGTGCAGCTGTCCAGCTGAGGGTGTATTGAGTGAAGCCTCAGATAAGACACAGTTTACACCTAGCTGACAACCCAGGGGAGGAGATCAACAGGAACCGCTCGATGCTCATGCATACACATCTATCTGCTCTGCTCTCTATTCCCAAGATGTAGCCTCTCACACACACACCCATACACACGCATAGACACACACACAAACACGCTCAGACACAGACAGACACACACACACACACACCTGCTCCTTTCTCTAATGGCATAATTATTCTACCAACCTGTTTTCTCACATGCTTACGTTTACTATTCATATAGCTAGACGCTCCAGCTGCGTCTAGCTATCCGAACTCTCCCTTACAGTAACTGAAACTCGCCACCACACTGTGCGATAACGACGCAGGGAATCACGGGAAGATCAACACTGTCTGTCTGTGTCTTGAACGCTGTGGTAGGACGTGGTGTTTTGTCATTCTCTTCCTCTGTTCCCACTTCTGTTCTTGTACCCCTTTAGTTACAGCTCAAGTTTGAAACATCTCCCTGAGGAAAATAAGCATGATTCGCCTCGCTGGAGACATCTGCCCTTTGAAAGAGAGAGGCTGTTTGAACAGCTGTCACATCCCACTGCTCGTCTGAACATCTTCAGATGAAACAGAGAACGTCTGGGGCCGTATGTATCTCTGCTTCTGATCTTGGATCAGGTCCCCCCCCGTCCCCCGTCCATGCAGTCATCCGTTGTTATCTAAAAAGTGATCCTAAATTACACTCTGAGACGGTTGATACATATGGCCCCTAGGGTAATGTTGTGGTTTGGATACTAGAGGAGACGTCAACAAGCAACACGACGATGCAGAAGACAACAGGCAAACCCAGCAAGGATTACCACATCAAGCCTGTCTGGCCAAAGCAGGTAGAACTGTTTAAAACTGATACACTCGCACAAAATATCCCCATTCACGGTGAGATACTGTAGGTAGACATCCACTGGAGAGGGTGCGCGAATGGATGACTCTCTTAAGCGCATAGAAGCTGATAGAACAGAGAGAGATACCTGTGTAGAAAGAATGCCTGTGAACAAATGTGCTGCTTTCTTTGTGTGTTTTCTGTGTTCATTGTGATGCATGGGTCACGCATTTACATATGTAGGACTACGTTATGTACATGTACTGTATTGTGTCATGTATTGTCGTGTATGGGCCAGGTTGTCGACATAGCAACCAAAGAGTTCCATCCCCGAAGATTTGAAGCTTAACACTTAAGACTTTGGCCCTGAAGTGGCTGCCTGTTAGTCAGTGAAGAGGAACGAAACATCAGCCTTTCGAAAAGTCCCGGGAGTTCAATTGCATTAAAGCCCTTAGTTTGCCTGAGCTTCGATAAAATTGGATAAAGCAGGAAAAGCTGCTTCCATCACTCAGAATTCATTTCCCCCAAACTGATTTGAGCTGCATAGTACCCACTATGGGTTGGGAAACCCTATTCTGCCCCTGTCCATCTCTGTACTTTAATCAAATTATCCTCTATGTTCGGAGGTAATATAAACTAGGTTTGTCATGATACCAGTATCGCGATTCTAGGAAGTAAGGAAGGAAGGGAAACAAAACATGAAGTAGACTTACTTTCTTGAGGAAAACGGTCCTAATGTTGGAAAAATCTGCTTTATGTTGTCGCCAATGTTCCCTATAAGCTGTGCATGGGCGCGCAGTTACCCCGGGACTGCCGCACAGAAGAAATATCAGCCCACACAAAGAAGCACGAGATTGAACTCCACTCAACTTTCTAGTTTCTCCTATAGTTAATTCTATCAACGTTTCCCTTTACTGTGCGAATTGTGAATAAATCAACGCAATACTAGCCACTTTCAATGCAACATACCGAAACAAAACAAACTATACCATACATTTTCTTGTAGGCAGAACACATTGGAGTAGGATTCTATTGCATTAACAGGCACGACCCATACTCTACACAGACTTGTGCACCATAACCACTCAGAGCTGCAGGACACAAATAGACCATTTCCATATATGGATCTGTGCCATTCACTTTGAACTGGACTGTCTTTACAGCATGAGCAGTCATGAGTTGATGCGCTTATTATGAGATCAAAGCGAGAGCTGCACGTAGCCAGGTGTGTACACTTGTTCATGTTCTTTGCTAGTAAGTGAGCCCAGGTATAGCTAATTTCTAGTCCACAATGAGGGAGTGGTTGCTTCCTACAAGAACACAAAACATGTGCATTTCTAGCCATCTTTGAAAAACAAGTCAGGGAAATATATTTTTTTCTGTCTTAAAGGGGCAGTGTTGTATTTTGAGACAGTCTTGAATAAGCTAAGTAGCCAATAGGCAGAGGGTAGCATCATTTGTCTGACTCTCTGTAATAATGGTGTGGGAATAGTAATAAATAGTTTTTTGTAAAGTGGTTTCTTGCATCAAACAACACAACATTTTCAGTCACCTCCTTGTCTGAAGGACAAGTGGATAAACAGGTTAATGTCAAGCCCTGCATGTTTTTTTTCTCCAAAAGTCTCATGGAACGCAGGCCTACGTTGAGCACCACACATTGGCTGCTACTGTAGGCTGAACGATAGAAGACTTATTTCCATGTTAAAACGTTACGGGATGCATTTTCTCCATAGTTTTTCTATAGCCACTCTGATAGGCCTACGTTATGATCAAATAGCCACAGTAGCCTACTTGGCCATTGTTATAACTGTAAATGAAAGCGGGTACAGCCTCAGTGTTCACAGTACACTCTCGCCAGATGTCGCACAGCATTTTCACAACGTTCAAGTTTGCGCTCGGCAGACCAGGAATTAGCTCAGTGCCTAAAAGAATTAGAGGGAACATTGGTTGTCACCGAGAGTCACGTTTGTTTGTTTTGCAAGCTATAGCACACAATTGTTACATCACTAATTTAAGAACACACACACACACGAGTGCAAGTGTACACACGCGCACGCACACAGACACAGCCACGCGTGTGCGCACACACACCTGTTTGGCATCTTTCCTATCCTGTCCTTATTTGGGGCTTCATTATTGGGATTCCTGCCACTCTGTCTCCCAGGCAGCATCCACCCTGTCCCTGTTATTCAACCAGCAGCATGTTGTCAAAACCAATAAGTTTTCTCAAAGTCACACACACACACACACAAACTTTTCTCAAGACAACTCATCCAAGCACCAGGCCTTGATGTGTGGGATGAAACGTTTCTTTAAGGTGATACGGGGGGATATCACCCCTCTTCCCCGCTCCATCATCCCTCAATCCTTCCCCCATCTCCCCCTCTCCCTCTCTCTCTCTCTCTCTCTATCTCTCTCTCTCTCTCCTCACTCATTGTCATTATTTTCAACATGGCCCTCCTCTGATCTACTAAGGATTGTGGGTCCTCTCTCTACGGGGGATTTCAATGTCAGGCGACACCTTGACGGCCGTGAGGGGGTTTGATTTCCCATCATGCTTTGTGGTGGCGTGTCTACCTTCCTTCCCGCTCTTTGGAGGTGGAGGCGAGGGGAGGCGAACGCTGTGGTGCCCCAGCACCGTCGGGCAATTATCCTCTAGCATAATAAGGAGTGGCTCTCGCCCTGCCGCTCTGATTGACACCTCTCCTCCTTATTTGTCAACAAATCAGATGGCTCATAATGGCGTGGGTGGTCATATTGAGCTAAGGGTGTCGTTTGTGGAGCTGAGCATCGCATCGTCTCTCGCTCCCCTTCTCTCGCTCTCTGTCACCTCGTTATCTCTGACAGGGTGTCGCTTGCTCAAACTTCCCCTCCTTTGTCATCTCTCCATACTTGTGTCTGTGTTCAACCAGAATGACAAAAACTATATTCAGTGTAGGTACTAATGTTCATTTTGTGACCAATGACCAGAAACATGGACTGGTGGCTGTTTTCCACCAAGTGTCACATACTTTGCACAACCAGGAAAAAACTTTGGTTAAGATTGTCAAAGAGTAAAAAGGGCACACTCCAAAAAAAACACACATACACTGACAAGATGCAGGCCATAACTGTCATTCGATCGATTGTATTGAAACCATGGATTTTTAAAAGAGTGCAATGCGCACAATCCTTATATGACAACATATAAATGTGTTATGAGCAGTACACGTGACAGTAGGGTGATACTCACAGCCATCCTTACGGTCCTCAGGACTAGACAAGGCCTCACTGTCTGACAGCAGGCCAGACACCGCAAACAACTTCCTCCCAGAATCCTCAGCGGCTTTGAGCGACCACGGCGAACCAGACAGAATACGCCCTCCTCCAAACTCATACTGCTTCCTTTCCGAGTCGGTATAGCAGCCCTTGAGCCTCTTAGCAGGGGTGAAGGCTGACTGATAACCCCTGACCTCTCTCTCCTCAGGCAGGGAGGAGAAGGGTCTGAAGGCGCCTACCCCGCTGTGGTTGAGCATCTCTAGAGATGAGCAGTCCAGGTTGGGGGGGTGGAACTGGGGGTGGAGGTGGAGCAGGGAGGCAGGGAAGTCTCTGGCGGGGAAGGTGCCATGGCTGGAGACGGGCCCCTGGCGGTGGTACATGGAGGCAAATGTGTAGGAGCCGGAGGGGAAGGGGAGGTGGAGGTCCTTCTCGGAGATGGGGACACCGAAAGGCCGTGGGGCCTGGCAGGGGATGGAGGAATCGTGGCCAGCCTCGGCTGTGGAGGCCAGCACCATCAGGGCTGGGGAGGCCAGGGGACTGGGCAGGTAGGAGGAGCTGTCCATCTTAAAAGAGGGACGGTGGAGGTCCATCCAATCCACGCCTCCCTTAGTCCTATAGAGGGAGGGACTGGTCAGGGGGAGGGGCTGAGTGTTGGTGTGATTTGAAGATGATGTAGAATAACTTCACTGTGAGTCCATTCTCATAGGGCTATATAAGGAGAGAAGAGCATTGATTATCCAAATACAATTGTCAAGAAAGAGGGGTATTTAAGAAAGAGATATGGAAGACACATAGAGAACGATGACTCTCACAATGAACTAATGCAAATGCTGAATAATAACGTTAAAATAAAACATGTGCAAAATGATTTTTTTTCTTCAAATCTGGACAATTCTGTTAAGAAATACTTTGATAGCACTGGAAAAAACGTTATTTGTAACTGAGAATATATTTATTTGTAACTGAGAATATATTTAATTAAATGAAGAGTTAAGCTAAAAAAAACATGAAATATAGCAGAACATATAGCAGATCATATTGTAATAATTAATATAATGTAAATAAAATCTTGAAATGATGGTGTAGTTTACGGGGTATTTGTTTATGACTCATTAATAGCCTATCAGTCCATATATGTTTGCAATCTGCCCAATATCAAAAAAAGATTATGATGATCATCACAGTAAATAGGAAAATGTGGCTCTCAATTGAATACTTATTTTCCTTTTGTTCTATGATATTTATATGTGAAACAGCATTTATTGTAAAAATGTATATTCTATGACAAGTTAATGAAATAAGAACCCAATAGAAAACATTTTAATACTCTTACATTTCCATGTGATTGACACTACAATTTATCGATTGATCTTGGGATTAAATTTGTTTTCGGTGTGGCCCGCATAACACGTTATAAAATAATCCCAATATTGGTGTCTAACAAAAGATAATTCTAAAATCTAATTGTACAGATGTCCAAGAGGATTGTGAAACGAATAATTCATGTTGTTCGATGTTACAGTTTCTGAAATTAACTCATTTGTAGGCTAAAGAATAATATCTGAACAGCAGTTGTATTTAATTGAAAACAATCTTTAGTTATGAAAGAGATAGTTTTGTTAGTGATAATCTCCCATTTTATTGAACAGTAGCTAGGTTTCTATCCAATTGGCGACAGATTTTCATGCGAATATTCTAAAATCCGCATAAAAACAAGATGCGCATTTTCCCACCAGAGATGTGTTTCCATCTAATTGACTTGTTGCAGATAAAAGACTGTGTGTGATCACATGGTGCACATAAAATAACTTTTGCGGTTAAACTCCCATATGCAGAATCAAAAATACAAGTGTAATTATTTTCCATCCAATTTTGTATTATACTGATGGTTTTCTCACCCCCCAAAAATGCGTGTTATATAGCGAGTGTGCCAGATCTTGTACTGGCATGTGCGCTCTAGCCAACAGCGCGCAGATACCGCTTTTGGCTAGAGCGCACGTACATCCCTCAAACTCAACTCTGGACCTCGAAGCCAGTGCAACTGCGTTTTTTTCATTGTACCCTTCTAATCAGGGACTGATTTAGACCTGAGTGCAATTCATTATCAGACAGAATAGAAAACCAGCAGACCCCGGACCTCCTAGGGTAAGAGTTGAAACACCCCTGGCCTTACATGATTAGATTTTTTTACGGACAAAGGAGCAAGATTCATGTTATTTGTCAAACGGCAGCCAAGCATCGATGATCATGTCACCAGCATAAGACCCTCCATATTTGGAAAAGAGCATCAAGCTCATCATCTAGGCACTTTCACCACCCTGCGAAGTTCATCATCCTTTGTTGAATCTGTAGCCTAATAAACGGCATGCTTTCACGACGACATCGCGTGACTCCAAGTTTACTTCGTTTTATGATAGGCACGTTTTCACTGTATGAATGTGCAAAATTCGAAACTTTTGTTAAACGAAAAGAAATTCCAATCACATGAAGTGTCAACTGCATTCGTGGCTTGTGCTCCCGGTGAATGTTGAACCCCTAGCATACTCATGCCAACAATGTGCGTGTTATAACATCCCTCAGACCCCTTTCAAGAAATTCTTTCATTTTTCGTTTATTTTATGTATTATATATTTCGACTTAAACACGCCAGGGTAAATTGGAAATATTTCAAGCAAAAAAAACTCCTCAGGGACGACCAGCAGTTCCATGTATTTGATCTGTTCAGAGCTAGCTCACCTGATTAAACTTGTCAACTAAGCAGCAAGCCCCTGAGGCGAATCCGAGCCAGTTCAGGGCTACAACAAAATTGTGAAACGGCCCGGTGTCCCCGAGGAAGAGATTTGAGAACCGCGCACGATGTTGGACCACTGAATGCCCAACAAACATCTTGAAAAGTAGGCTATTCAAATGAAATGCAAACCCCAATTTGCGTGAAACACGGCTGCAGTCTTCAAGGGCAAATATCTGATCTTGTCAAACATTTAGCCAGATAGGCCCTAATGATAAATTATACTAATTAATAGGATATTGCATGAAGGTCTTACAAGAAGCCAACAAAATGTAATCTAACCCAATAGCCCTACCATAACACTTTTACAGGAAAAGTTGCATATAGCCTACTTACCTAGTTAAACGCTGTCTTGGAGTTGTTTCAGTCACACAACGAACACTTTCTCTAGTTAGAATGTCAGCGACGGTCGAGACTTTATTCCGTCCGAGCAGAAGAGAAACACGCGCTTGCAAAAGGTCGAGATTATTTCCAAGTATATCTGCAGTGAAATGTAAGCTTGGCTACAGTATTTATTTTTCACATTGACAGACCAGTTAGAATTGTAAGATAAGAAGTGGCACAACGTGAGGACGAGGCGAAGCTCACCGGGCTGCGGCTGCTGCTGCTCAGAGGCTTTCCGCGCTTCGAATGACGATTCCCTCTTCCTCTCCCACCCTAGCCTATCTCTCTCCTCCGAATCACTCTCCGGAGAGGGTCTGCGACCTGCCTTCAGAATGTGCAATGTTACCCTCAGTAGGTTACTAGCCTCTATCCTCCACATGCAATTGGAAAATGTTCTGAAATGTGATTAAACCGCTATCAAACTGTCTTAAAAATAATTCCGCTTTCTGGCAGAGCCAACAAATAAGTCACATGCAAGACCATTCAAATCCTTAGAACAAGATGCTTTAGTCCAGATTTTAAATGTGCGGTATATTTTAGATCCAAAACACACATACATGTTCAGGTACAGATATTGTCTCACTGTATGAATAGTTCGTTGCAGGATAGGACAATGCATAACCTTTGAGATTTTACATGTGTCATTTTTTTCCATGCACCCAAATGACACATTTTGTCAATTTCAGTATAATGAACTACTAGGCTACTTAAGTGTAACCGTGACAGTATAGGCTGGGGACTGAGGAAAGTCATTAACCTTAAAAAATGACCAACACTGGACAGTTCTAGGTCCAGGCTTGCTAAAATGCATAAAAGGTCTGTCTCGCATGTTAAGGAAAACATTTGGACATTTCTACAAAACTGTGAAGGGGAGAGGATAGAGTTGTCTCCTTTCCTTTATTCAGTACAGGCCTGCTTAGTTTGATTGCCATGTCCTGTGTTTTTGATTTGGCAAAACGTCCTTAAGGGGATTACAATGAAGAAAAAATAATAATTTTATACTGTATTTATTGGGTGTCTGATTTTTATTGACTGAGGGCATAGGCCATGTAGCCTAACTCCATCAGCTTAAAACTCTTAAGGATGAACCCCTTTTTTTCAATTTACGCCTAAAATGACATACCCAAATCTAACTGCCTGTAGCTCAGGCCCTGCAGCAAGAATATGCATATTCTTGGTACCATTTGAAAGGAAACACTTTGACGTTTATGGAAATGTGAAAGGAATGTAGTAGAATTTAACACAATAGATCTGGCAAAAGATAATACAAAGAAAAAAAAAACTTTATTTTGTATTTTTTTGTACAGAAAGGCCATAATGTATTATTCCAGCCCCGGTGCAATTTAGATTTTGGCCACTAGATGGCATCAGTGTATGTGCAAAGTTTTAGACTGATCCAATGAACCATTGCATTTCTGTTAAAAATGTTGTATTATGACTGCCCAAAAGTGCCTAATTTGTTTATTAATAACTTTTCATATTCAAAATTGTGCTCTCTCCTCGAACAATAGCATGGTATTATATCACTGTAATAGCTACTGTAAATTGGTCAGTGCAGTTAGATTAACAAGAATTTCAGTTTCCTGCCAATATCAGATATGTCCATGTCCTGGGAAATTTTCTTACAACCTCACTTACAACCTCATGCTAGTTGCATTAGCCTACATTAGCTCAACCGTCCCATGGAAGGGGCACCATTAAATATACTTGAGCGTGCCATTATAGAAGAAACCCAGTATCCTCTTTATTCACACATATGATTTAACACTGTTGGATGGCATAACTCGAGAAAATCACAAATCACTCTTAATGTGTTTTTATCAGTATTGGTATCGCTTAAAGACTTTTTGGGAATAATGTAATTGAAATAATTCCGTCTTCCCCTGAGCCAATCCAGAGGTTCCTTTGGGCTAATCTAATGTGACATGCAATTTTGTGTCTCTGACGGTCCGACTATTGCTTCCCCTCAGGTCTCAGTCTGTAATGAACAGCCATTTGAGCGCCAGCGAGCCCCTGTGGAGAGACCTCTGAGACGGGGAATGGGAGGGTTGGGAATATTTTGGAATGTCACAATCAAGGAGAAGATGGGGGTTAAGTTACTTTTGGTGGAGATTTGGAATGGTAGGTCCAATGTGGCATTACTTGGCATGTGACAGAAAAATCTAAGAATGCATTGCCTTGCCACATGCAGGCTTTAAAAACTGTCCCCGAAACTGGTAGCTTTTCCATTATAATTTTATACAGAAATTCAATCCCCACTGTACCCTATGCTGTCTACTATCATAAAGTTGAACTCTTCACTCACCTCTTCCAGTCCACAAACCCTTCACGGCCCACCCCAGCTTCTGGGGGGAAATAGGGAGGCAGACAGCAGACTGACTTTTACGGGAATATAAAGAGGGGACATCAGTCTGACTGGCTGCTCCTCTGTCTCACCTCCAGACCTACAGTATGTGACATGCCTTGATGTGGGGTCTGACTTGGGATGGTCGTTACTTCAGTAAGGGAATTGGTCTGTGACGTTTTTTTAAAGGTTAGACTCACCGACCTTACTGCACCGGATAAATAGGGTTTACCGATATATAAATGGCCACTCCAGCACTAACCACCTTTGGAAGTCTGGAAAACATAGAGACAGTTTAACATTAGACTCACAGTTCTACGTGATTGAATGAACCATTTAATTTACAAGGCACTGCCAAATTCCAATTTTGTCCTTGGCTGGAAATGACTGGTTAGTGAACGTCCAAACAGACACACACCATCCTGTTAACAGCTGGCTTATACCCCTCCGTCCTATTATCCCCTTCCACAGGGACGGACTGGGACCCGAAATCGTCCTGGGTATTTGTAACACACCGGCCCCTATTTTTCCTCCAGGTGCCCACACCGGCCAATTTGTTTTCCTCGAGGCCCCCATTATTAGACAAATAATGATTATTCTGAGAAAGCAACGACAATCTAGACAGGACCCACTGGGCTAAATATGGACCAGCCCATCTGGCATTTGCCTGAACTGCCCTATGGCCAGTCTGTTTCTGCCCTTCCGTCCTTCACAGACCACTTGTGGCTCTGGGTGGTGTTGCCTTGTGTGTCCTGCAGGCCCACTCAAGTGTAATGATGTCCCTGCCTTTGCCAGGTTATGGCACAGTGGCGCTAGGGCCTGTCCTGTATTGGCCGGGGGTGTACTGCACTGACTGGCGCCAAGAATAAATTGTCACCCCCAGCCACAGAATCTCACTGGTCAGTCAGCAGTAGCCAATTAAAGGGCTGCCTGGGCAGCAGAGAATGATGTGATGTGATGTTGATTGGATGTCTTCATTTGTGGCAGGTTGTGAGTCATTTGGCTGGCTCATGTTCATCCCTTCTGGAGGCAGTCATTTTAATCCGTTTGACCACATACTTGTTTACAATACGTGCATCGTCAATTTAGATAAGCCTACATTTTGAATGGCTCTTATAGTTTGCATGATGTAAATATTCCTAGCAACTGCTGTAGTATTAACCAATATTTACATAAATTAAAATGAGCTTGTACGCTAAACTCCACTCATAGAGTAACAACATTGTCGTGACTTTACTTTCATTAATCTGAAGACTGTTAATTATCTAATCAACTAACTATGTTCAATTGTTACCCGTTTAAATGAATCATGTAACAATTAACTCATTAGGATTTGGGGCACCACGAGAGCGGTGCTTTAAAGAGTTACCATCTCCTGAATTAAACTCTAAAGGTCTATCACATCCATAAACAGTCAACGTATTTAACATAACCTTGTATCATATTGTTATTCTGAACAATCGAAACCCCTGCATCTGCAAACCTCTTGGACTGACACAATATGGCTGCTTGTTACAAAAGACATGGAGAGGGTGAGAGAGAGAGAGAGAGAGAGAGAGGGACAGACATAATACTTTGGTACATTTAGAAAATACTCTCACAGTAATCATATACTTTGCACACAAACCGCCGCCCTTTGAGTAAAGAATCATGAATGTATTTACGTGAAATGTCTTGTTTCTTTGTGTATTTCTGTCGGAACCAGGCCACCTTGGAAAGGGAATTGGGCCTTTTTGCTGCACGCTTGTAAGGCTCTGATTATCCAAAAGGGGTCCCCACCCGTCTTCTACTGTTGTTCTCCTCTGCAATTGTCCTGTATCCAGTGACCTTTTTAGTCCTGAACAGAACTAGAGTTTATTCTACTTCCATTCACTCTGGAAGATGCTTCTTTGAAGCATGGGGCAGTGGGGTGATGAGAGTAGCGTACTATGGTGGTTTGAGAAGAGTAATACAATGGTCCCACTTAAGTTTACTTCTCTAGAGACTTTACTTAGGACGGCTATTCAGCCGTACCAGTGATTGTCCGGGAGGTGACTTTATCATCTCAACCTTGTGTTGAGATTCAGAGTTCGAACCACTTTGGACGTGAGCTGCAGCTCCACGTCTCTCTGGTCTGATATTTTTTATTCTTAACCCATCATTTTATACAGTTTGTTCAAAAGGGGTGGTTCCATCAGGCTGACACCCTGTCTGACCTCACTTAAGGGGGTGGTGAATACTTACTTGTACAAAGTTATAAAAACTATTTCCTCTTATAGTTTCTAAAATCACATCCCATCTCTTAACAAAAACACTTTCATCATTTTTTATATTTCATGCACAACGTAGAGGATGGAAAGTTACAGTATTTCCTTTATAACATGTTTAATGACATCACCAAATAACAATCAAACCAACATCAGTGTTATTTTAGGTCGTATCTGACCCCCGTTCTATGTTAGAAATATTGTTCCAGTATTCGCTTTAGAACGTGTTAGTTTCTGCGGGAAAATGTCTGTGAAACAAAAGCACATTCCTGTGGTGAACATTGGAGAGGGAGATGCTGAATGTTCTGTCCTTATTTAAAACAGGGTGTGAGCTGTCAACTCCCACCAGTTCCCTTCTCCCCCTCTCTGCGGGTGAGAGGGGGTCTGGTTGAAGTTATTTATTGCCAAGCTGATCTGACCTATTTGGATCCTCACATGACAGTCATGACAACATACAGTGTAACAATATAAGCTAAAAACATACAGTGTCCTAACGAGATTTTGGCATGGGGCCGAAAGTTATTTTTAAATCCATGTATTCGTTTTTTTTTGTCTTCCTCTCATTTGGTTCATTCTAATTTCAAACGTTTTCTCTTTAACCAGATTTATACATTCATCTTTCTCATAAAAGCAATCATAGGATAACTGAGGTAAATTAAATTAGCGTTTGATATGAGATTTCTACTTCCTTATTATGATGCCAGAGAAGATGATTAACCCTATAACTTAATTAAGTAAGTCTTTTAACTTTCTCACTTCCTAATTGGATAGCTGGAGTACAACAGAGAGTAAATACTGAGAATTAATCACTAATTCTGCATCCCAAATGACACCCTATTCCCTATATAGTGCACTACTGTTTGGGCCCTGGTCAAAGGTAGTTTACTATGTAAGGCATAGGGTGCCATTTGGGACTTAGCCAATAGTAAACCTCGTTACAGCAGTCATCGCCACATACTCATTAGAGGTAGATAAGATTTAAGGCTGATTTTGAGTTCTCCAGGAGTCCAGGAGGTCTATAGCAATACAAGTATTTAGCACAACACCTCTAACCTTGAAGGTGACCATATTTAGCGTTGCCTCTATGTTTTAGCAGAGCAGTCCTGACAGTAAAAAAGGCTAACCTTAATATCGAAACAGATGGAGAAGTAGTGGTTGCATTTGGACAGAGAGAACCAGAGGCTGGCAGTGTAGTACAGGGACTCCAAAACGCACACTAGCCAGAGCTCAGTATGTTAGAGACAGCTGGGTAGTGGGTAGTTGTACGACTGAGTCCTACGGTGCTCAGTATATTAACATAGAGACAGTCAGCTAGTACTGCCATGGAGAGAGAGGTTAGCCACTATATTAACATAGAGAGAGACAGCGCTGGAGCAGTCTGCCAAAGAGTGAGCAGAGAGAGAGAGAGAGAGAGAGAGAGAGAGAGATGAGCTGTCTTCACGGCGACTGTGTCCGTACGTGTGTGTGACAGCTCCCAAAGCAGCCGGCGAGCGTGAATGTGAGGAGGAATACAGAGAGGTGCATTATGGTCCCAATCATTGATCGCTTCCTCCCAGGGGGCTGATGTCAGACCCCCCCAAACATATGAAGGGTTAACCCCTGACACGCCCCAGCATCCTCTGTTTTCAAAGCACTCTTACTCTCCAACTCCGGTCATCTGGCAGTTGAGTTGCACATCTGATAGTAAACCTTGCTTCGGTGCTGGGAAACGTGAACATATCGTGTTGAGTATATATTTAAGGTAGGGTGTAAATGGAAAATACTAAATCTGAATCTGTCTGTATCTAAAAGGTATCGAAAACAAGACATTGTTTCTGCAGGTAAATTGTCACATTCAACGGACAGGAGAAGAAATAGGATCTCTGAGAGATAATGCTGTCCATTCATTCTGTATCCACCAGTCTTTTGCTTTCAGTGTTGGGCAGTCAAGTGGCTAACAGTGTGGAGCGGTGACAGGCTGTGTCCTCACCTCCCCCCTCCTACCCATCACACTCTCCACACCCACCCCACCTCCACCACACACCCCATCCGCCAAACCCTTTCCCCCCTCGCAGCCAAGAGGCTGACGCTAATGTGACACCCTTCAAATAATTAGCAACAAACGCACTGCTGACTGCAAACAGCTCGCGCCCCTCAGTGGACTGTCACTAGTCATTAGTCTGGACCCACAGAGGGGACAGGCCCACGCGACGAAGGGTAGGGGGAAGGGGGGAGGGGGCAAATGACCCTACCCTTATTACCGAGGAGGGAGGGGAAGGGAAGCAACAGATCTTGAAGATATAGCAGAATATGCACGGAGCTGTAGGTTTTGTCTCTTTTTCTCTCTGCCTCTGTTTCTCTCTCTCGCCTTTTCTCTAAGGGGTAACCCTGCAGTTTGGATCTAGGCCCGTATTTATAAAGTGTTTCAGGTTACAAGTGCTGATCTACAATCAGGTAAATGTAATTTTTTTCATTGTGATATAGAAGGCAGAACTGATCCAAAATCATCACTCCTAGAGACGGACATGTCAGGTGTGCCTTTTGTTATCATTGTCCCCCTCTGGTGGTCTCTTCTTACAATATCTAACACAGGCACACCTGACCTTAGACAGCCTTTCTTCAATACCATTATTCAATCCCTAACACACAAACCCCTAGCCTGGTCCCAGATATTTTATTGCGGCCTGTATAGTCTGATTGGTACCTTAACCTCTGACTGCCGTCTAAAATAGGCCGCTTCGCAAATGGCACCCTATTCCCTATGTAGTGCACTACTTTGGCCAGGACCCGTGTACTACATACAGAATAGGGTACCATTTGGGATACCGACAATATTAAAGTTTTCACTGCTCAATAACCACATAATGCAAAAGTTTAATCTGAGCGAGAATCTATTTCTGTCAAGCTGGTGAACGCGACTCTTTAGTCACGAGAAAGGGGGTTGCATTATTTGACACCTATTCTTCACACACGGACCTGGCCACAATAACACATGCTCTAGTCGGCCTACCACAAATACCCCATTCCATAAGCATTCATGTAAGGTGGCAATATTAGCACATCCTCAGACTCGGCAGCCTCAGCCTTACCAAAGATAGCTTGGTAGGCTCAGGACCATGTCACAGGCACATATGGAGAACCCATCCCTTCATTTATAGTTAGAGTACCTGAAACCGGAGCAGTATTACCACAGGTTGTCATAGACCACTGGTAACTGTACTAATTGGGCTCAGGCCAGCAGAGGGAGAGCGAGAAAGAGCTACGCTGTGGCTTTATTCAGTCTTATCCTGAACCATGAAACCACAGTGCATGACACCCCTCCACGCTCAGAATAGATATGCCTATTCACTCTCACCGCAGAGATTTGACAAGCCAGACTGCTCCCACTGTGCAACAAGACCTCCTCTCTCTCTCTCTAATGTCTCTCTCTCTCTCTCTCTCTCTCTTTCAATCACCCACCCTCATTTCCCCTCTCCCCATCTTTTCACTCTGCCTTTCTCTCACAATCTTGAAGCTATGCTTGTTCAAATTGGAAAGTTCAACCAGCCACAAAGGACCTAAACGAGAGCGAGGGGACCTTGTATTGTTTAAAGACTCCAATCAAGTTCCAAAGCGATAAAGCTGAATTAAAGTCAGGGCAGGTGAGAGAGTTTAAAATGGATAAGCTCAAGCCTTGGAATATGGCACTGTCACTAATACATGCTTAACATTCATATTTGATGTTAAGGGATAAAGGGGGCCACTCAATGAATGGTGGAATGAGGCTCTGGTGTGGTTCTCATTCTTCAGATGCACACACACACACACACACACACACACACACACACACACACACACACACACACACACACACACACAGTCAGGTAAAGGTCTCCCAGTGGTGATCTGTGAGAGGCCCTCAGTTCAAACAGATCAATATGACACTGGCACGTCCCTCCGCCGAACCAGGAGAAAACAATTAGAAGCCATCGATTCTGTGCCAGTCCCATCCATGAATATGCATGTGTCCTTGACCTTCCCTTGGAGAGAAGAGAGAGAGAGAGACCAGAGAGACCAGAGAGAGCGAGAGAGAGAGTGACAGGTGATTTTTTTCTCTTCCATATAGGTAATTTTTACTCCTTCATTCGCAAAATCTTTAAATGTAGCTAACAACCATAATTGTTACATCTGGAAAGCGTTGTGTGTACACTTAGAGTTAGGGGTAACTTAAAGATCCCTGGAGAATCTCGAGGAACCCTGGAGTTCCTCAAGGAACCATTGCAGTCAATGGGTTCATATTTGCACTTTTGTCTAGTTGAGGGGTTCTCGGAGGAACCTTTAATGTCAATATAACAAAGGGTTCCTGGAGGAACCTTTTTGCTGGCTTATGCGGAGCACTTTGAATTTATTTCACAGTTGGATTGTTGTGACAAACTCAGAAGAAGGTAAAAAATGTGTGGTTTTCGGTGATGGCTTTAGGGGATGGCTAGCAATTTGTAAATAATTATCCATTCCTTTATGAGTACTATTTTAAGGTTGATCACTGACAGTTTTGTAGCTTCATTAAGGCTTATAGAGGTGTATGAGTTCCTCAAGAGCCTATGCAAATCCCAATGTTGGAATAGTTAACACTTTATTACTTTATGTAATCAACAATGTTAATATTATTAATATTATATTACAATGTGTAATATGCATACATATTTAAGGATATATTTTTGCCGTGTAGAGTACAAACTTAACATGATGAACAGGAAATACATTTATTCTCATGGGTGCCCAAAAATAACTATCTGAAGGACGCGCATTCCAAAAAGCCTCGTCTCCAATCTTCTGATAGGCTGCCGCCGCTACAATATCTCATTAAAAAGGTTAAGATTGAACCCCTCCCATCACAAAAAGGTTACTGTTTGAACCAACCCCCTGGGCACAGACGTCAATAAAATGTCTATTCCACATTGGTTTTTCACGTCATTGCATTGAAATGACATGGAAAGAACGCCGATTCAACCAGTGTGTGACCAGCGGCTATCTTTTTAACCTGAGAAGGTTCCCCCACAGTGGCACTCTTTTGAACCCCAAAAGGTTATTCTAGGCTCCTTTACTTTTAAGTGTATTGAACAAGTTGCTCACTGCATGAAATTCACTACACTTTTTAAGCGTTTGTGAAACACATTGCTATTTCAACGCCTCTAAAATGTGTTTTTTAAGACCGCTGCTCTTTTAAAGCCTGTTGTAGAGATCCCCAGATCCTTCATTGGGAGCAGCCGTCCCCTTGAGCTGCCTCTCCTTCTGCTTAGTGATGGCACAGACAGGGACATCTGCATTTTAGCACAGCCAATCTGCTTTTTCCACACACACACACACACACACACACACAGAAAGACACACGCACGCCCCTCTCTGCACGGACCTGACATTACTACATCCTGTGGCCAATGCCAAAGGGCGTGACAGGACAACCCTGGCCTGTGTCTTGTCAACACGTCACTTAGCGTTAGCATGGTACGGCTAATGCAGAGGGGTCATGATGACAACTGTCAACAGCCTGGTTTAATTAGCCACCCCATAATGTATGGGCAGGAGTTCATTCGGAGCCGTTATGGCGATGGATGTGTATACGGTTTACACAGTGTGTTTGATAAAAGAACCTCTGTCCAAGTACACACTTGGGGAAATGTGTTTTAAGTGGAGGTGTGTGTGGTGGTACATGTGTGTGTGTGCTCGCACGTGTGTGTTTGCGTGTGTGTGGTGCATGTGTGCGTGTGTGTGTGATGTTGTGTGTATGGATGTGTGTATGGGCAAAATCTGAGAGATGTCAGTGTATAATGGACGTGTGTGTGTGAATCAGTGGAGGCTTATCATAGGAGGAAGGGGAGGACCATCCTCCTCAGTGAATAAAAAAAACTAGTGAAATGTTTAAAAAAACTGATCATTTTCAGATAAAACTATACTAAACATATTCACGTCACCAAATAATTTATAAAAACATATTGTTTTGCAATAAAGGGCTACAATAGCCTCAACAGTACTCTGTAGGGTAGCACCACGGTGTAGGCGGATGACAGCTAGTTTCTGTCACTACAAACACCCTGGTTCAAATCCAGGCTGTATCACAACTGGCCGTGTTTGGGAGTCCCAAACACAATCGACCCAGCGTCGTCTGGGTTTGGCAGATGTTGGCTGTAAATAAGAATTTGTCCTTAACTGACTTGCCTAGTTAAATAAATGTTTTAAAAATAAAACATTTGTAGCCACCAGTGTAACTGCTAAACTGCTTGCTAACTGTACACTTTATTGCATAATTTTAGTGGGTTTACTAACATGTTAGTTCTAGTAGCTATGTTGTTGACTTGACGTTAGCTAATAGGTTGACAACGATGTAGGTTGTGTGTAGCGGTTAGCGTTTATGATATGAAGGTTTGGCTTGGAATTATTTTTTTTGCCTGGTCACAGACAGCTGATGTGTTGTGCACTGAAGTCCTCAAGTGAAGGGAAAAGGTGAGAAGAGGAGAGCGCGTAGATGCAAGAAGGAATTATACAACGATCTGGCTGCTAAGAAAGTGAACTGCTTTTGCATGTGATCAGGGGTGTATTCATTCCGCCGATTCTGTTGAAAAACGTTTCTTAAACGAAAGCATACCTGAATTTGTCGAATACAAACTCTCATTTGCAACTGTTGGACTAATGATTACACCCTAGATCAGCTAGATGCAGGCAAGATTGTGCAAGGCGGTATTGAAAGTGTTAATGTCTGTCACCTTGATTACTCAAATTTCTCTCAACCTGACCTGTGCACCAGTGCACCGACTTCATGATGGGTATAGGCAAATGTGATTATCATGAAGTAGCCTAAACTTATCCATGTGTTCGGTGCCTCCTAAGAAGAGGTAGGTGCAGGAGTCAGGAGCAGGAGAGCAAGGAAGTCCCAGTAGCACAATCGTTTATAGAAAGTCCCAACAACAACAACAGGTGGGGAAACACACCCACCGAAGTGCCCACACACAGGGAAATAACGTCACGCTTGAAGGAGAAACCTCTACTCCTAATTACAATCCAAACAGTACAACGACCGTGAGGAAAAAAAAAACTGTGGTGCAAACACTCACCCCTAACAGAGCAACAAACAGCAAATAATCCCACACAAAGAATTAGCAGGCAGTGGAGGTTAATAAACCCACCGAAATTAACTAATAGGACACTGGTGTAAACAAAACAGACAGACACAAACGAAAAGGAAAAATGGATCGGTGGCAGCTAGTAGGCCGGCGACGACGACCGCCAAGCACCGCCCGAACAGGGAGAGGAGCCAAATGAAATGAAAAGGAAAAATGGATCGGTGGCAGCTAGTAGGCCGGTGACGACGACCGCCGAGCACCGCCTGAACAGGGAGAGGAGCCAAATGAAATGAAAAGGAAAAGTATTCCTGAAAAAAAAATGCAAACTGAAAAAAAAATGAACAAACCTGTTTGAAAATCAAAAACTACACTGATATTACACTCGTAATTACACTTCGTTTTTACTAAACAGTATGTTCTAAATAGTATGTAATACGATTAGTACACAGTATGCAGTTTAAGTAAGTACACTGAACAAATATAAATGCAATATGCAACATTTTCAAAGATTTTACTGAGTTACAGTTCATATAAGGAAATCAGTAAATTGAAATTAATGAATTAGTCCCTAATCTATGGATTTCACATGACTGGGAATACAGTTGGTCACAGATTCCTTTAAAAAACGTCAGTATCACCATTTGCCTCATGCAGCATGACACATCTCCTTCGCATACAGTTGATCAGGCTGTTGATTGTGGCCTGTGGAATATTGTCCCACTCATCTTCAAAGGCTGTGCGAAGTTGCTGGATATTTTGTGGGGATCTGGAACAAAGTGTCGTACATGTCGATCCAGAGCATCCCAAACATGCTCAATGGTTGACATGTTTTGTAATTATGCAGGCCATATAAGAACTGGGACATTTTCAGCTTCCAGGAATTGTGTACAGATCCTTGCGACAGGATTTTTAATCAGCTCTTGTTTTTGATAACATTGACTACCATTGCATATATCTGGTGTTTTTGAGCCACAGATTTGCAGATTGACTGACAAGTTCATATGTTTTGGCTTGGCTAGCTAGCTTGCCAATGTCCTTGTTTGAAAAAGGCATCTGGACACAGTACCAGCTTTTTTGTTTCACCTGGCAGCCAATTCCTGATCTTTTGAGAACACCCTTTGAGAAGTGGCCTGCCGTGTGAGAGCAAGGTGAGCTAGAGGAATGCTGCAATGCTGAGACGGAGGGCTCGTAGTGAGGACTACTGGCTACTATTCTGAACTTTGTGTGGGAGCTATTTTTGTGCCAAGAGCTGCTGAGGCATCACCCAAGTGGGTGCTACACAGAGTGGAAGAGGAGAACTCCAGTGGCTATAAGAGTCAGGCTGGTTCCCGGACTTGCCCTCTAGAACACATATGTCAGAGTCAAGGCCCGCGGGCCACATCCGGCCCGCAAGAAGGTTTTTTACGGCCCCTGGGATGATCTTGATTTATTATTAGAACCGGCCCGCAGCAAGCCGGCAGCCCGCAGATCTTTTACACGCACCAATACTACATTTCCCACAATGCAAAGGTGACGCACCGAGCAGTAGGCTGCTTCATTTCAATATTTATTGGCACAGCAGTCGTCAGCATCACAGTAAAATTAACTTTCAGATACCCATCAAAAATGGCAAAACGGAAGGTGGATACTGAGAACCGGGGGTTTCAAACAAGGTGGGAGTCGGAGTATATGTTCACGAAGGTAGCTGGAAAACCTGTGTGTCTTCTGTGTGGAGAAAGTGTGGCGGTACTGAAAGAGTATAATCTGAGACGACATTATGAAACGAAACACGCGGACAAAAACAAGAATATGGACATGGAACAAAGGCTACAAAAGGCAGAGGAATTAAAACGAGGCCTCAAATCTCGACAGGCTCTGTTCAAAAAAGCCAAATCACAAGGCCAGGCTGCTGTCAAGGCCAGTTTTATTTTGGCAGAAGAGATCGCTAAATCAGCCCGGCCATTTACGGAGGGGGATTTCATCAAAAACTGCATGATTAAAGTTTGTGACGAAGTTTGCCCAGAAAAAAGGCAACTCTTTTTAAATGTGAGTCTGAGCAGAAACACCATTGCCGAGAGAGTAGACCAGTTGTCCATCAATCTAAAAGAGCAGCTTGTGAAAAAGGGAAAAGATTTTATTGCATATTCCTTGGCTGTGGATGAGAGCACCGACATTTCTGACATTGCCCAGTTGTCAATTTTCATCCGCGGAGTGGACTCCAACCTAAGCGTGACAGAGGAGTTTTTGGCTTTACGTCCTATGCATGGCACAACTACGGGGCATGATTTGTATGAAGAGGTGTCAAGATGTGTAAATGAGATGGAGCTGCCTTGGGAAAAACTCGTGGGTTTGACAACCGACGGAGCACCTGCGATGTGTGGACACAGGAGCGGACTGGTGGCGAAGATACGGGAAAAGATGCAAGAGGAAAACGCGACAGGTGAGCTGACAGCTTATCATTGTATCATACACCAGGAAGCGTTGTGCGGTAAAGCCTTGAAAATGGAGCATGTAATGAGCATCATCACGCGCACAGTTAACTTTATCAGAGCCAAAGGTTTGAATCACCGCCAGTTCAAGGCATTTCTGACGGAGTTAGAAACGGAGCATGGTGATTTGCCTTATCACACAGAGGTGCGATGGCTAAGCCAGGGAAAGGTGCTTCAAAGATGTTTCGAGCTTCGTGAGGAGATTTGTCTGTTCTTGGACAGCAAAGGGAAAGACACAACACAACTCCGAGACGAAATGTTTCTGTGTGAAATGGCTTTTCTGTGTGACATTACGAGTCATCTGAATGCAATAAACTTGCAGCTGCAGGGTCGGGATCGTGTCATCTCTGATATGTACAGTACAGTGAAGGCATTTAAAACCAAACTGACTCTGTGGGAGACGCAGATGCGGAAAGAAAATTTGAGCCACTTTCCCAGCTGCCAGACCATGAAAGAGAAGCTCTCTACCAGTGCGTTCCCGAGCACACAGTTGGCTGATAAAATAGGTATGCTTGCCGCTGACTTTCGACGCCGATTTGCTGACTTTGAAGCACAAAAAAGCAGGTTGGAACTGCTCGGTAACCCATTTGCTGTTGACGTGGAAAGCTCACCACCAAACCTCCAAATGGAGTTGATTGACCTCCAATGCAATGATGCACTGAGGGCAAAATATGCGGCAGTGGGTGCTGCGGAGTTCGCCCGTTTCCTCCCCGGCACAATGCCCCAGCTGCGCATCCAGGCTGCTCAAACGTTGTCTATGTTTGGCAGCACATACCTGTGTGAACAACTGTTTTCTTTGATGAACCTGAACAAAACATCACACAGAAGTCGACTTACTGCTGAACACCTCCACTCAATTCTGAGGATTTCTTCAGCTCAGAGCCTTACCCCGAACATTGATGAACTTGTGGAAAAGATGGGACACCACCAAGTATCACCCTCAACCTCAAACAAGTGAACATTACTGTGCAATCACATATTTAGAGTTTTTACTCAGTTCAAGTTTAAAAGTTAAAATTTAATATTTGTTTTCACTGCATGTTACTTCTCCTTAAACAAAGTGTTGTTTTTGATTAATAGATTTTTGCACTTTATTTTTTTGTATTTCAATCCAATTATATTTTAAAAATATTTCAGTTGAGTGGATGATAGAAAATTGCTATTATTGTTTTTTCTTTGAAGTAAATTTAGCCCACTTTTGCTAAAATAGAAAATATAGTCTACTGATGGTGCCTTGAATACCGGTTTCTTTCATTTAATGTTCATGTTATGGGGATATTTATATAAAGGAAATTTGTCTTTTGTGTCTGTTGAAAATTAAAGATTACTGACAGAGCCATAAGAAAATATTGCTTTATTTATCTGATCATATTGTAATATATTTGTTAGGTTTTCAGTAGGTTCAATTAGGTTCACTAGACTATATGCGTCATTTAAAAATTTTTCAATGAACATTCGAACAGTCCGGCCCTCGTCTTGTAGCTGATTTTTTTATTTGGCCCTCCGTCCATTTGACTTTGACACCCCTGCTCTAGAAGATCATCAGCAGACTCCATCACCATCATCTACCATCGTCTGCATAGCCGCGGGAAGTAGGGATGCCGAGGGTACTGCAGCACCCCCTAAAAAATATGAATAAAAAAATTATAATCCTAATCCTAATCTATGGCCTGACCCATCACCTTATGCATTACTACCCCACAGTGGCAAGAAGTGACATCCCCAAAAACACAAAAAAAAAGACACACAGGCTACATTCTGTCCCTAACACCTAAACTAAATAATATAAAAGTGACATCGATTTTTATTACGAAACTTAAACTAAATAAAAACGAGTAAATCAAATCTGAAAACTGAACTTGTTCTTTTTTTAAAATCTTAAAACTAATAGAAATAAAAACGAATACAAAAACACAAAACTATAATAACCTTGGTGTGTGGAGTCTGTCAGACCACAGCAGTGCATCATTCCACTCGCTTTGTGTGGCTGTCCTATCCTTTGCTGCTCTGTGTGATGTGTGTGTGTGTCAGGTCAGTACCAACCAGCCATCCCTGCTCCTGTTCAAAGGCCACATCCCACATCCCTGAGCTGACACTGGCACAAAGCTGTCCTCGTCACACTGATGGTCCCCGGGAAAGTCAGAGTAGGATGGCGTGACTGTCACTAGCCTGGTCACAAAGCATTTACCTGCTGACAGCATTCCAATTAGTCCAGGGAATGTTGTTACTGGAGATAGGGAGGGAGAGAGAGAGAGGAGGAGGGATGGAGTGAGGGAGAGGGTGGAGATAGAGTGAGAGGATGGGAGGAGGAGAGGATAGGAGATAGAGAGCTTTTCAGGACTGTGGTTTTCAGGACCATGGACAACTCCAGGTAGCTAGCTATTTCCATACCATTTCAAATCAGCCAATAATAGCAAATATAATTTAACACATTGGCGTTGAACAACGTTTTTCATCCATAGAATCTCCATCAACAGTCCTGTGTGTAGGCCGGCCCAACTCCCGACCTCTCCTTTATTAATACTGTATGCAAGAGTTCCTTTGTGTCATCTTAGGAATGCTGCATTACCTCACCAACCCCCTCGTGTCACGTCTCTATGAAGCAAGTGGTGCTGTTGTCTTTAGATCCTGTAGGTTTGACATCTGATTGGAAGTTAACTCAACAGAAATGCTATTGGTTACAACTCAGATTTTGAATCTAAACATGGTTGAGTGGTTATAGAGGGGTCTCAGATGCATTGCTCTTTCTCTTTTTGTTCCTGACCTGTTCTGGTGAGATACACACTAAATAGTAGGCATTTTGGGTATGCAAAAAAGGAAAGTTTTATAGTATGTGAAGTTTTGAAAATTGAGAATGCTTTCAAGGCCAGGATGTCATACTCATTTCGGCTTTTCATCTAGTAGAATTCGCTGCACACTATTGAGGAAGAGAATCATCTTTCGAGATCCACGTGTGACTGACAACATATGATATTCAGGTGAGGGGACACGCTGTTCCAAAACGAACAAATGGCGGGAATCAACGCAATTGCGCATTAGATTACGCAGTCTCAGTACGATGAGCCAAGTATGCTGATATTTGCTGCTTATTGCATTCATTTTTTACTAAACAGCATGTTCTAAATTGTATGTAATACGATTAGTACACCGTATGCAGTTTTAGTAAGTACACTGAACACATATGAACGCAACATGCAACAATTTCAAAGATTTTACTGTTGCAGTCCATATAAGGAAATGAGTCAATGGGAATACATTCATTAGTCGCAGATAACTTTTTTTTTAAAAGTAGGGACGTGGATCAGAAAACCAGTCAGTATCTGGTGTGACCACCATTTGTCTAATACAACACAACACATCTGCTTTGCATAGAGATCAGGCTTTTGATTGTGGCCTGTGGAATGTTGTCTCACTCCTCTTCAATGGCTGTGTGAAGTTTCTGGATATTGACGGGAACTAGAACACGCTGTCGTACACATCGGTCCAGAGCATCCCAAACATGCTCAATGGGTGACATGTCTTGTGAGTATGTAGGCCATAGAAGAACTGGGACATTTTCAGCTTCCAGGAACTGTGTACAGATCCTTGCAACATGGGGCCGTGCATTATCATGCTGAAACATGAGGTGATGGCGGCGAATGAATGGCACGACAATGGGCCTCAGGATCTCGCCATGGTATCTCGATGCATTCAAATTGCCATCGGTAAAATTAAATTGTGCTCGTTGTCCGTAGCTTATGCCTGCCCATACCATAACTCCATTGCCACCATGTGGCACTCTATACACAACGTAGACATCAGCAAACCGCTCGCCCACACAATGCCATACACGCTGTCTGCAATCTGCCCGGTACAGTTAAAAACCGGGATTAATCCGTGAAGTGCACACTTCTCCAGCGTGCCAGTGGCCATCGAATGTGAGTATTTGTCCACTGAAATCGGTTACGACGCAGAACTGCAGTCAGGTCAAGACTCTGGTGAGGACAACGAGCACGCAGATGAGCTTCCCTGAGATAATTTTTTTAGTTGTGCAAACCCAGAGCTCGCTCAGCTGTCCGGGTGGCTGGTCTCAGACAATCCCGCACATGAAGAAGTCCTGGGCTGGAGTGGCTACACGTGATCTGAGGTTGTGAGGCAGATAGGAGGTACTGCAAAATTCTCTAAAACTACTGTACGTTATGGTCGAGAAATTAACATTATATTCTCTGGCAACAGCTCTGGTGGACATTCCTGCAGTCAGCATGCCACTTGCACACTCAACTTGAAACATCTGTGGAATTGTGGTGTGTGACAAAACTGTACATTTTAGAGTGGGCTTTTATTGTCTCCAGCACAAGGTGCACCAGTGTAATAATCATGCCTTTTAATCTGCTTCTTGATATGCCACACCTGTCAGGTGGTTGGATTATCTTGGCAAAGGAGAAACGTTCACTAACAGGGATGTAAACTAATGTGTGCACAAAATTTGAGCGAAATAAGCTTTTTGTGCGAATGGAACATTTCTGGGATCTTTTATTTCAGCTCATGAAACATGGGACCAACACTTTACATTGCATTTATACTTTTGTTCAGTGTAGTAGGCAAGCCAGATTTCGGACACGGCCAGTCTCCCTCTCTTTCCTTCCCATGGACTGTTGGGGCATGGCCTTGACTTCTCTCTCGCCCACTCTGATCATCCCAAGATTGTGAATACTATGAAAAAGAAAAAAAGAAAAAAGTCAACTTCATATTCATCATCTCCAGCACCACCTCAACATCAACATCAACAGATGTAAAAATATCGCGTTTCTATATTTTGTAGTAAAAAAGACAGGAAGATAAGTGCTTCCAATGGCAACATTTTCCAATTCCAAAGTAGACAATTAGTAGGAATTTAGTAGGCAGTGCCTACTCATAATTGGTTAAAATTACATGATGCACACCGAGGATGTCATTGGAAGCCCTTATCTTCCTCTATATTTATTACTACAAAACATAGAAATGCAATAATTTCACATACTGCATGTTGATTTTGGGTTGGTGCTGGAGATGATGAATATGAAATTGAGACATTTTGAAATTTCACTTTATTGTCAGTAATGCCTTGCAACTTACAGTTGAAGTCGGAAGTTTACATACACCTTAGCCAAATACATTTCAACTCAGTTTTTCACAATTCCTGACATTTAATCATAGTAAATATTCCTGTCTTAGGTCAGTTAGGATCACCACTTTATTTTAAGAATGTGAAATGTCAGAATAATAGTAGAGAGAATCATTTATTTCAGCTTTTATTTCTTTCATCACATTCCCAGTGAGTCCGAAGTTTACAAACACTCAATCAGTATTTGGTAGCATTGCCTTTAAATCGTTTAACTTGGGTCAAACGTTTCGAATAGCGTATTGGAGCTTGTGGAACAAGCTTCCCACATTAAGTTGGGTGAATATTTGCCTATTCCTCCTGACAGAGCTGGTGTAACTGAGTCAGGTTTGTAGGCCTCCTTGCTCGCACATGCTTTTTCAGTTCTGCCCACACATTTTCTATAGGATTGAGGTCAGGGCTTTGTGATGGCCACTCCAATACGTTGACTTTGTTGTCCTTAAGCCATTATGCCACAACTTTGGAAGCATTCTTGGGTTCATTGTCCATTTGGAAGACCCATTTGTGACCAAGCTTTAACTTCCTGACTGATGTCTTGAGATGTTGCTTCAATATATCTACATAATTTTCCTCCCTCATGATGCCATCTATTTTGTGAAGTGCACCAGTTCCTCCTGCAGCAATGCAACCCCACAACATGATGCTGTTACCCCCGTGCTTCACGGTTGGGATGGTGTTCTTCGGCTTGTAAACCTCCCCCTTTTTCCTCCAAACATAATGATGGTCATTATGGCCAAACAGTTCTATTTCTGTTTCATCAGACCAGAGGACATTTCTCCAAAAAGTACGATCTTTGTCCCCATGTGCAGTTGCATACCGTAGTCTGGCTTTTTATATGGCTGTTTTGGAGCAGTGGCTTCTTCCTTGCTGAGCGGCCTTTCAGGTTATGTCGATATAGGACTCGTTTTACTGTGGATATAGATACTTTTATACCTGTTTCCTTCAGCATCTTCACAAGGTCCTTTGCTGTTGTTCTCGGATTGTTTTGCACTTTTCGCACCTCAGTACGTTCATCTCTAGGAGACAGAACATGTCTTCTTCCTGAGCGGTATGACGGCTGCGTGGTCCCATGGTGTTTATACTTGCGTACTATTGTTTGTACAGATGAACGTGGTACCTTCAGGTATTTGGAAATTGATCCCAAGGATGAACCAGACTTGTGGAGGTCTACAATTTATTTCTGAGGTTTCGGCGGATTTCTTTTGATTTTCCCATGATGTCAAGCAAAGAGGCACTGAGTTTGATGGTAGGCCTTGAAATACATCCACAGGTACACCTCGAATTGATTCAAATGATGTCAATTAGCCTATCAGAAGCTTCTAAAGCCATGACATCATTTTAGGGAATTTTCCAAGCTGTTTAAAGGCACAGTCAACTTAGTGTATGTAAACTTTTAACTCACTGGAATTGTGATACAGTGAATTATAAGTGAAATAATTTGTCTGTAAAATGACTTGTGTCATGCACAAAGTAGATGTCCTGACCGACTTGCCAAAACTGTAGTTTGTTAACAAGAAATTTGTGGAGTGGTTGAAAAACAAGTTTTAATGACTCCAACCTAAGTGTATGTAAACTTCCGACTTCAACTGTATGTCTATGCCTTGTAAAATGTAATAATACAGTTTACAATGATATTAAACATTTCTGCTTTTGATAGACAATTCTTTCTTGGTAGGTTATTCCTTCAACTCAACAATAATCCTGCTTGCACATAGCTAAATCATTTTTATGCGGTCAGTTATTTCGTTTTAATCAAATTGAATAGTTCCTATTAATTGCATAGTCTTATCACGGGTCACATGTGAGGTATATATAATATTCATATATAATAAATACGACTTCGCTACATGTGCAGCTCAGAGCTATAAGTACAGCCACCTGTGTCACTACCTGAAGTGAACCCTCCTACTCTTTTTCCAAATGGAATCCATCATGAGTCACTAGCGACATCGTCCAACAGAAACCGCCTTCCTCTCATTCAATCCCTCAACTAATTCTCACACATTCTTTGCTGTGTTGACAGTGTGTGTACCTTGATACTTATAAGGCAGTCATTGCCTGCATCCCAAATGGCACCACATTCCCTATTTAGTCCATTCCTTTTGACCAGAGCCCTATGACCCCCATAGGGAATAGGGTACCATTTGGAGCACAGCCAAATGGTTTCTCTCTTTTCCATGCCCCCTGTGGGAGCTAGACCAACTGTGACAGATACTCAGTTCCAAACCAAGCAGAAGAGAAGACTGGCCCAGCATTGAGATCAATAGTGAATTAGCCAGTAGACTGGCTCTGTGGTGGGGTCGGTGCCGGGGCCTGCTGATCCCTGCTCCCTTCTGGCTCACGCTGCTACAGGAGACACCAGAGTGGCATAACGACAACAGCAAGGACCTCTGGGCATCTGTGAGTCGTTCCACTGCTGCGTTATTGATATGTTACTTAACTGGTTTATGGAACATGGGCTACAGTGTCCATACAGTGTTCCAACTATAGAACATGGATTACAGTGTCCATACAGTGTTCCAACTATAGAACATGGGCTACAGTGTCCATACAGTGTTCCAACTATAGGACATGGGTTACAGTGTCCATACAGTGTTCCAACTATAGAACATGGGTTACAGTGTCCATACAGTGTTCCAACTATAGGACATGGGTTACAGTGTCCATACAGTGTTCCAACTATAGGACATGGGTTACAGTGTCCATACAGTGTTCCAACTACAGGACATGGGTTACAGTGTCCATACAGTGTTCCAACTATAGAACATGGGTTACAGTGTCCATACAGTGTTCCAACTATAGGACATGGGCTACAGTGTCCATACAGTGTTCCAACTATAGAACATGGGTTACAGTGTCCATACAGTGTTCCAACTATAGGACATGGGTTACAGTGTCCATACATTGTTCCAACTATAGGACATGGGCTACAGTGTCCATACAGTGTTCCAACTATAGGACATGGGTTACAGTGTCCATACAGTGTTCCAACTATAGAACATGGGCTACAGTGTCCATACAGTGTTCCAACTATAGAACATGGGTTACAGTGTCCATACAGTGTTCCAACTATAGGACATGGGTTACAGTGTCCATACAGTGTTCCAACTATAGGACATGGGTTACAGTGTCCATACAGTGTTCCAACTATAGGACATGGGTTACAGTGTCCATACAGTGTTCCAACTATAGGACATGGGCTACAGTGTCCATACAGTGTTCCAACTATAGAACATGGGCTACAGTGTCCAAACTAT